>NC_086239.1:10862500-12062500 GCF_036321145.2 Pelmatolapia mariae | reverse complement strand
AAGTCTGATTCTGGCTAAATAAGTGGTTTTCTCATCTGCAGAACGAAACTGTTTCCTTTCTGCTGGTCAACTTCTACTGTAAAGCTGTTTTGGAGCTCTCACCTCATTTCACCATATGCCTGCTCCCCTCTATCAATGTCCACCTCTCCTGGAAAAAAACCAATGGGCAGACTCCCCAGGGTCCCCTCAGCGGTACCCCTCAGTTACAGATTCCCTCCGAGTGGTCAATAATCTTTTGAGTCCCCTTATAACTATTGGTCTGACCGGCCCTTGATACCATCCTGCCTCACATCAATGGTTCAGGGTACTGGTGATAGCTTAGTGGTGTGGGGGATAGTTCCTTGGCACACTTTGGCATCCTTAGTACCAACTGAGCACAATTTAAACACCACACCCTTCCTGACTATTGTTGCTGACAATGCCATGCCCCTTTATGACCATGGTGTACCCATCTTCTGATGACTGCTTCCAACAGGACAATGCTCCATGTCACAAAACTCAAGTCATCTCAAACTGATTTGTATAACATGACAAAGAGTTCACTGTGCTCAGAGTCCCTCCACTGTCACCAGATCTAAATCCAATAAAGTACCGTTAGGATGTGGGATGTGGTGGCACAAATCTGCAGCATCTGCATGATGACGTCATGGCAATATGTACCAAAATCTCTCAGGAATGTGTCTTTAAAGCGGTTGCGATTGAGCGGGCACTGAGTGTACTTTGTTTACCATAAATAACCAACAAAATTTTGCAAAAATTTGGCAAACCGTCTTCTGTAATTCAAACTCTTATATACAGAAGTTCTGTGGGTGTTGTTTATGCTGTCAGAAGAAACAGGAAAGACTAGGGTGAGATACACAGACTAAACTCGATATGTTAAATTAACAGTGGTATCACAAGGAAGGGTGTTGTTATCAGTATGTTAAACACAGCAACAGTTTAACATATCTGATGGCTGCATTTTCAAAACATTTACAGTGGTTTTATATGAGTTATAGTTTTTTCAAGTACTTATATGAAGCCTTGATTAAGTACAGGGTACATAAAATATGTATCTCAGTTTGATCCTTAAGCCTCCAAAGGCATCTGTGGTTACATTTTAACCAATCAAAAGCCTTAATCAGAGACCTGATGGAGCACATTCACATGTGGCGTTGACAGGCACACATCAAACACGTGTACACATGGAGGGAGTTAGGCTCTCACTCTTTTTCTCTCTCTTTCTCTCTCTGTCACAAACACACACACTCAGGGGACTGGAACCCCATAATTACCGAGCAGTAGAGCCCACTAACCACTGGCTGGCCCCGGCCTGATCATGTGATGGTGCGATCACTGGGGCCCAGCACGGAGAAACATTTTCCCACACTGCAGATCCAGGGTCAGTTTTACAGTTTCCCTCCTGGTCATTGAGGTTGTGAAGGGGTTATTAAGCTGATCCATAGACTGCACTTAAGAGAAATATCATTCCAGAGCTGTGCAGTAATACAGAATGTGGCATGTGTCTCTTCATGGCTTCTCCAGGAGCACGAGTTTATTTTTGTTTTATTTCCCCTGTCCGCACAGATCTTTGATTGTACAGTACTTGTCTGGACACAAAATTGCTGTGTTGGCTGATGAAATTATAATCTTGTGTGCTTTATGTCGGTTTTCTCTTTTTTATCCTGAAGAGGAAGACAAAAAAGGAGAACTGCCAGCTGCTCCCCACAGTAATGAGAGTAGATGAAACAAGTTTCATGTATTGAGGATTATTAACTGATTTGGACTTCTGATGGTGATTATGCTGCTGTTTAAACTAATTACCCAGTATATTCCCAAGCAGGTAACTTTTGTTATCAGAATATTTTTTGCGTCATCAATACCTGACATTTTCTAGTTGCTGTTTTTTACTAGAATGCCAGCCAAAGGGGTCTTACTGTATACGAAGTGGCTCAGGGACTGACAGAAAGGTGTAAGAAATCTGTTTTAATTCAAGGTGATACAGCAATGGTCAGAAATATTAATTTTAATGAATCATTACAGAGAGAGATGTGACAGCCAGGAAGAGCAGTGTTGACAGAGCAGAGCTTTGCTGTTGCTGCCCATTGTTGAGGTAGTACTCAGCAACCTTCTTGTTGGGGTTTGTGCCGGTGAACCAGAGCTGCATGCATTTCCCAGAGGTTTTGGTGTATGTGGTATAGATGTAAGAGTTGGACCAGATTTCTTCACACATGGATTTGGGTGTGGGGAAAACATCAGTCCACTTACTGCACTTGCTACCTTCAGGGCATTTGTTGATACCTGTGACAGAAATGAATGCATTTGATAAATTTTAATAGTGTTGTTTCTGCATAGGTGTAAATGTAAAAACGACAACAACAACAAAAAACTCAAATGTTTTTGCAAAACTGTGAATATGCTTGCTGTGGTTTATAAGAGTAATGCAAGCACAAACATGCATGTCTGCTTTGTGTTTTCCATGTGTGGGCCCCACCTGAGCTCCAGTCCCATCCCTTGTGCCAGTTAGTTTTGCAGGTGAAATCATTCTTGCAGTCTTCCCACCAGGTTTCACAGTCCTCCTTACATAAAGGCACATCTAAGATGCGCTCCTTACGCCAGCTCTGATCCACCTACACAAATGCACACCATTGGCTGATTAGTATAATCAGTAATGCACTAAATAAGCCCCTTTCCCTCATAGTTCTAACTACTACGTATATATATATAGGTCCCTCATCCTATTCTATGGAGCACTAGGTGCGGTGACTCCCAAGCTAGGCGAGTGGCTCCAGCAGATCCCGGGAACAACATCGGAGATCTCTGTCCAGAAGAGCGCAGTCCTGGGAACAGCTAAGATACTGCGCAGGACCCTCAAGCTCCCAGGCCTCTGGTAGAGGACCCGAGCTTGAAGGATAAAACCGCCCGCAGGCGCGAGATGGGTGTTTTTTTTTTTTTTTTTAATATATACATATATATATATATATATATATATATATATATATATATATATATATATATGAATTCTGTTTCATCAGTTTGAACAACAGACCATTTCAGTCCTTTCAACTTCCTGTGCTGCCATCTAGTGACAAAATATAGACAAACATTAGACACTCAAATGCACACATGGATGAGAATACTCACCGGTTGTATCCAAGGTCCCAAGTGTGGTGAGCACTCATAAAAACAAGTGTCCTGGATGAAATGTTTTTTGCACTCCTTGCTCATAATACCACAGTGATTCCAGTTGAAGTTGTAGAGATAGGAGGCATCGTCATGGGCTTCTGCAGAGGTGTTGGCTGTGCAGCATGCATTATCTCGCCATGGAGAGCACTGGGAAAAGGACACCAGAATCACTTTATGGATTTGGAACTAAAAAAATGTTTTTTCCACCAAGCTCCTTGGGGTTTAAATCAAGACAAGAAGGGAAACCTTAGCGACAGTGCTATGTTTGCAATTATCACCTGCTGGTACAGTTGTCCCTCAGGGCCAGGCTCTGTTTTGTGATGTTTTGCATCCATACACATGTTCAGTTTGTCCAGAGACATGGCTCCACCAGAGAGGGCAAGCAGCAAGGCCAGGACAGACCACATGACTGTAGGGGAGGGAAGCATCAACAGCAGGTTGTAGGAAAAATCTTAATACTGCTTATTAAGAGGCCAATAGTGGGAAGAAGGAAATAGTATGGGATAGCAGCCAACTCCCTGTGACCTCTAACCCGAGTCTGACGAACAGTATTTTGCTGAGTTAATTTTCTACCATCAGCAGGCAGGTGTCTGGATTGTTTGGTCATAGGTACTAATCTAATATTTTAACAGTATTTACAGTATTTAACAGCCCTGGTGTAGATCTCTTTCAGTAACAGACCTAGTGACAAAGTTTAGAGTTTATGGTAATCCGGACAGTCCTTGTTTTTGCTTTTTTTGTAAGAAGACAACCTGAATTCTCTAAAACTATAGAACTCCAAACTGGACAAAAATTTACAAGGAAGAAAAGTTTAACAATGCTGACTGATGTGGTAGTGGTGACATAATAAGGGCTGGGTATCGATTTCGATTCCGATTCACAAAGTCCCGATTCGATTAGATCCCTGATTCCATTCAATTCGATTCAATCTTGACTCAGACAGTGAGAAATAATATAATTCTCATCATTTATCAATACATATCCATATTTTTATATCTATGTATAAAAACAAAGCTGACACTTGTGAGACTTTATCAGAGGTGTAAGCATCACAGGAGATGTCATTGTGTTAAAGTAAGTGAGGATAAAACTCAGAAAAACATGAAGGAGATTTTCTTGGCCAGAAGAAGGACAGAGGATTTGTTAGAGAGCGTTTTGCATTTTGGCATAATTTCAAAAAGTTTGAAGTTCTTTATTGAACAGCAGAAATTAGGCTTTCTTGTCGGAGGTCATTTTTGAAACAAAAACCCCAAAACAAAACAAAACAGCGGCCAACAGCACTGAACACAACGGTAGACTGGTGCATAATAAGCAAGCGAATAGTGCAGAAAACAGAGATATTTCATGGTAAACTGGTCTCTTGAGTACACTGAGAGAGAGAAAGAGCTGTGCAGGAAGTTTGATTTTATCGTGGTGGAAGCAAAACAGCAAAAGTAAGAGAGAATTCATGACGATGTTTATCAAATGTGAAGCATAGTTTTGATCTTCTTTTGCAGCTGGTTCAGCGAATTGTGGCCAGAGAGTAATGAAACCTCCAGCTTCATAATCTTTCAGATGTCGGTCTTCAGCACCGACGGCACGCACGTGGACATGATCCGCGCTTTGTGTTCACTTCTTTTTGTGGAATCCGTTTACCTGCACTTTGTGAACTTTTTATCTAGAAAGTTGCTATATAAATAAAATGTTACTTACTTTCTTTTGCTTACTCTGTCCCATGTGTGATTTTTCTCTCTGCTAATCTGACTTTTGGGTTCTTTTAAATACTAAATATAAGACATGAGAAAGGTTTACCCACAATGCCACAACAAATAAAGTGTGGCTCCTGAATGCAGCATAAAAATGCAAAAGGACACAATGTAAGTTATAAAGTGAACTCTGTCAGAGAGCAAATGTGCCTCTTCACCTTTTTCGCGTTTAAAAGCCAAACATTAAAAAACATGAAAGATAAACTCGCCAACGATTCTGTAAAGCTCTAATCATCATGTATAGATGAAGTAATCCATATGCATGTAAATAGAAGTAGCTGTGTATTATCGTATAGTTTAGAAAGAAAAACTAGATGCAGCTGTGGTGAAAATTCATTAGAGACAAAGTAATAATGAACAAATTCCCTTTACCTTTGGATTTGGTGATGACTCCTTTTTGAAGGGATGATCCTACAAAGCTGTAACTGCAGATGCCCTTTAACACACTTCTCAAGACCATACAAGAATTTCCAAACACAGATTTGTGCCTGACTGCGTGTTTGTGTGTGTGCGCGCGTGTCAGACTGTGTGGGTAGAGTGTGAGCGAATGAATGTGAAAACTTGCTGTGCTTTTGACTAATTAGTTTTCAAAGTCCAAAGTCCATATGAAGTGTGTGTGTGTGTGTGTGTGTGTGTTTGAGATGAAAGATATAATGGGTAGACGTGACAAATTCAAACACTCCCCCACCTCCAGTGGTATGGGTATCCAGTAGCTCTGATTTGCTGTGAACTTCAGGTCTGGGTCCCCCGGTCCCTTCAGAGTGGTGGGTCACTTTAAATGACTATAATTACCATGTTCTCAGTTATCTCCATTATCCTATGATGAAATACTTCTGACCTGATTGGACTAGTATTCTTCAGGTGATTATGCCTGCATCTGCAAGGTACAAGAGGTCACTGAACTACTCTCATAATTATGAAAATGAAGTCAGTTATATTTTATGGCTTTCACAGTCACATGCACTCAGTCAACATCTATGGGAGATTTTGGACCACCATGTAAGACAATCCTCTCCACTGCCATCATAAACACCAAATGCGGGACTATCTCATAGAAGAGCGATATTGCATCTGGTCAGATAACTGTAGAACCAGTACCAGGCTGTCGTTAAGCTACTTTAACACTCTTGATGTCGGATTTTTCTTTAATTTGTTACCAGTCAGCAGTTCCTGTGAGCATGTGATTTTCCAGTTTTATAACATCTGGCCATGAAGAATATCAGTCTTATCTCAAGGTCTAACCTGCTCACCACCACCCTCTCATACAGACACAGAGACACACAGACGCACACACACACACACACACACACACACACACACACACACACACACACACACACACACACACACACACACACACACACACACACACACACACACAAGCTGTTGTGACAGAGCAGCGTGACCTAGGATGACAATAAAAAGATCAAAAGGATGGTAAGTAAGATCTTTTCCAATCGTGATGTCACTTTTAGTGATCTCATAATGACAAAGAAAAAATAGACTTTACAAACACCCTCAAGAGAGTAATTTCTTTGCATGTGCATGAATGTGCTTATACTTGAGGTTAATGCTCTGAACCTACTGATAAGAATGTTCAACTTCAGCAGCATTTACAGAAACCAGCCGTGAACTACGACAAAAATTCTGTTATCTCAGCAGCTTCCTATAGTTTGAAAGAGAGATTGTGTTATGGGTTGCTTAAAGCTGATATACACTAATCACATAATACACAATACTACTGCTACTACTAATAAATAATATATGGCAGATGCTACTCTTCCAGACAGATACAGTACTGTGCAAAAGTCTTTACTCACCTCTCATTTTACTCACTACTTTTTTTCAGTCACTTTGTTACCAGCAGCATGCCACAAAAATGCATTATTTATTCCCATTTATTCAGTCGAATCTATTTGACTGGGACAAAGTAGGGTTAAGAAAGATAATTCATCTTTGAGCTATTAGCTGAAAACGTGGCATATCTCAGCTTGTTGTGCAAAAAAATCTGAGACAGGACGTGAGAGATGGTTCAGTTGATCCATCTACTGTTCATCAAAGCTTCATCAGAAATGGTCTAAAGTGGAAGGGTGGCTGTCGAGAAACCATTCTTAAAGAAGAGCAACAGAGAGAAAAGACAAATTACACAAGCACTGGACTGAAAACCAGTGGAAACAGGTCTGATGGAGTGATGAATTCAAATTTGAAATTTTTTGTTTAAATCATCATGCATTTGTACACAAGAGGTCAGGAGAGAGGTAAAACAGAGAGTGTCTAAAGCTATCTGTAAAACATGGTGGAGGCTATGCAAAAGGGAGCCAACATGCCGAGAGGAGCTTTGAATGCCTTTCAAGAAGCCTGGCGAACTATTCCTGAAGTCTACTTAAAGAAAGGACAAGAACACTTGACTAAAAAAGTTCCTGAGTGATTGAAAGTCTCCATCATTTTGCTGTATAGACTAAGGGATCTCTTTATCCTCTTTTTATATTCAGCTTCTGTGTTGGTCTTCCAGTTCAACCTGTTGTTGATGATGATGACATCCCAGTTCTCCTTCAGCTTGTCAACACCATTTTCAGGATAGACATAAAATGAAATAAAATAAAGACAAATAACATGTTTTATTGCATATACGGATCATTAATATCGCTGTAACACATTTTAGTTAAAGGTCATTATTGTTTCTACTTTATTTAGAACCTCTCGTACCACAGACGTGGCTCATGCTCCGAAAAGGGAACCTTTATGGAGAGCCGCTGGAGAAAAGAGGACTCTTTATGGGTGAACACCAGCAGTTTCCGATAATTTGTTTTGAATTATTGTCGAGCCACTGACAGGGACTCAGAGTGTGGATTTCGGGTAAGGTTAAGCACGATGTTATTTTATTGTTTGATTATATCACATCATTTTCAATCCACAATATCAGGGGAGTGTTAGATTTTAGAGTCTGTGAGTCTTAAATTGGAGGACTTTTAAATCGACCGTTAATGACGTATTAGCTGTTCCTCTGTCGTTTGTTGTCTTAACGCAAACTCCGGCTTCAGGTTTCTTTCTGTTTTGTGGGATTTATTTCTGTTGTGTGACAGAAATGTCCACGCTGTTTCCGTCGTTGCTGCCCCGGATAACGGAGTCCCTGTGGTTTAATCTGGACCGACCGTGTGTGGATGAGACCGAGCTGCACCAGCAAGAGCAGCAGCACCAGACCTGGGTAAAGGCTCCCCAGAGCAATTATAGACTTGTATTTTCCATCTTTATGCTATTTTGTTGCTTCCAGTTCACTTACGATGAGTTTATATAGTGAGTTTGCGCGTTTTAGTTTATAATTTATTAGTTTGAGTATTTCCGAAAGGCTAAAAGTCATATAGAAGTCATTATTTTTCCTTTATCAGAATCAAAATAATAAATAAAGTTATAAATAAATCTTTATCCCAGGAGGAAATCGTTCTAACTTGAACTATAAATATGAAAGACAGAAAGTGTAAACACTATATATATATCTATATCTATATATATATATATATATATATATATATATATATATATATATATATATATATATATATATATATATATATATATAAAAGAGTAAAACTAAGCCAGTCAAAGTGCAATGTTTAGTCAAAATTAAATGTTATGAAGTTAAAACAATACTATACTATACACAGTACAGTGTGAAAGATTGTTTAGTACTTAGCATAACTTGGACAGTATTGTCATTTCTGAAACCTCAGATCAGTCAAGCTCCACAGCTGCAACATCTCTGGCCATGCACGATCAGTCTATTGATCGTATTATGAGACTTCATACACTTTAATATGTGCAAACTGTCTCTACCGTAGCTGCAGAGCATTGCTGAGAAAGACAACAACCTGATGCCCATTGGAAAACCAATTTTTGAGGTAACGGGAAAAAGATTTTTAAACACAAAATAGACACAGTGTGAAACAGACTGGATACTTTGTTCCCCTCCATTCATGCTCTCTGCATTTACTGGGTGCAGGCAGGCTACGAAGAGGAGGAAGAAGAAGATGACGAAGATGAAGAAGACAGCGAGGAAGACTCAGAAGATGAAGAGGACATGCAGGACATGGATGAGATGAACGACTACAACGAGTCACCTGATGATGGCGAGATCAATGAGGTGCTTTTCTTTATGATTTGAATAATTTTTTTTCCAGGCGACAGTATCACAAACCCAACGGTCATGAGGTGTTTTAATGTTAAGACTTGGTAAAAATACATCTATCTAAATGTAATTCAATTTCTTTCCATTACCAAAACTGCCTCTAATCTAGCTCGGTTTCTTTCTGTCAGGTGGATATGGAAGGACCAGATCAAGACCAAGACCAGTGGATGATTTAAGACGATACTGGTTTTCATCAGGCTGGCCCTGGGTTTCCACTCCATGCTTAAAATACGTCTGCTGCTCTTCAGTCTCTGACATGTTTTTATGTGTGAAATTAGGGAAAGAATAATGCTGAAGAATCACCATAAGATACTTTGAGAAATCAGTGCATTTTTCTAACTTAAATTTAATTACAATTGACAGTGTGTGACGGTGGAAAATACTTTAAACCAATCAAAGTGGCTCCAATTGTGTGGTGCTCTTAAGTAGTGTTGTTTTTGTATCCAGTCAGGAAAACCTTCACGCAGTGGTAGCAGCAGGCCCACTGATCCGTTATGTAAACCTTGAACTTTTGCTATCTACAGTTATGCAGAGCAGCGTCTGCAACCAGCAGACTAAGCATGACCATAACGTCAAGTCAGCAAAATAACTTATTGACCTATGCAAGAGTCATCCAGTTGCTTCACCATATAGTCCTGTTCTGTTTCCCAGCAGTGTTTTGTATGTTACAGAAATACCTTCAGCAGAGCATTCATAAAACCCCAGGACATGTATTCTGATCAGACACTTTTTATATTTTGAACTATGTCGGAAGCAAAAGCTGCTAACAAATATTTAAATATGAGACACAGAGTTCTGTCATGGTTATGTTGTAGAATATTTAACCATGGCATTCCCTACTTCTGCTGAAGTTGTAAATTATTTTAACTGAACCATGTTTCTGTTTTTGTGTATTTGAATTTATTAATAAAATATAACAAAATGTGACGCGTCACTTGTAGTTCAATAAAAATTTTGAGAATTTTGGTGGTGGGATGTCCAAGGTTTATATAATTAGACTTTAACTGCAGGAAAGATTTTAAGAATTAATGCTTGCAGTTATCATCTGAAGGAAGACAGGTGATTAATATTAACATGTACTTTAATAAAAATGTAATTTTAATTTAAATTTAATTTGCATTTAGATTAAATTTTCGAGTGTGAGTCTCTCAAATTTGGGAGTAAGAAAAAAGAAGCCTTAAAAAAGTTGTTTATTTGAGTCTTTTAAACAAAAGAAATGACATGAGATGCTGAGAAGTCACAACAAAGTCCCAGTAGAATAAAAGGTGATTGGAGCATATAAGATACCTAAAGTGGGGATTGTTTATATTTTTCTATATAGAAAGTGTCAGCCTTTTGTTTTAAGGTTTAATTTAGCTTTTTTGTTTTGTTTTTGTGGGTAAATGTTGCAGTAAATTATATCTTGTGAAATCGGTGGGGCACTAGGTCAAACGGGATCTGCAGTAAACCTTGAAGCTCCTTCTTTACCCAGTATGCACTAGTGAGTTATTTTGCAAGGTATTTCTTCACAGGTTGAGCTGTATTGTTACACAGACTAGAAATTGAAACGATACCCCATTAGATGAAGTAAGAATTTGGACATTTCTGTTTCTGAAGTGTGTGTTTGAGTAACAATATGAAATCCTGCCATGATGTCATGATCTATTTGATTCCCTGGTACACCAGCTCAGCCATCCCATCCCTGATGCCCTTGCTATACTCTAGCGTGGCCCGGTGGATCCTCCATTCATACAGGCCACTCTTGCGAATATATCTAAGGAACTTTGGAGCACCAGGAAACAGCACGTTGTCTGCCAGGATAATAGATCCTTTTCCCAGTAGACCAGAGCCCTCGAGCATCTGTAACACACAGAGACAGCGAGTGAGGCAGCTGGGTGGGTAACAGTAGGAAAGAGCAAACATTTAAGTCAAATATATAATATAATATATACAAATATCCTGTCTAATAATTTATTCTCATTACTTGCAGGTCAGGGAGGTAACATTTCTTCCAGTGGTCCATGAAGACAAAATCCAGTCTTTCCAAATTGTAGTCAGAGCGCAGCTGAGGGATCACTTCATCAGATGGATTGACAATCAGCTCCACCTGAGGAAAGCACAGCATGGTTATCAAAAGTATAAAACTCTCATTGTTTAGTAAAATTAGAGTAATAAAGCCCCAAATGTGTCTGGTCTTTCAGACGGCCTGCGGCACATGAAGTGTACTGAACAAAGAACATTTTTTCAATTGTTTAGATGCTTCTCTATCTCACCGTGTCATCATCAAACCCTGCCAGGCGGATGACTTTCTCAGCGATAGCGGCATTTCTCTGGTCCATCTCGATGCTGTAGAGCCTGGCGCCCAGAGGCAGAGAACGGGCAATCCGCACAGTGCTGTATCCACAGTGGGCACCCAGCTCCAGCACTGTCAGAGGGCTGTGCTCCATCAGCAGCCGGTCCAGGATCTTTCCTAAAAATCAAGGAAACCATACACGCAAATACACACCTAAAGGTGCTTTTTACTTTTTTAAAAAAACAAACAAAGATTATGTTTGCTGTGTTCAAACTCTGTACCTTTTTTAGGTCCAATGTTGCTGATGAACTCCACCTTGCTGCACCAGACATCAAAGGTGTCCAGGATGCTGTCAGGGTCTCCGGGGGTGGCATGAGTGAGGACGTACTGAAAGGCACGCTCCTCTCGGCTCAGACCAGTAACGCAGTCCTTCCATATCCTGATGAGGACTGCCCGATAGAACAGCACAAAGAAGTAACGGTACCTGATAATCAGCGTCAGCAGGAGTGGAAGGAAGGCCAGAGCAATAGCAGGAGACACCATCCTAGCATCTACAGACAGAAACACACATGCACAGGTAGGTTATTTGTCAGATATGTTTTAACAAAAGTGAGCTCTGTATTATTTATTACAAGAAGTATAAGTAAACCTCCTCATGTGCTTTTACACTCATAATACTGACTACAAGGGTTTTTGAAAGATGTTTTGATAGAATGGCTCTGGAAAACCTAAATGAGGAAACCTTTGGGAACAAATAGTCTACACACACACATTTACAGCATGTCATTAAATTATGTCTGCTCTCTCCCATAGTTTGTGTCTTGTCTCTCTTTCTCTTTTCTCTCTCTTCTTTAACCTCACCCACCACTCGGTCGCGGCTCATGGCTGCGCCTGCTTGAGCCAAATTCTGTGGAGGTTTCTATCTTTGGCCTGGTGTTTGCCATAGGGGATCATTAAATTGGTGTTTTTGTGAACTGGCAAATCTTCTAATACCTGAAGTATACTTGTTGCTCTCGTTCTGATTCCCACAGAATCAGAAAGAGAGCAAAAAAAACGTGGCGCACAGGTATATCTTAGCTCCATGAATGTTCTTATCCATGTCAGATATGCCACCAGATCACTGGAAACCACCTAACAACAGTATAAAAGTAACTATTTTTGCATTTACACACCTTATAAAAGCACTGAATCATTTTGATTTCATGGTCAACAGCATAAACAGAGAAAATATTACTACTCATCTTCAATTTAACGTTGATAGGTGTCTTAGACAACACTGTGCGTGCTTTCCTTTAAAATTTAGAAATTCTATGATTGGCACAAGGAAATTTATATTATTGCATGTTTTCTTAGCTCAGGTTCATTGAGGAAGGCAGTTGTCTTTTTTAAATAAACATCAACTGATGTCCTCATAAAAATAAAGAATCATAATTCAGGGGCAGTGCTACCACTCTCCAAACTACAAAACCACTTACTTATTCTGTTTATGCACTATGTCTTAAACTATGATGTACTGGCATGTAAAACAGCAGCAGGAGGTAATACTGCACTGGATAAAGAAAAACTTGTTTCCCAAAGTGTGTCTCTGTTGTGCATTTTTCAGTAACGTAGTCTGGTTTAGCTTTTATGTGTGACCTAAGCTGTAAGTAAGGACAACAAGGATGCAGAAAAGCCACAATTTTCATTTAATCATTATTTCTTTACAGCAAAGAAATAAATGTACGTACATGTGACAGGAAACTGTTAATAATTAAAACACTGTGATCTTTATTTGTAATCACGAAACATTTCTGAGCTGAATGAACTTCTAATACTCATGTATGCAAAACGACATCTGCACAGAAACAGGTGTAGCCGCCATAGTCTCATGCTAAATGTGAAAGAAAGTGCTGTGCCGCTCTAGATGTTTCTACTGCCCCACATAACTGTAGACTCCACAGACTTTCTGCATCACACTGAACAGAATCCATGTTACTCGGAAAGAAAAGACAAACTTACCTGTTTAATAAAAAGCAGAGCAGACTTTGAAAGGTGGCACTTGAGCTGAGGCAGGTGCAGAAACACAGGGAGAAGAGCGTGTGTGTTTAAGAGAAGCTCAGAGACACAAGGCTGTGAATAATTTATGTATCACGTGCATGACAGTATATATATCCTATAAATATTCCCATTTAACAGAATTAAAACTACAACTGTTTAACATTAGCTTTTGCCACTTTTCATGTGACATGAAGAAACCAGTATATTAAAAAAAAATAAAATACAAATAAAATGAGCAGCAGGAGAAACAAGGGCAGTGTGAAACTGACATTTGATATTGTGATGGACCGAACAGTGAAGGAAACTTAGGCACAGGTTAAAGTCCAAAGAAATGATTTTTTATTTAACCCAAAAAAACATAATTGGTTAAATCATGCAAAAAGAATCAAAATCTTGGGCCCATAAAAGAGGTCAAAATAACAGAACTCTACTCAAAATTGACAACACTACTGATAACTCAAACAAACTGACCTGACTTAACGAGACAAAGGGGAAACTTAAATAGTGGCTGATCAGCCCACAAAAATACAAAGGGGTAAAACACACAAAACCTAACTGAAACCAAACATAATGAACTCCAATTCCCCCCCATGGTCCCGAGTTATGGCATGAACCAATTTGCAGTCTTCCTTTAAAGCTCGCTCCGCCCCTTTTCCACCTCTTGGCTCCTTAATCAAGGGACTGGAGCAGCTGCAACTAAGGTAACTCAGAAAACAAAAGATTAATCATACATAACAGTGTAAACTAAAATGTGCGCACTTATTTTAGAATGCAGTGTTATGTGGATATGTGAATTAACTCTAAACCAAAACCAGTTATTTATTGTCCTGTAAATTAATTCCTATATTTAAAGAAAGACAAATGTGAATGCAATGTTACTTATAAGCCTCTACACTAACATGGTGGATATTACCACTGTGTGGCTGTAAGTGCAGCCATCACACACTCCCCCTCTTCAGATCTCTCCCTGGGACAGCGAGAGAGACAGTCTGCAGTGCAGTTATCTTTGCCGGGGATGTGGTTGATGGTGAAGCGGAATGGCTGGATTGCAAGGTACCATCGCGTGATCCTTCCATTTGTGTCCTTCATTCTCTCTATCCATTGAAGAGCCTTGTGGTCTGTTTCCAATATGAACTCCCGTCCGAGAAGATAATACCTAAAGGAGTCCAGGGCCCACTTGATGGCAAGACCCTCCTTCTCGATGGTTGAGTATCGCACTTCCCTCGGAAACAGCTTGCGGCTGATGAAGGCCACTGGATGACGCTCTCCAGGCGGTCCCTGTAACAGAACAGCTCCCAATCCTCTCTCTGAGGCATCAGTCTGAAGAATGAAATTTCTCTCAAAATCAGGGCTGTGCAAGACTGGGCTCTTACTCAGAGATTGTCGTAGGTCCTGAAAAGCCATCTTAGCCTCCTCTGTCCAGGTGATCTTATTGGGACTTCGGGCACCAGTCAGATCCGTCAGAAGAGCTGCCCTGGTAGAGAAATGGGGGATAAACCGATGATAGAATCCTGCCATACCTAAAAACGATCTCAGCTGTTTTCTGGTCTCTGGCAAGGGACAGGATTCTATGGCAGTGACCTTATCGACTTGAGGTTTTATTACTCCATTTCCAATCACAAACCCAAGGTACTCAGTTTCAGCCTTGGCAATGGCACACTTAGCTGGATTAACAGTCAACCCTGCAGACTGAAGACGCCCCAATACCTTCTCCAGGTGTTGCAGGTGTTCTTCCCAGGTAGAACTGAAAATCACTATGTCATCAAGGTAGGCTGCAGCAAAATCAGACATGTCAGACAGTACCTGGTCCATCAGTCTCTGGAATGTTGCTGGGGCACCATGCAGTCCAAAAGGCATGACTCTAAACTGGAACAAGCCCCACGGGGTCCGGAAAGCAGTCAACTCTTTTGAGCGCTCAGTCAGTGGTACCTGCCAATAACCCTTGCAGAGGTCTATTGTTGTCAGGTATCTGGCCTTCCCAAGGCGCTCAACCATATCATCAATGCGGGGAGTTGGATATGAATCAAATTGTGATATTGCATTCAGGTACCTGAAGTCTATGCAGAAACGGATACTGCCATCCTTCTTTGGCACCAGGACCACTGGGTGGCACCACTCGCTCTTCGAGGCTTCAATGATTCCTAGTGACAACATCAGCTCGATCTCCTCTTTCAACGGGATCAGTAGACGCTCAGGTATCCTGTAACTCATTCTCCTCACAGAAGCGCCATCTTTCAACACAATGTCATGTTCCACAATGTCCGTTCTACCAGGATTTTCGCTGAACACATCTAATTTACACAGGTTTCTCACCTGAGCCTGTCTTTCCTCAGGAAGATGGTTGAGATCCAGGTCCTGAGGAGTGGGTTTTGGCAGATACTGATCATCCACTTCCTCCTCCTCCGAAACCTCCCGGATCAGAAAGACATCCGCTTTTGGTCTCTCCACCCATTCCTTAAGCAGGTTAATGTGCAGTACTCTGCTGGAGCGGGGCTGATCTGGAATAGCGACCTTATAGGTTGTTTGCCCAAGTTTCTTTTGGATCTCATATGGCCCTTGCCACTTTGCTAACAGCTTACTGTCATCACTTGGAAGAAGCACCAGCACCTTCTGACCAGGACTGAAGGATCTTTGCCGAGCTGACTGGTCGTACCAGGCCTTCTGGTGCTGCTGTGCTTCTGCTTTGTGGGCTTGGGCCAGCTCCGTCATCTTCTCCAACCGTTCCCGCATCTGGACAACATAAGAGACAACATTGACAGCCTGTGATCTTTCTTGGTCACCCTCCCAAGTCTCCCTCAGAAGAGACAAGGGGCCTCGTACCTCATGGCCATACAATAATTCAAAAGGTGAAAAACCTGTAGAGGCCTGGGGTACTTCTCTATATGCAAAGAGGAGGTAGGGCAGCCACTGATCCCAGTCTGTACCAGTTTCATTGACAAATTTACGTAACATTTGTTTCAGGGTCTGATTGAAGCGCTCTGTTAGGCCATCTGTCTGAGGATGGTATGGCGTTGTCCTCAGGCTCTTAATCCCAAGGAGCTGGTACACCTGCTTTAACAAAGTGGACATAAAGTTAGTGCCACGGTCAGTAAGAATTTCACGAGGAAAACCAACCCTTGAGAAGAACTGTATGAGACAGAGGGCGACTGCTTTGGCTTTTATTGATCTCAAAGGAAAGACCTCCGGATATTTTGTAGCATAATCTGTCACAACAAGCATGTAACGGTTGCCTGCCTTGCTTCTTTCTAGAGGACCAACAATGTCCATTCCTAGCCGTTCAAATGGAGTGCTGATAATTGGTAGAGACTGGAGAGGAGCTCTGGAGGGGATTTTAAGAGAAGACTTCTGGCATTGAGGGCAGCTTTTACAGAACAGTGTCACATCTGAGCGCATTCCAGGCCAATAAAAATATTTTTTAATGCGGGCCATGGTTTTGTGCTTTCCCAAGTGGCCAGCCCATGGAATGGAGTGTCCCAAGGAGAGCACCACCTTCTGAACGGCTCTAGGAACCACCAACTGTAATGCTGAACCCTGCTGACGATACAGAATGCCATCTTTCAGCAGAAACTCCCCCTTGCTGTTCAAATCTTGCTTAGTTCCTTGATTCCTCTCTGCAGCTTTCTGGAACAGATGTTAGAGATGGATCGTCATGTTGCATTTCAATAATATTAACAGGGATTTTAAAACCCAAAGGTAACTCAGGCTCTGTGCTAGGAGCTGCGCGAACAGCAGTATGTAGAAACTTCTCTTGCCTTCTCTGTCTACGTGACTTACGAAACTTCCCGGGTGCAGTCTCTATGTCCGCATCATAGAAGGGCAAGGCACGGAGTGGGTGTAGGGACTCCTCTTTCTTCTTAGCTTGAGCTCTTGTTACTGCAACATTGCATGTATGACTAGGATTCAGCAAGTCAAACAACACAGGCAGATCTCGACCCAGCACTACTGGAAATGGCAGATTCTCTGCACCACCAATATTTCGAATATACGTTTGTCCTTGTACTTTGATGTACAGATCTGCTGTTGGATATGACCTCTCATCTCCATGAATGCAGCAAACAGGGATTGTCTCCACATTATTAACTTTATTTGCGGGAACAAAGTCTCGGTGCACAAGAGTCTGAGTACTTCCTGAGTCAACCAGGGCCTTTAATGGTTTCCCATCAACCTCAACTAATGTCATTTTGAAACCATTCTCAAACTCCACTTTAGGTTCCACACTTTGTCGGGGCACAAAACACATCTGAGTTATTTTTGTAGAATTCTTCGGGCACATCGGTTTTGTATGGCCCTCCATCCCACACAAATAACAAATCACAGTCTTGGGTGGAGGTCTTGGCGGCATATTGACAGACTGGCTCTTTGGAGGTTTACTCACCCCTGTTTTCTGGTAGTGAGGGACAGATTTTGAAACATCTCTCATTTTCCATGCTGTGTGGCTCCATGGCTGTCCTTTTCTCCGTGCCGCCACAAACACATCAGCCAGTTCTGCAGCCGCTGCAGCAGAGTTTGGATTGCGTTCTTTAATCCATATCTGTAACTCAGGAGACAGCATTCTCAAGTATTGTTCTAAAATTAATGTTTCACCAACCTCATGCACCGTTTTTCCTTTTGGCTTTACCCACTTCTCATATAACTCTTTCAATCTTGCATATAGTTCTTTTGGATTCTCATCAGGTTTTACCTCCAGTGAACGGAATCTCAGTCTATATGTCTCAGGATTAATGTCATATTTTTGAAGAATAGCTGCTTTAACTTTGCCATAATCTAGAGAGTCATCCATATCCATATGAACATACGCACCTCTTGCTTTGCCAGTGAGTAAAGGAATCAGATGAAAAACCCAGTCCATTTTTTGCCACCGGCAAACTATAGCCATGCGTTCAAATGTTGTTAAAAAATGTTCAATATCATCCTCTTCTGTCAATTTTTCCAGCCTGGGTTCATGAAAGCAAGACTGACCTGATTGAGGATGTATTTGCTCATTACTGGAGCCAGCACAGGGAGGATCCTCCTCTTCAAAGGACTCTACCTGTGGTTGTTCAGGTTCCTCCATTTGAGGCTCAGAAACCTCCATTTGAGGCTCAGGGACCGGGGTGGTACGAGCTTGCACTTCTACCTGCAACAGCTGAAATTGATGTTGCAGTGCTCTAAAGCGCTGTTCCTGGCGGGTGAACTCCTCCCTTCTTCTTGCTTCCTGGGCCTCCTGCTGACCCATATGAGAACGAAGGATGGAAATCAGTTCTGACATTGTCGGCTCCTTACCTTGGCTGTCAGTGCTATCCACCCCTCCAGAGGCTCGATTTTCCTCTCCTCCTTCTTCTTGCTCTACCACTCCAACTGGCTGGTTTTGACAATCTCCTTTTGCTCCTCTGCCACTCCTTCCCATTCTGTGCATGGCTTGATAAGTGAAGAGGGGGAAAAAAAAAGAGGTAAAAAAATCCTGTGCCTTCAACTGCTGATCCCACTTCTGACACCACTTGTGATGGACCGAACAGTGAAGGAAACTTAGGCACAGGTTAAAGTCCAAAGAAATGATTTTTTATTTAACCCAAAAAAACATAATTGGTTAAATCATGCAAAAAGAATCAAAATCTTGGGCCCATAAAAGAGGTCAAAATAACAGAACTCTACTCAAAATTGACAACACTACTGATAACTCAAACAAACTGACCTGACTTAACGAGACAAAGGGGAAACTTAAATAGTGGCTGATCAGCCCACAAAAATACAAAGGGGTAAAACACACAAAACCTAACTGAAACCAAACATAATGAACTCCAATTCCCCCCCATGGTCCCGAGTTATGGCATGAACCAATTTGCAGTCTTCCTTTAAAGCTCGCTCCGCCCCTTTTCCACCTCTTGGCTCCTTAATCAAGGGACTGGAGCAGCTGCAACTAAGGTAACTCAGAAAACAAAAGATTAATCATACATAACAGTGTAAACTAAAATGTGCGCACTTATTTTAGAATGCAGTGTTATGTGGATATGTGAATTAACTCTAAACCAAAACCAGTTATTTATTGTCCTGTAAATTAATTCCTATATTTAAAGAAAGACAAATGTGAATGCAATGTTACTTATAAGCCTCTACACTAACATGGTGGATATTACCACTGTGTGGCTGTAAGTGCAGCCATCACAGATATCTCAAGTTAACGTCAACAGGTGTGCGTCTCTGTGCGGAGTCCAATTTCTTTCTTTACTAAGTCATGACGGAAGGATCAAGAAAAACCTTATTGATGTATCAAGTAAACTACAAGATTAAAAAAATAAATTGACATAAACAGATAAATATATCGATTGTGTGTGCATGGACATGTCACCACAGAGAGGGGAGATCGGTCTCCACCACAGCAATCATTACAAAAAGATTTCTTAATTCAGTGAATAATTTGATAAATGAGTTACATTTTGTCTCCTTTATGTACAAAAAAATATATATATATATAAAAATATAATGCAGTGTTCTTGCCGGTACGATTTTGGGTGGTTCAGTAGTGTACACAAACACCAGCTCTCTTATCTTTGTTGATGAGGTGATGATCATTGTTTTTAAAGTCTCTGGCTTCTCATTTTGGTAAAAAATAATGCTCTGTTTTAATGGAGGGAACTCAGTGACAATAATAATGCAAGGATACATTTTGTAACAAAGATGATGCTGTGGTTTAATAAAAAAAATTTACTAATTTTTGATCGTAGCTATGTGAAACTGTCTGAACTATCAGCTGTTCACCGGTTATCAGCTGGCTCCTTTGCTGGACTTTGTGTACATTACTGCGAAGCGCTGGTATTCACGCAGCACAATGAAAGCATCATCTGCAGGAATATAGATGTGGATGACTCGCTGTTTAAAGCTCTGCACACGGCTGCTTGAGGAGAGCTCGGATGAACTTCTTCAGCTCTTTGTCCCCTCTGCTCCACCTCACCAGTCGAGTCAGCACCAGTCTTCCCTCATCAGCCTGAGCAAGGGAAAGGTACCATCCACCTTTCCCCACCTTTTTTCCTCTTTTTGTCAGTTTCTTATCCATCTGCACCTCCTCTTGACTTTTCTCCTCATTCTCGTCACCCTCTGCAGATTCTAAACCAGGACAGGTACACATGCCCCCTTCTTGGAGCCACAAAGCGCTGTGGGCCATGGCGCCTCCGACTCCTTCTGCTTTCTCAGCCCCTCCCCCCGCCCACCTCAGGATGCGACTGCGGGCTGTAGGCACCAGCTGAAGGTCATCCCCCACTGTCATCATGCTGCCCAGACGCATCTTAAATGCTGCGACAGAGACACGGAGAACACTATTCAACAGGTGTCGCTTCATGCACGTTGTAAATCAACCAGTCTCTGTGACTAGATAAGTTGTCCTGTTTTTGCAAGAGAAATTGCATGCTACTAAAGAAAGGGATGCATTTGGAGCCCACGTTATCTATAACACTTTGTTCTCACCATATGGACTGTGGCAGAAGTTTTCCTGGATGTCAATCTCTCCTTCTGCAGCCAGACTGCAGGCTTCACAAATAACACTCCCTGGGGGGATGGAAAAGGAAAATGGTTAAGTGATTGCAGCAGTCTGCAATGGGGACATATAAAAATCACCTTGGTGGAACTTTTCTCTTTTGTTTTCTTTCTTCCATTAAACTCCAGCGTCAAAGCAGGCCAAACACCTTAAGGCTTCAGTAAGCACCATAAGTAAAACTGGATTAAATACAACTTTATAGTCTAAAATTTCTTGAGGTAGCTGTTGTAGTGATTTGTTGCTATATAAATAAACCTGAGTTGAAACTGAATTGAATTTTTAAATGGATGCTGTGAAAGAGGTGTGATTGCAGTACTGTAAAAATTACATTCAGGGATGAATAAAGAGTAATACTAAAACTTAAGTAAAAGTGCCGGTATATTAATGTTTAAAAAAATCTGTCCTAAGTAAATGTGCTGCATTTAAAGACAAAAATAAAGAAGTAATATGAGAAAAATGCACTTTAAGTATCAAAAATAAAGCAGAAAAATGGCTTCAGAAAATGTAAACTACATCTATAAAAATGAAGTAAAACTACAGCACTCCAAGTGCAATGTTATTAATTAAAATGAAATATCCCAAAGTTAAAACAATGCCATGTACAGTACAGAGAGTATATTATAAGTGAAGTATAATTAGTACAGTTTACATATGACTGGAGTATTATTGATGCAGCAAAGTGGAAGTGGAAGCACTTTAATCTACAACCTTGTCAAATGGGTGACATCACAATACAATCATGTAGTTGAACTGAGTTTTCTTAAAAATTACTATTATTATTATTATTATTGTTATTGGACAATTGTACTTGTCTGAGGCTTCAACAGTTACTCCATTAAAGTTATATGTGTTAATTAAATTTCAGTTCAATTACATTTATATAGAAGCAAATCAGAAAAATAGTGCTTCGCAGTGCTTTATATTGTAAGGTAAAGACCCTACAATAACAGAGAGAAAACCCCAATGATCAGACAACGTCCTATGAGCAAGTATTTGATGAGAGTGGGAAGAAAAAAAAGCAGAACAAAACACCATTTTAACAGGAAGAGACCTCTGGCACAACCAGGCTCAGGGAGGGGCCCTGACTGGTTGGGGGTGAGGAGAGGAAGACAGGACAAAAGAGAAGAGACCCAGAGATTAATCATAACTAATGACTAAATGCAGAGAGGTGTAAACTATGTGTAAAAGCATAGTGAGTTAAAGCCCCCCAGCAGTCTAGGTCTATTGCAGTCTGACTAAGGGAGGATTCAGGATCGCCTGATCCAGACCTAAGTATAAGCTTTATCAAAAAGGGAATTTTTAAGCCTAATCTTAAAAGTAGACAGGGTGTCTGTCTTCTGAATCCAAACTGAGAGATTGTTCCACAGAGAGGGGCCTGAAAGCTGAAAGGCTCTGCCTCCTATTCTACTTAGCTGTCCTAGGAACCACGAGTGCAGTCTGAGAGAAAACTGCTGTATCGGGGTGATATGCTACTATGAGGATTATGATTATGGAGAAACACTTGCATTTTAAAGACTTATTAATCTTACATGAAACACTAGAAGAGCTTATGAACATTTACAATGAAAAAGAAAACATGAGAAATCTCTGCAGTTCAGTGTTTATGAGAAGCTTTTCTGGAGTGAGTGAGCAACATTTCCTTAATGAATGCAGTGGAAATAAAGAAAAAGGATAAAGTAGAAGAAAAACACAGTCTAGCAAACCGCATCCTCAGAGCTGTACTTAAGTTGAGTACTTGAGAACTTCCCAAAACAAAATTGTTTTGGTGGAGTATGACATAACTCTGTGCACTGACCTTTGGGCACCTCCTCGTGCTTCGCCTCCTCTGTTTCCCGTCCATACTGCTCCTCGGATACGGGGATGCAGAGTTCGGTTTCGTGTGGGAACCGGGTGCAGTTAAACATGTAAGGCCAGGGGAAGCCGAACGCGCTCATCACCGGCACGCAGCCATCTCGTACGGCCTCACACAGGTTCCTGCAGGGGCTGACCGGCCCGCTGACCTCCGGCAGACACACCGGAGCGAAGAGCGAGCATAGAAACTTCTTGGTGTCCCGGTGGCAGTGCTTGGAGATGAGTGGCAGCCAGGCTGCAGACTGCTGCTGGACCTCCCTCAGTGAATCATGGCCGAGCATGTTTGGGATCCACATGCTCCTGTAACCGATCCCGTGGCACAGAGACATAGTGCTCGGGATGGGTTTGCACACGGAGCGAAAAGTGGGTTTGAACCAGAGCGACGGTTCCGGAGGCGCGCTGTCAGAAGCGTGAGAAATTCCAAAGAGCGCAATGAAAGAGAGCAGAAAAACAGGCATCGTGTTGTCTACAGTCTAAAGCGCTCCTGCTCTTCTGTCTGGACTTGACCGGCATGTAGGTGTAAACAGCGAGGTGTGGAGGAAACAGGGGGTTAATGAGAGGCCAGACGCCTCCCAGTCACCATCCCACCCCATCAAACCGCTGCTGTCTGCCTCCACGGCAGTGTCAGTGGGGGCGTACGGATTGTTTACTTAGTTTGGGTTGTCAGTAATGTTGAAAACATTTGTGTGCAGCGCCACAAGACAGAAAGAATAAACTTGTGCAATACTATTTGATCTTATAAGAAATATTCACCAGCCTCCAAACGTATGTGTATTGACAGTAAAATTATATTATATTAGATTAGATTGGATGAAATTTTATTAATCCCTCGGGTGGGTTCCTCCGGGAAATTCGGTTTCCAATAGCACAGCACCGACAGAAGTTACAGAATGTGAGCAGAAATATACCATATATACACATATACAAATACAGAGTATACAAAAGGGATAAATAGAATAAATAGGAATAAGAATACAAGGGAATTGCACATTTCAAGTATGTGAGTCTATTGCACCGTTGGATATTAACAAAAAGTATTGCACAGTGAAAAGCACTACAGCTTAGTTGTTCCCCCTGCTTTGTCCTCCTGTTTCCCCTCCCTCTCCCCCCCAGAGAGGAGTTAAACAGTTTGATGGCGTGTGGGACAAAGGAATTTTTAAGTCTGTTGGTTCTTGACTTTGGGAGAAGCAACCTGTGACTGAACAGACTCCTCTGGTTGTTTATGGCCGTGTGCAGAGGATGCCCAGCATTGTCCATAATGTCCAGCAGTTTCTTTAGTGTCCTTTTCTCTGCCACTGTCACCAGAGTGTCCAGCTTTATGCCGACCACAGAGCCAGCCTTCCTGTAACCTTCTTTGCTGTGCTGCTCCCCCAGCACACCACAGCATAGAACAGTACTCCTGCAACCACCGACTGGTAAAACATCCTCAGGAGCTTCCTGCAGATGTTAAAAGAGCTCAGCCTCCTGAGGAAATACAGTCTACTTTGGCCTTTTTTATACAGGTGCTGAGTGTTGCATGACCAGTCCAGTTTGTTGTCCACCCACAGCCCGAGGTACTTGTACTTGTTGACCGCCTCCACCTCCTCTCCCTCTATCTGAACTGGCAGTGGACCTGCTCTGGACCTCCCGAAGTCCACAACCAGTTCCTTGGTCTTTGAGGTGTTGAGTTGCAGGTGGTTTGTGTAACTCCATGTGACAAAGTTCCTCACCAGACTCCTGTACTCCTCTTCCTGATCATCCCAGATACAACCCATGATGGCCGTGTCATCTGCAAACTTCTGAATATGGTATAATTCAGAGTTATAGCAGAAGTCAGAGGTGCACAGGGTGAAGAGATTTATTTATTTATATAATTTAAACTGTTGCTTTTTATGCCATTCTGCTACGTGTTTTAGTCTTTTTTAATTGTTCTTATTTTATACTTTTTTTGTTTTTACAAAATATAAAAAATTGGAAATGTATATCTAAGTAACAAACAAACACATAAAGTAACAGTGACAGTGCAGCAGTATTTATGTCTGCTCAAAAAGACATGAGCTTTCCTTGTTGCGAAATGAATTGCTGGAAATAAAATGTAACTATCGTGCGTTTGAGAGGCTGTATGTGTGTGGTACCCTGTCATTGTACACAACCCGAGGGTATATCAGCGAGCCTTTAATCTTTCCCAGCGAGTCTGCCACATGTACAATGACATGTCTTATCCTGCCCCATCCTCTTGGACTTTGCTACAGTAGCCTATTGTAAACGCAGGAGCAGTTCATACTTGCTTAAATATTTGTAGTTTGGTTTATCCTAATTTCCTATCTTACTTCAAAGCAAAAAGAAAGAAATACAGTGTTCAGACAAGTTATAGTCCCATTTCACTGCAGGGCAACCTGCATGTGGCGAATAAAGCTTTGATTGATTGATACAGAGCAGAGAATTAATGACAGAGGCACAGTGCTTTGCTACTTCGCCTATAGATTGTTATGGACATTAAAAAAGTACTCTTCAGGGCAATACAGAACAACAAAGTGGGATACTTGGAAGCTGATTCATCAGTAATGCAATACTCTATAATCAAGTCCAACTTAACCTGCTTAGACCCAGGGAAGTCCCTTTATTGAACCCCACCTATACCGTCTCCTGTTGGTTCTATATGTTACGTAAACTTCCTAATTACTCCACATATACAGAACTGGGTAATAGTCTTCAGCCAACCCATATTTTTAATGCTCTGTTTCCAAAGAGCCAAACTTCTTTATGTTTATTTGTAGGCTTTTAGAACAAAAGTTCTTCAGTCTTTCTGAACATCTTTCAGAGTTTTTCTTTCTTTCTTTGTTTTTCACTCACTTCTTTCACTTTTTATTTTACTAATCATTTATTTATCCAGGTAAAAATCTCACTGAGATTCAATTTTCATTTCCAAGAGAGACCTGGTATTTTTCAGTACAATCCTTGTACCTGACCATTGTCAGAGGAATGTTCTGTTTCTTAAGCCACTTAATACTGACGTAGGAAACATTCAAACATAAAAAAGCCACCTAGCTTAAGAGATGATCCAGTGTTTTGTCTAACCCTGTCTACACTTAACAGGCAATTTAGCAAAGAATCACAGAGATCTTATCACTGCCAGCTGGTTGCAAAAACAAATAATTTGTTCCAGTTTATTAACTTAAATCTACAGACACAGTTTGATGGGCTTAAATTATTAGCAAAGACCTGACACGGGGCCTGAGAGATGCATCAGGACCTGCAGTAGATACATCTACTGTTCACTGAAGCCTCATCAGAAATGGTATCAGTGTAAGGGTGGCTGCCAAGAAGCCGTTCTTCACGAAGTGAGTCAGGAAGAAAAGTTTGAGGTATGCCAAATTACACAAGAACTGGACTGAAAATTAGTGGAAACAGGTCTGATGGAATGATGAACCTTTTGCTTCATAATATTGTCATTGTGTAATGTGTATACAGCAGGTCAGGAAACAGGTACAACACAAACTGTTTATAAAATATGGTGGCGACTCTGTAAGGGTTTTGGCTGCATTTCAGCCGGTGTTCAACCTGAGATTTCTTTCTGATATACGCATTTCTAATCCTGCCCATCCTTTTCACTTCCAATTTAAAAAATCATAACATCTGCAGCTCTGCCACCTCCAGCTCTCTACTTAATATCAGGTCTCATTACCATCTGGCACAAATCTCTCAGGACGCTCGTCTTCACCCACTTCACCCTGGCTCCACTCTAACCCTAACCCTAACCTCTTTTGTGCACTGTCCATTGATTTGGATGGTTGACCCAGGTATTTAAACTCATCTACCTTTATCGCATCTTCACCGTTACAAAAAACAGTACGTAAACAAAAAATAAATAATGAAACCATCAAAAAGCAATATACTAAAAATGTCGTATATTAGTATTAATATGTTATTTATTTCCCCGCGACCCTGAAAAGGGTAAGCGGAAGCGAATGGATGGATTCATATTATTTATTTATTTATTTATCATTCATTCAGATCACGTTTAAAGCTTCCTCTTCACGTGACGAGGGCCAACGTCGCTTCTCAAAAACCGGAAGTGGTTCTTGTGTTGTTGCGCTAGAGCTACTGTCATGTGATAGCTCACCCGAGAAGCTGCTGCTGCTTCTGACAGTAGCTCCTTACCTTTAGATGAGGTTATAATACAACCACGCTGGAGACAACTTTTATGTTTGCTAGAGAAGAACAGCACGACTGGTTTCTGACGGAGAGAAGGGACGCCGGGGTTGTGTAGTGTCGGCCGTCGGACGTTGCCATGGGTTGCTGTTACAGCAGCGAGAACGAGAACACAACTGAGGTAGTTAGCTGTTAGCAGGCTAAACCCGATATGTGAAAGCTGGGCAATTTAAAAGTGGAGTACCTAATAGTATATTATCCCTTTGGGCATATTTCCCCGCAGACGGTACACGTGAGTAATGCGTGACGACGTTACCAAGTGGTCGTTTTCTAGGGGCTAGCAGCTTGCTACTGTAAGCTAGCCTTTGGCTAGGCCTTTTATGAAGTACAAGCCAGTTAAGTTAGCCAAGATGATAAACAGTCTGACTTCAGAAAGCTTTAACAGATCCAGAGGCAAAGAGATGTGTTTTAAGGCTTTTTTAAAAAGTTATTTTCTTATATAAATGGTTTTAAAGCGAGGTGAAAAGTAAAGAATAAGTTGCTAACGTGTTAGATAGGACAAACGGCAAGGTGAGGGACATTTGGGATTTTACTTTCATGTAGTCATATGACCCTAAAGATTCCCAGCTATTTTTAGTTTAGAGAAATAAGTCATTTTTTCCTCCATGCATCTGTCCTCATAGCAGTTTAACGGAGCAATGGGGACAGAGTGAAGATCTATAGTTTTCTCTGCCTGCCTGTGTTGTGCTCATATTTGTTTTAGACTGAAGAAATTACTTTTGGAGTATTTGTAAGAGCACCACAAGTTGCAGAAGTGATACTTTGTGCGTTGTTGCATTACTATAATGTAATTATAGTAATGCCCACACACACACACACACACACACACAATAATGAAGTAAAATAAAACAAAATAAATAATAGATAACTTTAAAGTGGTCTCAATTGTCATAATTAGCTTTGATTTAGAAGGAAAAAGAAGTAAGTAAAATTTCATGATTTGTTTAAGGAAGAGACAAAGCCGCTGATCTCCCCAAACCCTCCCAGCAAACCACTAAATGGCGGGACCGGCTGGAACCCTGGAACTAGCTCATCAGCGCTGTCAAATGAACAGGCCCTCCTTTCATCCATCCTGACAAAGACGGCACAGTAAGACTCTCCTTAATGCAAATGTAGCCATGCCACTGACAATAACGCAAGAGTGTCTGTGTAATAAACATACCGTTATCCCCTGTAAATCAGGAACATCATCGACGTCTCAGCAGCAGACGCCATCATGGTGGAGCCGCACGAGTACATGGACAGAGCTCGACAATACAGGTATGCAAATAGACGGTTTATGGCTTGATGGGTTTTGTTTATTGGCTCATAATAATTTTGGATGGCGCTTCAGCATGTTGTTTGATTTCTACCAAACAGGGCAGCTTTGTTTAGACTAAAACACAGGTGCAGGTTAAACGCTAGCTCCTCAAAGCACAGTCTACTGGTTTAAGAGAACTTAAATAGCAGCACAGCTGATTTCTTTCTGTTTTTCTCTCTTCAGTACAAAGATGACTGTATTGAGCACCAGTCTGCCTCAAAACAAAGCCCTCGCTCTCCCCTCCCTCACCAGCCAGCCCCACCAAGTACTTGCGAGTGACCTGGTGCCATACTCAGATGTTCAGCAGGTATCCATATGTAACATACTCTGATTGAATGGGGCTGTGTGATTCCTGTGCAGAATCCCCAGTCCTGTCATTTTAAAGACAGCTAAGCGGTTAGAATTTGACTTATGTTTTTTTCTTTGCAGGTGTCTAAGATAGCAGCCTATGCTTACAGTGCAATCTCTCAAATCAAAGTGGATGCTAAAGAAGACTTGGTGGTCCAGTTTGCCATTCCCTGATTCTGCAACTCTGGCCTGCATATTGTTGCTCCAGTCCCACTTTCTTCGTGTCACTCCTGCATCCTCAACCTCCAGCCCCACCCGTCATTAAAACATTATGGTCCTCCTGCTTTCTGCTTTAAACTGCTTCAAAGTCGAAGACAATGTAGGGTCTTACCCCGTGGCTGTCCTCGAGTGTAATTAATTCATTGACAAATGGAAGATGGGTTTGAGCTCATATGTACATCAGCGAGGCCTCCAGCTGTGGAAATTGACCTTTTTGATGATCTCTTTAAAAAAAAAAAAGTTTTCTAGGGGTGTTTTTAGGTTCTTTGTTTTCTGAGAATCAGAGCTAGCTTGTCACCTTGCTGATATCTATGTTGGACTCACCTGGGATAAAGCTGTTGGATTTTTGGCACAAAGCTGTTGGCTGTTGGTTAATACAATACATTTGATAAAGTCTCCACTGAAAATAAGGGATCACTGTGGCGTGGAATATCGCAAATAATCACTGCACCACATGTTGAATATTTTATTTACCAGGGTAAAAAAAAGCAAAACAAAACCTCCAAACATGATTTAATCTTAAAGCTTCATATATCTTTAGCTCTGTTTAACATCCTTGATGTCACCAGACATTCTTCAGTCTTTATCCCTGAGCAACAAGAAAGTGTTAATGTTAATATTAGCACCAGTAAAAAGGAATGACACGCTTTTTCTCCCAAAATTAAAATGCTATCATTTAGTGGAGTATACTGGCAACCATAAACAACTCACACTAACCAAGCTAGAGTGAATTTCAATGACATTTGACAGTGACAGTGGCGTAACCTGTTATTCCAGTTGAGGCCAAACCTTAAATAACCTTTCCTTGGCTGGTGGGTGAGGATGCAGCTTTTCTTGGGTCACAGTTCTGGAGTTTACAGGTGGCGCCGTGTCCTCTGCGCTTATCTAGCATTAAATAAACGAGCAGGCCAGAAGTTCAAGTGTAATATTCAAAGATGAAAGTGCGTGGTTGGGTGTGTGCGAGTGTGTGTAGGGACAGATATTGTGTCTTCATGCCTTTGTACAGAATTTTCTGCTTGAATATAAAAAACTAAACATGATGGATTGTATGAAGTCCCTCCTTTTTGTAGAGACTTCACTGGTCAGAATTGGCTAAGATCTTGTGGCGATAAGTTTTTATGAAACACAAGAACCCTTTTAAGGCCTGCATTTGTTAAGCTTTTAAACAAAGAGGTTTCCCTGCAGATTGCAATAAGATTGGATTCGTTCATAATCAGAAACTAACAGTTATAGCAGTGCAGCAGGGGAGAGGGTGTTAACAATCAGTCTACAGCAGCAAATAAAATGAATTGATCCCTTTTTGTGATTATTTATTTCTGTTTCTTAAGTATATATTTGCTCCTTGGAGGAGAGCACAACTGTATGCGTGGGCAGGGAGCACGGTGAAGCGCTCTAGACACGAAAGGGATAATCTGCTAGGCTTTGATTATTTAAACCACGCAACTGATCTGAGCTTTTTGCAATGGGTTCTTGGCATTTTTTTTCCCTTTATGTTTGTTACTCAAAGTGTAATACTACCTGAAATATGTTTGTAATGTCTTAGGCTAGTACCAAAAAGTTTTAGTTTTGTTTTTTGTTTTGTTTAATTCATTAAAGACTTTTAACAAATCGCTCCTGTCCTGACCTCAGTGTGCGCTTATGTGAGATGTAATTATTCAGTGATGCTACAGAGATGGTCAACAGCACTTTCTTTAATTTAACTTTGTTGCAAACAGTATTAAAATATTTCAAAAACCCACATGAATGATCAGATATCTGGATGTGAATGACAACATTTTGCGATCTATGGATAAAGAACACAGTAATGTACTAAAACACTACTAATTCTGAAGAACAGTTACTATCAGTGGCCTCATCAGTCAGCCATGCTTGAGTTAACTGATTTAAAGAAAAGTCAGGTGTCTTTCAATTTATGCTTTTTTTGTATACTGACTTTAGTATATTTAATAAAGCAATGCGAAATTACAATGAAACTTAGTTCTGAGTTATAGGCCCTGCTAGTAAACAAAAGTAGGCTGAATTTTGTCACTTTTTGGCCTGTTTTGAGCTCTCATACCTGCTCAGTACAAGAGATGACTACACAAAATGCAACACACGTAAGCTCTTTTTTTTTTTTTTTAAAAGGGAGAGATATTAAATCGGTGCAGATTTGCTGCTGCAATTGTGACATATCCCATGATATTAATGCTCAAAGGGTCGTCGTTTCCCAGAGCCTCTCCCTCTTCTTTTTTATTTTTCTCTCTGTGACCCTCCTGCTTTCTCTGCAGCTCTCACCTTCTCATATACCCTTAGTATTTAAGGACTGGCTTGCCATCTATACAATGCCAGATCATACAGCTAGTTTTTTAATGGTAATGTCTGCCTCTTTATTCAGTGTTTGGATTAATCCTTTTCTTTGTGCTTCATCCCTTTACGTGTGCTTCATGCTTAATAAAGTGTGCACTAGACAAATAGGTAAAGAGTATCAGTTTATGGATGGAGACGAGCCAGCAGTCACTGGTTAACCTTGCTGCTCCTGCAGCGGCTGTTGCTCTGGTACCAGATCTTTGCCAAGACTCGCTCCTGTCGCGTTATGGCGCTGAAGTCCATCGTCTTTAACCGAGGCAGGACGGAAATCACACGATTCCTACATACAGAAAGACGCCCATTAAATATCTTAGGCACATTTTGTAGACATTTATACAGAAATAACACTGAATACTAAAAAGGCCTCATCTTTGTAAACACATCCAAAATGTATTTTGTGTAACCAGTGCTGCAAATACGCTCTAAATGAATGAAGAAGCTGCTGTCACTCATTAGAAATCGGTTTTAAACAGAGGCGCCTCTGTCTGCAGATGGACATGAGCCTGCAGTCACTGCACTGTAAGTGTTTTTGTAACCGGTGTTGCTATGCAGACTAGGACAAGTAATATGAACCCTATCTGCATTTAAGCACCTGTTACAATGTTATGAACTTAGATGCTTGCCGAGCACTAATGTCACACTTACAGACATCTGTAGAATGAGAGCAATCCCTCATTCTACACCTCTGAGGTGTCTGAGCTGCTGATTGTCTGGACTTGATTCTGATTCTGTAAACAGCAAAGTATTATCAGCTTCTATAAAATATCTCACATTTAAAACACATTAAAGCTGCCTGGGACATGTGTGACGAGTGTGTTTAGTGTAAAATACAGTTGAGAAAGTCTCCACCTGTATGCCTTGTTGGTTTCTATGACATTTCCATGCAGAGTGATGGTGTGCAGATGTGGCAGCACTCCCAGCCTGTCCACCTCTGACAGAATAAAAATGCTGTTTCCATGAAGGTACAACACACGCAGTTCACGCAACTCACACAAGACCTGGAACACACATGTGTACACCAGCTTCAGATGTACTTCAGATGTAAAAGAAAGATAAGCAGCTGCTGATAATGACACTCACGTGGTCTATGTGTGTGATTTTGTTGAAGGAAAGATCCAACCAGGTTAGATGTGCCGGCTGAGCCAGGAAATGGCTAACAGTCTTCTGGAGGTCATGAAGGTCAGTGATGTTGTTGTTGTTGAGGCGGACAAACAGCTGAGATATTTCATCTCTGAATTTCGCTTTAAAGGCCGCAGACCGCTGTTGGGCTCCTCTATCCATGTGTCTGAAACCCCAAATAAAATAAAACAGTGGATATTAAGTGCTACTTCAGTACGGGCCTGTGAATGTGTTTGACTTTGTGTGCTGTTGTATTAGTGTTGCCATCTTTTTCATTAATATAAAGGACTGGAGGCTTAACGAATCCCTCCGACGTAACATAAAATTCTCATAAAAATGGTCAGAAAGTAATTAAAAAATCTCAATCGATACTCACAAATATATTTAACATTTCTCTCTGGGGGGTGCTTGTAGTGAAATAAGGACAGACTACAAATCTAAAGAGCAACTGTTCCAAACTTCAGACTGCCATTGTCCAGTCTGAAATGTGATAATCTTCTGAGGCCCACCCAAACCCACTGTCAGAGCTCTGATTATCACACAAGTGGAAAAATAAGTAATTCCTTTGTGTTATTCAGTTGGATTTTCTGACAATTTACTTCTTTAACTTAAATTTCCAACAACAGCTTTTCCCCCCCCCCAACTAATGTAAGTTATGTATAAATTTTAAAGCGCCATGGCCCTGTTTTATTAGTTCAGTTTCTTTTCAAAACATCAATATTTCAGAGTGATTTTAAATCATACATTTTAAATGGATTTGAGTTACCCCAAAAGGATTATCATTTGATTTGGACTATATAAGTGCATCCTAATAGGTTCATCCTATAGCATTAAGTCAGAGAGAACTAATAATTTATTATTTATTGTAAATGACCTCTTGCAGCCCTCAAGATCCTACATAAAGAGGGATATAGCGAAGAGTATTACCTGTTAAACTGCTGATGTTTTTAAAAGATAAATCCACTGGAGCTGCATACATAGTCACCCGCCAGCAGGGGGAGATGATGTTACGGTGAAGTACTGCGTTTAACAAGAACGTCTTTAAACACAGCATGAACATAAACACAAACAGCACGAACAAAATGTTTGTGATACGAGTGAATAACACACACTCACTGCAGATAATGAATGAAAGCCTCTGTAAAAGCACCATAAACGTGTCATGATCTGTCAAGTCATGCTTCAGTATGCTAAGCAGCACATTTGAGCCATAAACGCTATTTCTAACCGTACTGATCAGTTTTAATCATTTATATGGATATTTCATACACTTACCCAGAGTGTAAGGTATATTATACAGCTACTAAACGTCACGGTGGCACATTAGCTTCCAGTAATGAGACAACAACCTGTTTCTATAGAAACGACCGAGTGCAATATGGAACTTGTAGTCCAAGCCAGTCTTGCCAATCGAAAGACATCTTGAAACACTTTCCTGTTCTGCAAAATGCAATGAAATGAACTAAATCTGTTTGAATCATCCCTACCACTTTGGATCTGTTTTGTCTGAATGTGAATCTGTCCGTTTCAGCTTCCTTACAGGAAGTTAGCAATGCCAAAGTAATGCTGGAAATGTGGACTCTGCTTGGATGGAAATTTCAAAGGTGGATAATGTCAGAGACTTTAATGAACAAAATTAAGTAATGTGATGAGTAAAATATTTTTTAAAAAAAGCCAAAGGTCAGAAAATCTTCTAAAAGCATAGTATTTACAAAGAAATGAACACTGTTCTGATCATGTATATGTGTTATTATGATACATTTAATTTAATTGCATGATATTAATGCAAAAGTTATTTAGTTGTATGTATGAACACAAGCGTTACATATGAGCTTTATGTCTTTGACATATAAAAATATGCTTGTAAATTGTAAAAGGTGTAATGCCAAAGAGTCAATATATAATTTTGATTAAAAAAAACAAAAACAAAGCACCCCCCCTTATGAACATTAATTGTTGTTACCATCAAATACGATATTATGTCGAGTCGAAACACAGTCCAATATGCATTTTGAGGTGTAGCATCCAGTCGAAATGAGAAGGCCAGAACTGATGGTTGTTGAATGACCTTTATTATTCCTTGCCGTGTATCAGACAACGAACCAACGTAAGAGCTAGACAAACAAATAAAACAATTACCATGTTATTAATGTAACACCATTTTAATCACTCATTACGTTGGTCTAACTGTTTTCCATTTAACTATACAATACATATTATGCATTATTGCTCAAATTAAATCATGTACATTACAAACCTTGTTCCCCTGTCGACTGTAGCTAGAACCATTCCTTTTTGTACAATTTAACCGTGTTTTTCTCTCCCTTTTCTCCGTTAGCAGTAGTTACCGTTTTCTTGCGTCTTTTTTGTACATCAAGTTGGTTACCGTTACAACATTCACTTCCGGTCACACAGGAAGTTACCAAGATAAAAGCACAAACGTTATATTACGTGTATATGAGCTAGCTTTACATATCCGCCGTTACATGAGGAGAAAATTACTTCCAGCGAAGAAAAGTTTAACCTTTTTTATGCATGAATTATGACAACCTCAATCAGGATTTTTTTTAAGTATTTTTATTCATCTTTAGGCATAAAAAGATGAATAAAAAACCTGATTAAGGTTGTCATAATTCATGCATGACAGGGTTAAATAACAATAATTACAATAAAACACATCATACATCTATAGTAACATTAAACGACCAGTGGGTGGCAGGGTATGGAGTGACACATTAATGCCCAATGTAGTGGTTTATATCCAAGTATACCATCAACACTGAGACAAATACAAGAAAACAGCCTTTGAATAGCTGTCTACTGTAGTGACCAGTATGTGTGAAAGTGTGAGCGAACAAAATTCATTGCTACGTGCAAGAAATGTATTTTAGTGTTTGCTATTATCCACACACACACACACACACACACACACACACACACACACACACACACACACACACACACACACACACACACACACACACACACTAACAGCCCTTCTCTCTCAGTTGTTGGCGTTTGATCTCGCTTAGATCTCTGCTCTATGTGCTGACATCTGTGGAACTGTTCTCAGTGTGTCGCTCCTGCTCTCAACATCTCTGCACCTTGCGCTCAACTCTTTCTGTACACGTTATAAATGTGCCACAAAACCAACCAATCACAGACTTGGGTGCAAAAATTCTGATTGGCTGTTTTGGTCTCCAATCAGCTCGCTAGCTACTGCATCCCGGAAATGTTATTTTATTTTAAAATATGTAATTCTTTTAAGACCATTGTTGGTTTTAATCTAGTTTAAACCAAACCACTCCACTGGATTTAGCTACACTTTGTGAATACTTGATGTGGTACAGATGGAGAAGGCTGTGAGTCATTCCAACAGCCAGAAGCAACTTCTCCAGAAAAGCAAAGAGCAGGTGGATGCACTCAAATGTTCTCTACAGGTCGAAGAGTGGGAAATGCAGGCTATTATCATGGAAAAACTGCTACTTCAGCTCAGGTTGGGCAACGCCCAAACCAATGAGAGGATGCTTGCAAACAGGGTGGCCAGCTTGGAGGCACAGGTTGGTATTGCTGTTTGAAGCACTGAGCAGAAGTAGGAGCACAAATATAAGCACGTACACTTCTTTTTCATTGTAATATGTTTTCTATCATTATATCTTTACTTTTAGTTGGGTTCTGCTGACCATACCTTTAAAGTGCACAATGAGACTCTGTTCACTGGAGGCAATGCATCAGGCTCATCTTTCTTTGACATCCTAAACACAAACTCGGGTGTTTCCAAGAGAGCACAAGAGAAGAGAGCCATCAACTCTGACAGCCTGGACCAGAGCTCAATGGAAGGCACCCTGAACTGTAAAAGGTGGGGACAGAAATGATGGCCTCCCAGAACCTTTTTTTTTTTGTACCAGTGGGGGTTGGGGGAGTGGTTGGGTATGGGTGGGATTAAAATCATGGCCAGCCTGAAGGAGGGCGGGGCGATAAGATACATTTATTTTTATTTATGACAATATAGGAAGGAAAAATACAGAACATTGTATTAACCCTCTCGAGGCAGGCGTTGCCGATTTGCAACAGTTAAAAACTAACAACCTGATTACCCCACATACATATTTTATGATTTTTTTTTACTCAGAAGTACCACTGCAGGACTTGGTTGTGCATTAGCAACAAAAACTTAATTTGAGCCTGAAAGGGTTAATCTCTGAAGCTTGTAGGCCAATTCAAAGTGTGAAGGTGCCAGCAGGATTATTAGGAGAACCAAATGTAAGCACAAAGGTAGCCCAAGTAATGCCCCCCCCCCCCCCCCCCCCCCAAACTGAAATGATCTCATTTCAGTTTGGAACAAAATATAATAAATGCACCAGATAAAGTTGCCTTGTAAGTTACAAATGTGTTACAAATGGAAAAGAGTATAGGATGACAAATGTATATGCTTGTTGGGGCAGTGTTTCTGACACCCCCTTACTTTGCTGAGTTCCTAGGCTGAAACACACATTTTTCAAACTTGTCTTTATTTCAGTGTCAGTGAGTCATGTAAAGTTCCATGACTGACTCCTGTGTGCTTGTGATGTCATTGCAGTGACAAAAAAGACATACAAACAGCTGCTAAACTACCTTAAACTACCTTTGTGGTAGTTGCAGTAGCTATCAGTCACCAGGACCATGACGAGCTCAACACAGAGGACAACTTAGAAAAAATTAAAGAATAACCCATGAAGGAAAACTTAAGTGCCCAGTGATTTTTTTTAGCTGTTTTGTCTCTTTCTCTCTGCATTTACAAATCACTGCCTACACTTACTGTAGACCCTTCCAATAATTAACAAATAACTCTCTTTAATTGTAGGCAAATGTTATAAAACTGGATTACAGGATTATTTTATTTATATTTAATTACTTCACACACCTTTCAGAAACCTTGAGCTATTTGTAAATTTTCCTTTTCATCTTTCAGGACCTGTGCTGAAGATGAGTTGGAAGTGGATTCAGCCCCAAATAATTCAGCTTCATCTTTCAAACTTTGCAGAACCAAACAGGTCATGAACTTCACTGTGCACTAGTTTAGCTCAGTGAGTGAGCAGGCACCATGTGCCGCATGGCTGCAGGGTAGCGGCCTGGGTTTGTGCCTGATCCATGGCTCTTTGTTGCATGTCTTCCCCCCTTTTTTTAAAAAAAATCTCTCCTGTCTGTCTATACTGTCTCTATCAAATACAGGCTAAAAAACGCCTCCCAAAAAACTTCTCTCAGACTACTGTGGATGAAACTCACACTCACTGATAAAAGCTATTTTGGAGAGAGGTATATATAATCTATGCAAATCATATAAGATTTACTCTATTATTGCACTCAGCCAAGGAATTATACAGTAATGGGTTAATTATACCCTTTTCTTAAGAGTAACAACATTACATTAAAAAATGCAGTAAAATATACCCCCAAACCATGAGTCTTATGTTCCTAATTGCGCATGCGGCAGACCGCGCTTTTTGACTGAGCGGGACAGCAAGCAAATTCTGGGTCCTTTCTTCAGCTTCCATCGAACCTGATCGAACCACAGAAGTGAAGGTAAGCTATTTACATAGGGTGAATAATATATAATAGCGCATGCAAATGGTAATTTTTGAAGTAATGAGCTATTACACTTTATTTGTATTGCTTAGGTCTGTGTAATTCACCATTACTTGAAATGAAACTTTGAATCTGTTGCTGTCTGTTAACCGTCTAGACAACTGTCGGTAAGTTGCAATGAAATGTGTTTGTGGTGCGCTTTTTATCAGTCAGCATGCATGACCAGTCCCGGACTGGTAATCGGAACACTGAGGTCATGTCCAAATTCATGGTCTGAATCCTCCTGAGGGCCCGGCCTTCGCGAGTTATGTGGCCGGGTCCTCAGAAGGTCGGGTAGGCCGGATGTAAACCTACGTTTAACCTGAGTAGCGAAAGACAGCGGTGATCTGAAAATGATGTGCCGGGAGTTGTGCCGTTCTCGGCGGCTCTAGTGACCCTCGAGCTCTCGGCTAGCTATCGAGCTTGTGGGTAACAGACGTCTCCGAAAATGTCGAAGCACTTGTGTAAATATGCGATATTTTGATAAACCGAGCAGATATTTGAAGTTTACACACCCACATTCTCGCCTGAAAATATGTTAAAAGTTTATTATGTGACCCAGAAGGAATAATAAGAGTAATTTTAAAACTTAGTAGCGGCTGCCATTGCCGGAAACTGGAGTTTGGCTGGGCTGCGCTATGAATTCTGGGATATGGTGGGCCACCCGGCCACCCGACCCATCCTTCAAATTCGGGGAAAAGGAGGACGCATTGGTCAGCCTTCGGCGCGTCGCTGTGACGTAATCGGTCTACAAATACGTTGGGAGGATGCAGCCCATGAATTTGGACACCCCCAATAATTACAATCGCGGTCTTTGCAAACTACTTTCCTTCCTTGATGGAAACGAAAATGGACGTCAGACAATTTTTTTTTTATTATTATTATTATTTTGAGAAATAAGAGCGGCAATCCTTAAGTTGTGGTGGCTCTGCTTCTGGGTCAACACATAAAGCAGGTAAACAAACTTAAATCCTGTATGTCTTTGAAATTCTATGAACACTGGGCAGATCATTCCCAACAGCCGTGTTTTAAAACTCTTAAAAACAGCTGTTGCATCCGTCTGCGTCTCCCCATTCATCTTCACTGTAGCTCATCATCCCGGAGAGCTCACTGAAAGCTTTCTCCCAGCTGTAACTGGCGGCTTTGTTTTAGTAGCACCAGAACTTTCTGAAAAAGCTCTGAAGCATGCTTGGTTGTATTTAAAAATGTGATAGATACCGCTTTGCTCCCGTATCTGCTTAATCATCTGCTCAGCTGTTCGCACTGCGGGGAAACACTGGGACACAGCAGCATCATGAACTCCAGCTATAGGGAGATTTTTCAGCAGCAAAACAAATAAAGCCAACGTGAAACGATCAGTAAAAAACAAAGACTGCTCTGAGAGTTTGAATTATTAACTGTATTTATTGATGTGTGGTTAAAGAGTATCTTACTCATCAGTAAGTAGGGGCAGGTCCCGCCTTCCTCACCTCTGATTGGATAGAAAGTCTCTCCTACTTACTGATGATTAAGATACTCGCTCACGGGGCGGGACAAGTATGTCTGAGAGAGGGAGGGCGTCTCATGAGACCATCAGTGTTGCCAACGGTCTCTGACAGAAAGTTCCCCAGGGTGTCACACCAAAATAAAAGCAGGGGGGGTAAAGCTCTCAGCCTGAAATGTTGTCCCAGTCCAGGCCTGTGCATGACTGTCTGACTGCTTGTTTTAAGTTTAAAAATTAGTCAATGCTAGCTTTTTCTGAAATATTGAAATGGCAGATGTTAAAAAATAAAACAAAGTACTACTGTATCCCACTAGTATGTGTGAAAATACCCACTGTTGCTGCACCTAAGTTTTTTTTTTGGAATTGTGGGATCAAGTAAAATATTTTTGAATATATTTTATATTATATTGGGTAGTGTTACAACGTCAGTGCTTAATAATTGTTTTCATAATCATACGTCCCCAATTATTCAGCGGGCCACATGTAGCAACCTGGTTCTTTTAAACACCTGGGGTCCAAATTAATTTTGAATATTATATGTCTGGGCTATAATTTGGAGAAATACGGCATGTTCTGTGAAGCATATAACATCTATGAATATGATCTATGAAGCTAATTCCATGACGCATGAATATTAATCTATGCAATTGCAATGCCTTTATTTTAGTGAGGTAAGTACACAATCTGTTATTTCTGCATAACAGACCCTTGTTAAGTGTAACAGACAGACAGACTTCTCAGATAAGAGGAGCAAAGAAAAACTGAAGAAGAATATTCACCTTATGTTTAATTTCTACCTTCATTAAAGAGACTCAGGTTGATAAATAACTTGTAACCAGGTACATGTCTGAAAATTTATTTTGTGTAATGTATTTTCTTATTTTTGTTGCATGAAAAATCTGTGTATGTGGACACTCACTATTTGCCCTCTTTTTCAGGTCCTCACGTGTGTCCTTTACAAGCAGAGGCTCGCTGATAGACGACTCTGTTACCAGTTCTAGGGCTGACGCACCCACCCACGTCCCCACCCCCGGTGTATCCTTTACAGGTATGCAAGTTTCTAAAGAAATAAATCACATTGACCTTGAAAATGTGGTTAATCTTAACCAAAGTCCTCAGTTATGTGAAAATGAATTGGAAATGCAAGTTGTGCAACTTCACAACCACAAAAAGATTAGACCTGCTGAAACACATCAGGCTAATACATGGGCATTTTGGTCGAGTCCACTCCATACCCTGCCTTCATGCAGATTGCCCTTGCACTGTCAAGCCATGGGGTGCATTAAGGACACATTTGTCAAGGCATCATTCACAGTCATCCCAGCCAGGCAACATCCTTTCGTTCACATGCATTGTCTGTAATTCATGCTCTTTTGACAATGAGAGGCAGTTTTTTGAACATCTTGGTGGCCATCTAAAAAAGTTTGAAACTGTGCCATGTGTTTTTGAGGATTGTGATTATCTTTTGCAGCTTATGCGTGCCAAAGAAGGAGCTGCTGGTTCCAAGATGAGACCTTTGCTGGACACTTTGAATGACGTATGTTATTTGACTTTTTTCACAAATATGTAATTATGGAGGGCTGCAGTGGGTAGCAAGAAGGTCCTGGGTTCAAATCCTGGCCCAGGGTCTTTATGCATGGAGTTTGCATGTTCTCCCTGTGCATGTGTGGGTTCCCCCCCTGGGTACTCCAGCTTCTTCCCGCAGTCAGAAAACATGACTGTTAGGTCAATTGGTCTCTCTAAATTGTCCTTAGGTTTGAGTGTGTGCGTGCATGGTTGTTTATCCTGTCTGTCTCTATGTTGCCTTGTGATTGACTGTCCAGGGTGTACCCAGCCTCTCACCTGTTGAAAGCTGGAGAGAGGCATCAGCCATGTTTTTGTTTTTAAGTAATTCAGTCTTAATGTATGTAAATCACTCGACTTAGTCTTTTCACTAAATTGTATCTCCCTACAGACACAGAGCATTAAGAAGAAAAGGGATATCATTATCTGCTGCCTCATTAGCTACCTCGGGGAAAGACAAGAAGATCTTTTTCATGACTGCCAGGTATGTCATATTGATAACAGATTACTTATTAACTCAAGGGATCCTAATGTTCTTCTCTCCTGTCCTCTCCTATCACCTGTTCTCCCCTTCTCCATTCATCTTCTGTCCACTCCCCTCTTTAGATCAACTGAAATATATTGAAAAAGCATCTTAAATAAAATAAAACATGTGTATGCTTTTTGTTTCTTTCTTTTTAACACGTAGGAATGTGAGGATTACACAGACAATATGATGAAGGTGATCGTGATCCACAACATCATGGCTGAGGAGGATCCATCAGATGTGTTCATTGTGATTGAGGGAAACCAAGTGATGGAGGGATGTGGAAGCCGAACAAAGGCATGTGTACTGCTGATGGGACTGATATATGCCCTCAACCTCGAATATCCAAAGGAGCTGAAGAACACATCTGACACTTTTCAAAAACTGTTTTTGGAACTTGACGGGGCGAAACTACTGAACAAGGTCCACGGCCTCAAAAATAAGCTTATGCAATGCACACACATTTCCCCTCTTGTTCCCAGAGGATCTTTTGTCCAGACATAGCTTGATGGAGCTGTAATTTTTCTTCTGACAGCAAGCACAGAAACTATTGAATGTTGGTGTTAGTGTTCTGTTCTATCTATACATATGTTTGATAACGTACATGCACAGAAACAACCTTGTAGAGTTTCTGTGCTTTTGGCTTTTAAAATGGACTAAGTCGCCTTGGAAAGTGTTGTCTGCATTAGCTGTTGTGTTGCACTTTATTCTGTGTTTTTATGGAATAAAAACATTGAGATAATGAACCATTTGAATATCTTTTTTGGGGGGGTACGTTTTACCTTATATGAATAGGTAATGTTTATCAACTGATAATAATTAAATTTTATTAGTAATTATCAGGTATTACCAACTAGCAAACAAGAGATAATTTTACCTAATTTCAATGAGTAAGTAGCTGTTGAATGTATACATAAATATGGGGTAAATTTTACCCAATTTAATTAAGTATTTCATAGCTTTTTATTGAAGCTATTTTATACACAATATATTGAACTAAATCAACCACAAAAAAGGCTATGCAAATTGTTACCTCAGATTTATTGGGTAAATTCTATAGATGAGTTTTTACAGTGCTCTTGCTGCATGTTCCCAATAACACACTGAAGTGGGCATATTTAAAAAACAAACAAACTGTACTTGGATTTAAAGGTTTTTCATAATCACTCTTTATATTAATTTTGTCATGTCACTGATAAAGAGTTCAATTTTTTTCTTTTAAACTGTTCTTAATTTCTGTATTATATATATCTGTATTAGAGATGGCACGATACCACTTTTTTATGTCCGATACCGATACCGATATCTTAAATTTGGATATCTCCCGATACCGATATGAATCTGATATAGTGTGTTTTTTAATCAATAAAACTGTTTTTTTAAAATATCTTGCTGCATTTTGTATAAGTTCATACTCAAGTTTAAATAAACAACAACACTAAAGCTATTCTGTTATACCTGTATGTAAAAAATACACTGCGCCCAAAATATTTCATAGTTCAGCAATACTGATCAATCTAATAAACTTAAACCTGCACCATCCTTCCTATTCTGGTATTTTAAAGAGTACTTAGCAGAAATCTTAAGCAACCTAACTAAAAGGGTTGCAAACTCCCAGCAAAAAAATAGGGAACCACCCCCCACCCTCCACCTCATGATGCTTACTCGACGTAATCAACTTTAATTTGATGCAGTGTGAAAAAAATGCACAGAAATAAATTATTTTTCAAGAATAATTAAATGGATTCAGCATCTTTCTTCAACAGAATTGCAGACTGCACAGATGGTATCTTCCCAAAGGAAAAAGTACTATAGCTTACTAGGGTATATTAGACTTAACAGTTACTATATACAGTAATGGACTTCTATACATTTTACATCAGATTAAAACTTTGGGTCAAAGATTCGGATAATTTTTTATTAAAAGCTAGACATTTTAAATGAGAATAAGAAAGAAAAGTATGTCTTTGTGCCCCCCTTTTCCCTGTTAATGCCCTATCGGCCCCCCTGGCTAAACTTTGCTAGATCCGCCCCTGCACAGTTACCAGCCGTCAGCTACGTAGAAAAGGATCCTGGCGTAGAAAGTAATATTAAATAAATTCTAACAACAGCTTATCAATGTTAAACGTGCTGCTGTTGTTCAGCCGCTGGTTTCCTCTTTCTGGTGAAAAGTGGGCCAAAAACAAAGAAGAGAGACGGACTCGCGACAGAAAAGCCGATCAGCTGATCATGATCAGTTTCATGATTGAAGTAGCAGCAGGAGAGGGAGAGGGAGAGAGAGAGGCAGTCGCTCCATATATCGATTGGTAAGCTTAACGCGGGAACGCTTTACAAACATTCAGAGATGAACTTACACACTTGCTTTACTTCTCTCTGGGATCACTTCCTCGGAGATGAAATGCTGGTTTGCTAGCGAGGCTACAAATAAACACAGCCGCTCTATCACGTGATGCACACTGCTCCAACGTGCTACGGTTATGAGCCGAGTTACACCGTGTCACAAGTTTTGTGAGGTGCTTTTTTGATATTTAATGGATCGGATTACATTTTTTTATTTCTCTCCGATATCCGATCCAGTAATTTAGGTCAGTATCGGACCAATACCGATAGGTAATATCGGATCGGTCCATCTCTAATCTGTATTCTCAGTTTTTAACTACCATACTTAAAGAATATTTAATTCTTGGACCTTTTCTTCCTCTTGGGTTGTCGGCAGCACTTTTTTGTTCACACCTACAGTACTTTAGCAGCGCACTGAAATGGTCATGATTAGTGTTTGAAATTTGCTTCTCTAAACATCTCTGTGCTCCCATTAAAGTGTTATTGTTGTGACCTAAATGTTGTTTTCTGATCTGTAGAAGACTCCTGGCTGCAATGAATGGGATGAGACTTTCTACAGCCTGGCTTCAGCTCGCTCTCAGTTAATCCTGCCCAGTGCAAACTCTTTCCAGCCTGTGTGCATTGAGCTGTTTGACACACCTCCAAGAAGCTGTGCGAATGACCAACTCATTGGTCTTCCAGGTTACAGACAGAGCACTGCCTATGCCGAGCGTAAGTAAACAACCTGGTGTGCCCACATGAGTACAGCATCAGTTTCATACATAAGCAAAAACTTAATCAGAACTTAATGGGTTTTTTTAATGAGATGTTATACTTGGAGCTCTTCTGAAAAGTCCTGAGCTCTTGTTCACATGTTCACTGCACCGCAGGGGTCGCTATAAAACTTAACAATCACAGTATCAAATCAAAGTGCTGCAAGCTGAAATTCTGTATGAAAACAGCATTTTAATACAGTATTTGATTAAGCACATTATCACACTTTTCCTCAGGACTCTTTCTTTATGTAAAAGTTAAAAAGTGATGAGTTGTGAAAATAATATTTGGCTTTAAGAACCATGATTTAGGGGGAAGATGAACAAAAGGCATCCCGGCAACGACTGGGAGGAGGCAGACCCAGGACACGCTGGAGAGATTATACCTCTCGGCTGGCTGGAAAAGCTGTGATTAGATAGATGTGTTTACGTAACTATTTCCTTCCACTGGTTTCTTTTCAGTCACCAGTGCCTTCTGTGTGGGAGCAGAGAATGAGCCTGACGGTGCACCTGAAGACTGGCTGAGGATTGCTGAGCTCCATGCCAGGAACAAAGCCTGCCTGCCTCATCTGAAGAGCAGCTACACTCTGGAGACCGAGGTGCTTAAAGAGGGACACTTGGACTCACATTGTAACCAGCAGTTGTTCATGGTGTAGTTCCTAACTAGGAGTAAATATACTGAGTACCAACGCAAGTAATTGTAATCACACCAGCATGGAGGCATTTAGAGAGTCAGTGTCTGCTTGTAAAAGATATCGTCCAGAACTGTAAGACTAACTCCAGCTCTTTAAAAATGGTTTAGGTAAATGTTATATTCCAGTGTTTGTTTTTAAATTCTTGTATCTCTCCTCCTGAAGACTGGCAGAAATGGTCCATTCATCTGGGACTCTCCTCAGCTCTTTCTGGGACAGTGGCGCGGCTGCCCCTCTGTTGGTCTTCCTTGGTCTCTTGTGTTCTGGGGGCCTCTGGATGTCTGGAGTTTTGATCTCCTCCATACCTGCTTCATGCCCTGGAGGATGGGACTGTGGCCCCCCACACCCTCTAGCAGATCATTACATTAAGGAACCTTTTAAATACAAGCGCGCTCATGCTCACAGGTGTACACACAGGTGATCACACACACAAACTACACCCTTTTTGGCTCCTACCTCAAAGCACACTGTGCGCTGTCGATCTTACGTGCTGCACAATAATGTTTAATATTAAGTATTTAGTGTTATATTCCCATATATCATTGTGATGTTGTTTATTCTATTACTCTCGTTTTCTTCTGCTTGTTTTCTTTTTTCTTTCTCAACAGGTGATCCAGGTGATCGATATATGTATTTTTTGTCTGCTTATTTTGTTGGTTTTTGTTTTTTGCCCTTTATCCCCGTCCCTCTTCTCCGCTTTTTTTTTTTTTTTGTTTTGTTTTGTTTTGCTTTTTTCCCCCCTCTTTCTTTCTCCCTTTTCTTTTCCCCTGTCCCGTATCTAGCAAGTAAAAAAAAAAAAAAAATAATAAAATAAAATAAAATAAACAATAAAAGGTAAATCAAATGGACCATTACGGCAAGGCTGGGATGGTCCATTTGGTAAAGTAAATCCGTTGGGCATCTTTCTTCGCCTTTAGACAACAATTCTGATGGCAAAAGAACCAAACGGGACAGGTTTAAAAAAAAAAAAAAAAAAAAAAGAAAAAAAAAAGAAAAAAAAAAGAAATGGTCCATTCACATTCACAGATGAAGATGTCAGACAATCCATCTGACCTAATCCGCCGGGCGCCCATGATGCCAGGCCAGCTGCAGCACACCCTCGCCTCCTATCAGCACTCTCTCGTATTGGGAGAGTTAGGTATTGCTGTTAATACTTGTTCCCACCTCCTATCCTTGATGTCTTTATCCATGCTTTCTGTGCATCAAACTTCATCTGAGGTTTGTTGAACAGATGAAGTAGCAGGAACATTAATCTTCATTTAAATATTTTACGAGATCTAGTACAAGTTAAATTGACCCTTCTCAAAAATTTTGACACAATGAGTGTCATTCTCTAAACTACAATAGTAGGTGGTAATTATTGGTCTTATCTGCAGAATTGTAATAAAACTTTTAACTTATTTTTCAACATTGATCTTTTATCTCGATCTTTCTACTAATTTACTAGCCGACTCAAAAATATGACAGTGGTTTTAGTAATATTGTTCATTTTCATTATCAGGCTAAACAAAAGTAGTTAGGAATGTTTACGATTGAAAACACTCCTAAAAGCAACAGCGGCCTAAACAAAGTCACCCGTGCAGATGAGGGCGTGCAAGTCTCAGGCGAAAATGCCATCAGGGAGTTCTCGTGGAGGTGGGACAAGTTGAGAAAGTTGGAAGCTACAAATCTCCTCAGGTGGCAAATAAAGGCCTGAAGAAATCTCCCCAAGCTGCTAGCAGGAGTGGAAGGTCTCTTGGAGTGCCAGTCAGCCTTTGCAAGGTAAACACACACAGAAAAATATATTAGTTTTACTGGGGACAGTGTAATAAGTAAAGGTGGTCTTTTATGTTCTCCCGTCTTATACTTTTTATTTGTCCATTGCACTTGAAGTGGAATGAAATGCTTTTTTCAGGTGTGGCGGGTTAGTTGGTTTCACCCCTGTATTGAGTTCTGTGTTTGGCACGGGCGACGTGTAGACGCGCTGTGTTGTGGAGAATGCTTACGCCCTTGCTCAGCATTCCTCTTCTCTGATTCTAAAGTGCCCTTCAGAGTTTTTACAGTGTTTCACAGTACCTGTCAGCATTTATTGTGGTCCCAACAGTCAGAAAGTCAACCAACAATACCTCCTTTTGGTCCCAAAACACAGTTGTGCACTGCACGCCCTTGTGTAGCCATTCTCCACGACACTACGCATCCACACGTCGCCTGTCAAATTGTCACTCTCCTGCAAAACTTTGGTTGGAACTTCATCACCCACCCACTCCACAGTCCGGACTTTGCACCCAGTGACTACCACCTGTTCCCAAAGTTGAATGAACATTTATCCGGAAGGCAATTCTGCGGCTGTGTAGGCGAACAGGTATGACATGGGCATTGTAAAACTGCAACATCGTCTACATAAATGCATTGACAGAAATGGCGATTATGTAGAAAAATAAATAAGTCTTCAAGCTTTAAAATAGTATGGAAAATAAACGGTTGTTTGTATTTCTAAAACAATAGGAGACCTTAATTTTGGGATTGCCCACGCAGTTAATATATTTATTATTTATGTGGACGCTCAACCATTAGATTTCACTGCTAACCTATAAACTATCAACACGCATTCATTAGAGAAGGGGTTACTTATTCATTACTTGTATATAGATCAAACATTAATGGTAATATTCTATCCATCCATTTTTAGCCCCCGCTTATCTGGGCCCGGGTTGCGGGGGCAGCAGCCAAGCAGAGAAGCCTATATGTTCCTCTCTCTAGCCACCTATCCCAGCCTAAAAAAGTGAGGCGTTTCCACACCAGTTATATAATCTCTCCTGGTTGGACATGCTAAGAACACCTCACCCAGGAGGAATCCTTATCAGATGCAAGCTCAGCTAGCTTCTATGTGGTAAATTAGTATAAATGGGCTGGTTCCTGTTTCTTGTACAGAACTTTTCTATTCTGAGCACTCAAACTGCTTTATACAACTTGCCTCATTCACTCAAGCACCTTTTTCAATGTATGTGCTTTCTATGTAACATGCACACACAATCATGGTCCGATGGACGAGAGAAACTTGGGGCTACCATCTTGCCCAAGAATACTTGGAATGCTCCTAATATTTGGCTATAAATTGCTAATGCTACCCTACACAAACTTCAATATATTTAGGTCAGTTGTGACTAATATCACAAACTACCCACCTCTAATTACCTCATTTACAGTTTTTTCTGAATGTTTAAACCCTAACTGTGATTCTTATAGCACAATTTCTAAAACTATTAATACTTATGGCAAAACCACTCACTGAGTTTGCAAAACTAAAAGCACAAACACTACTTTGCACTCAGTTTGCCATTTTGTAACACACACTTTGCAAAACTGTAGGTACAATCCACTGCACAGCACTCTTTTTGCGGAACTGTAAACACAACTCACTGCTTTACACTCAATTTCCAAATGATCAACACACCCCTAGCAAAACTATACACATTTATGGCTGTTATTTACACTATTTTGCCAACTGTCTGGCACACTGTCACATGTGAAAACTAGATAATTAGTTCACTTTGCAATCAGCCTAAGCACTATAAATAAGCTACAGAGCTACAATTGTGGACCATGTAATCAACCATGGAATGACCCTGAGGGAAGTTGGCCAACGGGTTCAGCCTGAGCCGCTACACTGTTGCACGCATCATAAGGACATTTCGAAATGAGAATCGGTTAGTACAGTCACTTTGCACTAAGACTTGTAGCACTGCCATATGCTAATGAGGAACACAACAATACCATAGATGTAAAAATACTGAAATTGTTACTTTACAAAATTGCTAGACGACCAGATGCTGGGGGCAGAGGAAGAATGTTCACTGCAGACCAAGAAACCCATATAGTCAATATGGTGATTGCAAATAATTCCATATGGCTACGCGAAATTCAGCAGCGCATAACTGAGGATGACATACAAAATGTGAGCATTTCTGTATTAGGTCGTGTACTTGCCCGCAACAGAAGTCGAATGAAACAAATCTACAGAGTACCTTTTGAAAGAAACAGTGAACCTGTAAAACAGCTGCGATATGACTATGTGCAGGTAAGCTATAGTATCATTGGTACTGAATCTGGAAGTGCATACTGTAGTGCTGTGCATGTGCCTGCTGTGCTGAATTTGTTTTGTCTTGTCTAGAGAGTGATGGAGCTAGAGTCAGATGCCATGGGTCATGAGCAGTTTTTTGTGGATGAGGCTGGTTTTCACCTCACTAAGACGAGGAGACGTGGCAGGAACATTATTGGACACCGTGCCATAATCAATGTCCCAGGACAACGTGGTGGTAACATAACTATGTGTGCAGCTATAAGTCAAAATGGTGTTGTTCACCATCATGCAAGCCTGGGCCCATATAACACTGCACACATTATTACATTCCTGGACACCTTACATGACATGCTCACTAATGTTCAGAGACCAGAGCAGACCAGATACGTCATCATATGGAACAATGTTAGTTTCCATAGGGCTGCTTTGGTCCGCAACTGGTTTACAGATCACCCACTCTTCACTGGACTCAACCTCCCCCCATACTCTCCATTCTTGAATCCAATTGAAGAGTTCTTCTCTGCCTGGCGCTGGAAGTTCTATGACTGTCATCCCCACCAATGCATAGCCCTTTTACAGGCAATGGAGGAGGCATGTGGGGATATTGACCAGGCATCATGTCAGGCCTGGATACGCCATTCCAGAAGATATTTTCCCCGGTGCCTTGGACTAGAGGACATTGCATGTGATGTAGATGAAATTTTGTGGCCGGACCCCAAACTGACATAGCCTACCGTGTGCATAGAGAAAGCAAAAGCCAGATGTGTTTTTTATTCATACCATCAGTGTGTAGTTGGTGCATTGTGTGCTTATTAATGTGATGGCTTGTGTTAGTTTGATACGAAAATATCATTTTTACAAAGGTTTGGAGAGTTAAGCAAGGTTTATTAGCTTTTGCAAGAAAATGACAATGTTTTGCTGATTTGGTGACGGGTTTTCTTATTTGTGTGTAGAGTTTTGCAAAAATAGCCAATAGTTGCAAAAAATGTGCTTAAGCCATCAGAAAAAACTGTAATTCACTTTTTATATCAATTAATACATTTATATTACCCAATTTCCTTCGGGGCCAACCTTCGGGATCAATACATTTTTATTGAATTGAATTGAATGGAATTGAATTGAATATGTAACTACATTTTTGTGAGTAATTTCTGACTGAATTCCTGTTATTACTGCAGCCCACCTGCAGTGTTTTTTGTGATCCACCAGGGGGCCCTGGTAAAACAATATGATTTCATATACTAAAACTATGTAACATTTATATACTGTACAGTGTGTGTGTCACAGCATAGGTACTCTCACCTTTTCTCTTCACCCTATACACTCCTGACTTCCAGTATCACTCACGGCGGAGTTGTCTGTAAAAACAAATATTCTTGTATAAGTCTGCAGCTGTGGGGATTTGTCAGAGGTGGGAAAGAGACGTTACAGGGAACGTGTGGATCATTTTGAGATTACAGTCTCTTCCAACCGTAAGAGATGGTGACAGATTTTGGGTAGACCAAGGCCAATTTAAATAATTTAATTTTTACACTATTTTCCCCCCTGTTTTTTAAAACCAGCTTGCTGTGGCTGGTGCAGTTTTATTTGCGCACAGTTGTAAAAAGAACTGCACCAGGGTAGCAAATTCAGAAGTCTGGCTTACACAGGAAAACACTCTGTAACCCTCTACAGTGAGTTAGGGATTTTCTTACTGGTTAAATAGTCTAATCAATTTATGTAAATATATATTTATAATCTATCGTATTGAAAAGTAGTTATAATACAAATAATATATCACAATGAAAAAGACAATAATAGTAATATTTCAAATTATTTTTAGTCATATTTTTTCACACGCTATTGCTGTTTTACATTAAAAATAGTACAGTACATATTTAAAGTAGATTATGATGTTTAGCAAATGTTGCACTAAGACCCCAAACAGGGTAATTGTTAATGTCAGGCACCAGAAAATGATGTGGCATGTTTGAGGATTTTTTGCAATAAAGGTGACATTTATTAACAAGGATATTAATAGAACAAAGGTAAAAACCCCGAAACCCCAAACAAAATGAAATAAAAGGAATGTATGATAAAACTAAACAAAATGCAAATTCACAGCATGCTGAACCTTTAACAAAATATAAGGAAACTGTACAAGTGGAGGACAAAATGACAAGTGGCAGGCCTAAAAAACAATCTACAACAGATGAAAGTATCTGAAAGTCACATTCTTATGAGATAGGACACAAATCCAGCAAAGACCTGACACAGGTCCTGAGAGATGTAGCTGGCCCTTTAGTTGATCCTGCTGTTCAATGAAGCCTCATCAGGAACGGTATCAATGGAAGTGACTGTCAAGGAGTCATTCTTCTTAAGAAAGGGAAATGGGGAGAAAAGCCTGAGGTATGCAACATTATACAAGAATTGAAAAATCAGTGGCAATAGGTGTGATGTTGTGATAAATCTAAATTTGAAAATGCTGGCTCAAATCATTGTTGGTGTGTATCGAGGGGGTCAGGCGAGAGGTAAAACACTGAGAGACATCTGTAAAACATGGGGGAGGCTCTGACATGGTTTGGGCCTGCAGATAGGCGTGTTGGTGATCTTGTCAAAATTAATGAAGTTATGAACAAAGAAAAGTACCATCGGTTTTTGATCCATGGTGCAGTACGACCCAGGAAGCATCTGATTGGCAACAGCTTCATTTTTCAGCATGAAAGTAAAACAAGCCAATGCAGTAAAAGCATACCTGAATATCAGAACCTGGATCTCAACATTATTGAAACAGTGTGGGATCATCTAACAGACAACAGAACAAAAGGCAGCCAGCATCCCAAGGAAAACTTTGAATGTCCTTCAAGAAGCCTGGAGACCTATTCATGAAGACTGCTTAAAGAAATGACAACAAACCTTAACTAAGAGAGTTTTATATATACAGCTGTGGTCAGAAGTTTGCATACACTCATCATGGGAATGGTATAGTAATTTGACTGATATTATTTATGACTGAATTCAGAGTGTCTTCCTGATGCTGTCACTTTTTTCACCACATGAGAGCAGAGCTCACGGTGCATCTTCTCCAAAATCTGTAACCCAAAACAACAAAATTAATTTAATGTTCAAAAGCAATGAGTGGTGTCATTTCTTTATTTCCTTCATTGTTAAATGACGCCATACAATCTTTTTATAGGTAGATAAAAGCATCATGTTTCAACACTACAAGAGACTAAAATCTTCTGCTTTCAGGCTGTAAGATTAATATTTTCAGATTTTTCAGCTATCGTCATCATTATGGCCAGGCCTTATTTTTTTTTTTTTAAGCATGAAACTGATAACAATATTATACCAGACTGCTCACCTTGACAGATGAAAGGTAGTTTGTCATGGCAGTTGGCATCCAGCAACTGAACTTGTTTCTCAGTCAGGATCATCTTTGCACAGTGGTTATTTAAGCCATATATGCTGCTGTTCCACTTAGGATAAATGTCTTTGGACCTTGAAATCCACATCCACTCCCTATCTTTGCCAAAGACTGAGCGTTCCAGGCCAATCCACACCCCTCGTTGCAGGTGTGTCTCATTTTGCAGGAGACTTTTCACTTTATCATTCACTGTTTGGTTGGTGATTTCAACCAGGGAGGTGTAGTCTGTCTGGCATTGCTCCAAGGCATCAATCCAACTTTTGTTTTCATGGTAGAACTCCAGATTTGTAACTTGAGACAAAAAAAAAGAGAATGTGGAATTTAAGATATGCTAACACTACAACAGGCCACAGTTTCCTGCTGTCTCCTTATTTATGCAAAGCTCTGCTGACTCACCCTGATAGTCGGGGATGTTTTGTATAGATTAAAGTGTTGTGTTTACAGCATTATAATATATTAACATATTATTTTATTCACATAATGTTAAAAGTACAAGACAGCTTTCAGGCTGAAATATAAGCATTTCCACCTGATGTACCTGTATTTGTTGTAGCAACATTAACATTGCAGGTCCTTTGATTTGAACCTGCACATCAGAAGAAAAAGTAAAAATGCAGGCTTTAAAAACATATTTCAGTTTTACAAAAGAAAAAAAAATGTTGTAACTATACAGTTTTTTTTAATGTTTTTTTTTTTAAAAAAAAGGAAGGTTGATTGTATTGAAAAAAGTACTTGCCTGTCTGAGCATCTATACAGTCACTGATATCGTATTCTTTATGAACCTTTTGAAAATATATCTTTACTGTTTTTTTATCTGGCTTAAGCACTGAGATGTGTATCTTTCTTCTGTTGAAAGAAAATTATAAAGCTGTTTAAAAAGCATATGACAAACATTTTATTTAAAAAGCTAAGTGGACAAAAAACATATTTACCCTGTATTACAGTTATGTTTAGTGATAACTGTGCTGTAGCAACTTCCACAAATGTTATCACCACCAGAATTCTCTACACACCCTACAGAAAACAAAACAAATGAATCCACATGAAGAGGTGCTGCAGGTGCCTTTAAAAACGTGTCTGTGGCACTTCAGATTTTGTACTTGCTGAATGAATTTGTCACAGTAAGTATACTTTAAAATCCATTTGCTGTACAAACTTCTTTATTACAGGAATAAAATCATTTTTAAGCTACTAAAATACTGTCAATAGACAAATATGCCGTGAAGTTGAGATTTCTTACCAGGGTCTACCTCCACAGACAAAAGAAAACTGCCGGTGTTGTATGTAATTTTAGGACATGTGTTAGAATAGCCCGTCGCCACAGGGTTACTGAGTTTGGTGGCTTCCACTGTGACTTGGTTAAAACTGGGCACCACATTTAAATTTCCACATTTAAATTTCCAAATCCATTTGCCAACTGTGCAATTGCAATTTTGTGTAATAATCGGATCAACAAGGCACAGGTCACAGGGAGTGATTTCGATTCCTCCATTTGGAAAGTCTTGCATGACTGAAACACAGGGCAGCAGGCTCACTGCTGTAACACAGGAAGATCACATCAGGTCTGGGTACAGTTTGCATTTAGTTGTTTGCTAAAGTGAGAGTTTTCTTCTTCTACAATAAATATACAGTAATTTGTAGTTTTAAGGAAAATATAAACAAAAACATGTGCAAAGGTCAGTATTTTTGTAACTATTCTTTTTTCATTGTCCTTTCATCCATTTTCCTTTTTGCCAAAATGTTCCCATGCCATAGAAAGAGCCAAGCGATGAGATCAGTGCCACTGTCTGTTAGATCTCTCTCCAAGTGCATATTTATTTATGTAGTTTAAAAACATCTTTGTTTTATTATATATAGATACATTTGTTTGTTTAATGTATTGGTAAATAAAATGAAGAATATAAAAAAATAGATACTGGCAAACAAAAATCTAGGGTCAGATAAAATACAAGAAAAAAGAAAAAAAATGTGCCATGAAAATGACAAACAAATGATCTGTCATTCACATACATTTAAGAGATGAATGACGATGATAAAACGTGTTAAAATGGATCTGCATGGCTAGATCCAGAGTAATTATAACCTTTTAAGCAATGTTTTAAATTATAAGTTACTGTTAAAACAATGAAAAGTAAGTTAGGAACATACCTAGCAGCAGTAATGATAGATGAATCACATGTGCCATGGTCTGTAACATGCAAAAAAAGGTAGAAAATTGAGTACTAATTAATGATCATATCAAGAGTTTATTTAGTTTATTTATGAAGTTTATTTCAACTTCAGTACTTACAGTCTTGCAGAGATCTTTGTTAACTGTAAATATCAGGTAAATATCCAGAGTGTTTGAATAAACCTCCCCACTGTCCTCTGGCTTGTTGCTCAAGTCCAAATGTCCAAATGTCAACAGGAGTGACTTTGCATTGCTGATTATATCATGACATAAATGTGTTCTCATCGTCCTCAAATCCAATGATGAGGGTGTTTTCCCCTTAAGTTACTGTGGATATGCAATATTACAGATTTAATAAGGTGAACCAATTTGACTGATACAGAAGAAGATTTTAATTTTATATGTTGCTTAAGCAGATCGATACAGCAGAAAAAATATTACAAACATTTTTTTGTCGCCTAAGGAGCTTGGAAAGAAATGCATCTGGACTTCTTTAAGTTGCCTGAAGACGTTTCACCTCTCATCCGAGAAGCTTCTTCAGTTCTAGGGGCAAATGGTGGAGAGTTAAGCTCTGCGGGATTAACCCACCGAGAGGGACAAATGACCCCCTAATGATCCTCTACCTAATCACATGAGCCAAGGTGTAAAAATGGGTGTAGGCCACAATCAGCCAAGGTTTCGAGTGAGCTCATTGTAAAACCTGGCTCCAAACACAACGGATTACCACACAAAGGTCACTACTCTCCTCAGTGACAACAATACAAATGAAGCCTTAAAGTGGGACCCCACAAGCAGCTACAAAAAGAAAGTTATAGCTTGCCTTCAAGAACTTGAAAAGGACAAAATCATTGACCGCCCTACCTATCATCGCCTATACCCACGGGATGCCATACCCTACATTTACAGACTTGCTAAGATCCACAAAGAAGGTGTCCCACTCAGACCCATTGTTAGCAGCATAAACTCAGCCACTTACAACATTTCAAAACACCTTGCTACCATCCTTGCACCTCTTGTGGGGAACACCCCACACCACATCAAGAACTCCACCGGCTTCACCGACAAGGTCGAGAAACTTACCCTGGATCCAGATGAAACCATGGTGTCCTTTGATGTAGTCTCTCTCTTCACTTGCATACCCACCACGGAGGCAGTGGAGACTGTCAGAAAACGACTACAAGAGGACAGCTCCTTGGAAGACAGGACCAACTTCACACCCGATCAGATCTGCACACTGTTAGACCTCTGCCTTACCACTACATATTTCAAATACAATGAGGGTTTCTACAGACAAAAACATGGCTGCGCCATGGGCTCCCCCGTGTCACCGAGGCTGTATCCCAATTCAGGGTCTGCAGCCTTAAAGGCCGCATTTTAAGGCCGATTACGTCACAGCGACGCGACGAAGGCTGTCCCAATTCAAAGGCTGCTCGAAAAGCGGCCCTCAAATGCGTCCTTCATTTCCCTGAATTTTAAGGATGTGGCGGTGTAGACTTCGTGGCCCAACATATCCCAGAATGCATAGCGCGGCGGTGGGTGTGGATAATTTTGCCGAAAAAAAAAACGGCGGAAGAGGGGCGCCCGAAGAGTAAACTTGTAAAAGTAAGTACTGAATATTATGTCACTTATTTATGTGCAAATGTTTAATAACGAAGAACATTAAAACATTACTGTTGGCCACATGTCGACAAAGTTATGTGACATTAGTGACGTTTGTACTAACTTGGTTTTAAAGCCTTTACTTTAAAATATACGCCGTTCAATAGTTGACCTTAATCTTACAGAGAATGTGATGATTTCATGGATATTTCAAGTAAGCACTGAGAGAAATTTAGTAATGACAACATATTGAAAGAACAATATTTGTCTCTTATATATAATACATTTATATATACAGTGTCAAAGGAACCTGTCTTTGAGTGAAGATTTAAGGTGACAGGAAATATAAATAAATGCAGCTTGAATCTTTACTGAAGCTCAGGCTTTGAAACAGAGTTCATTCACTGCTGTAATAACTAATACTGATTGAAATAATAACTTTAATATTGGCCATATTATATTTACATTACCAAAGCGAGATGACTTTAGTCTCATGAACAACATTAGGTAATTGTTATTAACTAGCTAATCTTAAAATGACTGTTCAGCACAGAAATGAAGCCCAATAATCATGATTTCACAGTCCCGTGGTCTCAGCCTCAGATACTTATCAAATCAAAGCTCATGTAGAAACAAACAAACAAATGAACAAAATATGTTCTCCTTCATTTCTGTCAAACAAAGCTGTATGAAATGTTGCCAGCTAGGGCTGGGCCATATTATACCGTTCACGGTAATACCGGTATAATGTTGGGCAACGATAAGAAAATGAAATATCACGATAGAATGTGGGTAAAACACGCATGCGCAGTGCCTTTGTTTTCATATGCGCATGGCGGAAAAAGCACGGCGGCGACAGAGAATGAGAACGGCGAAAGCGGATCATTGAAACGGATGAACCAGAATTGGTTTGTAAAAATGCTGCAACTTCAGTGGTGTGGAACTGGTTTAGCTTTCGTCCCTCAGATACACAACAAAGCACTATTTTGGTAGAGCATGCTAGCGGGCCGTCGTTATTACCGTGTTGTTTGGTAAATACGGCACACTTAAAATCAATCCTTTGATTTTTCTGAAAATCGACAGTGCCCCTTATAATCCCGTGTGCCTTATGTATGAATTCTGGTGGTGTTTACTCACCTCGAAATGATTTTATGTGGTACACGGCGCTCGAAAATCTGTCAAATGTTTTAGTACGACTTTGCTAAGCTACGAAGCCGCACCGCTTGATGGATTGTCGGAGGATTACGGCTATCGTAGGCAGGAGCCTCGCGGAGTGATACGTACTGTGCTTCAACGTAATATTACCGTATTGTGTGTGTATAACCTCTTTTTAAGTTTTGTGGATATTCTACATGGTTATGCTGAGGATATGTCGGCCAATTTCCACTGGAAATGCTTTTTCGTTAAAATGTCAGCAAGGAATTTGCACTGTTAAATTTTTATATAACTTTAATGCAAAAAACAGCTGCTTGTTTAAGTGAAAATACATTGATGGGGTTTTTTTGCATTAATAAAGTTGTGGAGTTGTAAAGTATTTTGTCTAGTGTCAATTATATCGTCAGTTATATCGTTATCGCAAATTTTCAAGTGTATATCGTGATAAATATTTTTGGTCATATCGCCCTGCTCTATTTCCAGCTGTTAGTATCATAGTTGCTAGGCAACCTGGGCAGCGCGACGGAGGCTAGACCGTCCCATTTCACAAGCCTACAAGCATCGCACTTCCGGCCTTAGCGGTCTTTGAGTACGCGGCCCTTGTGGACCGTTAAGGCTGCGTACTTTAAGGCTGCAGACCCTGAATTGGGATACAGCCCTATTGTAGCCAACCTTTCCATGGAGGAAGTGGAAAGAAAGGCTCTTGGCTCTTTTAAAGGGAGAGTACCCAGCCACTGGTACAGATATGTAGATGACACCTGGGCCAAAATCAAAACACAAGAAGTGGAATCCTTCACTGCGCACATTAATGCTGTGGATAAAAACATCAAATTCACCAGGGAAGACACAAAGGACAACTGTTTGCCTTTCCTGGACTGCGCCGTGCGCATTGAAGAGAATGGCAACCTCAACATTGAAGTTTACCGGAAGCCCACACACACAGACCAGTGCCTCTTCTTTGACTCCCATCACCCTCTGGAACACAAACTTGGAGTAATCAGGACCCTACACCACCGGGCAGAACATGTTCCCTCTAAGCCTGAAGGGAAAAAGAAGGAACACACACATGTAAAGGAAGCGCTTAAAAGATGTGGTTATCCTAATTGGGCATTCATAAAGTCAGCAAAGAGGCACAGAAAAGAAGATCAGACACCAACTAGGGAGGATAAGAAAGACAGACGGAACAACATTGTCATCCCCTATGTAGCTGGTGTATCAGAGAAACTCAGGAGAGTTTTCTCCAAGCACGACATCCCAGTGTACTTCAGACCCAGCAACACACTCAGACAGAAACTGGTTCACCCGAAAGACAAAACTCCTAAACACAAACTTAACAACGTGGTGTATGCTGTACAGTGTAGCGAGGAATGCCCAGACCTCTACATTGGAGAGACCAAACAGCCACTTCACAAGCGCATGGCACAACATAGAAGAGCCACCTCCACGGGACAAGACTCAGCTGTCCATCTGCATCTAAAGGACAAAGGTCACTCTTTCGAGGATGCCAATGTTCACATTTTGGACAGAGAGGACAGATGGTTTGAAAGAGGAGTGAAAGAGGCCATCTATGTCCACTGTGAGCGACCATCTTTGAACAGAGGCGGTGGTTCTATCTACAACCCAGTTTTGAGATCCCTTCCCAGACGCCTTAATGCCCACTCACACCCTGGGCCATCTGACCTCAGGAAATCACATGATAGGGCGGGGCTAAGTTTCACAGTGAGCTCACCCAAAACCCTGGCTGATTGTGACCCACACCCATTTTCACACCTTGGCTCATGTGATTTGGTAGAGGATCATTAGGGGGTCCTTTGTCCCTCTCAGTGGGTTACTTCCACTGGGTTTAAATCTGGGACTCTCCACCATTTGACCCTAGAACTGAAGAAGCTTCTTGGATGAGAGGTGAAATGTCTTCAAGCAACTTAAAGAAGTCCAGACGCTTTTCTTTCTGAGCTCCTTTGACTACAATGACCTGGATGACTGAGAACCTTCACAGACATTTTTTTTGTTACACATTGTTATTATGTTTGTTTTAATTGCAGGTGTTCCTGTGAACAGTAATCATCATTACCCTATAAATGAATGCACAACACATTAAATCTTGCAGTGGTTGCCCTGAAAGTGTAGTTGTTAAACTATGAGGACTTTAGAAGGACTTCTCCGCCATGTTAGCTTAAAGTGAGTTCTAAAGCTTCTCTCAGCTCTGAAAATATTTATATTTAATTTGTTGTTGGTTTTCCATTTGTCATTATTATCTGGTCCTTTTATCAGTGTGGTCCTATTTTCAATCAACAGCTAAGTTCACATTAAATTTTCCATGTACTGACTTGAGAAAATGTCCCTGTTTCCACATTTAGTGATGTTAGAGGTAGATAGTATGCCTAGTCAAATAGGAAACAAATATATTCTTATCAGTTTTGATGTTACAAACAAATCAATCACATAACCAGGGTACACTGGAAAAAAAAGCCTCTTGTGAGTTATTAATAACCAGTTCATCCACCACTACATGCTTTATGTTGATGAACCGAGTAATAACTTAATGCAGTATGTTTAAATAAATGGAGCTGACTTTTGACCTTTAGGGATCTGATACTTTCACTATACTTTACAGAAATGTGAACAGATCCATAAAAGAAACTATGTTTTAAATATTCTATTTTTCTCTCTTGCAAAATTTAAGATCTGTACTGTGCATGGAACAATAGCTGTTCCATGCACAGTAACATGTTCTACATCTACTACTCAAGAAAATGTACACTCCTTGCAACAACCTCAATGGTAACAATAATAATAAAAACAGAACTGAACCTTTATTTCTTCTTTAATAGTGGCCAATATATTAATGTATATTTATTGGAAGCATTTAAAGTATCTGTACTCTGAGTTGGCGGATGGGATTAATGTTTTTCACTTTGTCTATTGGAGATTATGTATGGGAATTTCAGGAGCGGGACCACGCCTTCAAACATGCTCCTTTCGGTTGTCATCTATATAGGATACCCCAGTTCTGCAAGCTTTTCATTCTCGTTTACGTGCCCCACCCTCCCCCCCTCCTTGTTTTCAATTCTTTAACTTCTTCACTTCTATTTAGTGCATGGGGATCTGCCAGGCCCGGGAGCCGTCGCCAGTCCCCTTCGAGCCTTTCCCCAAACCGCAGCTCAGTTCATGTCCAAGCATTCACCTTTCCCTACTAAAATGCTGTCAAACCTAAAATGAGGACGTGGGCCCCGCGAGTGAAATTCATCCCAAACATGTTCTATCAGGTTGAGGTCAGCATTAAGAGAACCTTTCACTGGAACTAAGGGGCTGAGCCCAACCCCTAAAAAACAACCCCACCAAACAACTCCACCAAACGTTCTACTTGGCACAATGCAGTAAGACAAGTACCATTCTCTTTGCAACTGCAAAGCATTGCCTCAGGAAAGGCATCTGATTAAAAGCTCATCGTCAAGAATGAGATTGCCAGGAGGGATTGCTGGAGGCACGCCCACCACCAGTGCTGTTGGCCAGCAGGGTGTTGGTGGACACTATGACACTGTTAGCTAAAGACAGATGCAAGGAATAGGGTGAAATGGAGACAGATGATCCACTGTGGTAACCCTTAAAGGGAGCATCCCAAGAGACATACTTATATCTTTGTATGTCACAGAACTCTAATATACAGTCTGGTGCAACTAAACATGACACAAACAACTAGAACCTGAAATGAACCAACATCTTTCTTGTAGAAATACTTGAAGTATAAGTTTTTATTTTGTTGAGCTATTTTAATAAAATTCAGAATTACAGATGTACAAGTGTACCTATAACTAAAAAGTTTCCTTGGTAACTTTGGATAATGGTCTAATCTGGTAGAAATGGATTATTTTTAGTAATTGCTGAATTTGAAACTGTTTTCAAAAGCACGTGTCCATAAAAGAAGAAAACCTCACTTGAAGTGTGAGAAGGTTAATTTACAGTAACTTTAACTCATTTTGTGGTGGTTTGTTTCTCTACTTGCTCGTCAATGGCTCTCACACAACACTGTCTCACAATGTGACAGAACAACTCATGATGTTTTTCTTACACACACAAATAGGTGTCCACTCTTCTTTTAAACAGTAAGAACAGTTTAATAATTTTACATTTTAATAAACGTTCTGTTACGGAAATGCATTTTTCTTTGAGTTTTGATTTAACTTTTTTGGTTCTTCTAAATTAACAGATGGTGCAAAGGATAAAAAATCTGAAGACTGGTTCATTCACAACAACACAGACACAACACAATTTGTTTTAAAAATCATCGTCCGTCAGGACTTCTTTTTACAGGCATCTTTAATTTTTTATTGTATAAATGTTGTTAATAAAATAATTTAAATGATTTGGTTTTTGCTATCAGATTGAACTACATGAGAATTTGTTTATCACACAAAAACTTCATTCTGATAGTTAATATATTTGTGATTAATGGAAGTTCAACCACTTAATTTCACTGCTAACCTATAAACCAGGAGGGCCAAACCATCGGCGCTCGTGCCGTTAGTGTTTTTTTTTTTTTTTTTTTAAAATGTGCGTGTTGACTTTGTTTGTGTTTAATCCGGTATTTTCATCAAATACGCTTGTGCGTGTGATGAAAAAACCACCAAGTTTTCCAGTAGGGGCAACATCATTTGAGTATTCAAATTATGTCATGCTCACTCTCAAAACATGCACAGCAAAACAAAAATATGAAGAAGAACACAGAATGTGTGAGTGGGAGAGTTTTTTTTTTTTGTCGCTGTCGTTGTTGAATGTAATGGCAAGTCATTCTGCCTGATATGTCAAGCGTCATTAGCACATTCCAAAGCTTCAGATCTTCATTCAGCACCGTTTCAGCTCACTCCATGCTAACATCGACCAGGAATTTCCAAAAGGGACTGAACTTCGCAGGCACGAGTTGGTCACTTTGAAAAGTCAGACAGAAAAGCAGATACAGTTTTTCCAAAAATATACGAAGTGCTCTCTATGACCTTCAAGCATGTGCTTATTTTAATTTCGCATTGGATGAGAGTTGTGACGCACAAGACAAACTCAGTTGGCAGTATTTCCACGGTCTGTGTCAAATGATTGTGTGATCAAAGAAGAACTCCTTGATATTGTGCCATTAAAAGACACACCCCAGGCATGGATGTGAAAGAAACAATGATGGCTATGTTTGCAAAAAGCAAATCTGCACATACCCAAACTAATGCAATAGCTACGGATGGAGCTACTGCAAAAAAAGCTATTCATAAAACATAACCTTTTTTTAAAATATGTTTTTTAAGATTTTGATATAAATGAAAAACACAAACACAACAGCAAGGACAAAAACACACAAATAAGGCAAAAGATTACACTGCAGCAACAAAAATACTACTTCAACACTGGCAATAGACAGAAGTAAAACGCTGCGATCGATCAAAGAGAACTTTGTTTTAATACATGATCTAAAAAAGGTTGCCACACATCAAAGAACTTACTAACTTACTACTCAAGAAAATGTACACTCCTTGCAACAACCTCAATGGTAACAATAATAATAAAAACAGAACTGAACCTTTATTTCTTCTTTAATAGTGGCCAATATATTAATGTATATTTATTGGAAGCATTTAAAGTATCTGTACTCTGAGTTGGCGGATGGGATTAATGTTTTTCACTTTGTCTATTGGAGATTATGTATGGGAATTTCAGGAGCGGGACCACGCCTTCAAACATGCTCCTTTCGGTTGTCATCTATATAGGATACCCCAGTTCTGCAAGCTTTTCATTCTCGTTTACGTGCCCCACCCGCCCTCCCTCCTTGTTTTCAATTCTTTAACTTCTTCACTTCTATTTAGTGCATGGGGATCTGCCAGGCTTGGGTGCTGTCGCCAGTCCCCTTCGAGCCTTTCCCCAAACCGCAGCTCAGTTCATGTCCAAGCATTCACCTTTCCCTACTAAAATGCTGTCAAACCTAAAATGAGGACGTGGGCCCCGCGAGTGAAATTCATCCCAAACATGTTCTATCAGGTTGAGGTCAGCATTAAGAGATCCTTTCACTGGAACTAAGGGGCTGAGCCCAACCCCTAAAAAACAACCCCACACTATAATCCACCAAACGTTCTACTTGGCACAATGCAGTAAGACAAGTACCATTCCCTTTGCAACTGCAAAGGGTTGCCTCAGGAAAGGCATCTGATTAAAAGCTCATTGTCAAGAATAAGACTGCCATGAGGGATTGCTGGAGGCACGCCCACCACCAGTGCTGTTGGCCAGCAGGGTGTTGGTGGACACTATGACACTGTTAGCTAAAGACAGATGCAAGGAATAGGGTGAGATGGAGACAGATGATCCACTGTGGTAACCCTTAAAGGGAGCATCCCAAGAGACATACTTATATCTTTGTATGTCACAGAACTCTAATATACAGTCTGGTGCAACTAAACATGACATAAACAACTAGAGCCTGAACTGGACCAATATCTTTCTTGTAAAAATACTTGAAATATGAGTATTTATTTTGTTGAGCTATTTTAATAAAATTCAGAATTACAGATGTACAAGTGTACCTATAACTAATAAGTTTCCTTGGTAACTTTGGATAATGGTCTAATCTGGTAGAAATGGATTATTTTTTAGTAATTGCTGAATTTGAAACTGTTTTCAGAAGCACGTGTCCATAAAAGAAGAGAACCTCGCTTAAAGTGTGAGAAGGTTAATTTACAGTAACTTTAACTCATTTTGTGGTGGTTTGTTTCTCTACTAGCTGGTTGGTGGCTTGCACACAACACTTTCTCACAATGTGACAGAACAACTTATGGTGTGTTTCTTACATAAACACACAAATAGGTGTCCACTCTTCTTTTAAACAGTAAGAACAGTTTAATAATTATACAGGGTGGGCCATTTATATGGATACACTGTAATAACATGGGAATGGTTGGTGATATTAAAGTCCTGTTTGTGGCACATTAGTATATGTGAGGGGGCAAACTCCTCAAGATGGGTGGTGACCTTGGTGGCCATTTAGAAGTCGGCCATCTTGGATACAACTTTTGTTTTTTCAATAGGAAGAGGGCCATGTGACACATCAAACTTATTGGTAATGTCACAAGAAAAACAATGGTGTGCTTGGTTTCAATGTAACTTTATTCTTTCATGAGTTATTTACAAGTTTCTCTTTGTTCACAGCCATTGACATGTCGAAGAGGTTAACACGTGAGGAGCGGATCGAAATCGTGTTGATATCTGGTGAACGCAGTAACCGGGTCATTGCAGCAGATTTCAATGCAAGAAACCACACAAGACCACCCATCTCCCATGCTACAGTTAGCAAACTGCTTGCTAAGTTTCGTGAAACTGGTTCAGTGTTGGATTTGCCACAATGTGGATGCAAGAAAACTGTCACTAATGAAGAAACATCAGTGGCTGTCCTAGCTTCATTCGGCAAGAGCCCACAGCGTAGCACTCGCCGCATGTCACTGGAGAGTGGCGTTAGTCGAACATCCCTTCGGCGGATATTAGCTACTCACAAATGGCACCCTTACAAACTCCAGCTACTGCAGCATCTCAACGAGGATGACCCAGATCGGCGCACAGAATTTGCAGAATGGGCAAAACAAAAATTGGAACAGGACCCTCAGTTCACGCAGAAGATTTTGTTCAGTGATGAGGCAAACTTTTATGTGAATGGTGAAGTTAACAAACAAAACCACCACTATTGGTCTGACACTAACCCACATTGGATGGATCCCTCCAAGACTGTTGGAACAACAATGATGATGTGTTTCCCTCTTTGTGAACTGAAGCTGGCACGTTCCCTGAGTTTTTCCAGCAAGATGGTGCACCACCACATTATGGGTGCCAGGTCCGAGCATTCCTAGATGAACAGTTTCCTGGAAAGTGGATTGGTCGTCGTGGGCCAGTTGAATGGCCCCCGAGGTCTCCCGATCTGACCCCCTGTCGCGGGGTCCTCTCCTAAACTTCTCCCGAACAAATGCAGGCGTAGTCAGGAAGCATTCAGTGTGGATAGTTTATTCTGCCGGCCTCCCAGGTGCATAAAAGGTTATTTACAAAGGAAATAGAAAACTAACGTAATTCAACACAAAACAAACATCTATATACAAAACACAGTCTGCATGTTACCCTCTCTGTAACATCTCACAGAATACTCAGGTAGGCCCTGACAGCCTTCTTTTATACCCCATTGCCCCTCCCACTAGGCATAGTAGTCATCTCTTTATTATTTCTTTTCCCAAACACTCTTTTTCCCTCAGCTTATTTCCAGCTGTATTCCTACAATACATTTATATGTATATACAGACATTTATGGCCAATTCCAGGCAGCCTACAGTGTTTCACAATAACAAAAAAACCAAACAAAAATAATGCAGTTCACGTGACCTTTCCAGCGCGCGCGAACCCACTCTTTGAACCCCGGAACACCATACCATCGGCTTGCATAACCGCTCGTATAATCGGCGATCACAGCGAGTTATTAAAGGTAAGCGGGGAAAATATGTTGGCCACCCTCTGCGCCGCCCGAAATATACCTCTCACCCCTTTTTGTTTATCCGCCCGGTCGACGAAAAGACGCGCATCTACGGTAATTTTACAAACTAATGGTGGTGGTGCGTGTATGCGCCCAGATCAGCTGTCTGCGGCCCGGGACGGTGTAACTCCGTCACATCATCCCCTTCCACCCGGAGGCTGGCATTGTGCGGCAACCTGGAGAGATAATCTGCCACTACATTGAGCTTGCCTGGTCTGTGACGGATGGTGAATCTGAAAGGCTGCAGTGAAAGGTACCAGCGTGTCAGTCGGCTGTTATGGTCCTTCATGGAATGGATCCAGGTGAGCGCTCGGTGATCAGTTTCCAACTCAAACTCCCTTCCAAGTAAATAATACCTGAGTTTCTCCAGTGCCCACTTAATGGCCAAGGCCTCCTTCTCCCCAGTTGAGTAGTTGGTCTCTCGTGGCAGCAGCTTGCGGCTTAGGTATATGACCGGATGCTTTTCTCCAGGGTCCCCTTGGGCCAGCACTGCTCCCAGGCCGATTGTGGAGGCATCCACCTGGACCAGAAATTTCTTCCTGAAGTCTGGGCTCCTGAGAACTGGGGTCGTACACAGGCAGGTTTTCAGCCTTTTGAAAGCTTGTTCACATGCCGCCGTCCATGTGACAGGATTCCGCTAGTCCTTGCTGGTCAAAGCAGTAAGGGGGGCCGCCATAGTTGCAAACTGGGGCGCAAATCTTCGGTACCAGCCAACCAGCCCCAGGAAAGACCGGACTTCCTTTTTGGTGCGAGGCCGAGGCCAGTTCTGGATAGCTTCCACTTTATCCATCTGCGGGTGCACCTCACCTCTGCCCACTTGGTAGCCAAGGTAGCGGGTCTCCTGTCGTGCCCACTCACATTTAGAGGGGTTGAGGGTCAACCCTGCCTTATGGATTCTTCCCAGGACTTCGGATAGGTGCTGCAGATGCTCTTCCCAGGTGTGGCTGAAGATCACTACATCATCCAGGTAGGCGGCACTATAGGGGTCACACCCCTGTAGTAATTTGTCCATCAGCCTTTGGAAGGTGGCCGGTGCCCCATGTAGCCCAAATGGCATCACCGTGAACTGGAACAGGCCGGCAGGTGTCCTGAAGGCGGTGTATGGTCGAGAAGACTCCTCCAGTGGCACTTGCCAGTAACCTTTGCACAGATCCAGGGTGGTGATGTACCTGGCCGCTCCGATCTTCTCCAGCAAATCCTCGATTCGAGGCATGGGGTAGGCATCAAACTCGGAAATGGAATTAAGCTTCCGGAAATCAATGCAGATGCGTAATGAGCCATCTTTCTTGAAGATGATGACCACCGGGCTACACCACTCTGAGCAGGACGGCTCTATCACCCCAAGCTCCAGCATCTTCTCCACCTCCTGTCGCAGTTTATCCACTAAGTGTTGTGGAACCTGGTATGGACGTTGGCGGATGGGATGTCCATCCTTTAGGCGTATCACATGTTCGACAAGGGTAGTCCTGCCGGGGGTTAACTGAACACAGAGATGGAGTCTCCCGAAGGATTTGGAGTAGCTCAGCAGCCTGCTGTGGGGTAAGATGAGTCAGAACCGGAGACATTGGATCGGATCCCTGCTCGGGTTCTGTCTTCCCTTCTCTTGGCACTTCTCTTGCCATCAGAGCTTTCGCAGGGGCCTGGTGGGCACGCTCAATCCATTCTTTCAGGAGATTCACATGGTAAGTCTGCTTCGGTTTCTTCTTTTCAGGATGATGAATCTCATAAGTCACTGGCCCCATTCTGCGAAGAACTGTGTATGGCCCTTGCCATTTTGCCAGAAGTTTACTGTTGGCTGAGGGGAGAAGTAACAACACCTTTTGACCAGGTTGAAATTCACGTTGCCGGGCCTGTTGGTCATACCAGATCTTCTGGCTTCTTTGAGCGTCTCGCAGGTTGACCTCGGCCTCTTCGTGGTATCTTCCCAACGGATCTCTCATTTCCAGCACAAATTGCACCACTCCTTTATCATTAGGAGCAGAAGCAGGAGACTCCCAACCCTTCCGGAGGAGATCCAACAGCCCCTGCACATCCCAACCATAGAGTAGCTTGAATGGTGAGAAACCAGTGGAAGCCTGGGGAACTTCTCTGTACGCAAACAGCAGCAAGGGCAGCCACTGGTCCCAGTCTTTCCCAGTGTCTGACACAAACTTCTGCAGCATCCTCTTCAGAGTTTGGTTGAACCTCTCCACCAACCCATCTGTCTGTGGATGGTAGGGTGACGTCCTGATGGCAGAGATGCCTAGCTGGTTGTGGAAGAGCTGCATCAACCTAGAGGTAAAGTTAGTCCCTTGGTCTGTCAAAATCTCATCTGGTATCCCCACCCGGGAGAACAGCTGTACCAGTGTGCGCAGAACATTGGGTGCAGTGACCGCACGCAGAGGGAAAGCTTCTGGGAAACGAGTCGCATAATCACACACCACCAAAATGTACTGATGACCCCGACTACTTTTTACCAGAGGACCCACAATGTCCATAGCTATTCTACGGAAGGGGGTGGAGATGACAGGAAGTTGCTGTAGCAGGGTCCTGTCAGACTTGCGGGCTGGACAAGTTTTCTGGCAGGTAGGGCATGTACGGCAATATTTTTGTATGTCTGTGTACATTGAAGGCCAAAAGAAACGTGAGCTAACTCGCATATAGGTTTTTTGGCAACCCAGATGACCTGCCCAGGGGAGGGTATGTGCTAGGTGCATAATGAGGGGTCTACAACTGGAAGGTATCACAAGCCGTTGGTGGTCACCGTCAACTGCATACAACACGTTTTTGTCAACAATGAACTTCTCTTTCCCTCCCCATTTCCTAGTTCCCCCTTCAGTCACATTAGCAAACAAAACTTTCAACGTTTCATCCTCCCTTTGCAACAAAGTGATATTTTCTGGTACATCCCATTTCACGCTCTTAGTGTCCGGCCCCTTTGACCATAGCTGCTTCTCAAAGCGGCGTTGGCGACGGGACTTTCTTGGCCAATTAGTGCCACCCTCACACAGACTACTGTCAAAGTCTGGCAATGGTTGGCATCCAGCCTTCGCCTGGGCTCTAGTGAGCACTGGGCCAGACACATTTAATTTAGCATTCCCCTTATCCCCCACATCAGTCTTTTTCCACTGTTCTTCTTTTTCTTGCAGCAAGTCCATGAGTACAGGCAAGTCCATCCCCAGAATAACCTCTACAGGCAAGTTCTGTACCACCCCAACTGACAACAGGTAGGGCTGTTCATTAATAGTCACTGTTACCTCCACTTTTGGGTATGGATGTTTATCACCATGCACACATAAAACGTCTTCCTGTCTGCTATAGTCCACACTGTTCACTGGTACCAAACTATGCTTAATCAAAGACATAAAGCTACCAGTGTCCAGCAAAGCAGTAGCCTGCTGACCATTGACCTTTACTTTTTTATAGCGTTGCACATCCACTGGCTGGACCCTTGTGGGCTCCACCTCCAGCCGGGGTGCATAGCAGGCACCAGTGACTTTAGCCTTCTGGATAGGGCATACCGAGGCTTTATGACCTGGCTGCTGGCAATAATAACAAAGAAAGTCCTTACCCGCTGCTCGTACGTTTGATGCCTTGGGGTTTTCTGGTGGCTCTGGGTTGCTCTCCCTCTTCAGAAGCCCCGATGATGGGAGTGGTGGTCGCTGTGGCGTCCCAGATGAACGTGCAGGTGGTGCTCCTTTACGCGCATTGAAGTACTGTAACACCAGCTTAGCAGCGGTCAGTCCATCTGCTGGCTCATGCTCCCTCACCCAGGTCCTCACCTCCCCTGGAAGTACCCGGATTAACTGCTCCAAGATGATAGCTTCTCCCATCTCTTCTTTAGTATGCTGCTCTGGTCGAATCCAGCGCCGATAGAGGCCCTTCACGCGATAATAGGTCTCAGTGGGGCTCTCCCCAGGTGGAACTGTATTGGACTGGAACTTCTGCCGATACGTCTCAGGGGAAATGTCAAATTTGGTTAGCAACGCCGCTTTAAAAATTTAAATAATAATGGGCTCTTTCTTCATCCATTGCAGTGTAGGCCTCCAACGCCTTCCCCGATAGCAGTGGAACCAGACGACAGGCCCATTCACTCTCTGGCCATCTCCAGGTTTTGGCAACTCGCTCAAAACGCAACAAATAGTTCTCAATGTCCTCCCCCATCTGATAGGGTGGAATTTTTGGCCCAGCAGATCGTATCCACTCTGAGACTGACTGGTCGAGGCTGTTGGTCACTGCTTGTGACAGACGAGAGGGAACCTCCCCTGGGGGATCCTGGTATCTTCTTTGGCGTGCAGGTGTAGGCAGTACCATTCTGGGGCTGCTTGCGGTTGCGGTGCTTGGCGTGGCCGTTGCTGCTGTGGTGCTTGCTCCGGCTGGTGCTTGGGCTGGACTTTCCTGACCAGCAAAGTCTGAAGGCAGCTGAGCAGTGGGAGGAGAAACAGTCCTCAGCCCCCTGAGTTCTGCCAAAAAAACCTCCTCCCTCCTTTGCTGTCCCACCAGGAAGTCCCTCATCATCGCAATCAGTTCTCCATTTGGGTCACGTGCTGTGGTCGAAGCTGTAGGCAATGCTGGACCAATCCTGCCGGAAACCTCCTCCTCCTCCTCCTCTGCTGAAGAAGACGACGCTGGCACTGTGTCCCATGCCAGCTCCTCTGCTGTCTTCTCCAATGGAAGCTCATGCTGCTGGGACCGCAGCCCTGTGCGCTTAACTGGGAGGCGCGTTTTCCTCTTCCGACTAGCCATCCCACTTCTGACACCATATGTCGCGGGGTCCTCTCCTAAACTTCTCCCGAACAAATGCAGGCGTAGTCAGGAAGCATTCAGTGTGGATAGTTTATTCTGCCGGCCTCCCAGGTGCATAAAAGGTTATTTACAAAGGAAATAGAAAACTAACGTAATTCAACACAAAACAAACATCTATATACAAAACACAGTCTGCATGTTACCCTCTCTGTAACATCTCACAGAATACTCAGGTAGGCCCTGACAGCCTTCTTTTATACCCCATTGCCCCTCCCACTAGGCATAGTAGTCATCTCTTTATTATTTCTTTTCCCAAACACTCTTTTTCCCTCAGCTTATTTCCAGCTGTATTCCTACAATACATTTATATGTATATACAGACATTTATGGCCAATTTCAGGCAGCCTACAGTGTTTCACAATAACAAAAAAAACCCAAACAAAAATAATGCAGTTCACGTGACCTTTCCAGCGCGCGCGAACCCACTATTTGAACCCCGGAACACCATACCATCGGCTTGCATAACCGCTCGTATAATCGGCGATCACAGCGAGTCTACGCGACCGGCTTTATTAAAGGTAAGCGGGGAAAATATGTTGGCCACCCTCTGCGCCGCTCGAAATATACCTCTCACCCCTTTTTGTTTATCCGCCCGGTCGACGAAAAGACGTGCAGCCACGGTAATTTTACAAACTAATGGTGGTGGTGCGTGTATGCGCCCAGATCAGCTGTCTGCGGCCCGGGACGGTGTAACTCCGTCACACCCCCTTAGACTTTCATCTCTGGGGTCATCTGAAGGCAATTTTCGATGGTGTGAAGATACGAGATGTGCAGCACGTGAAACTACGGATACTGGATGCCTGTGCTGGCATTTCTCCTGCGGTGTTGCTATCAGTGTGTGAAGAGTGGGAGAAGAGGGTTGCATTGACAATCCAACACAATGGGCAGCACATTGAACACATTTTATAAGTGGTCAGAAACTTGTAAATAACTCATGAAAGAATAAAGTTACGTTGAAACCAAGCACACCATTGTTTTTCTTGTGACATTACCAATAAGTTTGATGTGTCACATGACCCTCTTCCAATTGAAAAAACAAAAATTGTATCCAAGATGGCTGACTTCTAAATGGCCACCATGGTCACCACCCATCTTGAGGAGTTTGCCCCCTCACATATACTAATGTGCCACAAACAGGACTTTAATATCACCAACCATTCCCATGTTATTACGGTGTATCCATATAAATGGCCCACCCTGTACATTTTAATAAACGTTCTGTTACGGAAATGCATTTTTCTTTGAGTTTTGATTTAACTTCTTTTTTTGTTCTTCTAAATTAACAGATGGTGCAAAGGATGAAAATCTGAAGACTGGTTTATTCACAACAACACAGACACAACACAATTTATTTTAAATTTCATCGTCCGTCAGGACTTCTTTTTACAGGCATCTTTAATTTTTTTATTGTATAAATGTTTTTAATAAAATAATTTAAATGATCTGGTTTTTGCTATCAGAATGAACTACATGAGAATTTGTTTATCACACAACTTCATTTTGATAGTTAATATATTTGTGATTAATGGAAGTTCAACCACTTAATTTCACTGCTAACCTATAAACCAGGAGTGCCCAACCCGTGGCTCTCGTGCCGTTTGTGGTTGGTTTTTTTAAACGTGCGTGTTTGCTTTGTTTGTGTTTAATCCGGTATTTTCATCAAATACGCTTGTGCGTGTGATGAAAATACCGCCAAGTTTTCCAGTAGGGGCAACATCATTTGAGTATTCAAATTATGTCATGCTCACTCTCAAAACAGCAGGGAAAAAATGCACAGCAAAACAAAAATATGAAGAAGAACACAGAATGTGTGAGTGGGAGAGTTTTTTTTGTTGTTGCTGTTGTTGTTGAATGTAATGGCAAGTCATTCTGCCTGATATGTCAGGCGTCATTAGCACATTCCAAAGCTTCAGATCTTCATTCAGCACCGTTTCAGCTCACTCCATGCTAACATCGACCAGGAATTTCCAAAAGGGACTGAACTTCGCAGGCACGAGTTGGTCACTTTGAAAAGTCAGGCAGAAAAGCAGATACAGTTTTTCCAAAAATATATGAAGTGCTCTCTATGACCTTCAAGCATGTGCTTATTTTAATTTTGCATTGGATGAGAGTTGTGACACACAAGACAAACCTCAGTTGGCAGTATTTCCACGGTCTGTGTCAAATGATTGTGTGATTAAAGAAGAACTCCTTGATATTGTGCCATTAAAAAACACACCCCGAGCCATATAGGTGAAAGAAACAATGATGGCTGTGTTTGCAAAAAGCAAATCTGCACATACCGAAACTAACTGCAATAGCTACGGATGGAGCTACTGCAAAAAAAGCTATTCATAAAACATAACCTTTTTAAAAATATGTTTATTAAGATTTCTGATATACATGAAAAAACACAAACGGACAACACAACAGCAAGGACAAAAACACAAATAAGGCAAAAGATTACACTGCAGCAACAAAAATACTACTTCAACACTGGCAATAAACAGAAGTAAAAGGCTACGATCGATCAAAGAGAACTTTCTTTTAATACATGATCTAAAAAAGGTTGCCACACATCAAAGAACTTACTAAGTTTGCCCTCTAATGTATACCTAATCCTCTCCCTGTGCAGTAGAGCAGTCAGTTCTGTTAGCCACATTTTGAATTGAGGCACAGTACCAGACCTCCAGAGAGTCAAAATAATTTTCTTAGCAATTACCATTCCGAACAAAACTGTAGTTTATGCAGCAGGGCGGAGGTGTTGAAGGTGAGGAGGAAGACCCAAACAATGCAGTTATTGGGTCCGGCTCTAATGTGCAATTGTACATATCAGAAAAACATTTAAAGATGTCCAGCCAATAGTTGTACAATTTGGGACAAGTCCAAAATAAATGAGTAAGAGAGCCTTCTCCAAGTTTACAATGATCACATATAGGACTAATAGAAGGAAAAATCCTGTGCAATTTAGTTTGAGTCTGTGAAGCAATTCGAATTGAATTAACTGATGTCTTGAATTTATAGAACAAGAATGGATCCTACACAGACTCCTCTCACACACCTCATCTCCAATTTGCAAACCCTGCTCCTCCTCTTGTCTTCAAAAAGTCAGATTTACAATTCAAATACTCAGAAAAAGCGTTCACAAAACCAGAAACCAACTTTTCAGAATCCTGGGAACTCAGAAGAAGCGTAAAAATTGACCCCTCTTCCGGAAGAGATGGAAAGTTGAGGATACTCTGATGAACATAGTTTCTTATCTGCAAATAATGAAAAAAAGATGTGACGCAGGGAGAGAGAACTTGTTCTGCAACTGGGTAAATGACAGAAATTGCCTGTTAATATATACGTCTTTGAGAGTAAGTATATCTTTCTGTGTCTAGACCTCAAAAGAGGAATCTAAACATGAGGGTGGAGATGCATGATTACAATATATTGGAGTATGGATCGAAGTGTCTGGTAGAGCACAACCTTTTTTGATCTGACAGATTTTAACGCAGTTTGAAACTATAAAATTAATTATAATTATAAAACAAAGTTCTCGGGATGCTGGTTATAAATTGTTAACATCCAATTTTATTAGAAGTGTTAGGCTCAATGTGTGACTCACCTTCCAGTGAGAGACAAAATTAATAAATTTAGGTCAGAGTAGTGAGGAATATCACAAACTAACCAACTCTTATTACCAATTTTAATTTAGTTTTAATATAAATTAATACATTTATATAAATATGTGACTGTACATTATTTCAAATTGAATTTCTGCTCTTATTATGGCTCAACTGCAGTACATTCGATACCCACCAGGGGGCCTGGTAAAACACTTTGTTTTAAAAAAAAAATATTGAAACAATGTATATTCTGTACAGCAGGGGTGTCGAACTCCAGGTCTCGAGGGCCGGTGTCCTGCAGGCTTTAGATCTCACCCTGGGTCAACACACCTGAATCAAATGATTAGTTCATTACCAGGCCTCTGGAGAACTTCAAGACATGTTGAGGAGGTAATTTAGCCTTTAAATCAGCTGTCTTGTATCAAGGTTACATCTAAAACCTGCAGGACACCGGCCGTCGAGGCCTGGAGTTCGACACCTGTGCTGTACAGTGTGTGTGCCACAGCACAGGAGCACAATGGATAACTGTACTCTCACCTTTTCTCTTCACCCTCTACACTCCTGACTTCCAGTATAACTCACAGCGGTTAGAGATTCTTGGATAAGTCTGCAGCTGTGGGATTTGCCAGATGTGGGAAGGAGACAGTACAGGGAACTTGTGGATCACTATTTGGAGTGGTGAGGTTACAATCACTTAAAACTGAAAGAGATGGTGGCAGATTTTGGGAAGACAGAGGACAATTTAAGCAAGTTCTGTTCTGGAAGAATTCGCTTTTTTGTGGCAATGGAAAAGGTACAAAGTGTATGAGCTGTACTCAGTCTGCCCTGCAGGTGGTGAACTACAACTACCTGAGTGTTCATCTCAACTAAGAAAGGACTGGAAATGTAACACTGTCTAAAAAAAGGACATAGGAGACTACTTCTTGATGGAACTTGAATGATTTAATGCATGTAGTCAAATTTGGTTCATTCCTTAAACCAGTCTGTTGTTGCTGGTCCAGTTTTCCTTGGTTGGGAAGGAAAACTGGAGCAGGGTAGCAGATTGGGAACCACTCTGTACCCCCCTGCAGAGATTTTGTACAAACCGCTGACAACACATCACATCTACTGCATTGTCTTACTGGTTAAACAAACGATTATTATTATTATTATTATTATTATTATTATTATTAGTAGTAGTAGTAGTAGTATTATGTCAGCAGGAGGCTTGTTCACCTCTGCTGTAATAAGCATCATTAAAGGCAAAAATCATAATTACTTTTATTTTGGTCATTATTGGTCTCACTTACTTTGCAGACTTTCAGGAAAAAAACACCAGCTGATTTTTTAACTTTTTTTTTTTTTTACTGGATTTCCTTAAACAAAATAATTCTGTATGAACATAAATAAATGTGCCACCATCTAGCAGGGAGTGAATTTGGACTAACCGTTTCTTTCCACTGGTTTCTTTTCAGCCACCAGTGCTTTCTGTGTGGGAGCAGAGTGTCATGAGCAGCCTGACGGTGCACCTGAAGACGGGCTGAGGATTGCTGAGCTCCAGGCCAGGAAGAAAGCCTGCCTGGCTCATCTGAAGAGCAGCTACCCCCTTGAGATCGAGGAGCTTAAAGAGGGACACTTGGACTCACATTGTAACCAGCAGTTGTTCATGGTGTAGTTCCTAACTAGAAGTAAAGGGTATCATTCAGAACTGTAAGACTAACTGCAGCTTTAAAAAATGGTTTGAGTAAATGTTATATTCCAGTATTTATATTTATGTCAGGGCTCTGTGTGCAGGCAGCCGGAGGTCAGGATCCAAATGCAGGACTCGTGGAGACTGAATTGCAACTGAAAACCACAGCTTTATTGCTGGCGATGAACTGAACAATGAACGCTGACAACGGAAACACACAGGCACAATCTGAGGGTACGACATGACACTGACACAAAGAAACACGGGGCTTAAATACACTGAGGAAGTCATCAAGGAATTAGAGACAGAGGGGGAACACAGCTGGGAGGAATGAGACCTAACGAGACAGGGGGAGCGAAGCTAGAAACACTGACATAAGACATGACCCTTCAAAATAAAATAGGAAACAATTTACAAAGACGCAGACTAAGAAACACGGACTTTACACAGAGGGAACACACGGGCAGAGAAGACTAAGGACAGAACTAAACCTAAACTAAACATGAGAGCATAAGAACAAAACATAAGAAACTAAACCCTAAACCAGAATAAACTGAAACATACATTTATAATAATCAAAACAGGATAACTAAAGAATCAGACATAAATCATAATACAGAAGAATACCAAAAACATAAGAAACTGAAAATGCTGGGTCAAAATGACCCAGAACCATGACAGTTTACACGGTTTGTTTTTAAATCCTTGTCTCTCTCGTCCTGTAGACTGCCAGAAATGGTCCGTTCATATTCACAGATGAAGAGATTCGTACAGGTGATTCATCCATCCGCTGGGCGCCCATGATGCCAGGCCAACTGCAGCACACCCTCGTCTCCCATTAGCACTCTTTCGTATTGGGAGAGGTAGGTATTGCTGCTAATACTCGATTCCACTGCCTATCCTTGATGTCTTTATCCATGCTTTCTGTGCATCAAACTTCATCCGAGGTTTGTTGAACAGATGAGGTAGCAGGAACATTAATCTTCATTTAAATGTTTTATGAGATCTAGTATAAGTTAAATGGACCCTTCTCAAAAATGTTGACAACAATGAGTGTCATTCTCTAAACTACAATAGTAGGTGGTAATTATTGGTCTTATCTGCAGAATTGTAATAAAAGTTTTAACTTATTTTTCAACATTAATCTTTTATCTCGATCTGAAGAAAAGCAAAAAAGCCAGTTTCTTCCCTCATCCACTCACCCCAAAAAACAACAATGTGAACATCAGACCATCCAGCTCTATGCTCCACCCTGCCCTCAGTCCAGTGAATGTGATTTTCTTTTCTTCTTTCTACTAATTTACTAGCCTGCTCAAAAATGTACCAGTCGTTTTAGTAATATTGTTAATTTTCATTATCAGGCTGAACAAAGGCAGTCAGTAATGTTTGCGATTGAAAACAGCCCTAGAAGCAACAGCCTAAAGAAACCTCTGAGCAAACTGCGTAGCTCTGCAAGAAAATCCCCATTCAACAGATTAAAGAAGTCACCTGCGCAGATGAGGGTGTGCAAGTCTCAGGAGAAAATGCCATCAGGGAGTTCTCGTGAAATGGGACAAGTTGGGAAATTTGGAAGCTACAAATCTCCTCAGGTGGCAAATAAAGGACTGAAGAAATCTCCCCAAGCTGCTAGCACTTCAGTTTCAGTTTTATTTGTCATATGCAAGTTGGAGTCTGCAGCTGTGGGTATTTGTCAGAGGTGGACACAGGTCCTGAGAGATGCATCTGGCCCTTCGGTTGATCCATCTACTGTTTAATGAAGCCTCACCAAAAACGGTATCAATGGAAGAGTGACTGTCAAGGAGTCATTCTTTAGGAAGGGAAATGGGGCGAAAAGCCTGAGGTGTGCGACATTATACAAGGACTGAACTGAAAAATCAGTGGCAACAGGTGTGATGGTGTGATAAATCCAAATTTGAAAATGTTGGTTCAAATCATTGTTGATTCGTATCGAAGAGGGAAGGAGAGAGGTAAAGCACTGAGAGTTGGCAGGGATCTGTAAAACATGGTGGAGACTCTGACATGGTTTGGGGCTGTTGGGGATCTTGTCAAAATTAATGAATTTATGAACAAAGAAAAGTACCATCGATTTTGATCCATGGTGCAGTACGATCCGGAAAGGATTGGTAACAGCTTCAATTTTTCAATACGAAAGTGAAACATTGCCATTGCAGTAAAAGCATCCCTGAATATCAGACCACTGATCTCAACATTATTGAAGCAGTGTGGGATCAACATAAGAGAACAAAAGGCAGCCAGCATCCCAAGAAGAGCTTTGAATGTCCTTTAAGAACTGGAGAAGTATTCCTCAAAACTGCTTAAAAAACCTACAGCAAACTTTAACTAAGAGAGTTTTATATACAGCTGTGGTCAGAAATTTACATACAGTCATGGTGGGAATGGTATAATAATTGATGAGTGTCTTCCTGTTGCTGTCACTTTTTTCACAACATGAGAGTAGAGCTCACGGTGCATCTTCTCCAAAATCTGTAACTGAAAACAACAATATTCATTTAATGTCCAAAGCAATGAGTGGTGTCATTTCTTTATTTTCTTCATTTTTAAGAGACCCTGTACAATCTTTTAATAGGTAGATACAATCTTTCTGTTTCAACATTACAACAGATTAAAACCTTCTGCTTTCAGGCTGTAATACTAACATTTTCAGCTATCTAAATTATTATGGCCAGGCCTTTCATCGAAATGTAAAAATAAGAAAACAAAGCAGAAAACTGATAACAATATTATACTAGACTGTTCTTTAATGCTCACCTTGACAGATGAAAGGTAGTCTGTCATGGCAGTTGGCATCCAGCAGCTTAATTTCTTGTTTCTCAGTCAGGATCATCTTTGCACAGTGGTTATTTGAGTCAGTTATGCTTCTGTTCCATATAGGATAACTGTATTTGGACTTTGAAATCCACATCCACTCACTATCTTTGCCAAAGACTGAGCGTTCCAGGCCAATCCACACCCCTCGTTGCAGGTGTGTCTCATTTTGCAGGAGACTTTTCACTTTATCATTCACTGTTTGGTTGGTGATTTCAATCAGGGAGGAGTAGTCTGTCTGGCATTGCTCCAAGGCATCAATCCAACTTTTGTTTTGAGGGTAGAACTCCAGGTTTGTAACTTGAGACAAGAAAGCAAAGTGACATTTAAGATATGCTAACACTACAATAGGTCACAGTTTCCTGCTGTCTCTTTATTTATGCAAAGCTCTGCTGACTCACCCTGATAGTCGGGGATGTTTTGTATAGATTAAAGTGTTGAGTCTACAGCATTATAATATATCAACATATACTTTCATTAACATAACGTTAAAAGGAAATGACTGCTTTCAGGTTGAAAAATGAAATTTCCACCTGATGTACCTGTACTCCTTGTTGTCACATTAACATCGCAAGTCCTTTGATCTGGACATAAGAAGAAAGAGTAAAAATGTACGCTTTAAAAATATATTTCAGTTTTACACAAGAAAAAAGTCATATTGTAACTATACAGTTTTTAAGAAATCCTTCTTCTTCTTTTTTTTTTTTTTAGGAAAGGTTGATTGTGCTGACAAAGGTACTTGCCTGTCGGAGCATCTATACAGTCACTGATATCGTATACTTTATGAACATCTCGAAAATCTGTCTTTACTGTTTTTTTATCTGGATTAGACACTGAGATATGTATCTTTTGTCTGTTGAAAGAAAAATACAGAGCTGTTTAAAAAGTATGTGACAAACATGATTCTATAAAAGATAACACATCTGCATCTTCTGCAGTATAATATTTAAAAAGTGAGTGCGCAAAAAACATATTTACCCTGAAATACAGTTGATTGCCTTTTTGTTGGGAGGATTAATGGTAACTGTGCTGTCGCAACTTCCACAAATGTTATCACCACCAGAAATCTCTACACACCCTGCAGGACACATAACAAATGAATCCACATGAAGTGGCACTGCAGGTGCCTTTAGAAACATCTGTGGAACTTCAGATTTTCTATTTGCTGTATTAATTTGACACAGCAAGTATACTTTAAAATCCATTTGTTGCAGACACTTCTTGCTTTATGTCAGGAATAAAATCATTTTTAAGCTACTAATATTCTGTCAATAGAAGAATATGCTGTGAAGTTGAGATTTCTTACCAGCTTTTACCTCCACAGACAAAAGAACACTGCTGGTTGTGGATGTGATTTTAGGACATATGTTAGGATAGTCTGTTGTCCTAGGGTTACTGAGTTTAGTGGCTTCCAGAGTGACTTGGTTAACACTGGACACACCACATTTAAATTTCCAAATCCACTTGCCAGCTGTGCAATTGCAATTGTGTGTAATATTCCATCCAACAGCGCACAGATCACAGGGAATGATTTTGATTCTTCCATTTGGAAAGCCTTGCATGACTGAAACACACAGCAGCTGGCTCACTGCTGTAACACAGGAAGATCACATCAGGTCTGGGTACAGTTTGCATTGTTGTTTGTTAAAGTGATACTTCTGTTCCTCTACAATAAATATACAGTAATTTATAGTTTTAAGAAAAATATAAACAAAAACAAGTCAATATTTTTGTAAATATTCTTTTTCATTGTTCTTTCATCCATTTACCTTTTTGTCAAAATGTTCGCTCCAAGTGCATATGTATTAATTTATGTGTTTTTTAAAAGATCTTTGTTAAGTATTTGTTTGTTTAATGCATTGATAAATAAAATGACAAACAGAAAGATTAGATACTGCCAAACAAAAATCTAGAGTCAGAAAAAATACTTGTAAAAGGAAAAAAAAAGTGCCATGAACATCCCAAACAAATGATCTGTCATTCACATACATTTGGGAGATAAATGATGATGACCAAATGTGTTAAAATGGATCTGCATGGCTAGATCCAGAGTCATTATAACCTTTTAAGCAATGTTTTAAATTATAAGTTACTGTTATAACAATAAACATACCTAGCAGCAGTAATGATAGATGAATCACATGTGCCATGGTCTGTAACATGCAAAAAAAGTAGAAAATTGAGTACTAATTAATTGTCATATCAATATAGTTTATTTTTGAAGTGTATTTCAACTTCAGTACTTACAGTCTTTGCAGAGATGGTTGTTAACTGTAAATATCAGGTAAATATCCAGAGTGTTTGAATAAACCTCCCCACTGTCCTCTGGCTTGTTGTTCAAGTCCAAAATGGAAATTTAGCGAAATGTCAACAGGAGTGACTTTGCTGATGCTGATGATATCATCATGTAAATGTGTTCTCATCCTCCTCAAATCCAATGATGAGGGTTTTTATATTATATATTACAAATATTACAAATTTAATAAAGTGAATCAATCATGACTGATACAGAAGAAGATTTAAATTTTATATGTGCTTAAGCAAATCCATACAGCAGAAAAAAATATTGTACACATTGTTATTATGTTTGTTTTAATTTCAGGTGTTCCTGTGAACAGTAATCATCATTACCCTATAAATGAATGCACAGCACATTACATTTTGCTGTGGTTGCCCTGAAAGTGTAGTTGTTAAACTATGAGGACTTGAAGGACTTCTTCACCACGTTAGCTTAAAGCGAGTTCTAACGCTTCTCTCAGCTCTGAAAATATTTAGATTTAATTTGTTGTTGTTTGTTTCCATTTGTCGTTATTATCTGGTCCTTTTATCATTGTGGTCCTATTATCAATCAACAGGTAAGTTAACATTAAAAATTCCATGTATTGACTTGAGAAAATGTCCCTGTTTCCACATTCAGTGATGTGGCAGGTAGATAGTACGACTAGGAAGCAAATATATCTTTATCAGTTTTGATCTTACAAACAAATGTATCACATAACCAGGGTACACTGGAGAAAAAGCCTCTTTTGTGTTATGAATAACCAGTTCATCCAACACTACATGATTTCTGTTGCTGAGCCCAGCCATAACTTAATGCAATATGTTTAAATAAATGGCCCTGACTTTTGACCTTTAAGGATCTGATACTTTCACTATACTACACAGAGATGTAAAAATATCTAGAAAACAAACTTTGTTTTAAATATTCTATTTTTCCCTCTTGCAAAATTTAAGATCTGTGCCTAAGCTGTTCCATGCACAGTAGCATATTACTACTTCCTGTTTTACATTTACTGCTCAATAAAATGTACACTCCTTGCAACAATCTCGATGGTAACAATGATAACAAAAACAGAACTGAACCTTTATTTCTTCTTTAATAGTGGCCAATATATTAATGTATATTTATTGGAAGCATTTAAAGTATCTGTACTCTGAGTTGGCGGATGGGATTAATGTTTTTCACTTTGTCTATTGGAGATTATGTATGGGAATTTCAGGAGCGGGACCAAACCTTCAAACATGCTCCTTTCGGTTGTCATCTATATAGGATACCCCAGTTCTGCAAGCTTTTCATTCTCGTTTACGTGCCCCACCCTCCCTCCCTCCTTGTTTTCAATTCTTTAACTTCTTCATTTCTGTTTAGTGCATGGGGATCTGCCAGGCTTGGGTGCTGTCACCAGTCCCCTTCGAGCCTTTCCCCAAACCGCAGCTCAATTCATGTCCAAGCATTCACCTTTCCCTACTAAAATGCTGTCAAACCTAAAATGAGGACGTGGGCCCCGCGAGTGAAATTCATCCCAAACATGTTCTATCAGGTTGAGGTCAGCATTAAGAGATCCTTTCACTGGAACTAAGGGGCTGAGCCCAACCCCTAAAAAACAACCCCACACTATAATCCACCAAACGTTCTACTTGGCACAATGCAGTAAGACAAGTACCATTCCCTTTGCAACTGCAAAGGGTTGCCTCAGGAAAGGCATCTGATTAAAATCTCATCGTCAAGAATGAGATTGCCATGAGGGATTGCTGGAGGCACGCCCACCACCAGTGCTGTTGGCCAGCAGGGTGTTGGTGGACACTATGACACTGTTAGCTAAAGACAGATGCAAGGAATAGGGTGAAATGGAGACAGATGATCCACTGTGGTAACCCTTAAAGGGAGCATCCCAAGAGACATACTTATATCTTTGTATGTCACAGAACTCTAATATACAGTCTGGTGCAACTAAACATGACACAAACAACTAGAACCTGAAATGAACCAACATCTTTCTTGTAGAAATACTTGAAGTATAAGTTTTTATTTTGTTGAGCTATTTTAATAAAATTCAGAATTACAGATGTACAAGTGTACCTATAACTAATAAGTTTCCTTGGTAACTTTGGATAATGGTCTAATCTGGTAGAAATGGATTATTTTTAGTAATTGCTGAATTTGAAACTTTTTTCAGAAACACGTGTCCATAAAAGAAGAGAACCTCACTTGAAGTGTGAGAAGGTTAATTTACAGTAACTTTAACTCATTTTGTGGTGGTTTGTTTCTCTACTTGCTTGTCAATGGCTCTCACACAACACTGTCTCACAATGTGACAGAACAACTCATGATGTTTTTCTTACACACACAAATAGGTGTCCACTCTTCTTTTAAACAGTAAGAACAGTTTAATAATTTTACATTTTAATAAATGTTCTGTTACGGAAATGCATTTTTCTTTGAGTTTTGATTTAACTTTTTTGGTTCTTCTAAATTAACAGATGGTGCAAAGGATAAAAAATCTGAAGACTGGTTCATTCACAACAACACAGACACAACACAATTTGTTTTAAAAATCATCGTCCGTCAGGACTTCTTTTTACAGGCATCTTTAATTTTTTATTGTATAAATGTTGTTAATAAAATAATTTAAATGATCTGGTTTTTGCTATCAGATTGAACTACATGAGAATTTGTTTATCACACAAAAACTTCATTCTGATAGTTAATATATTTGTGATTAATGGAAGTTCAACCACTTAATTTCACTGCTAACCATAAACCAGGAGTGCCAAACCATCGGCTCTCGTGCCGTTTGTGTTTTTTTTTTTTTTTTAAATGTGCGTGTTGACTTTGTTTGTGTTTAATCCGGTATTTTCATCACATACGCTTGTGCGAAGTTTTCCAGTAGGGGCAACATCATTTGAGTATTCAAATTATGTCATGCTCACTCTCAAAACAGCAGGGAAAAAATGCACAGCAAAACAAAAATATGAAGAAGAACACAGAATGTGTGAGTGGGAGAGTTTTTTTGTTGTTGCTGTTGTTGTTGAATGTAATGGCAAGTCATTCTGCCTGATATGTCAGGCGTCATTAGCACATTCCAAAGCTTCAGATCTTCATTCAGCGTCACTTCAGCTCACTCCATGCTAACATCGACCAGGAATTTCCAAAAGGGACTGAACTTCGCAGGCACGAGTTGGTCACTTTGAAAAGTCAGGCAGAAAAGCAGATACAGTTTTTCCAAAAATATATGAAGTGCTCTCTATGACCTTCAAGCATGTGCTTATTTTAATTTTGCATTGGATGAGAGTTGTGACACACAAGACAAACCTCAGTTGGCAGTATTTCCACGGTCTGTGTCAAATGATTGTGTGATTAAAGAAGAACTCCTTGATATTGTGCCATTAAAAAACACACCCCGAGCCATATAGGTGAAAGAAACAATGATGGCTGTGTTTGCAAAAAGCAAATCTGCACATACCGAAACTAACTGCAATAGCTACGGATGGAGCTACTGCAAAAAAAGCTATTCATAAAACATAAACTTTTTAAAAATATGTTTATTAAGATTTTTGATATAAATGAAAAAACACAAACGGACAACACAACAGCAAGGACAAAAACACAAATAAGGCAAAAGATTACACTGCAGCAACAAAAATACTACTTCAACACTGGCAATAAACAGAAGTAAAAGGCTACGATCGATCAAAGAGAACTTTGTTTTAATACATGATCTAAAAAAGGTTGCCACACATCAAAGAACTTACTAAGTTTGCCCTCTAATGTATACCTAATCCTCTCCCTGTGCAGTAGAGCAGTCAGTTCTGTTAGCCACATTTTGAATTGAGGCACAGTACCAGACCTCCAGAGAGTCAAAATAATTTTCTTAGCAATTACCATTCCGAACAAAACTGTAGTTTATGCAGCAGGGCGGAGGTGTTGAAGGTGAGGAGGAAGACCCAAACAATGCAGTTATTGGGTCCGGCTCTAATGTGCAATTGTACATATCAGAAAAACATTTAAAGATGTCCAGCCAATAGTTGTACGATTTGGGACAAGTCCAAAATAAATGAGTAAGAGAGCCTTCTCCAAGTTTACAATGATCACATATAGGACTAATAGAAGGAAAAATCCTGTGCAATTTAGTTTGAGTCTGTGAAGCAATTCGAATTGAATTAACTGATGTCTTGAATTTATAGAACAAGAATGGATCCTACACAGACTCCTCTCACACACCTCATCTCCAATTTGCAAACCCTGCTCCTCCTCTTGTCTTCAAAAAGTCAGATTTACAATTCAAATACTCAGAAAAAGCGTTCACAAAACCAGAAACCAACTTTTCAGAATCCTGGGAACTCAGAAGAAGCGTAAAAATTGACCCCTCTTCCAGAAGAGATGGAAAGTGGAGGATACTCTGATGAACATAGTTTCTTATCTGCAAATAATGAAAAAAAGATGTGACGCAGGGAGAGAGAACTTGTTCTGCAACTGGGTAAATGACAGAAATTGCCTGTTAATATATAAGTCTTTGAGAGTAAGTATACCTTTCTGTGTCTAGACCTCAAAAGAGGCATCTAAACATGAGGGTGGAAATGCATGATTACAATATATTGGAGTATGGATCGAAGTGTCTGGTAGAGCACAACCTTTTTTGATCTGACAGATTTTAACGCAGTTTGAAACTATAAAATTAATTATATTTATAAAACATAAAGTTCTCGGGATGCTGGTTATAAATTGTTAACATCCAATTTTATGAGAAGTGTTAGGCTCAATGTGTGACTCACCTTCCAGTGAGAGACAAAATTAATAAATTTAGGTCAGAGTAGTGAGGAATATCACAAACTAACCAACTCTTATTACCAGTTTTAATTTAGTTTTAATATAAATTAATACATTTATATAAATATGTGACTGTACATTATTTCAAATTGAATTTCTGCTATTATTGTGGCTCAACTGCAGTACATTCGATACCCACCAGGGGGCCTGGTAAAACACTTTTTAAAAAAAAAAAAATTGGAAACAATGTATATTCTGTACAGTGTGTGTGCCACAGCACAGGAGCACAATGGATAACTGTACTCTCACCTTTTCTCTTCACCCTCTACACTCCTGACTTCCAGTATAACTCACAGCGGTTAGAGATTCTTGGATAAGTCTGCAGCTGTGGGATTTGCCAGATGTGGGAAGGAGACAGTACAGGGAACTTGTGGATCACTATTTGGAGTGGTGAGGTTACAATCACTTAAAACTGAAAGAGATGGTGGCAGATTTTGGGAAGACAGAGGACAATTTAAGCAAGTTCTGTTCTGGAAGAATTCACTTTTTTGTGGCAATGGAAAAGGTACAAAGTGTATCAGCTGTACTCAGTCTGCCCTGCAGGTGGTGAACTGCAACTACCTGAGTGTTCATCTCAACTAAGAAAGGACTGGAAATGTAACACTGTCTAAAAAAAGGACATAGGAGACTACTTCTTGATGGAACTTGAATGATTTAATGCATGTAGTCAAATTCGGTTCATTCTTTAAACCAGTCTGTTGTTGCTGGTCCAGTTTTCCTTGGTTGGGAAGGAAAACTGGAGCAGGGTAGCAGATTGGGAACCACTCTGTACCCCCCTGCAGAGATTTTGTACAAACCGCTGACAACACATCACATCTACTGCATTGTCTTACTGGTTAAATAGACGACGATTATTATTATTATTATTATTATTATTATTATTAGTAGTAGTAGTAGTAGTATTATGTCAGCAGGAGGCTTGTTCACCTCTGCTGTAATAAGCATCGTTAAAGGAAATCTTTCATCCTCACTGCTTTTAAAATATATGCTGACTCCTGTCTGACTGGTAGAGCACAAAGTCATTTTATTCCTTATTTGCACACATATTTTTAAATAAAAAAATGAGATATTAAATATTCATTATAAGTAAATAAGTTGTTTTTCATATTTCAGATGGTTTCTATGGCTATTGTGTTTATACACTAACTATTGCTGATTTTACTCAAATATATGAAAAACAGCACAACCTTGTATTTATGAGCAGAAAATGTTTTGGGATGTTTGAAGAAGCAGGTTTGAGATGGGAGTTTGAGCACTGCAAACTCAAATGCGACATTTATTAACAAAGATCTTAATGGAACAAAGGAAAAACCCTGAAACCCAAAATAAAATACAGCATCATGTACTCCCTCTGTATCACTCATACCATGATACCATTATCAAAACAACCAAGTCTAAATAAACATAAAGCAATTTTTTTTCTGTTTTCTGCTGACAAAACCTTTACATATGGGTGCCTATAATATATACATACACTGGAGCGCTTTGTGTTGAAAGAATGTCAGTGCCAGAAGCCCACTCACCTACTCCCCTGTACTTCTCCTGTGCCACAGCTACTCACTGCTCTGGCTCTAATCATGCAACGCTCTCAGTTACCACTGAGCTGATTTCCAGGAACAGATGTGACCCACAGAAACAGTTGGACAGACAATCAAAAGATCAAACAGTCTTTTGACCAAGCCAATAAACTCATAATGACAGACCACACCGATAATATGTGCAAGCTGCCCTCTGGCCTTAAATTGGACAGGCCAAAGATAGCACAGTTACAGGTATAAAATTGTGTTTTTGAACCAACAAGGTGATTCCCCAAGAGCTGTTAGCTGGAATGCTAGAAAGTCTGGACATGGTGAGTGGTGGTTCCTTAACAATATTGAAGAAACCAGACAAATGAAGAAAAGAAGTGGCAGGCCCCTACAGCAGCAGATGAACAGAATCGTGTCATTAAGAAATAGCTTAATGACTCGAGCTTAATGAAGAGCTTTGGATGTCCTTCAAGACGCTTGGAGAACTATTCCTGAAGCTACTTAGAGAAATGACAACAAAGCTTAAATACGAGAGTTACATATAGAGCTGTAGCCAGAAGTTTACATACACTCACTGTGGGCATGAATGGTATGGTAATTTCGTGTTTTTAATGATTTTTTTGAACTAATTTATATACTGTATACTTGTGTGGTGTGAATTAGAGAAAGAAAATCCCAATTCATGTTTTTTTCAAGTCATTAAAGATGTATGCTATACAATGATTACACCCTTTCTGGCACATTATTTGACATGTCTCCATGACAACAGTTCAATGTCTGGACCGCAAATGCTTTATTTTTGACAAAAGCACAGGTCCTGCAGTTGTTGATGCAGAGTTTTCCTGTTGCTCTGAGTAGAGGTCACGAGGGCCTCTTCTCCAAAATCTGTAAAAAACAAAAACAAAAAACCCCAAAACCCCAATAATAATTAAAAGTTAATATCCAAAAATATTCTTTCAGGCTGTAAGACTAATATTTTAAGTTTTTGTATCAACATCATTATGGCCAAGTCTCTTTTTTAAATGGAAAAGAAAGAAAGAAAAAGAAGCAGAAAACTGATAACAATATTATACTAGACTGTTCTTTAATGCTCACCTTGACAGATGAAAGGTAGTCTGTCATGGCAGTTGGCATCCAGCAGCTTAATTACTTGTTTCTCAGTCAGGATCATCTTTGCACAGTGGTTATTTGAGTCAGCTATGCGTCTGTTCCACTCAGGATAAATGTCTTTGGACTTTGAAATCCACATCCACTCCTTATCTTTGCCAAAAACTGAGCGCTCCAGGCCAATCCACACCCCTTGTTGCAGGTGTGTTGCATTTTGCAGGAGACTTTTCACTTTATCATTCACTGTTTGGTTGGTGATTTCAACCAGGGAGGTGTAGTCTGTCTGGCATTGCTCCAAGGCATCAATCCAACTTTTGTTTTCATGGTAGAACTCCAGGTGTGTAACTTGAGACAAAAAATGCAAAGTGACATTTAAAATATGCTAACACTACAATAGGTCACAGTTTCCTGCTGTCTCCTTATTTATGCAAAGCTCTGCTGACTCACCCTGATAGTCGGGGATGTTTTGTATAGATTAAAGTATTGAGTTTACAGCGTTATAATATATTAACATATTATTTTATTCACATAATGTTAAAAGTACAAGACTGCTTTCAGGCTGAAATATAAACATTTCCACCTGATGTACCTGTATTTGTTGTAGCAACATTAACATTGCAGGTCCTTTGATTTGAACCTGCACATCAGAAGAAAAAGTAAAAATGCAGGCTTTAAAAACATATTTCAGTTTTACATTAAAAAAAAGTCTTGTTGTAACTATACAGTGTGTAAGTGTACATGTATGTGCATCATTTTTACAGATTCATCTTATGTTGTATTTGTTTTCTTGTTTGTGGAAAAAAACGCATCAGTTCATTGTTTTGCACATCAATAATTTACTTTTCTTGTTTGAGAAAGAAAAACTATGTAGCAAATTAAATTCTTAAAGCTGCTCTTTGGAGGAAAGGCTGATTGTGCTGATGAAAGTACTCGCCTGTGTGAGCCTCTATACAGTCACTGATGCGGTGTTGTTGACGAAACTTCTTAAATGTGAGCTTTACTGTGTTTTGGTCTCGCTTAGGAACCGAGATATGAATCTTTTGTCTGTTGAAGAAAACAGAAAGCTGTTTTAAAAGTATGTGACAAACATGATTTTGCCTATGAGGTACCAATCTGCATCTTCTTCATCATTATATTTAAAAACTGATATAAATATATTTACTTTTTTTTTTTAAAGCTGTTACATTTTGTGCCGGCAGTAGTTGAAGTTCCAGAGCAAGATTCACAAATGATCTTATTATCACTCGTATGATTTAAATACCCTGGTACATGGAAACAAAGCACATGAATGCTCATCTACAGCAATATGCATCAGGTTTTAAAGTTCTTAGATTTCATTTTAAAGTCAGTCAGCCGACTTTAAACCAGTGATAAAATCATTTTTAATGTGTTGTGAATTTTAGATTTCTTACCATTTTCTACCTCCACAGATAAAACAAACATTTTTGTTTTGTATGTGATTTTACGGCATTTATTAGTACAGTCCTCTGTCTCAGTGTAATTGGCTGTGGCAGTTGCTTCCAGTGTGACTTGGTTAACAGTGGGCCCACAACATTTAAATTTCCATATCCACTTTCCAGCTGTGCAATTGCAATCATGTGTAATATTCCCTCCAACAGGGCAGATATGATAGGGAGTAAATTTGATTCCTCCATCTGGAAAGTCTCGTGTGGCTGAAACACAGGGCAGCAGCCTCACTGCTGTAACACAGGAAGATCACATCAGGCCTGAGTACAGTTTGCATTTAGGTGTTGACAGGTACATTGGAAACATACCTAGCAGTAATGATAGATGAATCAGACGTGCCATGGTCTGTAACATGCAAAAGAAAAAAAAGGTAGAAAATTGAGAAGGAATTGATCGTCATAATAAGAGTTTATAAATAAAAAGTTCACCTTCAGTGCTTCTAGTCTTTGCAGAGATGACTGTTAAATATCCAAAGTGTTTGAATAAACCTCCCCACTGTCCTCTGGCTTGCTGTCTTTCTCCAGAATGATAACTCAGAGAAATGTCGGCAGGAGTGACTTTTTATATTGCTCTTTATGTTATCATATTTTTGATTAAATAAACACAAATGTGTTCTCATCTTCCTCAAATGGAATAATGTTGCTTTTCCCCCTCTAAGGTGCTGTGGATGTGCAGTATTACAAACTTAATAAGTTGAATCAACTTGACTGATATAGAAAACATTTTGATTTTAAATGTTGTTTAAACGTTGTTAAAGCAAAAAATCCACAAAAAAATGTTTTTTTTTGTTACACATTATTAGTTTAAATGGAGGTTTTTCTGTGATCAGTAATCACCTCCAACCTGTTTCATGACTGCACAGCACATTAACTCAGCGTTTGCTCTTAAACTGTAGTTGTTAAAATCTGAAGGCTTTAAGAGCTTCTTAGCCAGGTTAACAGATGAACAGCTTTTAAAATATTTATTCCTTCTGTAAGTTATTTTTCCATTTTGTCTTTATTATAGTATTATATTTGTCCTATTTTCTCATTTTTTCCCAAAAAGAAAACATCTCTGTTTCCACATACAGTGATGTTACTGTTAGAGAGTGTTCCTAGTCAAACAGGAAGCAAATATATCCTGATCAGTTTTTTATTTAGATTTTATAAACAAATTAGGTATGTAACCAAGGTATACTGAAAAAAGTCTCCTTTATGTCATCAGGTACAGAAGCTGGTAATAAATAACCAGTTCATTCACCACCACATGATTTCTGCTGCTGCATTAACCCTCAGCTTAATACTTTCAATAACTGACACTGATTTTTCACCTTAAGGAAATCAATATAGTCCCCATTCTATACAGCGATTGAAACAGATCCATAAAACAAACAATTTTAAATATAGTATTTTTTTCCCTCTTGCATGATTTTGACCTGTGCCTACGCTGTTGTAAAGTTTTAACTACACTCAGTACAACAACCCGGATGATAACAATGATTACACATATACTTGAGTGACATCTCATTCTTAATGGGTTTCTTTCATTACCCTGTATTTATACATGTGTAATGACAATACAGTTGAATCCTAATCCTTTAATATGTCGCCCCATAGCTATAACATCTTCAACTCTTCTGGGAAGGTTTTCTGGAGGGTTTAAGAGTGTTTATGGTAATTTCTGATCATGCAAGCAATTGTGAGGTCAGACACTGATAATGGACAAGAAGGCACGGCTCACAGTCTCTGCTGTAATCCACCCCAAAGGTGTTCAGGTTGAGGGTCAGGACTCTGTGTAGACCAGTCAAGTTTGTGCACTAGTGTGCAGTCATGTTGGAACAGGAAGGAGCCATCCCCCAACTATTTCCACAAAGTTGGCAGCATGAAATTCTCCAAAACGTTTTGGTATGCTGAAGCATTCTTTCTTACCCACAATATAGTCAGAACAAAACCCAGATTCATTGATCAGATTGCCAGTTGGAGAAGCATGATTCATCACTCCAGAGAACACATTTCCACTGCTCTAGAGTCCATTGGCAGTGTGCTTTACACCACTTCATCTGACATTTTGCACTTGGTGATATAAGGCTTGGATGCAGCTGCTTGGCCATGGAAACCCATTCCATGACGCTCTCTATGCACTGTTCTTGAGCTAATCGGAAGGTCAGGTAAATACTTTGAAGTTTGGTAAAAGTTTGTGATGGTGAGTTAGAAGTGTTACTAAAAACAAACAGCTGGACGAATAGTTTGCAACACATTAGTTACAACAACATGGTAACATTCTTGGGCATAAAAAGAAGTAGTCAAAAGTAAATATGGACAGATTTCACCCTAGGTGTGTGAATGGTGTCTGTGACAGATTGGTATACCCCAGTATCTCTTGAATCAAGATATCGCTGAAATAATTACAGTTTGCATTATTTTAACTTTACATTTTATTATTAGCACAGAACATTCTTTAGTTTTTTTATTTGAGAGAAAAAGTAAAATCGCGAGTTCAAATTCAATGTTTAAAAATGTCATTTCTTATAACCGCTCGGTTAAATTAGCCAGATATTTAGGTTTTTAATGACAAAAATAATACATCGACTCTTTATATAGAAGCATCTTTGACAAATACAGGTACTTCTGAGAAGTGGTGGGTGAACTGGTAATTTAACAAGGCTTGCAAATGATAGTAGTAGTTTTCCTGTGAAACACAACACTACAGCATACATACATACATACAAACAGCATATATACACATTGGGGTTATTGGGTCATCCATCTGCTTCTCCAGGAATCTCACCTTGACGTGATGATGATTGAGATGCTGTGTATTGTTTTCTTTGGTGCTATCAGTTCAGTCAATGTCAATGAAAAGCTCTGTGGCCCAAAACACAAATATTAATTGAAAAATATCAAAATGCAGAGTGGAATGGCTTCATTTTAAACTTCCCATTGACCTTTATACATCTACTTATATGTAAATATTGCATCTTATGTGTCACACAGATAAAAAAAAAAAAGATGCAGAATATAAAGTAAAACATCAATTTATTCCTACAGGCTAGAAAACATTTTGGTAGATATACCTGATTTCTCTGTATAATCATCAGTACAAGGCTTTTCATTCATTCCTGGAGAAAAAGAAAAAACAAAAACAATAAGATTTAATAAAAATCAGGTGAAGAAGTCTGATTGGACAACAAAACAGCAACTTACTTTGACAAACGTATGGTAATTTTTCATGGCAGTTGGCATTGGACCACTTGATTTCTTCTGTCTTATTATCAAAGATGACTTTTCCACAGTGGTTGTCAAAGTCAGAGTTGGTGGCGGACGAAGTTCTATTCAACTGTGATTTTACAACATTATACCCTGAAATCCACTTCCACTCAGGACTGTAGCCAAAAATGGACCTTTGCAGTCCAATCCACACCCCCTTCTCTGAGTCTGTTTTATTTTGCAGTCTTTTCACATCATCCCTTACTTTCTTTTCACAGATCTCAACCAGGGAGAAATGTTCCGTCTGGCAGTCCTCCAAGGCATCAATCCAGCTTTTACTTTCGTTGTGTAGACTGACTGGACACAAAAATCAAGAGTAGGTTTTAAAAATGTAATGCACACATATTGTACATAAACTCCATGTCACTATGTTAAATGCAGTCTTTAAGCAATTTTAATGTGTTGGGTAGAGCTTACTCTTAGCAGCAGGGTACTCAGCACACTGAAATTTAATCTTTACTTTCATGCCATTCTTTGATGTTATATTGAAGCAGACATTTCCATTCCTTTTGTGGAGGAAAATATACAGGCGATTTATTGAAAGCATGTGTGGCAACAAATATATTGAATCTTTGTATTCAGTAATTGAGTACACATGAAACATACTTACTGTTGTGTAAGATTAACAGCTGTATTGTTGAAAGTGACATTTGGGTGGCATTCAGGCTGAGTGTAGATTTCCTTACAAACTGTATCGTTTACAGAGACCTTTATAATTCCTGATACACAAAATATAAAGATTCACCAGAGAAAATAACACTGCTGCGTGCTTAAAATCTTGTTATAATGTGAAGTATTTCTTAAAGAATGTGCTGGTTTGCAGTGCTTACCATTGTCTACCGCTAGAGAGAAATTCAAACACTTTCGCTCTCTGTAATTGGTGCCAGGACACGTTTCTGAGCTGTACATCGAGTCCAATTTTTGAGCCACAATTTTCAGTGTGAATTGTTTTCTGTTGCTCATACAACATTCAAGTTTCCAAGTTAAATTGCCAATTTCTAAATCTCCTGCATTTGGGCACACATCGGAAGAGAAAACAAAGTGCAGCTGGACTGTTGCTGTAACAGAATAAGATCAGATCAACAGTTTAAGTATCATTTAGTCATTTGTTTCTGCATTACTGTTATCTAAAGAGATTCGAAAGAAAGGTGACTGGACTTCTTAAAGATGTTTCAGCTGAAGAACTTCTCAGGTAAGAGGTGAAAGTCTACAAGACACTTTAAAAAGTCCAGTTGCTTTTCTTTTCAAACTCCTTAGACTACCATGACCTGGATGACTGAGAAGCTACACAGACACATTACTACTATAGTTCATCCCTAAAAAATGTACTGATATACATTTAGTATATTTATGTATATTTAGATATAGATGCATGCAAAGATGAATAACTGTAGAACTACATAACTAAAGATATTATTTTTACACTTCTAATTATTTAAGTTTTAAAGGCAAATATGTTTTTGTGTTATCTTCTTCAAGACCATGCAAAAACTAACTTCAGTTGTTGAATTTCTTTACTCTTTTTCAATATAGACTGTAGATAAACTAAAGCTCTACACCAAATGTCCAGTTCACATTACTCTTCAGGCTTTTTAAATGTTTGCACCCCTTTAATTAAATGCTGTAAGCTCCATAACAACAGGAAATATTTGTTTATTTATTAATTTTAGAATCTAAGTAAATCATATTTAACATTTATAACAATGATCATTCAGCGAGAAACATACCTAAAAGTAGTGAAAGAGGGCTCAGCAGTTCCATGGCCTGTAAACACAAAAGGCAAAAAAAAAAAAAAAGCAAACCCAACAACAAAAAAACAGAGAAAGTTGAACACATGGGATTTTATGCAAAATAATATACCGTTTATATTGGTACATCCAAACAACATGACAATATGCACTTTGAATAGGGCAGTATAGTACTTTGGTAGTCAAATCGTGACAGATACCACTGACAAACAAAGGCTTGTCTGTGCAGTTCGCTGCTCTTGAAATAGACAAACTTCTGCAAATGAACTCATGAACTTGACCTTTAAGTCGAGACGAGGCTTCAGTTTATCCCATACTCTATCAGAGAAGTTATTCTTAGTAAAAAAAACAAAAAAAAGGCTCATGAAGGCTATCCCTGTGGACATTTTGCCAGTTTATATAATGTTTAAACAGAAATATTAAAGTGTTTAATAATTAATAATAATAAACATTTAATCATTCTATGAGTTCTTTTTGTGTTAATTTTACAAGACAGTTCTTAAGGATTTACCAAATACGCACACATTCTGGTAATTAGTGGGTAATTAGTAATCTAATTTCAACTTACCTTCTCAGTGAAAACTTGCTGTTGGTCTCTGAAATATAACAGAGCTATAGACTGGGAAATGTAAACTTGTGTCTCTGTATGGAGCTATTAAACTCATCCGTTTTGACTATACAAACACACCCACCAACACACCATACAAGGGCTAGGATCTTATAAAGCCTGGGGGCCTCGCCCAGCCTTTTTTTTTTTTTGTGATTTTCATTCATACATATTATATATAAAAGTAGTAGTAAAAGAAAAACGCAAGACTGCGTGTTGCCAGTATCATTTTTTTTAATTTGTCCAGCTCTGGTCTCATAGCTTCTGCTTCTGTTGCACCTTTTAAATTGATAATCTGTCTTCTTCTTCTTCACCTTCCCTGCTGTTAGTTTTTACTCTGAAATGTTAATCTTGATTCATTTTGTATGCATAGTAACCCGAGATCCTTTATTAGAAGTCATGAGAGTTTCAGAGTAACAGACAATTGGCATCGCACAGTAACCATGGTTACGCACTGTCACAGGTACGCATGACCTGTCCAGTCTACATCACTCTGAGCATCATGCGTGATTTCATCTTTACATGTTTGCACTACCCACGAGCGTAAACTAAGATTACAAATATGTACAATGATTTGTGTGTAACCTTTGAGGACTCACAGTGTGTGGACTCAAGAAGGCGTTCAGTCCACACACAAACACAAAGCAATTTGACCACACACTTAAAACTATTTTACAAATGCATGCATCCAAACCTGAGCACACACTGTGCACACAAATGTCTAAAACAACACGCAACTGCCTTCTCACTCCCTTACAAAACCTTAAATATGTGGACGAATCATCTGATACGCACAGATCACGTTGCATGCCCACATGGGGTTTTGAGGCAAATTTAACGCTGTCACTCAGGGGTGGGCAACTCCAGGGCTCGAGGGCCAGTGTCCTGCAGGTTTTAGATATCACCCTGGGTCGACACGATTAGTTCATCACCAGGCCTCTGGAGAATTTCAGGACATGTTGAGGAGGTAATTTAGCCATTTGAATCCATTGTGTTGGATCAAGGACACATCTAAAACCTGCAGGACACCGGCCCTCGAGGCCTAGAGTTGCCCACCCTGGCACATATCATCTGCAAACGTAAGCTGCGATCAAGTCACAGTGTAAAACTGGGACATCTGGGCCTCCACTGCCTTTTCTGCATTTTTTTTCTAAATAAACTGAACTCATAACCCCTTTACTAGAAAACATAGATGTAGAAGTTACAGACACTACACAGTAGACTGCACCATCCTGAATGTTCAGGATTATTCATTACCCCAACATTAAGGTTACCCTTCTGTTATTAGAGAATGGTAATATTAGCATCAAAGTGTTAAGTGCAACCTGGATTATATTCAAAATATACATATATTAGTTAGCTTATACTCACTCCAGAGTCTGATTCACAGCCATGCTGTTCCCTATCTGCAGCTGAGCACTGGCTGACTTTTCCTAGCATCTAGCAGCAGATTATTTAAACCGTATATTAACCTTTATAGGCTACTGTATAGTTTCTCTAATTGGTAAATCACATTTTCTAGTTGATTTAGAAAACGACATGTCCACGTCCCCAAAACAAGACAAAACATTTGTGTGCACAGAAAGGTTTTTGAAAGAAAAAAAATATCTGATTCGTGAAGCTAAACAAATTGCCTTGTATTTGTGTGTGGATTGAAGCACGCACTTGTGAGTCCTCAAAGGTTACACACAAATGATTGTACATATTTGTAAATCTTAGTTTACGCTTGTGGATCATATCGTAGGTTTTGCAACACTTTAGAGGCAACTTTCCCTCCATAAGTCTATGCTGCAACAGTAACAGGAGACAGCTCCTCTGCCAACAATGTTGAAGTGCTTTAGTTATAATAAGAGGCATTCAAACAAGTAGACATCTTAAATGTTTTTGTACATTCAAAGAGTAAGTAGAGTAATGTTTATTTATATACCACTTTAAGATACGAACGAGTCACAAATTGCTTTACAGAGGTACTAAAAATGTGGTCAAAATGGACACACCCGAATTACGTAAAGCAACACAAATCACAAAAAATTACTCAAATGCCTTTCTAAATACATTAATTCGCAGCTATTTTTTAAAGGGTGCCACAGTGTTGACAGGCCAAAGACAGAGGGGTAAGTTGTTCTGCAGTTTTAGTTTCAAAAGGTTTGGAATCCATCGGAAGGTTTCGATCTCTGGACCTCAGGATTTGGTTTGAAGAATAGGTGTGGAGTAGACCGGAGACATATAAGTGGGATCCTCTCCTCCTAAGGCCATAAAAGAAAGAATGAAGATTTTGAACTGATATGTAAATCTAACAGTGAAGCCAGTGCAGACACTTTAACAATGGAGTGATATGAGAGAATTTATGAGTGGGTTAAAAGCCTTCCAGCAGCATTTTTGGCAGATTGGAGTTGATTAATAGATGATTTAGACAGACAATACCATAGAGCACTACAGTAATCTCAGCGGGACGAGATGAAAGGATGAACAAGCATCACCATTTTTGAAAAAAGTCAAATAAACATGGCAAAATAAACCGGACAATAACATCAGGGTTTTAGACTGACCTTCTCACATTAGTCCAGAGCACCAGACATTCTGAGTTAATGTGTAAATTCACATTGTTGCACTTTAAAGTCTCTTAACTATTAATTCACTACATCAACTGCTTTGCAACACAGCTGCTGAAGTCACATGTTACAGGCCTGAATGCATTTGCCCTTTAGTGAATCATTCTTTTATGAGGTTTGACCCTATTCAAACAACATCTGGGGCTCGAGAGCAAAACACTGAAAATACTTTGAATATGTATTTTAGGTGTAACTTTCGGGTTGAAACATAGACTGAAACCACTGATGAAGCATGTTTTTTTCCATGTTGATATATTATATTTGTTTCACAGGATCAAAAGACTTGAACCTATTTTTCATCTATTTATAACTAATGTGTTTCCAGTCATTGTTGTATAATTTGTCTTTATTTCCAGGAAAGCTTTCATTACAATTACTTGACATGTTCTTTTGTTTTTCCCAAAGAAAAGGAAACACATCTGCTTCCACCTCATGCAAACCTAACCCCGGAGTCCTTACAGTGTGTTTAGTTATAAAAGAACGAAATAAGTTATCAGGTTTTTTGAAGAACTTGCAAATATATTGGGTCACACAACCAGGGTTCATGCGTGAAAACCTGTTTTGATGTTGTTATTGGTTCATAGAGATGTTGAATTACTAGTCTATCCACCCCTTCTCAGAAATGCTCATATAAAGGCAAGTGAGATTTTGACATGGTGTTTAGGTGATTTGCACATGAAAATGATACCCTGTACAACATTATGGCGTACGAGTGTGATTCAAAATAGTGTAGCTGACTTTGTTATCTTTCAGCATCAAACAGAAAACCAAGTTGAGTCACATTGCTCTGTACTGCACTTCCCTAGTTTTCCGATAGTACTTAGATATTCAGAATCTGAACTGCTCTGTGTACAACCGTGTAACTATTTTCCTTCATTAGTTTCCCTTAAGCCGCTAAGTACATCCTGTGTGTGAGCAGAAAAGCGAGGATGAGGGTGCATCTGAAGACTGACCAAGGATTGCAGGGCCCTTACTGGTTCCAGGAACTGTTTTCAGCTGTTGGATAACCTGCATATCAGCAGCCACCTCCAGTTCCAGAAAGGCAAATCGGTTAGTTCATGCACCATGGCAACGTTTAAATAAAAAGTAGAGCCTCTATATTATTCCAGTGAACTGAGAAATATGAACGTATCAAGATGTTTATCTTAAAACACAGAAGGGAAGAAACATATCCAGGTCCTGAAGGACAAGCTGGAAAACAAAGGAGTGGACCACCACCTCACTACCTGGATTTTGGACTACCTCACCGACCGACCACAGTATGTGAGAACACAGGGCTGTGTGTCGGACAGGGTCGTCTGCAGTACGGGGGCCCCACAGGGAACAGTTCTGGCTCCGTTCCTCTTCACCATCTACACTGCAGACGTCTCCCACAACTCCACCCAGTGCTTCCAGCAGAAGTTCTCTGATGACTCTGCAATAGTCAGCCTCATCACTGATGGGGATGACAAGGAGTACAGAGAACTTACCCATGACTTTGAGGACTGATGCCAGCAGAACTACCTCCAGATCAACACTAGTAAAACCAAGGAGCTGGTGGTAGACTTTTGCAGGCACAAACATCCTCCACTGCAACCACTGAACATCCAAGGTATGGACATCGAGGCTGTAGACAGCTACAGGTACCTTGGTGTTTATCTGAACAATGAACTGGACTGGACTCATAATTCTGAAGTCCTCTACAGAAAAGGGCAGAGCAGGCTGTACCTGCTGCGGAGACTCAGGTCTTTTGGAGTGGAGGGCCCACTCCTGAAGACCTTCTATGACTCTGTGGTGGCCTCAGCCATCTTTTATGGTGTGGTCTGCTGTGGTGGCAACATCTCTGCACTGAAAAAAGAGCATGTTGGATTTACTTAATTCAATAGTGGACATTTTTTGCACACAATTGTTTTGCTTTGGCAGAAACTTAAACAACTAAGTTAAATCAACACAACCTATTCATCTTCTATAAACCTATGCATTTTGTGTTGATGAAACGTGATTGGAACATGTTTAGATGAAGTAAGTTGAGCTGTTGGAATATTTTAATCCTTCACAATTTTGTCATTTTATTCCAAAACTATTAGAACCCCAATACTGCTTGGTCACTTAAATACTAGATGTTGTCTTCATATTACATAATGTTCAACAAAGTCTAGAGTCTTGTTAACATAAAAGTCAAATGAATTTAAAACGACTTCCATCCTCCTATCTTTATCCAAGTTGCAGGGGGGCTGGGGCTTAACTCCAAAGTGATAGGTTAAGAGGCGGGTTACACCCTGGACAGCTCACCAGTCTATCACACAGAGACAAACAGCTGTTTACACTCACACTTATGGGTAATTTAGAATTACCAGTTAACCTAAATCTAATTGTATGACACCTAACTGTGGGAGGAAACCAGAATGCCCAAAGAGACCCTACTACAAACTACCCCCGTTATGGATTTGAACCCAGGACTTGCTCACTGTGAGGCAACAGCACTAATCACCACGCCACTATCCAGGCTTAACAAAAGTGGGAAAGCTATGATTCCAAGGCTTGATGCAGACTTTTCTGTACATTTTTGTCCTAGACAGGTTAAGCCACAATAAACAGCGATAGCATACACATGGTGAGTGTGTAGTTGTCTGCCTCTTATAACTCCAGTGATTTTCCTGCAGTTTGAAATCTCGTGTGATCCTGTGAATTTCATGAGTCCAGGCAACTAACTACTCTTACTAGATTGTATCATGTGTCCCAATTCTTTGATGATGGGCTGAGAACAAACAACCAATACTCAGAGCAGGTCCAGTCAACAACAATTATTTATTTAAGCACATATATGTGAGAGACAAACACGATACCACCCAAAGCGCGGTCCGGTTAATCTCAAAAAAGGAAGTACACAAACTTCACTATTTAACAGGCTGCACACACACCCTGTTGCGTAAGCAGAGTATATTTGTCATCCATCAGTGACAGTTAGCTGAAGCCCTTTGTCTGGTTTCAATATTTCATTTTATCCCTCTCCGAGGGTTGCAACACTCCTTCGCCCCCAGCTGTTTCCTGTTTCTTGCTATGAGGCCCCAGGATCATAAGTGGCGCAATCTAAGTACAGACTGTTACAAGCAGTTACAAGCAAAACAATCTTCCTAAGATTAGTACTTCATTTGGTATGATACTACTGAAAGATCACACTTTATTGGGGTTAATGATACTTCATATAATGCCTGTTATGACCCCCTCTGCTAGGCGACAGGAGGGGAGTAAAATAAAAGGTTTTATTGCAAACTTTAAACAGAAAATCAACAGGGCTGTTCAACAGACCACTGGGCAACCAATGAATACATAAAGAACAGTCAAGGGTAAAAGCTAAGGGTTAACTAAGGCAAGCCAGCATCACAAAACTCTAACCAAACTAAGTTCAGCTTAGTGATGGCCCGCTTGAAGCTGAAGCTCCGGTGCGTGTGTCAAAAAAATCAACACACTGCTTCAGAAGCACTGTGTCGAAGCTTGATTCGTTTGGCCAGAGTCACGTGATCAGTGACGTCCGAAGCTTCATTTAGAACCTAACTGCTTCGGTATCTGATACAATGATTTATAAGGAAGTGAATCATTCGCGGGATTTGTGGAGTGTTTTGATGGTGACAGATAGCGAACCACTGATATTTATACTGAGAAATTTGGAGCCAGCTCTTTCTGGGATAGTGGCGCGGCTGCCCCTCTGTTGGTCTTCCTTGGTCTCTTGTGTTCTGGGGGCCTCTGGATGTCTGGAGTTTTGATCTCCTCCATACCTGCTTCATGCCCTGGAGGACGGGGCAGTGGCCCCCCACACCCTCTAGCAGATCATTACATGAAGGAACCTTTTAAAAAAAAAACAAGCGCGTCCATGCTCACAGGTGTACACACAGGTGATCACACACACAAACTACACCCTTTTTGGCTCCTACCTCAAAGCACACTGTGCGCTGTCGATCTTACGTGCTGCACAATAATGTTTAATATTTAGTATTTACTGTCATATTCTCATATATCATTGTGATGTTGTTTATTACTCGTTTTCTTCTGCTTGTTTTCTTTTTTCTTTCTCAACAGGTGATCCAGGTGATCGATATATGTATTTTTTGTCTGCTTATTCTGTTGGTTTTTGTTTTTTGCCCTTTTTCCCCGTCCCTCTTCTCAGTTTTTTTCTTTCCCTCTTTCTTTCTCCCCTTTCTTTCCACCAGTCAAGTCTGTCCCGTATTCAGCAAGTGAAAATAAAATAAACAATAAAAGGTGAATCAAATGGACCATTACGGCAAGGCTGGGATGGTCCATTTGGTAAAGTAAATCCGTTGGGCATCTTTCTTTGCCTTTAGACAATAATTCTGATGGCAAAAGAACCAAACGGGACAGGTGAAAAAAAAGAAAAAAGAAAAAAAAGAAATTTGGAGCCAGCGAGGAATAGAGGAGGTTCTGTTGTGTGGGAGAATTTTGAGTTGATTTTCGTCAATCGGATGGGTTTTCCAGCTTTGTGTTCTGGCCGTTTGCTTTTGTTTTGTGCGTGTTTATTATATCTGAAAACGGGAAAAAGGTAAAATGTCAAAAATCTGCTTCCATAATATAAATATCATTAAATAACTTTAGAAAAACTTCCACTTGACTCTTCACATGTAATGTTGTAAAAATATATATTTTATTGTTTAATTAATCTGAAAATGTTAGTCTGACAAATGTGCAGCAATTGAATTTATTTATTTTCTTTATCTGATAGTTTGTGGGGCCCAGGTAGACTGTATAACTGCATCTCTACCAGTTTCTCTGCACTCCAGCCTCTTCTGTGCCATGTGAAGGGATTTTCCTTAAGGCAGGAGAAATTATCTCCACGAAAAGGAACAGGTTCGGCCATCGCACACTAGAACAAATTCTCTTCTTAAATAAAAATGAAAAAGGGCTACCTTAAATGCATCATGTTTTTAATTTGCAAGTTCATAAGCATTTTCCCTTTCCATTTCACAATCAGTTCTACCCCCAGGTCAAAAATATGTCTGGGAAAATGTCCCTTATATAATATTATTCATAAATATACCCATCTAGTGTTTAATTGCATAAGTGCATGGAAGCAGGACCTCACAGCAGAAAGGATACTCCATAATGTGTTGTACATTATCATATGTATATTATATGTAATGTAGTATTTTTCAGTTATTGTATTTACCACCATCAAGAAGGCACAAGCAAAGAAAGACCACACAATGATGCATGTTTAAATAAGGAGAGTTTACTGGTCAAAATTATTTATTAAAGAAATAAACAACATTTTTTTAACCACCAAAAATACACGTTCAAAGCAACACAACGGCGGCCCAATATCAGACAAAATTCCATTCTGTAGAGTGAGCAGTCATAATGAAGCAGTTGGTTTTATTTTGTGGATTCAAGCTGCTCTTCATACTTTTGGCCACCAGGTGTCATCAGAGAGGACTGTGTTGAAAAGCTTCGAGTAATGAACCGTTTTTCAATACAAGCTTCAGTGCTTCAGAAAGCTTCATTTGGCCATCACTAGTTCAGCTGTATACCAGGTTTAACACACAAAGTGCAACACTGCAAACAGGTTTAGCAAACAAAGTTCAAAAGCAAGGCAGACAAGGAGGACACTGTGGCCGTTTATCAATGCCCAAGTACGCGAGTACGTACTCGCGTTCTCGGTGAGTACATACTCGCCGAGAACGCACGGGAGTACGTACCCGCCGAGAACGCGAGCACGGACTCGCGATATGAACACCAGCGTACGTGATGATGTCACAGGTCCGGAGTTTTTACTGCCGTCCCCTCTTAATTTAACTGTGAGTAACATGTTATGAAGCTTAACTTTAATCACAGCCAAACCGGTTTACTCAGGAACAAATAAAACACTGAAATAAACCAAACATTAACATTTAGAAGTGATCTAAGTGACTTATATATCATTTTTAACCTCAGTAGTGAAACCTCTATTAATAAAAATAGTGTACATGTACATACGTGTACATACCTTAATAAAAACAAGCAGGTGAGATGTTAGAACGCTTTTATTTCTATTCTAGTGGACACTCAATACTATAGACAGTCCGCTGTTGAGTTTTGGACGAAATGCATTCTGGGATATATAGCTGTCCCAAGTCCACACCGACGCATGCTCGATGAAACGGGCGGATCGAGAACACATCCGGGACTTTTTCGCGTTCTCGGCTTGATGCGTACTTCGAATTGGAACAGTACTTGGTCTCCGACTGATGACGTATCACGAGTACACGAGAACGCAAGTACGCACAAGTACGCATATTGATAAACGCCCTGTATGTCCACGGCTGTGTCCCAATTCAGGGTATGCACGCTTGAAGTACGCACACTACGCGTACTACGGACGGTGCGTACTATAAGTACGGAAGGTGCGGAAGTGAGAGGCTTGTGAATTGAGACGGTCTAGCCTTCGTCGCGCTGTTCAGGTTGCCTAGCAACCATGATACTAACCGCGAGAAACGTGTCATACAGCAGTGTGTGACAGAAATGAAGGAGAAAAAATGTTTTGTTGGTCATTCATTTTTGTCATGACATCACTTTGATTAGTTGAGTATCTGAGGCTGAGACCACGGGACTGTAAAACATGATAGTTGGGCTTCATTTCTGTACTGAACAGTCATTTAAGATTAGTTAGTAAATAACAATCAGCTAATGTTGTTCATGAGACTAAAATCATCTCACTGTGTGTAATGTAAATATAATATGGCCAATATTATATGTATTGTCAGATTATTATGATATATATATATATATATATATACACACATATACATATTACAGGATATATTACAGCAGTGAGCTTGAGCTCTGGGTCAAAGATTAAAGTTGCAGTTATTTATATTTCCTATCACCTTAAATCTTCACTCAAAGACAAGTATCTTTGACAGTGTATATATAGGTGTATTATATATAAGAGACATATTGTTCGTCTAATATGTTGGCATTATTACATTTGGCTCAATGCTTACATATATGTGTAAAAAGGAAAATGTACGAGCTGTGAAAACTGTTTCTGATAGAATGAAGAGTAGACTGATATATGAAATATTCCTTTATTGGGTGAGAAAATCAGACCATGTCATAACTGCTTTAAGTCATACAGAATAGATATCAGAGCCTTAAACAGGCTGACTTCTGCTAAATGGGCCAAACTGGGCAGAAAGTCTACAAACACATAACATCCTTATAGAATATGATGTAACACTATAGATCAACTTAGCTCAGAATATATAAAGCATATAAACAATTACAGCAATATGATGCAACAAACACAGCAGTACTACTAATCCAAAATACTCAAAGCTTCATAGAACTGAAACAAACATTTATTTTTAGGTCCATTCTGCTGCTGATACATACTTTAGGTTTCTGAATATTAAACTTGTTGCTGCCTTTCATAGTGTGTAACTTGAAGGCCCTGAGTACTTTCTCCCACACTGAAAACACTGGAATGATAAAATTATTTGAACATTACCTAATAAGACTGATTCAGGACAGACAATTAGTTATTTTAAACTTTTCTAGCAGTCCTTCACAAACAGGGAACAGTCTGTCTATTCTCTCCATCTGTCAGCTGCTGCTGGCTCTTCCTCCTCCTCTTCCTCACACACTGCTGAGTTTGTCCTGGTGGATCATCAGGGGTGCAAAGCCTCACAGATGATGTGCAGCAGTGGGTCCCTCAGTCTGTCCTCACTCTGGACACTTGCAGTCGTCACACATGGAAATCAAATGTGTGATAAGCTGCAGGATTCAAACACAAGTGTAACTTATAAATACATGTTCATACTTTTATTCCACAATCAGAGAGAAAGAAACAGAGAGAGAGTGCAGGACAGACAGACAGGTGACAGTCTCAGGTGTATACACTGCTACAAAACAGCACAAGAGAAGGAGGATTTAGTGTTTGTGTTATTACAAATGCTAAACAAGAAGAGTTCCCAGATGGTACAGTGGACACATGTGTGACTCCTGTGATTAAAGCATCTTTCTTTCAGCTTAACGAGTGAACCGTCAGCTCGTTCAAACACACGTTAAAGTCCGTTTGGCTCGACACCACCGAACAGAGGCAGCAATATAACATAGCTAACATTAACAGTGCAGTGAATCCTGCTTGTGCTGTGATATTCAGGACTGCAAACCGAGCAGCATCACTGACTTTCAGCTTGTTGTGTTTGTGGATATATGACTGACTTTAATTATCCATGAAATCATCACATTCTCTGTAAGATTAAGGTAGGTAGGTAGGTAGATAGGTAGATAGGTAGATAGATGTAAAGGCTTTAAAACCAAGTAAACGCTGAAAGTACAAACATCACTAATGTCACATAACTTTGCCGACATGTGGCCAACAGTAATGTTTTAATGTTCTTCATTATTAAACATTCGCACATAAATAAGTGACATAATATTCAGTACTTACTTTTGCCAGTTCACTCTTCGGCCGCTCCCTTCTGCCGTATTTTGCGGCAAAATTATCCACACCCACCGCTGCGCTATGAATTGTGGGATATATGGGACCACGAAGCGTGCACCGGACCACGCTTGATATTTGGGGAAATCGACGGCGCATTTGGAGTATGCATTTGAAGCACACTTTGAATTGGGACAGCCGTCGTCGTGTGGCGGTGACGTATTCGCACTTGAAATGTGTACTTCAAGCGTGCATACCCTGAATTGGGACACAGCCCACTTCTGAGCAGCAGTCGCCATAGTGTGAAGGATCTTCAGCCTTTTATACCCACAGGTGCACACAATCAGCCAGTCATTTCCTCTTGGAGTGTCATGGGATCTACAGGCAGCCAATCGTCCACGTGGTCTGGCACACTTCAATTTGCATAAAAGAGGGCTGGCACGGGTCTCCCAGTAACCAATCACCGACGAGTCCTAGCACACTTGGATTTACATAAATAAAAAAAGGCATTCTCACTCCCAAGGCTCAGGGCCGTAACAATGCCATTTAAGCTTTTATTTCCCACACATGTCATCTCAACAAGAACAAATTAAGTTGTTGAATTTCATACAGATCCTACATGATTTTATTATGTTCATAGAAACATGGAATTATTGTGTTCAAATTACAAGTTAGACTTTGGGTAAATGTAACAACCATCCAATTTCCTTTTTTCATTATACTGAAAAACCAGAGGTGGCTGCTCAACTTGACTAGGATGGACGCCTTTCCCAAACCACTCCCCAAGCACGTGAGACGAAATCACACGCAGTGTTTAACATTGCTATATTATTGACTTACTTCACTCGAACATGACATGAACAATTTAATATACCCTCTCTGCATATCATGTAGTTTCTACACTATATAGTTACACTTTACTGTAAAGCATGAGGCAATTGTGTTAAATACACGTAAGATCCTTACATAAATCTAAGAGATGGCCAATCCCTTTTTTTCAGTGCAGTTGGAAGATCATAGATTAATAATGGTGTGTTTATGGTACTCAGTACGATAAATGTTTCTCAATGTAAAACTGCCAAGAATTTTTGGATAGGTTACAACATTTTGTAAACAGCTACCTGCTGAAGCATGCCTCTCCAGAACTGTTAGATGAATGTTTGGTTACTCAAGTAATCAAACAAATACATTTACTCTTGACAATAATAAGCAATCTGATTGCTTTTTCAAAAAGTAGCACAAACAGTTGACAAAAAAAGACTCAAAACTGATAAATAGAGAAAGGCTGATATTCAAGCAAACAATAATTTAAAGTTTTTGTGTCTCTATAGATCAAGAAATTTATGTTTAACACTTCAACAAGACCTATGACTTCATCGCATGTGCATTCAAATTTTGCCACAGGCCCAACATTGTTGTTATTTAATGGCTTTTAGCTGCTTTACTTTCACTTTGAACAGTCTGTTTTCATTTTGTCTTGTGACTGTGTATTCTTCTGAGGAGATCTGCATCAGTTTGCTTTTGTTAACACAAACTTTGTGTGAAGTTCACAATAAAGGTAATGAGATTTAAACACCAGATTTAAACTCTAAGTCAGTTAGGAACAACACTAAATCTGCTAAAGAATCCATGAAATGGAAAAAAAAAATATCAAATTTGATATTTAAATAACACAACCAGAAAGACAAAACCATGATCTTGGGTGAACTAACTCAAGACATGTCGAAAATCTGTCACAAATTCAATTTTCAGTTCAATTTAATTACATAGAGCCAAATCACAACAGCAGTTTCTTCAAGGTGCTTTGTAATTTAAGGTAAAGACCCTGCAATAATCTAAAGTATTAAAAATAATGACATCCAAAATAGTTTTCCTGGGAAACAGAACAGTAGCCTAAAGAGAGTATGTACACACTGGGTTTGTTGGGTCATTCATCTGTTTCTTTAGGAATCACATCTCACTGTGACAAGGGAGAAGTAGTTCTGTTCTTAATTGATTTATTAGCAATTACTGCTGTTGTCATCTCTGACGTGAATGCAAAGCACCGAAAACACAAATGTGAATTTGAAATGATGAAAACATAAATGTTAGGAACATGTTAGGAACATAAAGTGAACATAAAGTTACAAGTTTATGCTTTGAAACTTAAAAACAGCTTCAGTACATAGACCTGCATCAGCATAGGTGCTTTAGTAGAGCAAGGCTTATTGTTCAGACCTGGCAACTGAAGAAAGAAAAATTCTGACCTAATGTTAAGCTCTTTCCACTGTGGTTGTGTAAGAAGTTTTTTTCTCTTGTTATTTCAATTATATTTGCATGTTCGAAATAAAATCTATCTATCTATCTATCTATCTATCTATCTATCTATCTATCTATCTATCTATCTAATGTTCCCTCTAATTTTTCATGTGTCTGAGCGAACACACAAACTCCCTGAGCGGTTACTTGGACCACTGTGAGCAACATTAGACGTGTGCACTGTGGTCACGCCAGCATTTACATTTATTTGCAATGAAAATTTTTTAAAAAAACTCTTGTTCATGACCTGTGTAGTATGTTAACACTTTTTGGAAGTAAAAATAACTTGAACTGCAATTTTGAAAACACAACTTTTTTTTTTTTTTGTATTATGAGTATGAGTCTGTGGTCTGGGAGAGATTCCTGTAACTCTCTGTCTGCAAAATACAGTATATAATGACCAATGTTTGGCAATTACAGTTTTTCTCAGTCGCTTTGGTGCGTTTCTCAGATCAGAATTGAAATTCTCATAACTATTAGTTCAACCTCCACAACACTCAGTCATTTGTGCACATCATAGTAGCAATTTCTCCCCTCTCTGAACAAACTGCAAATGATCTTGGACATGAATCAGTTTCTTCCATACATTTCCCTGCTGCTTCCTGACATTTCCATTTGCTTATGTCATGTCAGTCAAAAGTAATCATACCTATGGATGCTGAATAGTCGTTCCCAATAAAACTAATAGCCATACATCCATTGCCTGAGTCATCACACACAAAATTGTTGAACTAGTTATCACATGCCAAATATTGGCCATCTGTCAAGCAAATCCTATACCTTTCTGTATCATTTTTCCTGGAAATGGCTCCGAAATTGAACAATTGATCTCAGGTGAATTACAGCTGTCACTCATGAGGAGGCGTGTGAAAGTTCAGTTGTAACCAATGACAAACAACTTGTTCACTGTCAATTATGGATGAATCCTGTGAATCCCCAATTGGCAAGCATATATAAACTGCGCAGGAGCTAGTGTGTACCATTTCTACACTTCTGTGACACAAAATGGAAGGTCAGCACCGTGGAAGAGGGGTGAGGATGCGGGGAGGAAGGGGAAGGGGAAGAGGGAGAAGAGGCAGATATAGGCGGATTCCTAATGAAATAAGGGCTACAATTGTGGACCATGTTGTCAATCACGGCCTCACCATGGAGGAGGCTGGTCGAAGGGTGCAACCCAATATTGGAAGAACTACTGTCAGTTCAATCATTCAAACATTCCGTAGGGAAAACAGGTATGCAAACAGTAATTCACTGTAATGTACTGTGCCATCTCAGACACATCACATGTTACTGTACTGTATTTGCAAATTCACAAAAAGTCCACTCTGCACCACATAGGATTGTCAGACAACCTCGCGGAGGCGGAAGAGGGCCCCTTTTTACCCCACAGCAAGAAGAAGCCATTTGTGCAATGGTCATTGCAAACAATGCAATAAAGCTGAGAGAAATACAAAGCGCTGTCATAGAGAACTACACGGTATTTGGCAATATTGAATTTCAACAATTGACAGAGTACTCAAGGAGAATGAAATCCACATGAAGCAATTGTATAAAGTGCCATTTGAACGAAACAGTGACAGGGTGAAGGAGATCCGTCACCAGTATGTGCAGGTAAAGCTGGTCTTCTATGTTCTGCACTGCAAACTGTTTTACAGTACTTCGTAGTTTCATGCAGTACACTTGCAATTCCACAGCACATACTGTACAATGTGTTTTACCAAATGCATGCATTACTGTTTGTTACTGTACACAGGCATATTGTGACATTGCATTTCTGTCTCTCTCTAAAGCGTGTACTGGAGCTGGAAGCCAGGGAAACACTGCACACATTCATATATGTTGATGAGGCAGGTTTCAATCTGGCCAAAGGCAGAAGGCGTGGAAGAAATCGCATTGGACAGAGGGCAACCACTGAAGTCCCTGGTCAGCGCGGAGGGAATATTACCATGTGTGCAGCCATCTCAGACAACGGCGTCCTCACCCATATCCCCCTTCTTGGTCCATACAATACCCAACATCTCCTGACATTTTTAGACACTCTTTACAGGGACCTAGTCCCTGAGAATGAGAGAGGTGGAGGCCAACTCAGCAAGTATGTTGTTGTCTGGGATAATGTCCGTTTTCACCACTCCCATCAGGTCAGAGAGTGGTTTGCAGCACATGACAGAATTCTGGTTGAATATCTCCCTCCATATTCCCCATTCCTTAATCCAATAGAGGAGTTTTTCTCTGCCTGGAGGTGGAAAGTTTATGACCGGCATCCACATGAGCAAATGGCCCTGCTAGCAGCCATGGATGCAGCATGTGACGACATCACAGCAGGGTCCTGCAGAGGATGAATTCGCCACTCCAGGAGATACTTTCCTCGCTGCATTGCGAGGGATAACATCTGTTGTGATGTAGATGAAAATATGTGGCCAGACAGACAGGAACGTCTGGATGTGCCAGAATGATTTACTGTACTGTTACATGTGCTGTTTATTGTTCACATTAGTGCACAGCTCTACCAAATGGGTGATTTTATGTTTACATGTATTCTACAGTGAACAAGTGACTGTAGCATATTTTTCTTTTGCACAATTCTGTAGGATTACAAACACTTCTACACAATGGAAATGTGAAACGTACGTATTCAGTGTCTCAGTTACTCCCAAGACTCCCATAACATCTACAGTGACTTCACTGCACATTTCAGATGGCTGTACAGGTAGGCCATAGTGCTGTCGTCAGCATTTTCAGGTGTCACCAATTGTTTTTGCAATGGGAAACACTGAAATTATAAACTATCATAGTGGAAACATGACAATGCCATTTGACTATCTTGTTCATACAGATGGTGTCAAGACTTTTCATTTTGATGGCACTGGCAGTTTCATTGACATGGATACTTGCTTTTGCGGTATGGATAATCAATTCTGTGCATGTGACGTGCTTTTGCAGGCTATCCACTAGGTTTTGCAGTTTGCACTAATTGTTTTGGGAAATGCACTAACTGCTGTGCAAATGTTGATGGTGTTCTGAGAAACGCACCAAAGCGACTGAGAAAAACTGTAATTATATAGTTACTTCTTCAAAAAACAGTAACTGAGTTTTGGAAACAACAAAGTTTTTTGCAGTTTACCTAAAAATGCTGCCAAGGCGTTTTTTAAATAAACATTTCAAACTATTTACAGAACAATCAGCTGTTCTGCATCAAATTTGATGCCACACAAATTATTTGTGCCACTCCAAAAAATAATTTCTGTCCACTGTGAGATAAAAGAGAACAACAGCCTGATACCTGCAGGCCTGACAGCAGGAGATGTATCACTCCTGTAACACCTGTAACATTCACCAGTCGCCTCATTGTTGGGACGCACACAACAAAACGTTTGACTACACTACACACTAACTACACAAGATTTGCGCTAAACATCGCAAATCTCTCACATCTCAAAACACCGCTGTCACTCCTAAAACTTTCCCCCCTTCCTAAACAACTAAATGCCATGTTGCCACATCATTTTTTTTTGGATTGGTCACATGGTACATTTTTCGACCAATAGGAAAGGGTGGGTTTGTTTTGGTTTTATCTTTGCTCACAGAGTGCTTTCAAGCGCTTTCCTTATAAAACACCTTTTTTTTTTTTTTTTTTTACCATTTCTTCCTGCAGCAAATATAAACAATGGTAGTATTCTAAAAAAATAAAAAATAAACATTGCATATATTCTTTTTTAATCATAACTCTGGTTTTACATGGTATAACGCATTTTTTCCGTCAATTGTTCCGTCTGTCCTGCTCACATCTCCAATGGTTGTACACGTTGTCATTAACGTGGCTTCACTCCACATCAGCCACGCTGCTTTGCTAGCTGAAACACCGGTGTCGGCACGTAAGGACGCTGTCATAGCCTGTCAACGACGTTGATTAGCTGCGTATTAGCTGCGTAATTGTTAACCTATTTATTTTGATTTCAATTCAGGTTAGATTTTTTTTGTGCGCAACGCAGATTTTCTGTGCGCAGAGACCGTGCCAGCTGTGCGCGATTGCGGACGCGCGCAGCTTAGAGGGAACATTGTATCTATCTACCTATCTGAAATCCATTTCCATTCAGGATTGTTCTCAAAAATTGATCGTTCCAGGCCGACCCACAACCCTGTGTGTCTGGGTATTTTGGGGGGCAGCGGATTTTTAGCTTCAACACCCACTGTGTCACTGCAGATTTCAACCACGGAGGAATTCTCTTTCTGACAGGGCTGCAATACATCACTCCAAGCTTTGTTTACCGAGTAGAACTGCAGATCTGAACACAGAAAAAGTAAGTTAAGGTTTTTGCAACCCAGATTTTAAGATCTGGTGACACAAAACTATCTTCTGCCTGACTGCTGTAACTGCAAAGCTCTGAGGACTGTTTTCACTTTTCAGTTGCCGGGGTAAAGAGAAACTCACTGCCAGGTTTTCTTCAACAAGCTTGTCTCTGACATGAGTGCTTTTACAGTTGTTTAGTTGTCAATATTTAACCCTTTAAAGTCTGAGCCATGAAATAATTGCCCAAAAATTCTAATTGTTTGTAAACTGAGCATTTATTAAGCCTTCTGGAAATTTAAAAAATATACAATAGAATAGAATAGAATAGCTCATTAATGTCATTGTACATGTTCAACAAAACTGTGTGTTCTCCACACCAACCGTGCCAGAAAAAATATAGATATAAACAGCAGGAATAAATAGCAAACAGGAGAAATATATACAAGAATAAGAGAAAGGCACTCACTAGAGAACAAAATAGTCGCAAAGTGCTCGGAAGTAGTGCAAAGAAAAGACTTGGTCTGAATAGAGTCCATCTGTGAGTGGCCTGATTGTTGAGGGTTACTCAGGCTGTGGCTCAGAGTGGTGAGGTGGACAGGCAGGGGTAGGGTGTGGGGGGGACAGTGCTGACTGTCTGAATGGCCCAGCAGAGAAAGCTATTTGTGAGACTGGAGGTGTGGGAGGTGGAAGGCATGCTTCCAGGCATGTTTTACTGGAAAGAACCCCCAGGGTAAAACCAGCACAGGCTGGACAGACTATATTTCTCAGCTGGCCTGGGAACCTCTCTGTGTTACCCCAAATAAGCTGTAGGAGCTGGCTCGGGAGAGGACGTTCTGGGATTTTCTGCTTCAGGTGGTGACGCGGCCCCAGAAAAGCAGAAGAAAATGGATTGAAATGAATTGAAATTTTATAACTGATGGCTCCATAATGTAGTGGTTTACACATGCACTTGGCGAGCTGAAGGCTAGTTCATTTCTAGCTGGAGGCACAAATTGCCTTTGGGGTTATGTCAGGAAGGTCGCCAGGTGTAAAAATGTATCAGATCAAAAACATGCTCTACTACCTCCTACATGACCCTTTCTGACATGAGTGTACTTTTTTCTCCCATGACTAAAAATTATTTGTTGATACATTAAGGATACATGGACAGTAGGAAGTTATAATACTGAAGTTAGGTGATGATGTTACCAGTGCATGTGTAGTGGGTTAGATTTTGTAGATGTTCTGTTCCTGCATGGTGTCTGTGAACGCAGCATGAACATTCAACTTTCCCCTAGCTCTCTAATCAGAGGTTGGTTATAAGGTGCAGCTGTGGCCTACTCCCTGAGATGAGTTTGATTTTTATTTGGGATTAATAGAAGCTTTAATGTTTTACTGATTGAATAATTACTTAGAAACCTGCAGACATGTCAGTATAAAATGTGCGGGGGCAGCTTAAAGACCATAACCAGCGCTTGATATCCATCATGGCCACCTCTTAGCTCAGGGTCTGCAAAACAAGCAGCTTCTCCCCACCAGTTTTAACTGGTTGTAAAACTCTGCCGGGGGGTTACTCTTTTGGGAAGACTAACTGAAGAAAACTGGTTCTGAACAAAAGATGCGCATGATAATATTGAATCACTCCTTGCCTGCTTTATTAAATAATAATTGAAGGAAGAAGTGTAAATAATGTAAATACCACCATATTTATATCATAGTTCATAATATAGCATGTGTATTTCAGTAATAGCCTATTTATTTTAGTATAATTGTGTGCAGTTCTTAACAGTCCACACGAGTCCAGATTTCCAAGGACACAGATCACATGAGAGTTATCTATGACACTCCTAACTATAAGTTAACTTCAGTTAACCAAGTCACAAAATTCTTTTATCATTAAACACAAAAACACTCATATCTCTCGTTAGTTATTGCAGTGTCAGCTGTTTAATTCACAGCAGCTTCTGCAATAAATATGGTAACCATGGACACTGAGCGGATGGATCGATGCAGGTCAGACTTTGGGAAGTATCCCTCATGTCTCTTTGAAACTAAAAAGAGGTCATTCATCAGCTGTGCAGCTAGTTTTCCAGCACAGTCCTGCTGGAAAACTGCAAAACAAATGGAATGTGTTGATGATGAAAATAGTGGGTCTGCCTGGGAGTTTTCCTGATGAGCATCAGTAATAAAGTCATAGACAAAACTATATTTACCATTTTCATGCTGGCTGCAAAAACCTTTTACATATAAGATCTTATATGTAGTGTCTGTTAGACACAGACACTCCTTGCTCAGAATGGTAGTACCCATGAGAACAACAAATAAAATATTCTTTTAAACACTGTTTGATGCTGTATGCTTTTATTTGATTTGTTCTCATAATAACTTTTCTATTTTGGCAAGATGTGTGTCAGAATGTGTGGAAGCTGGAAATGTCCTGTTGGGCTGCAGAGTTAAGAAAGAAGCTCTGGGTCTCTGAGAATTTTCTTAAAGTGCCTTCACCTTCAACAGAAGCAGATCTACTTACACCATACTGCCTTCAGTTCGGTGTTGTGTGTTATAAACGCTGTTTAATCAGTATTTCTTCAAATTTCTTTTGAACTATTTCTATAATCTGTAAGCCAACTATACAACCTTATTTGTGCTGATTAATGAAAGGTATGCACAGTAAATTACCGAATAACGTGGAAGAGTAAGCTCAATTATTTTAAGTAAGATTTCTCAGCACTTCAGAGCTATTGAAAAGTAAAAATGAAACTCAAGGAAGGTCTTCTCAAATAAACAAAAAGAAAACAAACAAGCTACAGATAGCTCCGCCCACCCAGTACATACCGTTTTTTTGAGACAAGGAAATGGAATTGTATAGGGTGCAAAATACAGTAGAAGTTAAAAGAAATAAGGGAATGAAAAGTTGGGAGGAGATTGTTAAGCGTAGAATAAGAATAGAATAGAATAGAATAGAATAGCCTTTATTGTCATTGTACAGGGTACAACGAAATTGGAGTGCCACTCCCTTGGTGCAAAAATACAATAATAAATATAAATGTAAAATATAAAAGGTACACTAAAACAAACAATAGTAAGTACAATATATACAGGATAGCAGCATTAATATAATGACAGTAAGAATAGCAGCATAATAATTGACGGTGACAGTATGGTGTAGCTAAGCAGTTTCAGTTGTTTTTGTGCTTATTTACTGTGGTGATAGCTCTGGGAAAGAAGCTATCCCTGAATCTGTTTGTCCTGGTTTTATGTGACCTGTACCGTCGGCCTGACGGTAATAGTTCAAACACTTGATTGCTGGGGTGAGAATGGTCCTTGATGATATTGCCAGCTCTGCTGAGGTACCGAGAGTTTGCAATGACCTCCAGGCTGGGCAGAGAGCAGCCAGTGATCTTCTGGGCTGTGTTGATGACCCTCTGCAGTACTTTCCTGTCTGCAGCTGAGCACCCTGCATACCATGTTGTTATGCTGTACGTTAGGATGCTCTCTATGGTGGCTCTGTAGAATGTCACCAGCAGCCTCTCCTCCAGGTTGTTCCTCCTGAGCACTCTCAGAAAGTGTAGACGCTGCTGGGCCTTTTTTACCACCGCCGTGGTATTTGCAGTCCAGGAGAGATCATCAGAGATCTGCACGCCCAGAAACCTCATGGAGTGCACCCTCTCCACACAGCTCCCGTGAATGTACAGTGGGGCCGGGTCTGCTCTGCCCTTCCTGAAGTCGAAGATAAGTTCTTTAGTTTTCGTGGTGTTCAGTTGGAGGTTATTAACTGAACACCACTCAGTCAGTCTGTTGACCTCATCTCTGTAGTCCGACTCATCCCCCCTTGAGATGAGTCCAACCACGGTGGTGTCATCCGCAAACTTTATGATGGTGTTTGAGAGATGGGTAGGGGAGCAGTCGGATGTGTAGAGTGTAAACAGGAGGGGACTCAGAACACATCCTTGTGGAGACCCGGTGCTGAGTGTGATGGTGCTGGACAGGTGTGGGGCGAGTCTGACAGACTGTGGTATTGTTTCCTGAATGGCACTCTTTTTAGGATCGGGAAACATTTAACAGGGCTGTGTAATTGGTGTGGTGTTATGGAAACAATTGAGCATGTATTTATTAACTGCAGAAGGTATGATAACCATAGGAGAATGATGAGGGTAGAATTGGGAATTAGGGGGGAACCAGGTTTGAAAAGGTGGTTGACTGGCTAGGATGTCATGAAAGGAAAGGAGCGGTTCTTCGGTTTCTGAGAAGAACGGGATTGTTGAAGAGGATTTAAAGAGCTAAGTGCAGTCTAAGTAACAGCAGAGGGTGGCAGTAATGCAACTTCAATGGATGCAAGCTGCCGTTAAACTGGAAGAAGAAGAAGAACAAGGAAACGGGATGTATCCGACAGCAGTGATTTGTTTCTGCAATGGGATCTGTAAACACTACTAGAAGGAAAAAGAGCTGTAGTCAACCTGCCCGGATACAACTACCTGTCCACACAGGTAAGCTTCTATTGCGCATGATTCTTCATTTGGGGTCTCGAGTGCCATATTTTCATATTTGACAGGTGGACTTTAACCATCCCGTTCTTTATGAGTTTGTCTGTCAGTTCATTCCTAATGTGACATCATTGGTTTCTATTTCAGTTTTCATTATTGCCTTTTAAAAAAAATGCTTTCGGGTCAAAGTCAAAAACACAAAGTTTCAAAACTGTTTCAAAAACTTTTCAAATAGTTTTGTGTTTTGTGAAAAAGAACTACTGCCTTAGGTTCTAAAAGTTATTATTGCCCAGGTGCACAGTCACTCTGTCACAAGAAGAAAGATGCAAGTTTTAGTCTGCACAGTAAATCCCCTGACTAGAAGTTATCAACGCATGGAAAAAGTCCTCGGTTTTCCATCTTAACTGGTTTTCTGGTGGCGTTTTCCAACATTTCACTCCGTGTAAAAAATAATCCAGATTTTTCTAGTCGCAGATCCCTCACATTAATGCGAATCTTTGTAGAAGCGAAGACGCAATCTTAGTAAGACGCGTGTCGAATCATTGACGTTTAGACGATTTAACGGGTCAAGGAGATTTTGTTTTCTCTTAAGAAAACAGCTCCCATAAAGCATGCACTCTATATAACGCACTCTACTGCGTTGGTCAGGAGCAGGATATGTTCAGTTGCAGTTTTAAATTGATTGGAATGAATTGTTTCACACTGTTGGATTTGCAGATACAAACACAGAACGCATTCAAGGATTTCAGTTCAATAAATAAAAATCAATTTGGTCGATGTTATTTGACTCAACTGATAATTAATTTCATATTTTTCAGTGATAATTTGATTTGATCTGCTGACAAACCGAAGCATCTACGCGAAATTAACTCTTGATGTTTTAATATTTAAAGTTTCAGAACTCTAATGCGCAGCTGCCATATTAGAAATAAGCAGCAACACTGAGAGTGCACTCAGCGTTATAATAGTAAATTAAATTAAGATTTTTATTTCATCGTTCTGTGTGTGCATATTCTGTTATAGATTTTTAATCACCCTTTTATCATTGTCACCTGATAAAGTGTCTGAATGGATTGCGCTGTATTCATAAGAAGCGCCATGTTACCAGTAGAGCCCCCCTCCCCCGTCGTTCGTGTGCCATGGTGAAGTCAGCCGCCTCTTATCCGACGCTTAAGTTTCTTGCGCCTTTTCAGTAAGCTTTACGGTAGCGCATCTTTGTGTCCGTTGTTGTTGCCCCCAACACACACAGGAAATTAAGCGAAATAAAGCTCTTGGAGCTCTTGTTTTTACCAGTTAAGTATTTATTTACTTTTCTTTTTACTTTTGCTGGTAATGTGCTTCTTCCTTCATGATTCATTGAAATCTTAAATGTTACCTGCACCCACACTACATTTGTCCCGAGTTTCACCCCAATCAACTGCAAAATTCCTGAGAGGTTAAAGGACAGTTATGCTCAAACTCAACTAACGCTGCAGCTATAGATTATAATTCTATCGAATATACCGTTGATTAATCGGATAAGAAATACTTTTGTCTTATTAATGAGCAATAACAAAAAAACAAACAAAAAAAAATCTAAAGAAAAACAATACAGGGCTTTTAAAATGAACTGCTCACTGGGTTCCATTTTAGAAATTCCAATGTTTTTGTTTCATTTGTTAAAAAACTAAAAACAACAAAAACAACCCTTTAAATGTCATATTAAGTTTTTGATTTAAGGAAACATTTTCTTAAATGCAGAATTTTATATGTATATACTATATATAAAGTAGAGCATTGTTCCAGGCTGCATAGACGAGAAATATTTCTTGTTTTTAATATTAATATCACTATGTTTTTGTTTCACAGGTAGGATGATGAACAGCTGTGGTCTGCTAACTCTCCAGAGGGAACCAGGTACTGACAGGAAATAAAGTTTTCTCTGCAGACTCTTTTCATTCATGTAACATTCAAATGTAAAGACTTTAATCAGTTGTAGTAACAAATAATAATATATAATTGTTTCACCCTGACTGAGGCTGTACTCAACTATCAACATGAGAATTGCATTGAGGTTCATTTTCATCTTCTACTGGCCAAAGCATACATAATAAAAACGTCTGGGTCTCCCACACTTACTGGTGGAGAGTTCAGGATGGCAGCAAGCTCACTCTGTACAAGTTGGTAAAGTTGACCATATGCATCCTGGGCAGTGGGGTGCTGCTACATATGGCTACGAGTCATGCAGAGTATATCCTTGTAGTAGAAAAGTAAAGAGGAAAATTAATGGATATAAAAAATAAAATAAATGAATCAATATTAATAAAAATAAATACACATTGTGACACTATCAAACAGTCAGGTTTAAGTACCAGCTTGTTAATGGTTGACTTTTGTGTGGCTGAAATGTAACACAAGACACAGTCTGTGAATCAACCATTTGCAAAACATCTGTATGGTTTATGTATTTATTCTAATTTTGTTTGTCTGTCAGTTCCTCTGAAGAGCATTGAGGTGGAGCTGGAGGTGAGGGACCATGTGGCTACAGTGGTCTCCACTCTGAACTATGAGAACAAGGAGGACAAACCAATAGAGGCTGTTTTTGTCTTTCCTGTGCCTGGAGATGCTGCTGTCTGTCATTTCAGTGCTCAGATTGGACAGACACAGATTGTAGCTGAGGTGAAGGAGAAACAGAAGGTGAGCTGGACAGTAAATATAACCTGATTATAAGTGAGATTCACAATAAACACAGTGAATGTCACTGACATGTGTCACCTGTGCTTCAGGCTCGTGAGGAGTATGATGATGCTCTGAGCTCCGGTCAGCAGGCCTTCCTATTGGAGGAGAGTGATGAGAGTCCAGATATATTCTCTCTGAGTGTGGGCAGTCTGCCTCCAGGAGAGAGCGCCTCCATCAGGTTGGAGTACGTCACTGAGCTGGCTGTGCAGGCTGATGATGGTCTGAGGTTCTGTCTGCCTGCTGTGCTCAACCCTCGATACCAACCTCAGGGTAGGACAACTTCAGAATACTTGGACCAGAAATGTTTAAACCATAATAGGTCTTTAACAAACATTCAAAACACTGGCAGAATACAATGTATGGCATAAAATTAAGTCAAGATCCAACTTAATTTTCTAGAAGAAAAAGTGATATAAATATTTTTCATATTATAAACTTTGTAAGAAACCAGAGGCAGATGTGTTGAGTAACCACAGACTGTAACTTTTCAGATTTTCTTATCAGCTTGATATGTTGCAAGTGAAATTTGAATATATAAAATTGTTATGGGGATTTGTGTATTGTGTATATTGTATTTGCTATTAGAATTGATCAAGTATGTGGAACATTTGCAAAGCACACAGAGTACAGCTGTTGAGTTGTAAAGCTGCTAACACAGATGCATGGTTCTCTGTCATTTGTACTCTGATAATTTAGTTATTCCTGAACAGCTGAAATAGAACTTTTTTTTAAAAATACCTAATTTTACTGAAATCCTTATTCGAAGCAGATGTTTTTAGCAGCTGTAGTTTTTTCTTGTGGGCAGCCTTATTGTTTACAACAATTCTAACCTGATACTGTGTACAGGTAGTAAAGGTGCAGGTGTCCAGGTGACTTCTGCTCCAGCCTCTCTGGTGCCCTACAGTCTGTCTTTTTCTGCCCGAGTGTCCTCTCCTCGTCCAGTCTCTAAAGTAGAGTCCAACTGTTCCCTGGACCCTCTGCAGTACCTCAACACTGATCAAACCCAGGCCACGGTAGGTAGAGTGCTGATGTGTGTGGTTGTTACTTATTACTGAGGAATAAATATGAATGTGTTTGTGGTGTGCAGGTCAAGCTGGCTGCAGGACACAAGTTTGACAGAGATGTTGAACTGCTGATTTATTACAAAGACGCCCACCAGCCCACTGCTGTGGTGGAGGCAGGACAGGCCTCTGCTGAGCCGGGTGAGTGAAAATGAGTGAAGTCATTAGTTTGCAAAGAAAAAGTTCTGGAGTTCAATATGTTTGAATAAACACTGAAAGTTGATGTTGTTTTAAGTTTTTTCTGTCTCTGATTTTCAGGCTCTCTGATGGGTGATCCAGTGGTGATGGTGAGTCTGTACCCTGAGTTCCCCCAGTCTGTGATGTCTTCAACGGCTTCATGTGGAGAGTTTGTGTTCTTAATGGATCGATCTGGAAGTATGAGTAATACTCGCATCCGCAGTGCCAGGGTATTCATCATTTGTTCTTACACTCATATTAGATAGATATTCCTTCACAGCGTTCCTCTCACACAGAGGCCTCACCATCTTTTCCCTGTTTTCTTAAGGATACTCTGCTGCTCCTCTTGAAGAGCTTACCAATGGGCTGCTATTTCAACATTTACAGTTTTGGGTCCAGATATGAACACATCTTCCCGTGAGTCTCAACAACAACAACAAAGGCCCTGCTGTCTTTGTTAAGCTATCTTAATGGATGTTTTGGTGCATGTGTTTATGTGATGGCAGTAAGAGTGTGGAGTACAGCCAGCAGACCATGGAGGAGGCTCTGAAGAAAGTTGAGCAGATGGAGGCTAATCTTGGAGGAACAGAGATCTTGGAGCCTCTCAAACATATTTACAGCCAGCCCTGCATTCCCAGTCAGCCCAGACAGGTAACACATACAGTGGGACACTTTCCTAGGGTGGTTATGTCTCAGGTTGTGCAGCAGATAATCTGCTCATAAGAACATTTGTGGTTCGATTCCTGGCTGCATGGAAATGTCTTCTTGATCCCCAATGTGCATGATGTAGAGTGAGTATGTGCACGTTAATGCTATATAGAAACCCATAGAAAAAAGGGCCTGTATTCACCCATTTTATGTGAATACGTGAATGAGATGTGTTGCATAAAGAGATTTGAATGCTCAAGCAGAGTAGAAAAGCACTAATAAGAAACAGCCCAGTTACTATTTCTGAAACCTAACTCAGCTCTCAGAACAAGCTGTGTGTTTGTGAGTCTGATGTTATGTCCTTATGTGCCAACTCTCCTCTCTAGCTGTTTGTCTTTACTGATGGAGAGGTGGGGAACACCAAAGAAGTGATCGATCTGGTGAAGAAGAATTCAGGTTCTCACAGGTGAAACCACAAAACGACAGTTATATCTACACAGTTCCCAGAATGTCCAACATGTCCTCTGTGTGCGTGACAATTGTTTTATTGCAGGTGTTTCTCTTTTGGGATTGGGGAAGGGGCCAGCTCTGCTCTCATCAATGGGATGGCCAAGGAAGGAGGAGGTCACGCTCAGTTCATCACAGGGACTGACAGGATGCAACCAAAAGTAAGAAATTAAACACAGTTAATGGGGACGTTAATAACACCATATGAAGGACTTACTAAACATACTTAACCAACTCATAAAAGACACTAAATCTTATTCTGCTGTTTTGATTAATGGTAATAAATCCAATCAAAGGTTTTTCCTTTGACACCATCAGCAGATTCCTTAATCCACCTCAATCTGTTTTCCCTGCCATTTATTCCAGTGACTGCTTAAAAAGTCTGCACGTCTTCAACTAGACCAAGTCTCTTGATCAGTTCTCTTCTCTGAGTTTAAACTAATTTTCTCGACAGATCTCCTTGACATTATTTCACACATGCAGTCTTTTTCCTTGGAGGTGCAGTACCCTTCCCAGTCTACCCAAGACTGGCAGCCACAACCATGCCGGCCACGCTGCTTTGCTAGCTAAAACAGCGGTGTCGGCACATAAGGACGCTGTCATAGCCTGTCAACGATGTTGATTAGCTGCGTATATATGAATGTGAATTGCGTCATTGGCTGGAGCAGCCAGTCACCGGGCACGTAGTGACTCATACTGCAAAACAGAATGAATTGTTAACGTATTTATTTTAATTTCAATTCAGGTTAGATTTTTTTTGTGTGCAACGCAGATTCTCTGTGCACGGAGACCGTGCCAGCAGTGCGCGATTGCACAGAGGGAACATTGCCTACAATGCTGTGATTGCAGCCATTCCCCAACTCTCTGTGAATGGTACTCATGGCCATTGATCAGTGGTTGTTGATCAATGTTCATGAGTGTTTGCATATTAATGATCAAGGAACTGACTTCCCAGCTCATTGTTCCTTCACTGGGCTGGTTTCAGTCATTATGCAAATGTTCTGTTTATAAGACTGGGGAAACCTGCAGTCATTTGAGATTGAAGAAGTCACTTAGTTGAGTGACAAAACATTTCTCCCACTGAAAACGCTACGTCCAGATGAACAGAATCAACTTTTGGGGATTTACTTACCTGGATGACTGACCATGCATCAAGACGCTGGTAACTTCAGTTTAACTGCCTTGGGGCTAATGATGGAGCCCCACCTTGTATGGGTGAATGCAACAATGACTTTAGGGAAATATCTTTTGCAGCAAGCCACACCTTCTGCCCAAGTAGCTACCTGGGAGTGCGTGGCCTGTGGTGGTCTGCTTAACAGCGCTAGCGCTCATCTTTCCAGAATAATGTCTCTCTGGTCCGTGTCCAGACACGTTGACATCGCCGCTGCTCCGCTGAGGGAACTGCCAGTTCTATCTCTGTTTCTGGAAACAAAGTGGTTGGTATCCTAAGGAGATCTCAAAAGAGAGAGAAACCATTAGAGGATGAAGTGTGAGAGTTGTGTGCATACTCCACTCAGAGGAGATATGATGACCAGGTTGAAGGGTTGTTGAAAGTGAAAAAGCAAAGTGTAGCCTCCAGCTCCTGTTTCATGTGCTCTGTTTGGCTGCTGGTCTGGCTATGATATCCAGAGCTGAGACTGACCCGGCCTCCTAATGCTGAACAAAATGACCTCCACACCTGTGAAATAAACTGAGGGCCTTGATCAGACATGATCTCCACCGGAATACCATGGAGTCGGAAAATATGATCTGTTAACAATTTAGCTGTCTCAGCAGCTGAAGACAGTTTTTTTTCAAGGCTATACGGTGGGCTAACTTAAAAAAACCTGTTAAATATGGTGATTATTACAGTTTTGCCTGAGGAAGCAGGGATATGGTTGTAGGAAACAGAGACGTTAAAACGTGCGTGAAATAGTAACCAGCGAGCCTGACGGGCATTCAGTCTCTTGGCTGTCCTCAAATAGGTTAAGTTCTTGTGATCGGTCCAGATCACAAAAGGATGCTCTGCCCCCCTTGTAAGTGTCTCCATTCTTCTAGGCCCAATTTTACAGCCTACAGCTCACGGTCATCTACATCATAATATCTGGGGAGAGACTGCGAGGAAAGAAGGCAGAGGCTTGTAGTTTGCCTTGAGAACCTGAGCACTGTGAGAGGACTGCTCCGACACCAGAGTCTGATGCTTCCACTTCTACAATACACAACTTTGAGTGGTCGGGGTGGATGAGAATGGGAGCAGTTGTGAATAAGTGTTTTAATTTTGAAAAGGCGATTCAAAGAAGGCAGTCTGTTTGTTCAGCCTCACTTCTGGTACCGGTGCCCACCTCTCAATTTTAAATACATGTAGACATTGAGGGTTCTTTGGAGGGGCCATGTTGACACTGGCTTTTGTCTGGCAGGTGAACTGGGGCAGATTGTGGGCACCATGCCCCTCCCATGTATTAAATTCACTTTAGAACAGCACGAATCAACACCACATATGAGTGGGCAGAGTGAGGCATGGGGTCGTCACACACTGCTGATGCCAGGAGAACAGGAGAACTTCACTGCTGCTGCAGGACTGGTGGGTAATGGTAGTGAAAAATTGGTTATTAAGGGCTGTCAAATCAAATCAAATCACTTTTATTGTCACATCACATGTGCAGGTACACTGGTACCGTACATGTGAGTGAAATTCTTGTGTGCGAGCTTCACAAGCAACAGAGGTGTGCAAAGTACAATAACATAAGAGCAAGCAAATATAAGAATGGCTAAATCTGAGAATTATATGAATAAATATATGTACAATATAAGAGTGTATGCATATTACTGAATGTGTATACTAAATATGTATGTCTACGTGTGTATATATATGTGTGTGTGTGTGTGTGTGTGTATATACATATTTTACAAATTAAATAGAGTAAAAATAAAATAAATATATAAAATATACAGAGGTTGGTAGTTGATACAGAGGTTTGTAGTTGTAGCAGGGATGGGAGGATTTAACAGGATCAAAAGGAGATGTAACTCGTTAGCTAACCTAATATCAATTAGGTTCTGCTCAACTCCTGAATCTGCTGAGGCTTGAAGTGACCTAGTGATCTAGTTGAGACTGAGGATGACCAGAAGGAGAAGCAGAGATTCAGTGGAAGTGAGGGATTCGCCCACCCGTATGCCCGAATTTACCAGTGGGCGGAGTCTTTTGGCCAAATTGGACAGGTTGCCATAAAGTGATTTGGAAAATTTCTCTGCAACGGAAGCATCTCTCCCTTTCGTCAGCTGGAGCTGGCGACACTGGGACCGGGATCGGAAACAGAGGGAGTCAGGACAAAGACAAGCTATGAAAGAGAGAAAGCGTTTATTGGTTAGCTTAGCCTTGATCTTTTCCCCTGTATTTTGGTCCATAGTTTGCATGTTGGAATAAATGTCTGAATATATGGTTGATTATGTGTCTGTTTATGTGCATGTATGTATGTTCAAACATGTTATATACATTAATAATAATAATAATAATAATAATAATAATAATAATAATAATAATAATAATATTATTATTATTATTATTATTAAGTCAAATTATACATTACAGCAGCAGCAGATACTCACTAAGATCAGACCTGCAGTGAGTTAAATGTCTGTTCCAGCTGTTTGTGTATATTTGGAGAGTTTTCATTATTTTTCAGGTGATGCAGTCGCTGCGATTTGCTCTGCAGCCAGCTGTGGTCGACATCTCAGTCACATGGGATTTACCAAAGGAAGTGTCTGTCACTGTCCTCTCTACACCAATCACAGCACTTTTCCAGGGTCAGAGGTCACTGATTTATGCCCAGCTCACTGGACAGGTAGGAGCAGCAGCCTCTCATGTTGTTGTTTAGGTATTTGATGACAGTAATTAACGTGACTTCTAACACTGTAACTCTGTGTCAGAGCTCAGAGGCAGCAGAGGGCTGTGTGACGCTGAAGTACAGCCTGGCAGGTCATCCCTCTGAGAACCAGCTGCACTTCAGTCTCAGACCTGCAGAGGACACTGGGTAAAACAGTTTAACACAAACAACACTTCTGTTTTGAATTGTGAGTTTCCATGTGTTGAATTTAAAACAGTATTTTCAGAAACATAACTCTACTTACTGGAAAACAGTTAATAATACACAGACCTAATGCTGTTTGTCTAGTTTTAAATCTGTTTCACTTTTTCCTAATCATTATTTCTTGGATTAGGGGTATCATAACAACTAATACTATATCATTACTGATCACAAACATATTAGACATGACAGAGTAATCTCAGTCTGCAGTTTGTGTGAAATCAAGGAGACATTGTTTGAATTCAAGTCCAAACACTATTGTGCAATAATCTGACACTTACTATAAAATACACTAAGAACAAACAGATTGACACACACAGGAACATCACCAACAACAACTACTTTGTGTCCTCAGAGCCTGCTTTTGTAAAGAATGACAGACTTGTCTGTACATTGCACACTGTCATAGTGTTTTTTTAGAGAAGAGAACAAAGTCTGTCTGACTTTTAGAGGCAAATCCATCAGCAGCAGAAAGAAATCTGTGCAAGATACTGTCAGAACTCCTTCAGACTGATTACTGGGGTAAGTCAGTGGTTCCCAAACTTTTTTTGCTAGGCCCCCCCTTTGTTTTACAAGAAAATCTTGTCCATGATTTGGACAGGGAGAACAAATCATGGCAGGATCAGCCTGACATTATTTGTATTCCACTGTAACTTTACTGTATAAAGTGTCAAAATGTCAGGAATAGTTAGTCATTATAAGAAGTGAACTAAAAATCCAGAATGTGGGATTCTGTTTGTCTGTGATTTGGACAGCCCAGCGCGTGCTCCCAACGCAGGGGAAACTAATTCTGCCGGGGAGACCTACCTTGGCACTTGTGCAGGTGAGGCCAAAGGCAAGATATGCTTCATTGTATTTTCTAGTCTTTGGCTTGGAAGGAAGTTGGTTTGGAGATATAGTTGTGGGAGCCCTGTCAAAAACCTGTCCATTATGATAGCAGTGTCCAAGCATTCTTTTTTTTTTTTCTTTAATTCATAACACTATTTAAATTCAGACACTATCTCTATTTTTAACATTACTCGTCAATACTTTCCGTTGGGGCTTTATCAGATGACCCTAAACCATCCCTTAGGTATGCTGCAACTGGGTTGTTGGTGGCTTACCATGATACACTGAGCATTTTATCTTCATTTTATCTTCTCTCTCCATGTGTTTATACACCAAATTGCATTTTGAGGTTTAAACCAGCCTTAGCAATTGTTAAAAACTTGCTTTCTCTCTTTCATAGCTTGTCTTTCTCCTGACTCTCTCTGTTTCCTTCTGTGGGATTTCTGCCAAGCTGCAGCCTTTCTTTGAGGTCTAGGGAGCGGACCCAGCTTTCGTGTTAATTTAAGGACAGCTCAGGAATTTCTTAAGCTAATGGGTAGTTTTTCTTGTACTATACAAAATACTAGCTGCTTGTTAAAAAGTAACTTCAAACTTCAAACAGTTAGTAAAGCCAAACCCAGCTCATGGGTCATTCTGTTTGAAATCAACACAGGAATTCTGCTCAACCATCTATGATTTTCATAAAGATTTTATGGTACAAAGTTTGGGCACGTATAACAACTACTGTGAAATTTTAGCTTCAAATACTAAATACTACACGAGATATTTTCTTCAAAAAATGCTCTGTTGTACTACGTTGTACTGCTAAAACAAAAAATATCAGTAGGTTGTCCTGTTCAAATAGAATATATGTATATTTTTAATTTGTGAGACCCAAGTGACTCCATTTCAAATAATAACATTTTGTCAGGGTCCTGGGTCTCCTGACCCAGCGTTTTTAGTTCTTTGTGATATTTTTTTTTTTTTTGTAGTATTTTGTCGAGTTCTCATGTGATTTATGGTTTCTAGTTTTGATCCCTTGCCCCTCATGTTTCTCTGTGCCCCCTCTGTTCTGTGTAAAGTCCGTGTTTCTTGGTCTGTGTCTTGGCATGTTTTGAGTTTCCTGTGTTTTTTTGTCACTCTGTATTGTGAATTATGTTCTCATGGTTGGTCTTTTGTTGCTCCCTTGAGTCTAGTTTCTTGTGTTCCAGGATTTCACTCTGTGTATTATTTATCATCTCTAGTCTTTTGGTTCTTAGAGTTCTCTGCCTTATGGTCATGTCTCTGTTTCTTAGTTGCTCTGTCTCCACTGTGTCAATTTCGCACCTCAGTGTTATACTTCCTGTTTTACTTTGAAGGTCTGTGTCTCATGTGAGTGTATCCTACTTTGTTTCCTTGTCTCGTCAGTTCTGATTTCCCCTAGCTGTGCTCTCCTTCTGTGTCTCATTCCCTCGTTATTCCCCAGTGTATTTAAGCCCTGTGTTTCTCTGTGTTCGTGTCACGTCGTCCCTCATTGCGGTGTGTTACTCTGTCCCTGTGGTTCCTTGAACTTAGATTTCCCAGTGTAGTTTTTTTTTTATGCATCTTCCTTGCCAGCCAATAAAGCTGTGATTTTGAGTTCACCCCTCGAGTCTGAGAGCCTGCATTTTGGGTCCAACTCCTGCCTGCCACACAGCACTTCCTGACACATTTTTTTTTTACATTTTTTTTACATTTGACCATCTGGACACTCTAGTATTTGTTGTATTTTGAAGAGACAACCTACTGATTATTTTTGTGGCATGACTTGTCATGTTTGCTCAATGAAATTTGAAAGGAAATACCATTTTCTTCAATTCAGTTCAATTTTATTTATACAGCCCCAACCGTTGCCTCAAGTTGCTTTATATTGTAAGGTAGACTCTACAATAATACATACAGAGAAAAACCCAACAATCATATGACCCCCTATGAGCAAGCAGGCTACAGAGGGAAAGAAAAACCTTTTAACAGGACGAAACCTCCAGCAGAACCAGGCTCAGGGAGGGGCGGTCATCTGCAAAATATAAAATATGCATGTGTAACAGAAAGGATTGGTGAAGGACACTGGATTTGATTTCATAATTGTGCCAGAGTAATAAGGCAACGAAGTGGCTGTTGAATGAGAGAGTTCAACATGTTGTGACCAAAGGCCTGCACACAACACAAGTGAATTACACGATTTCTTTGTAGATTAGAAACATTACAGTCTATGTAAATAAACCAGCTAATTTGGATCACTCCACCCTGGAACAACAAGAATTCAAAGAAACCATTAAAAGCCCGGAAATAATATCAAATTCATTCCCATGATGAGTGTATGTATACCTCTCATAACAACTGTGCAAAATGAGTGGACTTTAACCCCGTGACTCAGTGGTCCTCAACAATTGCATACAATATTGTTAATAATCAACAAATCAATGTTTGACTCATTTCCAGCTTATTGTAGGTTTCCTCCCTTTCAGCAACTTCTACGCTGCAGTCTGAGCTTTTCTACACTTGTTATGATCAAATTAAGGTGACAGTGTTGACTTTTTTGCTGCAGTTACTTGTCTGACAGGCAGAGACTCCATTCCCACAACAAAACAGCAAAGTGAGGCTGAGACTGAGGCTCAGATACACAGATAATTTAGGAAGTTTTTGATCATTCTTTCAAAAGGACATTTGTGAGGTTGGTCATTGATCAGTTTGAGTTCAGGACTCTGTGCAGGCCAGACCAGTTCTTCCTCATCAGACTCGCTTATGTAGCCTATCTTGCTTTGTGCACTGGTGTGCAGTAATGCTAGAATGGGAAGGGGCCCAAACTGTTCTTGCAAAGTTGAGAGCATGAAACTGTCTAAAGTTTCTTGGTATGCTGAAACATTAAGAGTTCCTTTCACTGGAACTAAGCGACAACCCCAACTCCTGAAAAACAACCCTGCACTAAAATCCTCCCACTACCAAACCTTACACTTAGCACAAAGCAGTAATACAAATACCAATCTCCTGACAACCCCCAAATCTAGACATGTCCATCAGAGAACACTCCTTTTCACACTCTTTGCTTTGACCTTGGTATTGAAAGGCTCAGATGCAGCTGCTCAGCCATGGAAACCTAGTGTTTGAAGCTCTTTCTGTCCTGTTCTTGAGCTAATGCGAAGACCACATGAGGTTTGGAGGCCTGTAGCAATCTTGTTAAAACTATTTAAGGATCAGATCTAAAACAATACCATTAGAATACATTTTCTTCTTTTCTGTCTTATTCTTTAACACGGAAACTTCCATCACATTTGAAATTTCAGTCAAATATGGATATAATTACTTCACCATCCATCCATCCATCCATCCATCCATCCAACCCTCCCTCCCTCCCTGGCTTATCCAGCCCCAGGTGGTGGGGTCAGCAGCCTAAGCAGACAACCCAGACCTTGCTCTCCCTGCCCATCTCCTTAGGCTTGTAAAGGGAAACACCAAGGCGTTCCCAGGCCAGCTGAGGGCTGTAATCTCTGCAGTGTGTCCTGGGTGTGCCCCGGGGGGCCTCCTCCCAGGGGGACATGCCTGGAACACCTCACCTAGGATGTGCTTAGGAGGCATCCTTGTCAGATGCCCACATGAACCACCTCAACTGGCTCCTTTTTGATGTGGAGGAGTGGCTCTACTCTGAGCCCTTCCTAGATGGATGAGCTCCTCACCCTATCTCCAAGGGAGAGACGAGTCACCCTTCAGAGAAAGCTAATTTCCACTGCTTGTATCCATGATCTCATTCTTTTGGTCACTACCCACAGCTCATGACCATATATGAGGGTAGGGATGTAGATCGTACAGTAAATCAAGAGCATGGTGTTCTGTTATTTGAGTACGGGGGGTGGGACCCATGTCCCTTCTTCGGGCTGTGCCCAGTCGACCCCCATGGGCTTAGACCAGGCCACCAGGCACTCACCCTTGGGCACCCTCCCCTTGCTTGGCTCCCAGGTGGGACCCCAGTAACTCTAGCTCAGGAGGATGAACTGTTCCCTATTTTTTTTCACTCAGATGGGTCTTTTGAATTGCTCTTTGTCTGGTCCCTCACCCAGAACCAATTTGCCATCGGAGAGCCCAGCGAGGAATGCCCAGACCTCTACATTGGAGAGACCAAACAGCCACTTCATAAGCGCATGGCACAACATAGAAGAGCCACCTCCACAGGACAAGACTCAGCAGTCCATCTGCATCTTAAGGATAAAGGTCACTCCTTCGAGGATGCCAATGTTCACATTTTGGACAGAGAGGACAGATGGTTTGAAAGAGGAGTGAAAGAGGTCTATGTCCATCTATGTCCACTGTGAGCGACCATCTTTGAACAGAGGCGGTGGTTTACGACACCAATTGTCTGCCATCTATAATCCAGTTTTGAGATCCCTTCCCAGACGCCTTAACGCCCACTCACATCCTGGGCCATCTGACCTCAGGAATTCACATGATAGGGTGGGGCCAGGTTTAACAATGAGCTCACCCGAAACCCGGGCTGATTAGGTCCCACACCTGCTTTCACACCTTGGCTTATGTGATTAGAGGATCACCAGGGGGTCCTTTGTCCCTCTTTGGGGGGATAATCCCACTGGGTTTAAATCTGGGACTCTCGGCCATTTGACCTTAGAACTGAAGAAGCTTCTCGGATGAGAGGTGAAACGTCTTCAAGCAACTTAAAGAAGTCCAGACGCTTTTCTTTCCAAGCTCCTTAGACTCCGACAACATAGTCCCTGGGATGCCTGGGACACACAAACCCCTTCACCATAAAAAGGTAGCAATTCACTGAGGGGTGTTTCATCTAGTTTATGTTGTTCTGTTAGATTTCAGGTAGATTTGTTTGTAACACATTCTCACATTAAAATTCATTGTAAAATCTTCTTTTATCTTTTCTCTTTAAAACTCTGTTTTTGTCATTAAATCATACATTTAATTGACGTCAGACATTCTTTGAGATTACTGGCTGCTCAGTGTCGATCACTCCCTCCTATCTTCCTTATATATACACACACACACACACACACACACACACACACACACACACACACACACACACACACACACACACACACACACATAGATAATTTATTAATCATTATATGAGTTATACTTTAACATACTTATTTAATATACCTGATTACATTCTGATCAGTATTGAGCATAATTAGCTATTGGCAATATTACATATGACATATGAATGTTTTCCTTCTTGCCTGCAGACTAACAGTTCACAGGTTGGGTGCTCAGACTCTGATTCGCTCCCTGGAGATGGAGGAGAGAGATCGCAGAGGACAGCAAGATGGAGGAGTGAAGGAGAAGGTGGTGCAGCTCAGTGTCCAATCAGGAGTGAGCAGTTCGTTCACTGCCTTTATTGCTGTCAACAAAGACAACAGCGAAGTGATTCAAGGACCTCTTGTGCGCAGAAATATTCCAACACCCTGTGAGTTTATTTCAAAATAAAAAAGTAAACTCTGTCAGCCACAATTTGAAGATGAAGAAAGCTGATCTTGAATGAAAAGAGCACAATGATAAATTGAAGAGCAGACTATCAGAGTCAGTTCACAGGATCTAGTCGTAACAAATACAAAGAAAAGTTGGTTAAAGCAAAACGTGAGATTCAGTAGCAAAAATCATATCATATCACATTTTACACATTACACATTTTAAATACTGTAGTGTTTGTCTTATATGTTTACTTCCCTTTAACAGATTCTTATTAAATATTTTGATCCCTTTTTTTTACATCCTAGGTGCTTTCTCAATTTTAAAGAGTTCAGGACGACGTATGAGTAAGTAGAAGCTGAATATCAGTATAACACACATCTGCACATCAATGCCTTTCTAAAAAAATAGAAACACATTTCTGTTTTAACTTGTTCAGAATGTTAAATAATAAATACTGTGTGTACAGTTGCTGTTGTACTTGCTTTGATAGTCATTATAATGGGATGTATCCTGAGTAAGCAAGCCAAAATGTTGCTGTTTTTATATTTGGATTATTAGTGAACATATTTTACACTTTAACTACTACTACTAACCCTTCATGGGTGTTTACATTTCAGAATATAGGTGAATATCTTTTACACTTTAAATACTACTTATTATACTACCTGTGAGGCACTGCATTAATATTAGAATTCTGTTATTTTACTAGTTTATTTAGTTACTTATTTTTGTTAGCTAATCCTCTTAGGAGCAATGTTCCCTCTAAGCTGTGCGCGTGCGCAATTGTGCACTGCTGGCACGGTCTCTGCGCACAGAAAATCTGCGTTGCGCACAGAAAAAAAATCTAACCTGAATTGAAATTAAAATGAATACTTTAACAATTCTGTTTTGCAGTGTTAGTCAGTAAGTGACTGGCTGCTCCCGTATGGGATTAGAACGATGCCACCTTATCCCATAGTCCAGCCAATGATGCGATTCACATTGGTATATACGCAGCTAATCAGCATCGTTGACAGGCTATGACAGCGTCCTTATGTGCCGACACCGGTGTTTTAGCTAGCAAAGCGGCGTGGCTGATGTGGAGTGAAGCCACGTTAATGACAACGTGTACAACCATTGGAGATGTGAGCAGGACAGACGGAACAATTGACGGAAAATGTGTGGACTTTATACCAGTTTTTAAATTGTGTTGATAGGCCACGTAAAACCAGAGTTATGATAAAAATATATGCAATGTTTGGTTTTCTTCCTGAATACTATCGTTGTTTATATTTACTGCGGGAAGAAACCGTAAAAACGGCATTTTATAAGGAAAATGCTCGAAAGCACTCTCCGCCTTTGAGCAAAACCAAAACCAAAAAACCCCCCACCCTTTCCTATTGGTCGAAAAATGTACCATGTTGACCAATCAAAACATGGTATTTAGTTGTTTAGGAAGGGGGAAGTTTTAGGAGTGACGGTGGTGTTTTGAGATGTGAGAGATTTGCGACGTTTACCGCAAATCTTGTGTAGTTAGTGTGTAGTGTAGTCAATAGTTTTGTTGTGTGTGTCAGAACAATGAGGCGAATGCTGAATGTTACAGGTGTTACAGGAGTGATACATCTCCTGTTGTCAGGCCTGCAGGTATCAGGCTTGTGATGTTCTCCTTTATCTCATAGTGGACAGAAATTATTTTTTGGAGTGGCACCATAATGGTACAAATTTCATTTAACTTACCTCTACGTGCTTGCGCAGGTTTGATGTTGAATTTTTAAAAGCTGCTAACTCGGTCTCTCTGGGCAAACACAGCTTACACTGCATAATAAAGCTGTTGCCTTTCTTGCACTTGAAGCCGAAATGGACCATTAAATACGGCCAGGGGTTCACATCAGTTTCTTTGAGTTCAGGGTCAGCAGAATTCGACAGAGTTTCTTTTTTCACTGGATCCGTACCACCGATGTCAGACTCCGTCTCCGTCTTTATCGTGACCTTAGCGCCAATTTGTTCTACTACCCATCATTCCCTGCTGTATTTCCCAAGCGCAATGTTTTTTGTTTTTATAAATTTACTCAGTAACGGGTGTGATTGAAAACATAGCGAAGTACAATACTTTTTTAAAAAAGTAAAAGTAAAATTACAGACTTGAAAAATGACTTTAAAAAGTACAAATACACAAAAAAAAAACTACTCAATTACAGTAACGCAAGTAAATGTAATTCGTTACTTTCCACCTTTGCTTATTGGCCTACATATTTATTTATTATACAGGCTATACAGTACATAACATCACATGTTTTATGTAACTAAAGTGTTTAATTATGTGGGCTACAGACAATAATCAAGTTATAGACTATATTTATATGAAAAACGTGTATACTTACTGCATTTGAATCATTTTAACCATATGTAACCACCTGCATATGTGTTTGGAAAAAAAGGCTTTGATTTTGCCACCCTAAAAAGATTTCTCTAGATCCGCCCCTGAATGGGCTGTGTCCCAAAGTGAAGACTTTTACCTGATAACCTCAGCCTGTTTAGTAAGTAGAGGCTGAATGACAACACACATCTACACACATGTGCATTTCTAAAAATAAAAACAAACAAACCAACACATTTGTACTTGAACTTATTTGAAATGTTAAATGTCAAACATTCACTGCACAGTTGCTGCAGTATTGGTTTTGAAGGCCTTTGTAATGGGCTGTGTCCAAAAGTGAAGACTTTTACCTGATAACCTCAGCCTGTTTAAGGTTGATTTATAAATGTTAAAAATGGGTGGTTGTGGTGTTCTTATTTATCTCTAATATGTTCAGCCTGTCGTAAATGTTCAACCTGAATTTAATTTTATTTTATTTGTATAGTGAATTTTGATGCTCCATCTAACTGTAGTAAATAAAAGCTGAGAAATAATATACATCTACACACCTATGCATTTCTGAAAATTAAAAGGAAAAGACCAACATAGGTCGTAAGAGTGCAAGTAAATAGAGGCTGAATGACAACACACATCTACACACATGTGTATTTCTAAAAATAAAAAAATAATCCAACATATTTGTATTTGGACTTATTTGAAATGTTAAATGTCAAACATTCACTGGACAGTTGCTGAAGTATTTATTTTGTTAGTTGTTGTAATTGGCTGTATCCTTAGTCAGTAACTAAAGATGTACAAGCTTTTATTTATACTACCATTTACGATAAGTTTCAAGTCAGGATGAAGACCTCAGAAGCCATAAACTTACCGATCTAAACAGCAAATAAAATGTCTAATTTTCCCAACATTTCAATATCAGCATCATAATCCAGCTGCAATTCATTCCTGTGAAATTAACTTTTTGAATTATTAAATAATTAGAAGTGTAATATATTAAATATGTGGTCCTATTAAAACTCAGAGAAGGTCGTATCTGTACATGTCGCTCCTTCAATAAAGAGCTGTTTTCTTCTCTACTGCACAAAAGAGTAAAAACAATGAAAAAGACCCTTTAAAGAGCCAATGTGTCCAAACTTGAATAATTAAATATAGGTGGTGTTTATCAACATGTAGATTTAAATACAGTTTAAATTTTGTAGTAATATTCTAACCTGCTGTAATTCTCTCAGAAGCCAGAAACTTAGTATTATATGGAGACATTACATGTTAAGATGAAATATTAATCTGTTGTTGTCATGGTTATTTGCTTTCCTTAAAGATAAAGACAGATGAATGTTAATAATCAGGGTACAACAATAAATTTAAGAGCAGAATATTTGAGTCAGGTTCAGACGATCCAAAAGCAAAAAATGACATTGACTTTAAAATATTTGTTACAAGAAATCAAGATTCTGATTAGAACAGTGACAGTGATGTGTATTTAAATACTTTTATACTATTTGTTTTGTATTTGTATATCAACAAATCAGTAATTTAGTGTTCCTTAGCAAATTCTTATCAAATGTACTGACTCTATTTTTTACATTATAGTGTGTGACTCCGCGGTGATGTTTGAGGACATTGAAACAGGTAAGTAAAACCTAAATGACACATCTGTACATTTATGTAAATGTGTAGCTGTTTTTAGAAGGGACCGGTCCCATCCAACTACTGGACATAACCTGCCTCAGTACCACATGGAAGCTCCTGTCCAGGCATCATAGCGGCTAAGATGAATAGGCACATGGCTCAATACATAAGCGGGGCACAAAAAGGAATTGGCATGAATACCAGAGGCACAAAACACCAGCTACTGATAGAGACTGCAAGACTCGGCTGACCAAGCCCCACACTCAGATCCTGGAATGCCTAGAACTGTACAAGATCAACAGGACCCTAAGAGCCTTCATCAGGAACTCTATGTGGATGTGGCGAACAACACTAGAGGCTAACTTCAAGCCAAAAGCACAAGTCACCATCAGGTGTGGGATCTACCAAGGAGATGGATGTGCTGTCCCCACTGCTGGTCTGCTTAGGAGAAGTGTAATCAGATGACAACAAAGAGAGGGAAGGTAGTCAGAACTGAGGGGGTCAAACAACAAGAAGTCAACATTGCAGACATAGAGGACAGGTACAAGTACCTGGGGATCCCACTGGCAAATGGGAGCTGTGGAGAGGCTGCTAGGAAAGCTGCAACCACTAAGTACCTGCAGAAGGTCAGGCAAGTCCCGAGGAGTCAGCTGAACAGTAAGAACAAGTTCCAGGCTATCATCATGTACACCCTGACCGTGATCAGGTACCCAGCTGGGATAATAAGAGATAGAAACTGCTGACATCAAGACAAGGAAACTCCTGACCATGCATGGAAGGTTCACCCTAAGTTCAGCACCCTGAGGCTGTATGCTAAGTGGAAGAAAGGAGGACAGGGACTGGTGAGTATCAGTATCACAGTCCAGGATGAGACAGCAAATATCCACCAATACATGAGGAAGATTGCCCCAACCGACTGCGTGCTCAGTGAATACCTCAGGCAGCAGAAACCCAAGAAAGAGGAGGAAGAGGAGGAGCCATTGTGGATGGACAATCCCCTGCACGGTGTGTACCACCGGCAGATAGAGGAAGAGGCCGACATCCAGATGTCCTGATCTGAAAGACTGCACAGAGGCACTAATCATGGCACAGGAACAGGCTCTGAGCACAAGATCCATAGAGGCTGGGGTCTATCACACCAGGCATGACCCCAGGTGCAGGCTGTGTAAAGATGCCCCCAAGACAATCCAGCACACCCAGCAGGGTGCAAGATGGTAACAGGCAGGGCATACATGGACTGCCATAACCAAGTGGTCAGCGTACCATACAGAAACATCTGTGCCAACTATGGCCTGGAAGTCCTGAGGTCAAAATGGGAGACGTAGGGTGATCGAGAATGATATTTTGTTTTATATAACACGATGAATTTGAATAGTTCAAATGTACTGTCTTCATCTCATGCCATCCATTCTTTTATGATTTTAACATCGTGATGTTGGACATAGCTTTGGAGGAGTTGTACATAACAGGAGTAAGCAAAACGCTTTGTGAAAGTTAAATAATTATATAGGCATTTGTATTCATACAGTAGTCATCACATAGTGTTGTCTTCCATACATGTATGTGTATAAGTAACATACGTATGGAGAGAAATATGTTTCAAAAGGGTTGTAAATGCGGACGATATGATCCAAAAGAACCTTGTATACCTGCGGATTTGTTTTTGTTTGTTTTTTCAAATAAAGTGGACATTTAGTTTTCTTAAAAAAAAACCTAGAATAATAAAAATAAATAGTATGGACTAACACTCTAATGTTGATCTTACCATTCTCTAATGGCAGCAGGCTAACATTAATGTTGATGTAATGAATAATTATGAACACATATTGCATTGCACTCTGGGAAGAAACCCTTTAAATGAATTATAATTATGTATTTGGTAAATTGATGTTTTCCAGTAAAGGAGTTATAAGTTGTTCTGTGTATTTAGAAAAGGAAATGCTCACCTTATTTGAAACAAACACACTAACTCACCCAACCCAGCCCAGCAGGTATACAGGAAGCCCAGATGTTCCAGTTTTACACAGGGACTTGAACGCAGCTTACATCTGTAGATCTGTGTGAAGCTGATGGAGTTAAATTTGTCTCAAAACCCCACGTGGGCATGCAATTTGTTCTGTGTGTATCAGCTGATTCATCCACACATATTTAAGGTTTTGCGAACAAGCAAGAGAGATGTTACGTGTAGTTTTACAGATTTGTATGCTCAGAAAGGTTTTTGAAGGTCAACATTGAAATCTGATTTGTTGGCTGAACTTAAACTCAGTATTTATTCAGGTTAGGATGTACACATGTATGTCAGGGGAATGTTTGTGCCTCTGACAGCCAAAAGAATATTATCATGGAGTGTGTATGCTAAGGACAGAGCAGCACAGCAGTGCACTGTTTTAACATTGTAAGAAATCAGGAAGTGAAAAGGTTATGATTTTTTTCTTGGAATATGACTGTTTTTGAGAAATCCATACATTCAGATACTATTGCTGAGGAATTCTCTGTAATTACCTCAAAAACATTTGTGTGTGTGTGTGTGTGTGTGTGTGTCTTTACCAATTCAGATGGATTCCTGATGATGGAAGAAGAAAACCAGTCAAGAAAATGTAAGTAAAAAAACAAAATGAGAGCATTTATTTAGTTTTAATTAGCAGGTGTGTTTTTTCAAAAGGTCAGCTGATAGAAATTCTTTTTTTCTTATTGTGTGTAACACCATCAGTTATAATTTGCTGGGTTAGAATAAAATAAGAAAAGGAAATAAGCACGCATTGTCTTGGTAGATATGAAGGAAGTTTAGTGGAAGTGACTGTATAACAATGTTTAGTTCAGTTGCTTTGATAATGAGATCCAGTTTTCTCTCACTGAATAAAGTTTTAGTTTTATATTCTAATAAATCAAATTAAATTAATTTAATACATTGGCCATATATTTTTTCTCAGTAAAACATGTGAAACACATACTTTACATCGTTTCAAGCTTTCATTTCATCAGTTTGATTGCCTTCAGGTGGTATTCATTAAAACTACAGTAACTAATGTGTGATGCTGCCAGTTTAATACATTCAGACTGTTGTAAACATTTGATGTTTGATGTGGAGCTCTTATGTAATTATTACAGTTTTAAGATGTAATTTTCAAATGAATAAAATAATATTTATCTGTTGCATAGTTTACAGTGCGGTGTTTTATGCACTGGGTTTTCATGTAGGGTTCTGTTTTGTCATCTAGCACCATCATCAGGTTTTCTTTTTATTCCATCTTAGATTTTCCAGCTGCTGTGCCTGAGCAGCCACCCAGAGACCCTTTGCTACAGTTAGTCTCCCTGCAGGAGGCGTCTGGCTGCTGGCTGCTTGATCCAGCTCTGGCTGCTGCACTGGGACAGACCAACGAGGAGGTGGAAAAGTCAAAGCCTGAAAAGGTGCACTGCTGTCAATTTAAATATTAACACAAAATGATGATGTGAGATGAAACAGATTTGATTCTATATTTTGAGCTAAACCACATGATGTAATTAAAAACACACCATAAAACAAATAAAATGAAGTCAAACTAAATGTAGGCCTGCCTCACAGCCTGAGAATAAACATCTGCATATCAGAAGCTAAAACACTGGTGGTAATCACACTCCTAACCAACCACTGAGCTGCACCAGCGTCTGATATTATCCAGAAACCACACAGCAGCAGAAATTATTTTCCTCATCAGTTGTTGTAAAAATATGTCAGCACATTATTTTAGAGCATTTATGATATCACAGTTTGGGATTACATCAGGAAGAGCATCCAGTGTAATTATCTGCCAAATCAAATATGCAGAGCTGCCCACCTTGGTGACCCCGTGTGACAAAGAAGTACACAAACATATCTAATATTACTGGTTGTAGAAAGTAAAATGTGTGTTCTGTCTGTTTTATTTTATTAATTTTGATTTGGTGAATTAGGCCAGCAGTGAAGTGTGGGCCACCATTCTGGCTCTGATCTGGCTTCATGGTTTCAAGATGGAAGCAAAGGACGAGTGGGAGCTTCTGGCTATGAAGGCTGCCTCGTGGCTCCGTGCTCAGAATGGTACTAACAATGATAGTGACAGATAAAATAACAGCTTTAAAAAACTGTTTTATTCTACAGCTTTCCTCCCACAATCATTATTTTAATATCTGTTTTGTGTTTTTAGCACCGTGTGTGTCAGAGTGTGTGGATGCTGGAAATGTCCTGCTGGGTTGCAGCGTGAAGAAAGAAGCTCTGGGACTCTGAGGGTTTTCTTAAAGTAGCTTCATCTTCAGAGTGAACAGAAGCAGGTCTACTTACTCCACACTGCCTTTGATACAGAGCTGTTTTATATCATCAACCCCTTTTACATGTTTATTTGTTATGAATTATGTACTTAATTTTGGTTTTACCATTGTGGAAAAAAAGTATGTGCACAATTATCTGAATACTCCTAACACAGTAAAAGATTGGACCACTGCTGTGGCAGCTCATTCAGAAAGTGTTTTAATTCCCTTTCTCTGCCACTAGATGGCGATTATGTTCATACTTTTACTTCTTTTACACAGAAACACCAAAACCAATCTAAGAAGAGTCTTTTTCCTTCCTGTTATAGTTCTGAAAATGGCTTCAGTCCAGGACATTTTCAAGATGGTCCTCAGTGAATTGGAGTAAATAGAGCTAAACTTTGAAAATAACTATTTACAGTGTTTACACCATCTTCTAAACAAAAAAGTCTATCCTAGCTTTTATTTTTAAAAAAAGTAATATTTTTATGGACAAATTGAAATGAAACCATACAGAACATCGTTCTGTTTCTCTCGCAGAAGTTACAATTTTATCCATAAAACACTTTCATTCTGCTAATTGACACTGATTGGTCCTTGAACGTCTTAAGACAGCACATAGTCTTCATTCATGTTTGCTTACTTATGATTATTTTTGAATTTTCAAAAGTGCCTGTTTTGTAATGAGTTTCCAAATAACACTTAGCATAAAAAGTTATGAAATTTATGTTTGGTCTGTTATTTCTTTGTTGTAACAATGTTTCTTGGCAATAAATTGTATATTGTTGGAAAGTCTGTTTTTCCCCGGAAATGGTGGCACATTTGTAAGAACAATATATTTTTGGGTTATTTGTGGGTTGAGCAGCAAAGTTGAGTACCAGGATTGTTTTCATGAATAACTTGCCAAGTCTTCTCTGCCAATGCCTTAGCTTTCTGGGTGCTGCACTGCACTGTCAGAGCATGACATGAGTGAACACACGCTATAAATACACAGAAGGGAACGAGGAAACTACACACAGGAGGGAGGCACAGCTGATTGTGATTGACAAGACAAGACAGGGGAAACACAAACTGAACACACTGGCATAAGACACAGACTCAGAGACGCAGGCTTTACACAGAGACCTGACTACCCTAGAGGGGATACACAGGTAGGGATGACACAGAACAGAATTAACACTGGGAGGTCAAATAACAAAACCTAAAAATCAGAACTCAGGAAGTACCACGAAACTAGGGAGCTAGAAACACTAGGACAGAAAACCCAAAACACAAACAGTCACAAACCATTATGAAATTAAAAGTATAAGTACAAAAACCAAAAACACTGGGTCACCGACCCAGGACCATAACATAATGTTGCTTTTTTTCCCCTTCTATGGTGCTGTGGATGTGCAGTATTACAAACTTAATAAGGTGAATCAATTTGACTGATATAGAAAATATTTTGATTTTAAATGTTGTTCAAATGTTGCTAAAGCAAATCCACAAAAAATTTGGTTTTTTGTTACACATTATTAGTACATTTGTTTAAATGGAGGTTTTCCTGTGATCAGTAATCCCCTCCAACCTGTTTCATGACTGCACAGCACATTAACTTAGCGTTTACTCTTAAACTGTAGTTGTTAAAATCTGAACGCTTTAAGAGCTTCTTAGCCAGGTTAACAGATGAACAGCTTTTAAAATATTTATTCCTACTGTAAGTTAAAGTTATTTTTCCATTTTGTCTTTATTATAGTATTATATTTGTCCTATTTTCTCATTTTCTCCCGAAAAGAAAACGTCTCTGTTTCCACATACAGTGATGTTACTGTTAGAGAGTGTTCCTAGTGTTAATATCAACACTTCACCGAGTTCTTTTGATTACTCAGAGGCATCCGATGGAAGACAAAACACTGCTCAGTAGACCATTACTTCTAGAAGGGAGATGCGTCCTGCACGACACACTGCCAGAAATCTCAAAATTGCGGTGTGCCCCTAGCAGTTTTATTACAGAAGCTGTTTCATTCTAGTCTAAACAACAGCATTCCAGTAACTTTCCACAGAAAATGGTCCCCTCTTATCTAGATTTTCCCAGGCAATCATGAGCGAGAGTCTGCAGCTTTCTACCCCCCAAGGACACATGGTCTCATGCCTTTATTTTTCAGGGCTGTGTCCACTTAATTCTACCCTATATAACTTTATAACACTTACTAATAAAAAAAGCATAGCATTATTGAGGCCCTGAAAAATTGTTTACTCCCAACACTAGTCAAACAGGAAGCAAATATATCCTGATCAGTTTTTATTTTGATCTTATAAACAAATAAGTTATGTAATCAAGGTATACTGAAAAAAGTCTCCTTATGTCATCAAGTACAGAAGCTGGTAATAAATAACCAGTTCATTCACCACTACATGATTTCTGCTGCTGCATTCGTCCTCACCTTAATGCTTTAAATAACTGACACTGACGTTTCACCTTAAGGAAATCAATATAGTTCCCATTCTATACAGCGATCGAAACAGATCCATAAAATCCATCCATAAAGTCCATTGGCAGTGTGCTTTACACCACTTCATCTGACATTTTGCATTGCACTTGGTGATATTGCACTTGGTGATATAAGGCATGGATGCAGCTGCTTGGCCATGGAAACCCATTCCATGACGCTCTCTATGCGCTGTTCTTAAGCTAATCGGAATGTCAGGTAAATACTTTGAAGTTTGGTAAAAGTTTGTGATGGTGAGTTAGAAGTGTTACTAAAAACAAACAGCTGGACGAATAGTTTGCAACACATTAGTTTAACTGAAAAGGCAAGGCAAGTTTATTTATATAGCACAATTCAACAACAGAAACAATAAAAAACAAAAACAATAAAAAGCAAGTTTTAAAATTGATTAAAAAACAGTAGATAAAATCAGAACAGTAGATAAAATCAGTAGTTAAAATGTAAGTTTTGAAATTTAAGCTTAAAACTGTGGATTTGGTGTTTTATTCAAAAGCAGCTGAGAACAGGTGAGTCTTCAACCTGGATTTAAATAAACTGAGTGTTTCAGCTGATCTGAGGCTTTCTGGGAGTTTGTTCCAGATATATGGAGCATAAAAGCTGAATGCAGCTTCTCCGTGTCTGGTTCTGACTCTGGGAACTGATAAAAAACCGGATCCAGATGACCTGAGGGATCTGGAAGGTTCATACTGGGTCAGGAGGTCACTGATGTATTTTGGTCCTAAACCATTCAGAGCTTTATAGACCAGCATCAGAACTTTAAAGTCTATCCTCTGACGGACAGGCAGCCAGTGTAAAGACCTCAGAGCTGGACTGATGTGGTCCACTTTTTTGGTCTTAGTGAGGACTCGAGCAGCAGAGTTCTGAATGAGCTGTAGTTGTCTGACTGATTTTTTAGGTAGACCTGTAAAGATGCTGTTACAGTAATCAAGCCTACTAAAGATTGTGATATATATTTGTGTGTCATCTGCATAGCTATGATAGTTTATTTTGTTGTTCTTTATAATCTGTGCCAGTGGGAGCATGTAAATGTTAAACAGAAGGGGTCCCAAGATGGAACCTTGGGGAACTCCACATGTGATATGTTACGAAATCAGTTTCACCCCGGTTCTTTTTTATTCCTCGGGCATCCAGAGACGGCACCGGACTCAGTAGCCATTTTCACAAAAACCTTTATTCATCTTGTTCAGCATGCATCTTCTAGAAGGGGAGACGTGCAAGGCCAGTGTCCCTCTGCAGATACTCCACTCCTTTCTTTGTTACAGTCAGCTTTATAGAAGTGACCCCATCATAAAACCCCCATGGTGTGTTGCAAACTCTGTGTCTGTGTGTGTATGCATGAGCACGTGAGTTCCAGTGTGTGCGCGTACCATTGTGTCTATGTGAGTGCAGGTGAGTGAGTGTGCATGTAGGTGTGGGTGCGTTGTAACAGTCAAAGCACTGTGTATGTGTCTCTGTGTATGTGACTTCCTGTCGGTCATAAAAGTAATCTCCTCACTCAATCTACACCAAATTCCTTTAGACAACATACAAAACAGAGTTAAAATATTACAAGCACTGAGACCCCCACTCTGCATCCACTCGGCTATTGGCCTCTTGTTGTCTTACATTTACAGATAAGGTGGAGAGTCTCCTGCAAACCTACTTCTAAGTTATAACAGTTATGAGTTTTTATTAAAGGTACAAGCATCAGCATCAGCAACCCCCAACTGTAGCTTCCTGTCTCCTTTTATGACAGCAGACCCCCAGTGTCAATAAATTCCTTTCCCTCTACACAATTACACACACTCTCAAGCCTACAGCTAAGCCAAACTGAAACACACAGACAAATCCTTCCCTATTCCTCTGATCTACTACTGGACCCTCTCATCTAAGCAAATTTAACACATTGTATTCTAATAATTGTTTTCTTGTACTCACAGATACTTGTCTGCTCAGATGTGAAGTTACCTATTGATACAAAGTATTTCCTGTTTTCTAAGTATGTTTTGAACCAGTTTAGTACAGTTCCTGAAAGACCTGCCCAGTTCTCCAGTCGTTTGAGTAATATGCTGTGGTCAACAGTATCAAATGCTGCACTGAGATCCAGTAAAACTAACACATTTTTCCACTGTCTGTATTCAGACATATGTCATTAAACACTTTGGTCAGAGCGGTTTCAGTGCTGTGGTTTTGTCTAAAACCTGACTGGAAGGCATCATAGCAGTTATTCTGTTTTAAGAAGTAATTGAGCTGTTGAGAAACTGCTTTTTCAATGATCTTACTTAAAAATGGGAGGTTTGAGATCGGCCTGTAGTTGATCATTTGTGTCTTGTCAAGATTGTCCTTTTTCAGTATAGGTTTAATTACGGCAGTTTTTAGTGGTTCTGGAAACACACCTGACATTAAAGAAAAGTTGACGATCTGTAACAGGTCTGACTCCAAAGTCTTTGAGACCTTTTTGAAAAAACTTGTTGGCAGGACATCTAAACAGCAAGAGGAGGAGTTCAGTTGACCTAAGATGTCCTCCAGGTCTTTGCTGTTAATAGGGTGAAACTGTTTGATGGTGTTTAAACAGTTTTTCGGTGGACAAGGTACATATCCTGAATCTGCTGTTGATGTACCAATTGCTTGTCTAACAACATGGTAACATTCTTGGGCATAAAAAGAAGTCAAGTCAAAAGTAAGTATGGACAGATTTCACCCTAGGTGTGTGAATGGTGTCTGTGACAGATTGGTATACCCCAGTATCTCTTGAATCAAGATATCGCTGAAATAAATACAGTTTGCATTTTGTTAACTTTACATTTTATTATTAGCACAGAACATTCTTTAGTTGTTTTGTTTGAGAGAAAAAGAATATCGCGAGTTCAAATTCAATGTTTAAAAATGTCATTTCTTAAAACCGCTCGGTTAAATTAGCCAGATATTTAGGTTTTTAATGACAAAAATAATACATCGACTCTTTATATAGAAGCATCTTTGACAAATACAGGTACTTCTGAGAAGTGGTGGGTGAACTGGTAATTTAACAAAGCTTGCAAATGATAGTAACCAAAGTAGTTTTCCTGTGAAACACAACACTACAGCATACATACATACATACAAACAGCATATATACACATTGGGGTTGTTGGGTCATCCATCCGCTTCTCCAGGAATCTCACCTTGACATGATGATGATTGGAGACGCTGCGTATTGTTTTCTTTGGTGCTATCAGTTCAGTCAATGTCAATGAAAAGCTCTGTGGCCCAAAACACAAATATTAATTCAAAAATATCAAAATGCAGAGTGGAATGACTTCATTTTAAACTTCCCATTGACCTTTATACATCTACTTAAGTGTAAATATTGCATCTTACACTGATATGTGTCACACAGATAAAATAAGATGCAGAATATAAAGTAAAACGTCAATTTATGCCTACAGGCTAGAAAACATTTTGGTAGATATACCTGACTTCTCTGTATAATCATCAGTACAAGGTTTTTCATTCATTCCTGGAGAAAAAGAAAAAACAAAAACAAAAACATTTTGTCCTGCGTCCTGATCGCTGCAGACGATCTCCTCCGTGACATCTCTCCTGTACAGTACAGAATCGCTGCATCGATCGCTAGCAGTGTGACTCTGAAGTGCAGTACTGTATGTCGACGATGTCGACGAAACGTTTTAGACCATCAAAAAATAAAATTGTCTACTTGATTTCACCTATCACTGGTTATTTTTAGAACATAACACCCGCGATAAATGAGGGACCGCTTTTTACAGATACTGAGAAATATAACATTTGAATCCATTTTCTCTTTTGCTCTGAGGCGCGGGGGAAAAATATCGACAAGTCGATGAACATCATTTACAGATATATTGGGTAAATGCCCAAGACATCTATAGAAATGTAAATCGCCGCTTGATTCATTCATTTGCTTAACTTGTTTTGGACCGTAAACAAGGCGCGAATAGGACACCGGAAACACAGCTCCCCACAGGAGTTTCCGCACTGGAAGTAGCATATGCTAACGTGCACATAGTCTATTGGGCATACCGGGCATTTGCCTGGTGGGCCGATGGTGATTTTTCATTTTTATGTTTGTTTGTTTTTGTAACGGTATAAACAATGAAAGGTGGTGGATTAGCCAATTGGTCATGATCAACTCTGGGCTGGACCAATTACAATACATCCGTATTGACAGGAAAAGGAACGCGATTAGTCCCGTACTTCAGCTAGAATGAAAAAAAGACACAAAGCTGGAGTTATTCTGTCTTTAGGTTGCACAGCTGCCTCTTCTCCCCTCATTCTCTCTCCCTCCCTCTCCTGTTGCTACTTCAATCATTAAACTGATCAATGATCAGCTGATCGTCTCTCTTATTTGTTTATCGCCCATTTTGCGCCAGAAACAGGAAACCAGCGGATGTTGCGCTAAACAACAACAACAGCACGTTAAAGCTTGATAAGCTGTTGTTATAATTTATTTAGAATTCATTTCTAGTATCATCTGATGTTTCGCTGGAGCCACAGCTGTAAAAGCTGCTGCTCATGATATCGGTTTAGAAACATGAAGGTGATATAAATCATGCATATATACCAACAAGACAGTGTACATCACAACAGCATTTGTTTTAGTTCAAAGGCTTTATGGTTTTTCCTATAATACCTGGTGGTGTAGTCTGTGATTTTTTTTGTCAGTTCAGCCTTATATATTATGTTTAACCCGAGTGACCACCTGGTCAGCTGGTGGGTAACAGGCATATCCGAAAACGTTAGAGCATGTATGCAAATATGTGAAGTCTTGATAAATCGAGCAGGTATTTGAAGTTTACACAGCACCATTCTTGCATGAAAATATCTTAAAAGTTTATTTTGTGACCCAGAAAGAGTAATATTTCAAACTCCGCCACTCTGTGTTCCTCCGCCACTGCCTCGTTTGAGTTTTGGACGAAATGGATTCTGGGATATTGCATTTTGTCATTTTGAGCTGATTGGAGACCAGAACAGCCAATCAGATTTTTTTGCATCCAAGTCTGTGATTGGCTGGTTTTGTGGCACAGATATAACGGTGTAGAGAAAGAGTTGAGCGCGCACGGGCAGAAATGTTAAGAGCCCGAGCAACACATTGTGAGCGAGCCCAAATGCAAAAACTGAGCGAGAGGGGCCGCTATTGTGTGTGTGTGTGGATAACAGCAAACACTGAAATACATTTTTTGCACGCAGGAATGAATTTTGTTCACTCAAATTCAGCTTTTCTTTGCTCAAAATAAATTTCTCCTCAAAATGCAACACTTGCGCCTGCCTTTTTTTAACGTGCGCTCAGAATAGTGGCGCAAAAATAACGCCATATATTTCTTAAAGAATGTGCTGGTTTGCAGTGCTTACCATTTTCTACCGCTAGAGAGAAATTCAAACACTTTCGCTCTCTGCAATTGGTGCTAGGACACATTTCTGAGCTGTACATCGAGTCCAATGAGTCCAATTTGTGAGTCACAATTTCCAGTGTGAATTGTTTTCTGTTGCTCATACAACATTCAAGTTTCCAAGTTAAATTGCCAATTTCTAAATCTCCTGCATTTGGACACACATCGGAAGAGAAAACAAAGTGCAGCTGGACTGTTGCTGTAACAGAATAAGTTCAGATCAACAGTTTAAGTATCATTTAGTCATTTGTTTCCAAATTACTGTTGTCTAAAGAGATTTGAAAGAAAAGTGACTAAATTTCTTAAAGATGTTTCAACTGAAGAAGCTTCTCAGATAAGAGGTGAAACATCTTCAAGAAACTTAAAGAAGTCCAGTTGCTTTTCTTTCCAAATTCCTTAGACTACCATGACCTGGATGACTGAGATCCTTTTGATATATATTTAGTATATTTATGCATATTTAGATATAGATACATGCAAAGATGAATAACTGTAGAAATACATCACTAAATATACAAAAAAGCACATTATTTTTACACTTCTAATTATTTAAATTTTAAAGGCAAATATGTCTTTGTGTTATCTTCCTCAAGGCAATGCAAAAATAACTTTTGTTGTGGAATTTTGTAACTCTTTTTGAATATAGAATATAGACTATAGATGAACTAAAGCTCTACACATTACCTTTCAGGCTTAAATGTTTTCACTGCTTTATTAAATGCTGTAAGCTCCATAACAACAGGAAATATTTGTTTATTTATTAATTTTAGAATCTAGGTAAATCATATTTAACATTTATAACAATGATGATTTAGTGAGAAACGTAGCTAAAAGTAGTGAAAGAGGGCTCAGCAGTCCTATGGCCTGTAACCACAAAAGGCAAAAACCCCAACAAGAACAAAAAAATAGAGAAAGTTGAACATATGGGATTTTATACAAAATTTTATACAAAATAATATACTTAATATTTGTACGTCCAAATCCAAAACAACATAATCATATGCACTTTGAATAGGGCACTATAGTACTTTGGTAGTCAAATTGTGACAGATTACCACTGACCAACAAAGGCTTGTCTGTGCAGTTCGCTTCTGATGAAACAGACAAACTTCTTCAAATGAACTCAGTTTATCCCATGCTTTATCAGATAAGTTATTCTTAGTAAAAAAAAACAAAAACAAGGCTCAGGTAGGCTATACCTGTGGACAAAGGCAAATATGTTTTCTTTTTCTCGTCTTTCATTACTTCATTTGGTACAGAAGATAAATTGTTCAGTATTTGCCACACAAGTTTATCCAACCGAACACATGATGCAAAAAACATTGTTTATATAATGTTTAAACAGAAATATTAAAGTGTTTAATAATAATAAACATTTTATCATTCTACGAGTTGTTTGTGTGTGTTAATTTTACAAGGCAGTTCTTAGGATTTACCACATACGCACACATTCTGGTAATTAGTAATCTAATTTCAACTTGCTGTTGGTCTCCGAAGTACTACAGAGATATAGTATGGGGAATGTAAACTTGTATCTCTGTATGGAGTTACTTAATTCATCCCTGTTTTGAATATACAAACACACCCACTAACACACCATACAGGCATCGCTGGACTGGCAAGTGGGTATACCGGGCATTTGCCCGGTGGGCCTCTCATGATTTTTCGTTTTTATGGGCCGATGGGGTTTTATTTCTTTTCTCTTTTTTAACGGTATAAATGAATGGTGGTGGATTGGCCAGTTGGTCATGATCGACTGTGGGCTGGGCCGATTACAGCCGAGGTCGAACTTTAAAGTTGAGGTGAAAAGGAACGCGGTTTGTCCCGTTCCTCTTCAGCTAGAAAGTTGCTAATTCAATCATGAAACTGATCAATGATCCGCTGATCGGATTTTCTCTCTGCGCCAGAAAGAGGAAACCAGCGGATGTTGTGTTAAACAACAGCAGCAGGTTTAAGATCAGCTGTTGTTAGAATTTATTTAATATTACTTTCTAGTATCAGCTGATGTTTGCTGGAGCCACAGCTGTAAAAGCTGCTGGTCATGATATCGTTTGGATATGTGGTGAGAGGGAAACATGAAGATGAAACCAGGAGATGTCCTTACTGAATCATCAGAGCTGAACAGATGATGGAGAAACAGGTTTACCTTTTAGGTGGCATGAATGAGTTGAAGGGAAGTTATGAACTGTTTCTGAGAGACCAATAACACCGGGATCTTTTTCTACGTAGCTGACAGCTAACTGTGCAGGGGCGGATCTAGCAAAGTTTTGCCAGGGGGTCAGGTAGGGCATTAACAGGGAGAGGGGGGCACAAAGAAATACTTTTCTTTCTTATTCTTATTTAAAATGTCTAGCTTTTAATAAATAATTATCTGAATCTTACAACCAAAGTTTTCATCTGATGTAAAATGTATAGAAATCCATTATTGTATTCAGTAAATATTAAGTCTAGTATATACCCTAAGAACTTATATTATTCTTTCTTTTGGGAAGGTGCCATCTGTGCAGTTCTGTTGAAGAAAGATGTTGAATCTATTTAATTACTGGAGAAAAATAATAGATTTCTGTGCATTTGTTTTATACGTGCATTAAATTAAAATCAGTTTTGTCAATTAAGCATCTTGAGGCAGAGGGTATGGCAGTGGTTCCCTATCTTTTTTTCTTTTCTTTTTTTGCTGGCAGTTGGCAACCCTATTAGTCAGGTATATGTAATTATAAATTAGGTTGTTTTATATTTTTGCTAAGTACGGTTTAGAATACCAAAATAGGGAGAATGGTGTAGGTTTAAGTTTATCATAAAGACCTTATGGCTTTTCCTATAATATCATGGTGGGCCGGTCACTAGTCAGAGTTTTTGTCCCAGTCCAGCCCTGCATACAGGGGCTAGGATCTTATAAACACTGGGGGCCTCGCCTAGCCCTTTTTTATGATATTTATTCATGCATATGATATATAGAAGTAGTAGTAAAACCATAAGAAAATTGCAAGCCTGCGTGCTGCCAGTATCTGTTTTTTTTTAGTTTGTCCAGCCCTAGTCTCATAGCTTCTGCTTCTGTTGCACCTTTTAAATTGATAGTCTGTCTTCTTCTTCTTCTTCTTCTTTTCACCTCTCCTGTTGTTTTTTTTTTACTATGAAATCTTAATCTTGATTTATTTTGTATGCATAGTAACCCGACATCATTTATTAGAAGTCATGAGAGTTTCAGAGTAACAGACAATTGCTGTCACACGGTAACCATGGTTACGCACTGTCATGCACACGTGTGCAAACAGTTTGAGACAGGATCATGGATGATTTCATCCTGACATGTTGAACTTGTGGGCATTTTTTACTACCCACGACCGTAAACCAAGATTTAAAAATATGGACAATGATTTGTGTGTGGCCTTTGAGGACTCACAAACGCAATTTGACCACACACTTAAAACTATTTTACAAATGCATACATCCAAACCTGAGTACACACTGTGCACACAAATGTCTAAAACTACACGCAACTTCCTTCTCGGTCTCTTAAAATCCATATATATATGTGTGGACGAATCGTCTGGTACGCACAGATCACGTTGCATGCCCACGTGGGGTTTTGAGGCAAATTTAACGCTGCCAGTTTTGCACAGATTATCTGCAAACGTAAGCTGCATTCAAGTCAGTCACAATGTAAAACTGGGACGTCTGGGCCTCCACTTCCTTTTCTGCGTTTTTTTTCCCTAAATAAACTGAACTCATAACTCCTTTACTAGAAAACATAGATTTACCAATTACAGACACTAGACATTAGACTGCACCATCCTGAAATGTTCAGAATTATTAATTACCCCAACATTAAGGTTACCCTTCTGTTATTAGAGAATGGTAATATTAACATCAAAGTGTTAAGTGCACATTACCTTGGTTATATTCAGAACACACAGAGATTAGTTAGTGTATACTCACTCCAGAGTAGGATTCACAGTGATGTACAGCCACGCTGTAGCTGAGCACTGGATGACTTTTCCAATCAAAAGATCGTCCAGCATGTAGCAGCAGATTATTCAAACCGTATATTAAGCTTTATAGGCCACTGTGTAGTTTCTCTAACTGGTAAATCACATTTTCTAGTAGATCTAGTAGATTTAGAAAAGGACACGTCCACTTTTTTTGGAGAAAAAAAAGTCCCTAAAACAAAACAAAGCATTTGCGTGCACAGAAAAGTTTTTGAAAGAAAAAAATTATGATTCTTGAAGCTGAACAAATTGCCTTCTATTTGTGTGTGGATTGAAGCACGCACTTGTGATTTCTCAAAAGTTGTACATATTTGTAAATCTTAGTTTACGCTTGTGGATCATATCGTAGCTTTTGCAACACTTTAGAGGCAACTTTCCCTGCATAAGTCTATGCTGCAACAGTAACAGGAGACAGCTCCTCTGCCAACAATGTTGAAGTGCTTTAGTTATAATAAGAGGAATTCAAACAAGTAGACATCTTAAATGTTTTTGTACATTCAAAGAGTAAGTAGAGTAATGTTTATTTATATACCACTTTAAGATATGAACGAGTCACAAATTGCTTTACAGAGGTAATAAAGAGTGGACAAAATGAACATGCTCAAATTATGTAAAATAACACAAAACACCAAAAAATTACTCAAATGCCTTTCTAAATAAATTAATTTACAGCTTCTTCTTTTTTTAAAAAAAAATCTCCGGACCTCAGGATTTGGTTTGAAGAATAGGTGTCGAGTAAACCGGAGTCATATAAGTGGGATCCTCACCTCCTAAGGCCATAAAAGAAAGAATGAAGATTTTTTAACTGATATGTAAATCTTACCCGAAGCCAGTGCAGACACTTTAACAATGGAGTGATATAAAATAATTTATGAGTGGGTTAAAAGCCTTACAGCAGCATTTTTGGCAGATTGGAGTTGATTAACAGATCATTTAGACAGACAAGACAATAGAGCACTACAGTAATCTAAGCGGAAGGAGATGAAATCATGAACAGGAATGTCCAGGTAACCATTTCTGGAATAAGGCTCAAAAATAAACATGGCAAAATAAACCGGACAATGACATCAGGGTGTTAGACTGACCTTCTCACATGAGTCCAGAGTACCAGACATTCTGAGTCAGTTTGTAAATTCACATTGTTGCACTTTAAAGTCTCTTAACTATTAATTCACTACATCAACTGCTTTGCAGCACAGCTGCTGAAGTCACATGTTACAGGCCTGAATGCATTTGCCTTTTAATGAATCATTCTTTTACGAGGTCTGCTCTTGAGCAAAACATTGAAAATACTTTGAATATATATTTTAGGTGTAACTTTCGGGTTGAAACAGACTGAAACCACTGATGAAGCATGTTTTTTTTTTCATGTTGATATTTGTTTCACAGGATCAAAATACTTTAATATATTTTTCATCTATTTATAATAATGCATTGGATTTATATAGCGCTTTTCAAGGCACCCAAAGCGCTTTACAATGCGCTTTGGGTTCATTCACACTCACATTCACACACTGGTGGAGGCACGCTACGGTTGTAGCCACAGCTGCCCTGGGGCAGACTGACAGAAGCGAGGCTGCCATATCGCGCCATCGGCCCCTCTGGCCAACACCAGTAGGCGGTAGGGTAAAGTGTCTTGCCCAAGGACACAACGACCTGGACAGAGAGGCCGGGGATCGAACCAGCGACCTTCCGGTTACAGGTGCCCTTCCCAACCCCCTGAGCTACGGTCGTCCCATTTAAATTGTATAATTTGTCTTTATTTCTAGGAAAGCATGCATTAAAATTACATGACATACGTGTTTTGTTTTTTCCCAAAGAAAAGGAAACACATCTGCTTCCACCTCATGCAAACCTAGCCCCGGAGTCCTTACAATGTGTTTAGTTATATAAGAACGAAATAAGTTATCAGGTTTTTTGAAGAATATGAAAATATATTGGGTCACACAACCCAATGTTGGAGGTTTTGACTCATAATTTAAACATAAACATTTAAACTGAAGCTGTGCTATGTTAAATTATGTACTAATGGTTATTATTCATTGATGGGTACCTGTAGTATTAACAACTTAAAAACTTGTGTGTATGTACTCATTTTCCTCCATAACTTTCCCTTAAGCCAACAAGTACATCCTGTGTGTGAGCAGAAAGCGAGCCTGAAGGTGGACATTAATTTTATCAGCTTGGATCACAAAATCAGACAGAGTAAAAGTCGGTTTTTGTATAGTGCTTATAAAACTCTTATTATATTATTACTTTGAATGGCCAAGTCAGTCACCTGATCTTAACTCAATTGAGCATGCATTTTACTTGCTGAAGACAAAAAATTCGGACAGAAAGGCCCCACAAACAGGCAGCAACTGAAAGCTGTTGCAGTAAAGACCTAACAGAGCATTAAAAAGGGGGAAACTGTTTTAATTTCCTTTATCTGGTGTTATGACCCAGGTCATTGTTGCCGTGTGGTACTGTTACTTGCCACACCAGGCGGGGGCATTGTTTGTACTCTGTGATGTCTGTGTTATGTAAGTTTCCAGGTAGAGGCTGACCATTGGTGGAAGAGGGAATGAGGCCAGCTACAAATTGGGACCTCAATGTGGAAGGCAGCCCCTCCCTCCTACTTCCTGTTTCCAGTGAGCTGCGCGTTTGGGGCCCTTCGTGCCATGTGACTGAGTTTCCTAGAATGAGCTAGGCTGCAGTAAAAATAGTATAGAGAGTCTTCTATCTGGACAGCTGTAGGTGTGGGAAGCCGTTTCTTTTACAACCTTTTACTCCTGTTTCGGGTAGGGAGACAGGTTAGAGGCTGTATTTTCTTTTGGGGTTGACTCACTATAGGTAAGCTAGTTCTGATTCATTTCTAGTGTGTTTTGTTTGTTGTTTTGGCCATGCCCACCCTGACGCTGGCTACCTGTCAAATTAATAAAACGACTAGTCATTGTAAAGCTGTAGCTGTGTGATTTATTTCTTTTTATTATTTTTCTTGTGTTGCACTCCAGCCCCACCCCAGGCCGGTGTGTAACACTGGTGATGTCCTTCAGTCTTTCATTGCCTTAGGGGGCGATCGTGGCTCAAGGGTTGGGAGTTCGACGGTTTGAGCCCAGGCTTGGACAGTCTCGGTCGTTGTGTCCTTGGTCAAGACACTTCACCCGTTGCCTACTGGTGGTGGACAGAGGGCCCGGTGGCGTTAGTGTCCAGCAGCCTTGCCTCTGTCAGTGCGCCCCAGGGTGGCTGTGGCTACAATGTAGCTTGCCATCACCAGTGTGTGAATGGGTGGATGACTGGTTGTGTAAAGCGCTTTGGGGTCCTTCGGGACTAGTAAAGTGCTATACAAATACAGGCCATTTACCATATTCTCCGTTCTTAATTTTGTCCAAATACCTTTGAGCCCCTGAAATGAAGGGATTGTGTTAAAAATGCTTCAGTTTCTCGCATCTTTAAGCAATCTTTTTGTTCAATCCACTGATTTAAAGCTGAGAGTCTTCACTTCAACTGCATCTCAGTTGTTTCATTTAAATGTCATTGTGGTAATGTACAAAACGAAAATTCAAAGTTGTCTCTGTCCAAATTTATGGATATAACTGTAGATCATCCAATCTTGGCACAGTACACAAATTTTCTTGGCAAACACTTTTCCTCAAAAATTTTCCACTTTAACCTAAAAAATTGAGTTCTTTCTCAGAACTTTGGAGACCCCCAATGCCCAGTGCCTGATCTTTTCCTTTCTTTCACTGGCCCTAATAAGCTCTCATAAGCCAGTAGGAAATTTAGAGTTATCACAAAAAGCAACATATTTAAAGTGGCCTGAGCACCAATCAGCAGAGAGCTGAGCCAGAATTAAATACTCCAGGTAAGTGTTATTGTTGCACAGATGTAGCAGCAGCAGGAGCCTGACGAAGCCAAACCCACTCACCGAGGTGTTAATGCTCACACACACCCCAACAGACTCTTACCCCTGTCCAAAAACTGCTTCCAGAGTTTGAGTTATGCTTTGAGGTGAGCCCAGTCAGTGGCTTTCTGTCAGGTCACTGCCTCGTCAAATCTACAAATACACACAAATTAAAACGTACCAAAGTAAACCAATCCCTTTTCTTTTCATCTCAGGCAGCACTGTCATACGGTCTTCGGCAATGTTCCCTCTATTTTTTCATGTGTCTGAGCGAACACACAAACTCCCTGAGCCGGTCCCTTGGACCACTGTGAGCAACATCAGACGTGTGCACTGTGGTCACGCCAGCATCGAATCCATCCAAGTTACATGGTTTATTAAAATAATCAAATTACAGCATTTAAATTTATGTTAGACTACTTTTAATTAACTGCTTTAGCCCACGTACAATGAAAATTAAAAAAAAAAAAATCTTGTTCATGACCTGTGTAGTATGTTAACACTATTGGAAGTAAAAATAACTTGAACTCCAAATTTGAAAACACAACTCTTTCTTTCTTTCTTTCTTTCTTTCTTTCTTTCTTTCTTTCTTTCTTTCTTTCTTTCTTTTATGAGTTGGTTGGTTATAAGGAAGCAGATTCTCATATAAAACTCTGTGAACTGCTGGGGGTTACTTTTTAGGGAAGACTAACTGCAGAAAACTTGTTCTGAACAAAAGTAGTGCATGATCATTTTTAATCATTCATTGCCTGCTTTAATAAATAATAATTGAAGGAAGAAGTGTAAATAATGTAAATAAATAATGTAAATAATGCAAATACCACCTCCAGTTTATGTCATAATTCATGGGCATGGATAGCTCAGTAGGTAGAGTGGTGGCCACATGATTGGAAGGTCAGGGGTTCAAATCCACTGAAATCCTACCTTCACACCTACGCACTGCTCCCTGGGTGCCCAATGGCTGCTCACTTCTTCACTGGGTTAAATGCAGAGGGGAATATTCCCTCTGCAATTATATGAACTTATTCAGTTTAGTATAATTCTTAGTCCAGATTTCCGAGGACACAGATCACGTGGGACTTATCTATGACACTCCTAACTATAAGTTAACTTCAGTCATCAAATTCTTTTGTCATTAAAAACACAAACACTCTTCTTCCCGTAAGTCAGACCTTCCCAAAGTGTGGGGCCGAGCCATTGCAGGGGGGGCGCGGTATGAAAGACTAGAAAATATGGTGAAGCATATCTGCCCTTTGGTTTCACCTGCACAAGTGCCAAGGTAGGTCTCCCCTGCATAATTGGTTTTCCCTTCGTCTGGAGCACGCGCTGGGTTCTTCAAATCACGGACAAACAGAATCCCACATTCTTGATTTTTAGTTCACAAACACTTGTTGTAATGACTAACTACTCCTGACATTTTGGAGATGTTAGCTCTTTATACAGTAAAGTTACAGTGGGATACAAATAATATCAGGCTGATCCTGCCACAATTTGTTCCCTCTGTTCAAATCCCGGACAAACAGCATCCAACAGTTGTTTATGTTTTTGAACCCATTTTGCAGAGGGATTGAAAAAATGTATTGATAGCAATGTTGAATATTATTACACAGGAAAAAAACAACTACATGTAAAATAATTACACCGTGATGCCTCTGCCTTTGTAAATAGAGGGACAGTCACTGCCTGTGTGTATGTAAGCTTGTAAAACCTGAAGATAGTCAGATTAACAGTATTTTGTCTCTATCTGCTATTCTGCAATTCATCTCATGTAAACAATAACGTGGCGCACAGCTTGACGTGAAAAAAGGCACATACCTTGTATTCCTCTTCCACACGTAAATGCAAAAAGAGAGTTTTAAAAAATCTCCATTTTCGGTGATTCGAAATGCCGTTTACATGTGGACGAAACAGCTGTGTTGTCAAAAATACCCGTGTAGGTGTGGACGTAGCATAAAAGAGTTAGTAGTTTATTTTATTACTACCTGTAATCTATTGCAGATTACTTGTATTTGCTTAATTGTTTACTAAATGTTTGAGGTGTGAAATAAACCGCAATGGAGAAAAAAATATGGGTGTGTGTGGTTGGAGGATGTGTTAGTGCGTGTGTGTGTGTGCGTGCGAGGGGGGTCGCAAATATTTTTCTTGTAAAACAAAGTTGGGCCCAGCAAAAAAAGTTTGGGAACCACTGCCGTAAGTTATCATAGTGTCAGCTGTTTAATTCACAGCAGCTTCTGCAGTAAATATGGTAACCATGGACACTGAGCAGATGGATCGATGCAGGTCATGTCTCTTTGAAATTAAAAAGAGGTCATTCATTAGCTGTGCAGCTAGTTTTCCAGCACGTTTTGTGTTGATGATGAAAATAGTGGGTCTGCCTGGGTGTTTCCCTGATGAGCATCAGTAATAAAGTCATAGATAAAACTTTATTCACCATTTCATGTTGGCTGCAAGCAATTTTACATATATGATCTTAAAACAGAGACACTGTAATGTCTGAGACTTTATATTAAATGTGTACATAGACTGAGCCCATGTATGATGTTTGTTTCTATATCTAATATTTACTCTCACACCTTTAAACAGCAGCGAGTCTGCAGCTGAGAGAATAAAAACTCAAACTGTTGGAGCGGGTTTGATCGTTTCCATTTAAAATGAGCTGAAAGAGACACGCTTTCACTCAGTCTTTTATTTACAGCATGTTTTAAGTGTTGATATAAAGGGGGAATATGTTTTATATTAGCAGCGTGTGAAACCTCCTGTATTAAAATCAGTAAATGAAGGGCAAACAGTGCATTCCACTGTCACGGGAATATGCGTGTATTAATTTTGTGCTTTATTAAATGTATAAATATTGTTGTGTTTGATTCTAATCTGCTGCTGAGAACTGCTGCAGAACACACACCAAAAATACTGTTCAACCAGTCACATTTGTTGCACTTTGATCTGTGACAAACTGAAGCGTTCATCTCATTTACAACAGTGTTGTGTTTGACTGGTATATTTTTATGGTCTTTATTTTATAGATTTTCATGTCTTTGGAATAGTTGGCAGTAATAATCATCTTTTTCTGTGGAAGAACACCAATATGACCCATGAATTAGATTCATAAATGACCGTTGTGGTTAGTTTAATGCTGGTAACACGTTCATGTGAACGTGCTGCAAAAACCTGGATTAATTTAAGAGGGGATAGCCTGCTTTTTGTGACCATTTATCCTGGTCTCAGTGTCAGGGTCAGTGATTCCAGATAATTGAAAGATATCCTGGATATGCTGACCTTGCTCCATAGTCTACAAGGCTCCGAGGCAGCAGCTGGACTGCCTGTTTACCCTCATGATTAATATTCAATAATATTAATAATAATATTAATCATTAGATTAATATTATTCGAACATCCTGAAGTCTGTATGTGTTGAATGTGTCTAATAAGGTTGCCTGGGCAGACAGTGCCAAAACCATTGAAGCACTTAAATAGGCAAATAGGCTAGTTTGACAAAAGGATCAGATACTTGGAGATTAAACCACTAAAGAAAAAAATAATAATTTATTAATATATTATATTAAAAATATTAAAAGTGACACACAAACAGAGTATTTCAAAGTATAGTTTTGTTAGTTTCCACATATTGGTTTTTGGTGCTGAGAAACGCCCACTGAAACAATGGCCCCCAGACCAAAGACCTAGACCAATGAACAGACCAATGGTTTTGACTCAATCAGCATCAACCCCGCCCCATCACCGTTTGATGGGTGAGGCTGACAGATAAAATTAATTAATGAACACAGCCGCAGGGTCAGGACTGCCAAAATGAATTAAATAAATACATCATTAAATAGTTAATTAAATGTGTGAATATTAAATAAAATTTGAAATAAATGAATAAATAATTTATGAAATGCCTTAAAATGTAATGAAGGGGTATTTAATTATTAATTGATATATTAATTTTACTAATTAATTAATTAATTAATTAAACATTTAATTAATTATTTAATTGCACATTTAATTCATTCATTTTGTCACTCCTGGCCCTCCATACTGGGGAAGGACGCTGAAAGCAAACCCAGTATATGCTGCAGAGATTACATCTCTGGGCTGGCATTTATTAAATACTGAATGACTGAATGATTTTTGTTGTCTAAATACAACACAAACAATGTTTACTTTAAATTATTAAAAACTTATACTGTATACTTTATATACTTCAAAAGATGGTAAATAAGTTTTTAGGAAGCCTATTTGGGATAAAAGACAAACATTTTATTACAGAAAAATATAAAGTTTTCTTTTCAAAAAACATTTAAATTACCTGTAATGTTGCAAAATTAATGATAATTTTTGTTTTTATTTGGATGACATGAATTAGGTAAGTAATATAATTTGTGAAGAAACATGTTTCACTGCTTAAATTTTTTTTTTCTTACAATAAATTATTGTTGGACCTCAAGTCGGTCATCTATGTATGCTAAATATGTTGTTTGGAACAAGGGTTACATAGTGTGATGTAGATATCTATTTATCAGACACCAAAAAATACTCAGACTATATTTTAGATAATGTGTTTGCACAGATGTAGAAAGTGAGATAACGATCTTTATGTGTTCTGTTATATTTGATTATCTTTGACTTGTTGAATAAGGCTAAGAGTGAAGTGTGGGCCACCATTCTGACTCTAATCTTGCTTTATGTTCTCAAGATATACAGTATGAAAAGGAGAAGTATAGGAGCTTTTGACAATGAAGGCTTCCTCATGAGAACAACAACTAAAATATTCTTTTAAACACTGTTTGATGCTGTACTTCTTTTGATTTGTTCTAATAATAACTTTTCTATTTTAGCAAGATGTGTGTCAGAGTGTGTGGAAGCTGGAAATGTCCTTTTGGGCTGCAGAGTGAAGAAAGAAGCTCTGGGTCTCTGAGGATTTTCTTAAAGTGCCTTCACCGTCAGGACAGGTCAGCAGAAGCAGATCTACTTACACCATACTGCCTTCAGTTCGGTGTTGTGTGTTATAAATGCTGTTTAATCTGTCGAATTTTCTTTTGAACTATTTCTATAATCTGTAAGCCAACTGTAATAGAGTGAATTGTTGCCCCCCAGTTTTAAAATACAGAAGTGCCTGTTAGAGGGCTAGTTCTTGGTTGACCAACACATAACAAAAAAGGGTAGCTTGTGTAACGCTAAGAAAAACAACAAGTTAGTGTGTGATGTCCTGTTGTTCAATAAAGCACGTATCCACGTCCTTCTGTCCTGATCTTTTCAAAGAGCCTAATCCAGAATATCACACCAATTATACAACTGTATTTGTGCTGATTAATGAAAGGTATGCACAGTAAATTACCGAATAATGTGGAAGAATAAGCTCAATTTTTTTAAATAATATTTCTCAGCACTTCAGAGCTATTGCAAAGTAAAAATGGAACTCACAGAAGGTCTTCTCAAATAAACAAAAATTAAAAAAAAAAAAAAACCAAACCAAAAGAAAAATTTATTTGGCAGTTGAAGCTCCGCCTACCCAGTATATACCGTTTTTTTGAGACAACATGGAAATGGGACATACCCGACAGCACTGACTTGTTTCTACGATGGGGTGTGTAAACACTACTACAAGAAAAAAGAACTGTAGTCAACAACTACCTGTCCACACAGGTAAGCTTCTATTGCAATGATTCTTCATTTGAGGTCTCGAGTGCCGTATTTCCATATCTCACAGGTTTAACCATCCCATTCTTTATGAGTTTGTCCGTCAGTTTATCCCTAATGTCACATCGTTGGTTTCTCTTTCAGTTTTTATTATCGCCTTTTGAAAAATGCTTTCGGGTCACAGACAAAAACATCCAGTTTCAAAACTGTTTCAAAACTATTTCAAATAGTTTTGTGTTTTGTGAAAAAGAAGTATTGCCTAAGCATAAAGTTATTATCCTCCAGCTGCACAGTCACTCACACTCACAAAAAGAAAGATACCTTTTATCGTCTGCACGGAGAATCCCCTGTCTGGAAGTTATCAACGCATGGAAAAAGTCCTCGGTTTTCCATCTTAACTGGTTTTCTGGTGACGTTTTCCAACATTTCACTCTGTAATCCAGATTTTTCTAGTCGCAGATTCCTCACATTAATGCAAATAAGACGCTTGTCATTAACATGACGTTTAGACGATTTAACGGGTCAAGGATATTTTTTTTCCTTAAGAAAAAGCATGCACTCTAGAGTGAAGCTGTGGAGCAGACTAAGCAAAGATATGAAGCAATGTCCGAGCATGGCGCAGTTTAAAAAGCGGTTTAAGGATATGGTTTTTGCAGGGTGCGGGTGCACGAATATGTTGGTATGGGTATATATATATACCCATACCAACATATTATACATATTATATATATTATATAACAACCTACAGATATATATATCTGTAGGTTGTGTATCCTTTGAGGTGTTACTGGGGTTATTGAAAATATGTATATGTGTGTATGTGTATATACGTATGTATGGATAGATAGAAACACACACACACACACACATATAGGTATGTATGTATATACATATATCAAGGGCGTAGATTTGGCATGGACGGAAGGGACGTGTCCCCACCAATATCCAGCGATTATTGAATTGTTAGAATTTATTTAATATTACTTTCTACACCAGGATCGTTTTCTAGCTGACGGCTGGTAACTGTGCAGGAGCGGATCTAGCAAAGTTTAGCCAGGGGGGCCGATAGGGCATGAACAGGGAAAAGGGGGCACAAAGACATACTTTTCTTTATTTTATTATTCTTGAAAAATAATTTATTTCTGTGCATTTTTTTCACCCTGCATCAAATTAAAGTTCATTACGTCGATTAAGCATCAAGAGGTGGAGGGTGGGTGGTGGTTCCCTACTTTTTTCTTGCTGGGAGTTTGCAAGCCTATTAGTTAGGTTGCTTAATATTTCTGCTAAGTACTCTTTAAAATACCAGAATAGGGAGGATGGAGTAGGTTTAAGTTTATTAGATTGATCAGTGTTGCTGAACTATGAAATATTTTGGGCGCAGTGTATTTTTTACATACAGGTATAACAGAATAGCTTTAGTGTTGTTGTTTATTTAAACTTGAGTATGAACGTATACAAAATGCAGCAAGATATTAAAAAAAAACAGTTTTATTGATTAAAAAACACACTATATCGGATTCATATCGGTATCGGCAGATATCCAAATTTATGATATCGGTATCAGTATTGGACATAAAAAAAAGTGGTATCGTGCCATCTCTAGTCCCCACCAATAATTTGATCTCTTCCAGTAAAGAAAAACAAACCAGATAGAAAGAAAAAAAAAACGATCTGGTGAACGTGTCAGTCACCCAGCGGTGCAGAAAGAGTTAAATTACGTCCTCTACTGGAGTCCTACCTCATGTGACAAATATGGCCAATGTGATTGGCTGTGCCTTTCAGTGAGCTCTGTTTAGTTTTAGCAACGGCAAGCCTGCGCTGCAAGGACCTGCAAGGAGGAGAGGAGGATGGCAGCAAAAAGGAAGAATCTGGATATAAGAAAGTATTTTTCAAAGAAACCTGTAAGTCACTTAAAGTCAAGTTCACTCATAAAATGTGTCCGTCATAATAACGTTACAGGCTATGCCAGGCCATACATGTCAACACTCCAGATTTTCCGGGAGAATCCTGAATTTCAGTGCCCCTCCCGAAAATCTTCCGGAGCCACCATTCTCCCCAGTTTCTCCTGATTTTCCACCCGGACAACAAAATTGAAAAACCATATCCCAGCTTGGCCCAGCCAATTCAAGTTTCCATCAATGGCTACTACTGCTGCAGCTACTTAGTTTTAATATTACTCTTATTAATCTTTCTGGGTCGCAAAATAAACTTTTAACATATTTTCAGGCGAGAATGTAGTTGTGTAAACTTCAAATATCTGTGTTATTTTACTTACATTATAATCAATCAGCTCCCTTTTGGCCCACATCAGTCTAAAATTGTATGTAACCATGAATAACGTGTTGCCATGTCCACCAGGAGAGATTGGACAGTATAGATGTAAAACAAATATGACAGCAGTTCATCTCAGTTAACGAGAGGAGACGGCATGTGTTTGGCTCCTTCACATAGTGGACATTGAGTTGTTGTGTGGGATACCAGTAGTCCATGTCTGTTGCTGTAACAGTAGTTCATGTTTAGAATAAAAAATCCCAGCTCACTGATTTGATCGGGGCAATAAAATGTTGCATAATTTTGCTGAGAGATCTTTTACTTTGTGGTAATCTTAGATGAGTAGTTTTATGGACAAAACCCACCAGGTCATTCAGTGTTCCCTTAGTGCTAATGTGTAAGAGATGTTGGTGTACTATAACTGAACTAATGTTGTTAAGTCCTTAAAGTCATATTTTTTTATTGTCATGACTGTATTTGAAGCTATTTTTATTTTTGTATGATACCTGATTTATATGGAATATGGCTGAAGTAAATTAAAGTCTAAAATACTTAGTCAGTCATTTGTTTAATAGTAATTTAACATTATATAAATCACATAAAACTATGAATTGCATGTATTCTACATGCATAGGCAAGTTTTTTTTCTCCTTTTTTTTATCAAGAAGCAAAGACAAAAAGGAAAAAAAAAAAGAAACAGGGCAGGGTTCGGTGGTTGAATCATCCGTCCCCACCAATGCCAAAACCAAATCTACGCCCTTGATATATATATATTTATATATATATATATATATGTATGTGTGTACATATAAAAAGTGCAAGGAGGTATTTCTTTAGTATATTGATTACTATATAGTGGAAAAGGGGTGGGATTAAATAAGCTTATGCTACTTCCTGCTCCTTTTTGAACATGAAAGTTATTTGTAGTTGTGGTTGCTCGTTTTGTTTTGCTTTGTTTATTTGTCTCTTTTAATTCTATGTTGTTGTACTTTTTCAACACGTTCAAAATAAAGATTCGATTCAATCAATCAATCAATCAATCAATCAATCAATCAATCAATCAATCAATCAATCAAGGTATCAATCAATCAAGGTATCAATGAAAGCACACACAAGATGGAGCAAAGTGTGCCGACTTTGTTCAACATTACTTGGCAACAGGGAAAGGGAGGCAGGTTGCACTGGTGCAGTTGTGACAGCTTCACTTGAAATGCCTTCACCGCATCATACATGCCATGTCCATGAACTGACAGATTTCCTTGCTGAGCTCAAAAACTCTATTGAGAATTTTTATCCCAACTCAGCCAACGGACCTCTGTATGATAAGGAATGTCGGCAAACTCTGAATCTATTTTCCACATAAAAGACTGAAATTGACGGTGATTTAAACCTTTAGCTCAGATAAAATGTACGGTCTGCGTTACTGTGATCATTACATGCTCCATTTTTAGGACTTTACCACACAGCGTTTCCTGGTATGTGATGCAGTGATATGCTGTTAACTCACCGGTACATTTCTCCTCCTGCATCTTTACTAGATCCTACATCCTGCACAACACCAGTGCTCCATCTGTTGTAAGCAGAGATGGGCAGTAACGCATTACTTGTAACGCGTTACTGTAATCTGATTACCTTTTTCAAGTAACGAGTAATGTAAGGGATTACTATTGCAAAAACGGTAATTAGATTACCGTTACTTTCACGTAAGCACGCTGCGTTAATGCGTTACTAAAACCGTGATTTTTTGCGAGAATATCTCATGACAGTGACGTAAGCGAATGCGACCTTCGTGACAACAGCTGTGTGCAGATCAACAATGGATAATATATCGAGTGCGGGAGAGAGTATGAGCGTGCAGCATTTAAAGCGTGGAAGTACTGACTTTACTTTGAGTTTGATTCCGTAAAAAGTGACAAAAACATTAGTGTCCATTGTGCGTGGGAAGAAAACTTCTTTTTACAGCGAAAAAAACCCCCTAAACTTCCAAGCAAGCACCGAGTGCGCTACGTCTGTAATGTGAAATTCACAGAGAAACTCGCGGATTCTTCAACTGACCGCTGTGGCACACCTGCACCAGGGCAAACCTCCGCCTACCCCAGTCCTGCTTTACAGGTGAAAATAGAACAACAGGACTGCTAGTCTTTGATTTGATTTATTTTCTGCTGTGTTTTACTTTCATCTATTTGAAAGACTGAGTCTAAACACAAAAAATATTTTATTTTATGTGCTGGAATGTGCAGAAAATAGGTTTAAATGTTAAACAAATTTCTTCCAGTCAGAGAATATTGCATATAATTAAGTTTGATGCATAAAGTTTAAAGATTTAAAGTTTTAAAAAGAGACTTTTCCATTTGATTACATTTTGTATGATGGATTATGCAGAAAAAGTAGAATTGGGCTGAAAGATCTATTGCTTTATCAACTATTCAGGTTGTAAATCGTGTTTTTAAAAAGTAACTAAGTAATTAATTACTTTTGAAAATATGTAATCAGTAAAGTAATGGGATTACTTTTGGGGGAAGTAATGAGTAATTACTTCCTGATTACTTTTTTCAAGTAACTTGACCAACACTGGTTGTAAGTCCAACAAGTTTGTCCCAGGGCAGTTTCATGTCGGTTACACTTTGAAATGCGTTTTCAAAAATGTCTTTTCCTGCCGTTGTCCCGTGCATTGATTTAATTTACAATATTTCCTCTCAACGGATGAAGATGGCCAGCTGTGCAATGTCCATCATGTCTTTACTTTCATCCACAGCAAGAGAGTATGTGATAAAGTTTTTCTTCTTTCACACAACTGCATTCTTAAATCAGTGGCCATCTCCCAAACCCGATCAGCAATCGTATTTCTCCTCAGGCTCACATTTGCCAAAATCTGCGTCTTGTCTGGACACAAGACGTCACACAGCTTCATCATGCAGCTCTTCAGAGTGGTACCGGCCTGATTTGGCTGTCTCCTCAACTAATAAGTTGTATCAGTACAACAAGGATGAACAAATAAATAAACCACAAATAAACAATGTAAACATTTCACAGAACAATAAAACACCAAAATACAGCTAACATTTGACCCTAACCCCATGGATGCGCTCTCTCTCTCTCTCTCTCTCTCTCTCACACACACACACACACATGCGCGCGTTGTGTTTCCATCACTTTTGGGGACATTACATTATCTTACATTCATTTCCTGGAGACTTACCCTGATTCTACCCATCACAAGTCCCTGCCTGAACCTTACCCTAACCCTGACTCAATCCTTCACCCTAAAGTTGAATGATTTACCTTGCAATTTGTCCCTATAAAATGGTAAAATGGCCTGTATTTGTATAGCGCTTTACTAGTCCCTAAGGACCCCAGAGCGCTTTACACATACAGTCATCCACCCATTTATACATACATTCACACATTGGTGATGGCAAGCTACATGTAGCCACAGCCACCCTGGGGCGCACTGACAGAGGCAAGGCTGCCGAACACTGGCGCCACCGGGCCCTCTGACCACCACCAGTAGGCAACGGGTGAAGTGTCTCCAAGGACACAACGACCGAGACTGTCCAAGCCGGGGCTCGAACCGGCAACCTTCCGATTACAAGGCGAACTCACAACTCTTGAGCAATGATCGCCCGAGTAAGCGAGACCTCACAATGTGAGTTTGTAAACAAATTTGTGTCCCCACAACAATATGTAATACACGACCACACACACACGCACACAGCAAAATTGGTATGGCCCGGATCAGGCCCACACAATGTGCTTACACATGGCCCACATACCACAAAGAATGACGGCCCTTTGGTGGCCCAGACCTGGTTTGCCAGAGGTGGCCCACACATGGGCCAGCACAAGGCCAGTTTCAGACACACTGGTTGTCCTGTGCTGGCCAATGTTTGGATTGGCCACATAAACCAGGCCACAATGAAGCCAGATATGGCATGCTATCACATAGACAGTGCCATCTACGCCAGGCCTGGCCCACATATTTGGCTCTCGGCGAAGGCGGTCGCACTTTTTCTCCTCTCCCTTATCTTCCCTGCTTAGCTTCCTCTTGTGTCCTTGTCTAGTCTCGTGTTTTTTGTATTACTTTTCCCTGAACACTCTCTCACAGTCTGTTCTCTAAAACCTAAAAGAGGAATTATGGATTTGATCAACTGATCCCTGAATGAAACTGACACCCTTTTCTCAACGAGAAGTCTGGGCTTGGGTGAGCCTGAGTGCTGAAGATATCTACCTATTCAGAACCATGATAACAGGGTTCTTGCTGATCGGAGCTGGCTTGGCCCTGGCTTATCGAAGAATTAAGAAAGCGGAACTGGCTGTTTAAACCCCCACAAGGCTTCCCACTGGGATTGAAACGATGGGACGAGGCGTGAGTTTCTCAAAATGGGCTCATTGAGTGCAGCACGGATAAGATCTTGGAGAAGCTTACGGCTGCTGTGAATACTCAGAACAAGACCTCTGAGTGCAAACTGGATTACATCTGGAGGGGCTCGCTCGGAATAACACCTCTGAGCGCAAATTGGATCACATCTTGGAGATGCACACTGCAGTCGTGAGTTCTCAGAATCGGCTCTTTGAGCACAAGAATGACAACATCACGGAGCGTAAGTTTGATAACATCATGGAGAAGGCTCATGGCTCTCCAACGGGAGATTGAGAGACCAGTGTTGGACTGTTAGAACAGCTTTGAAATTCACATAAGTTGTTCGCAACAAAGTAAAAACCATCATCACTTCATGCAGAGACCCCTTCGGCGCCAGCTGCGGTCTCAAGGCTGGAGCTGAACAACAACACCCTGATAACGACTGTGTTTTGACTGTTCCTCCCATTCCATACAAGGCCACCTGGGTTGGCTGGAAGACTGTTTACTTAGCCTGGCAGGGCGAAGGACACTGTCTCAGCTGAACTCTGGACACACACACACACACACTAATATGCACACACTCATCCCCCCTCCCTTTCCAAACGCCTTCGATGCTTGTCCCCTCCTGGGGAGGATGGCAGTCGACTGGACCAGCGCAGACATGCTGCAGGACCGGATGTGCTGTCTACACCAGCTCTCCCTCACCCTTTACCCGCCCCTGTTGCTTGTCTTGTGTTTTTATGGTGTATTGATAGTCATGTGCTTTTTGTGCTGAGGTGTTTTTTTTTCTGTTATCAAACTGTTCTCCCTCTAGGAGCTCAGTCTGAGTGGAGTTTTTTTTTCTCCTCCTCTCACCTCATGTTTTATATTTTCGTTGTTTTTTTCCTATCAGCCTACCTCTCTGACATGTCTTTCCTATGTGATGTTTGTGCAAAGTTTAGTCAGAAGGTTCCTTTGTAAGTGCGCATGCGCCATCAGCGTGCTGCCTGCTGTAACCCTAATTTCCTTCGGGATTAATAAAGTATTCTGATTCTGATTCTGATTCTGATCTGGATGGCATACGTCCTATCATGCCAGAAGTCAGCCAGCAGTGCCGACTTGATACCAGATCCTTGCCAGACCTGCATGCTATGTGGGCACTAACACACACTCAGACACAGTTACTTTACCAACTGACCCCTGAGCTCCTAAGTGTCCTTCAAACCTCATTCAGGGATCCACTCCTCTACTTTACTGTCACTCCCTTAAAAGCTCACTGTCCTCACCTTCTGAGGACAGAAAGTGCACATTCCCTTGGTTTCCTTCCATAAAAGGTATTTACATCCATCCATTAATATGATATATATATGTGTATATATATATATATGTATATATATATATATATATATATATATATATATATATATATATATATATATATATATATATATATATGTGTGTGTATATATATATATATATATATATATATATATATATATATATATATATATATGTGTGTATATATATATATATATATATATATATATATATATATATATATGTGTGTGTGTGTGTGTATGTATATATATATGTATATGTATGTATATATATATGTATGTATCATATTATATATATGATATATACAGTATATATATAATATGATATGTGTGTGTGTGTGTGTGTGTATACACCAAGGAGATGGATGCTCTGTCCCCACTGCATTTCTGCAGAGGCCTTAACCCTCTCAGTGATATCATTGATAAGATTGGCTACGGATACCGACTACGAAATGGAACCGTTATTAGCCACCTCCTGTGCATGGATAATCAAGCTCTATGCCAAGAGTGAACAGCACATCGATTCACTGATCCACACCACGACGATAGACAGCAATGACATCGGGATGTCATTCGGACTGGAAAAGTGTGGTCGGATGGTAAGATAAAGAGAGGGAAGGTAGTCAGAACTGAGGGGATCGAACTACCAGAAGAAGACATTGCAGACATAGAGGACAACTACAAGTACCTGGGGATCCCACAGGCAAATGGAAACCATGAAGAGGCCGCTAGAAAAGTTGCTACCACCAAGTACCTGCAGAGGGTCAGGCAAGTCCTGAGGAGTCAGCTGAACAGTAAGAACAAGATCCGGGTTATCAACACCTACACCCTGCCCATGATCAGGTACCCTGCTGGGATAATAAGCTGACCAAAGGAGGACATAGAAGCTGCTGACATCAAGACAAGGAAGCTCCTGACCATGCATGGAGGGTTTCACCCCAAGTCCATACACTGAGGCTGTATGCTAAGTGGAAGAAAGGACGACGGGCTCTGGTGAGTGTCAGTAACACAGTCCAGGATGAAACAACAAACATCCACGAATACATCACGAAGATGGCCCCAACTGACAGCGTGCTCAGTGAATACCTCAGGCAGCAGAAACCCAAGAAAGAGGAGGAAGAGGAGGAGCCATCGTGGAAGGACAGTCCCCTGCACGGCAGATAGCGGAGGCGGCTGACATCCAGAAAGCATACCAGTGGCTTGACAAAGCTGGACTGAAAGACAGCACAGAGGCACTAATCATGGCAGCACAGGAACAAGCACTGAGCACAAGATCCATAGAGGCTGGGGTCCATCACACCAGGCAAGACCCCAGGTGCCTGCTGTGTAAAGATGCCCCTGAGACAATCCAGCACATAACAGCAGGGTGCAAGATGGTAACAGGCAGGGCATACATGGAATGCCATAACCAAGTGGCCGGCATAGTATACAGGAACATCTGTGCTGAGTATTACCGGGAAGTCCCGAGGTCAATATGGGAGATGCCCCCAAGGGTGATGGAGAATGACCGAGCTAAGATCCTGTGGGACTTTCAAACACAGATGGAAAAAATGGTGGTGGTTAACCAGCCAGACATAGTGGTGGTAGACAAACAGAAGAAGACGGCCGTAGTGATAGATGTAGCGGTCCCGAATGACGCAACATCAGAAAGAATGAACACTAGAAGCTCAAGAAATACCAAGGGCTCAGAGAAGAGCTCGAGAAAATGTGGACGGTGAAGGTAACAGTGGTCACAATGCAGGAACTCCAGAAACACTTGAGGGAAGATGAACAACTTTAATAATTGACCAACGCGTTTCGGCTTGTGGCCTTCATCAGGGTCATAGTAAAACATTGTAGAAAATTGCTTAAATACAAGACAGGAAAAAGAAAAAAAATCAAATTAACCAGTCAAAACTTCATAGATAGATCAGCTGACATATAATAGGTACGTATTGGTTATTTGGTTAAGTCATGCCCAAGTTAATACTGGACTAGTTCATTAATGATGAGGAGGGGGGGAGGTGACATAACCCCCACCTGTCTGAAAATAACACATGCATAAGGTAACAGTGGTCCCAGTGGTAATCGGAGCACTAGGTGCGGTGACTCCCAAGCTAGGCGAGTGGCTCCAGCAGATCCCGGGAACAACATCGCAGATCTCTGTCCAGAAGAGCGCAGTCCTGGGAACAGCTAAGATACTGCGCAGGATCCTCAAGCTCCCAGGCCTCTGGTAGAGGACCCAAGCTTGAAGGATTGACCACCCGCAGAGGCGAGCAGGGAATTTAAAAAAAGTATATTATATATAAAGTAGAGCATTGTTCCAGGCTGCATAGGCAAGATGGCTGTGAAGGTTCTCAGTCATGCATAGACAAGAAATATGTCTTGTTTTTAATATTAATATCACTATGTTTTTGTTTCACAGGTACGATGATGAACTGCTGTGGTCTGCTAACTCTCCAGAGGGAACCAGGTACTGACAGGAAATAAAGTTTTCTCTGCAGACTCTTTTCATTAATGTAACATGCATGTAACAACATGACTTTTGTCAGTTGTAGTAACAAATAATAATATATAATTGTTTCAACCTTCAACATGAGATTTGCATTGAGGTTAATGGCCATTTTCATCTTCTACTGACCAAAGTATAAATAATAAAAACATCTGCATCTCCCACACAGACTGGTGAAGAGATACGCATGGCACCAAGCTCACTCTGTGAAGTTGACCATATGCATCCTGGGCAGTTGGCTGCTGCTGCATATGGCTATGACTCATGCAGAGTATAACATTATAGTAGAAAAGCAAAGAAGAAAATTGATGGACAAAAAACCAAACAAACAAGAAATAAACCCAATAAACAAATAAACTCAATAAAAATAGACAAACATTGTGACACTATTGAACAGTCAGGTTTAAGTACCAGCTTGTTAATGGTTGACTTTTGTGTGGCTGAAATGTAACACAAGACAGAATCTTTGAATCAGCCGTTTGCAAAACATTTGTATGGTTTATGCATTTATTCTAAATTTGTTTCTCTGTCAGTTCCTCTGAAGAGCATTGAGGTGGAGCTGGAGGTGAGGGACCATGTGGCTACAGTGTTCTCCACTCTGAACTATGAGAACAAGGAGGACAAACCAATAGAGGCTGTTTTTGTCTTCCCTCTGCCTGGAGATGCTGCTGTCTGTCATTTCAGTGCTCAGATTGGACAGACACAGATTGTAGCTGAGGTGAAGGAGAAACAGAAGGTGAGCTGGACAGTAAATATAAGCTGATTATAAGTGAGATTCACAATAAACACAGTGAATGTCACTGACATGTGTCACCTGTGCTTCAGGCTCGTGAGGAGTATGATGATGCTCTGAGCTCCGGTCAGCAGGCCTTCCTATTGGAGGAGAGTGATGAGAGTCCAGATATATTCTCTCTGAGTGTGGGCAGTCTGCCTCCAGGAGAGAGCGCCTCCATCAGGTTGGAGTACGTCACTGAGCTGGCTGTGCAGGCTGATGATGGTCTGAGGTTCTGTCTGCCTGCTGTGCTCAACCCTCGATACCAACCTCAGGGTAGGACAACTTCAGAATACTTGGACCAGAAATGTTTAAACCACATTACATCTTTAACAAACCTTAAAACACTGAAAGAAGAGAGTATATGACAGAGAACAAAGTCAAGATCCAGCTTTATTTTGTAGAAGAAAAAGTGATATGTATTTGTGTCATATGATAAACTTTGTAAGAAACCAGAGGCAGATGAATTGAGTAATCAAAGACTCTCACTGTTGAATTTTTTTGTCAGCTTGATATCCTGTAAGTGAAATGTAAATACCGGTATGTAAAATTGTTATGGGGATTTTCTCATTTTGTCACAACTGTTAAAAAATAAGATTGTGTATGTCCCAGTTTGCAGTGCTGTCTATTAAAATTCAAGTATGTGAAACATTTGCAGAACATACAGAGCACAGCTGGACTGTTGAGTTGTAAAGCTGCTCACATAGATGTGTGGTTCTCTATCACTTGTGCTCTGATAATCTAGTTATTTCTGAACAGCTGAAACGTAACTGTCTTTTATTTTTTTAATAAAATGGATCAGAGGTTTTTAGCAGCTGAAGTTTTTTCTTGTGAGCAGCCTTATTGTTTACAGTATTTCTAACCTGATGCTGTGTACAGGTAGTAAAGGTGCAGGTGTCCAGGTGACTTCTGTTCCAGCCTCTCTGGTGCCCTACAGCCTGTCTTTTTCTGCCCGAGTGTCCTCTCCTCGTCCAATCTCTAAAGTAGAGTCCAACTGTTCCCTGGACCCTCTGCAGTACCTCAACACTGATCAAACCCAGGCCACGGTAGGTAGAGTGCTGATGTGTCTGCTGTGTGTGGTTGTTACTTATTACTGAGGAATAAATATGAATGTGTTTGTGGTGTGCAGGTCAAGCTGGCTGCAGGACACAAGTTTGACAGAGATGTTGAACTGCTGATTTATTACAAAGACGCCCACCAGCCCACTGCTGTGGTGGAGGCAGGACAGGCCTCTGCTGAGCCGGGTGAGTGAAATTGTTGGTTTGCAAATAAGAATTAATGATCCCCGTTCTTCAACCTAAAAGTTAATTGTGTTGGAGCTATTATAAAATGTAAACTTGACATTTTTCTGTCCTTTTCATGTGTTTCAGGCTCTCTGATGGGTGATCCAGTGGTGATGGTGAGTCTGTACCCTGAGTTCCCCCAGTCTGTGATGTCTTCAACGGCTTCATGTGGAGAGTTTGTGTTCTTAATGGATCGATCTGGAAGTATGAGTAATACTCGCATCCGCAGTGCTAGGGTATTGATCGTTTGTTCTTACAGTCATATTAGATAGATATTCTATCACAGCGTTCCTCTCACACAGTGGCCTCATCATCTTTTCCTTCTTCCCTGAAGGATACTCTGCTCCTCCTGTTGAAGAGCTTACCAATGGGCTGCTATTTCAACATTTACAGTTTCGGGTCCAGATATGAACACATCTTCCTGTGAGTCTCTCCCTAATATTAGTCAGCCCAAGAATGGCCCTGCTGTCTTTGTTAAACTATCTTAATGGATGTTTTGGTGCATTTGTTCATTTGATGGCAGTAAGAGTGTGGAGTACAGCCAGAAGACCATGGAGGAGGCTCTGAAGAAAGTTGAGCAGATGGAGGCTGATCTTGGTGGAACGGAGATCCTGCAGCCCCTCAAACATATTTACAGCCAGCCCTGCATTCCCAATCAGCCCAGACAGGTAAAACATACAGTGGGACACTTTCCTAGTGTAGTTATGTCTCAGGTTGTGCAGCAGATAATTTGCTCATCAAAACGTTTGTGGTTTGATCCCTGGCCACATGACAATGTGTTCCTGAGCCCCAATGCGCATGATGTAGAGTGAGTATGTGCGTGTTAATGCTTTATAGAAAGCACTTCAACATAGGAAAAAGGCCCTGTATTCACCAGTTTCTTTTGTGTATAGGTGAATGAGACATGTTGTATAAAGAGATTTGAGTGCTCAAGCAGAGTAGAAAAGCACTAATAAGTAGGAATGGGTATTGTTTAGGTTTTATCCGATACCAGTACCAAACTGGTACTTTTGAAACGGTGCCGGTGCTTAAACGGTGCTCAAACCAGTGCTTAAAGAATGGAGAACACAAAATTTGTCCAAAAACCTCTCATGTTCAGCTGTTTTTTGTATAAAGATAACAATGTTAGCCTTTTCTGTAACTATAAGGCATATATTGTATCACTCTTGGATGGAAGCAGTGCTTAAACAATGGAAAAAAAAAAACTTTGTCCAAAAACCTCTCATGTTTAGCTGTTTTCCACTTTTTCTTTGGTCATTTTAGCCTTTTTGGCCAGGGTGAAGGGAGTATCTGCCGTCAAACAAGAAGACAGCCGCATGTAACTACGACAGTGTTTGCTAGTTCACCTTACATGTGTTAATTTAATAACGTGGTTAGCCTACTCAACGTAAATTACACACGAACAACATTAAGCTACTCACGCAGAGAAGAACGGCTGCTGCTGCTGCCATCATCATCCGTCATCATTTCTGCTACACTGGCAGGGCTAGGGGCCAGGACTCTCCTCTTCGGGATTTTTTGGGGGATGTTGCTAACTCCAGGTCCCACCCGCAGTAGATGTGTTTGGTGTGAGGTCTCGCAGCAAGCTATCAAATACGGCGCATTTCTCGGCTTTTAAAAAAATGCTATGCGTCGCCAGGTGTTTCATCGGATTTGAGGTATTACCTTTGCACAGTATCAGAGTATCAGCTTAAAGCACTTGTTGTAGGCTGCTGAGTTTGCATCTTTTGCTGTGAAGTACAGCCAGACTTTTGACCGCTTCGCCTTGGGCATTTTTAATCTGTAGCTCTGCTCAAAGAACGTACGTACCTGGGCCCGCCTACTATCCTCGGAAACGTAAAATGATTGGCTAGAATCTAAAGTGTATGACATCTCAGGGAAAAAAAAGCACCGAAATAAAGCACCGAAATGTGCGCTGCTTTTCGGTCTGGTTACTACCGTTTATGTCAGAACCGGTGCCATGATGGCACCGGATACCGGTACCCATCCCTACTAATAAGAATAAGTCAATTTACCATTTCTGAAACCTAACTTTGCTCTCAAAACCAGATGCTTGTTTCATATTATGTCCTTATGTGCCAACTCTCCTCTCTAGTTGTTTGTCTTTACTGATGGAGAGGTGGGGAACGCCAAAGAAGTGATCGATCTGGTGAAGAAGAATTCAGGTTCTCACAGGTGAAACCACAAAAACACAACTATATCTACACAGTTACCAGAATGTCCAACATGTCCTCTGTGTACTCAAAGAAAACTGTTGTATTGCAGGTGTTTCTCTTTTGGGATTGGGGAAGGGGCCAGCTCTGCTCTCATCAATGGGATGGCCAAGGAAGGAGGAGGTGACGCTCAGTTCATCACGGGGACTGACAGGATGCAACCAAAAGTATGACATTAAACACAATTATGAAGGAGGATAATAACACCATATGAATTCTTACTAACCATATTTAACCAATTCATAAACGATACTACATCTTATTTTGCTGTTTTTGTTAATTGTAATAAATTCAATCCAAGGTTTGTGTTTGACACCATCAGCAGATTGCTTAATCTGCCTCAATCTGCTTTCCCTGCCATGTATTCCAGTGACTGCAAACAAGTCTGCACGTCTTCAACTGGCCCAAGTCTCTTCAGATCAGTTCTCTTCTCCGAGTATAAACAAATTTTCTCAACAGGTTTCCTTGACATTATTTCACACATGACAGGGCTCTAGAGTGCGACCGATTGGGTCAGAAATGCGACCAAATTTTTCAGTGGTGCGACTAAAAAAATATTTGAAAAAAAAGTCTCTGCAACTCTCCGTGTGGTCAACAACAGAAACACATTATGCCCCTATCGTGGACTAAACCAATCAGAGATAGTCAGGGGCGGGACCTTTCTGATTGGCCGTGGTCCAGTTGAAAGTGCAGTTGGAAGAGGGAGGTGAGTATGTTGAATAAAGCAATATTGATTCATTAAATCCTGAATTGACTTTTAAATATAACTGTGTTTTGTCAGAAACGCCAGATTCTCAGATTAAAGCTCACAAAACTATTTCAACAACCACCAAACAGCAAATGAGAGCAGGTACACGGATTCCACACAAAGACGTAAACACAGAGCGGACCTAACACATCAGAATCAACTTTCTCGGCTTTCTCACCTGACGGCCCGTAGACGTCAGCCCGTCAGCGATTCTGATGCGTCGGGTCCGCGCTGTGTTTACGTCTTTTTGCGCTGATTCTGAGCTGCAGGTTTTATCTCTCTCCAACCAAAATTCACCGAGCCAGCAGCCAAAGAAGCAGCAAACTGCGCTTCACATTTGATCAATGTCGTCATGAATTCCCTCTGAGTTTTGCTGTTTTGCTTCCACAACGATAAAAATCACACTTCATGCACAGCTCTCTCCCTCTCTCTCTCACTCTCTCTCTCTTTATACTTCAAGAACAGTTTCCTGTCTCAAATCTCTGTTTTCTGAATTTTTCATTCGCTTATTACCCACCAGTCTACCGTTGTTTACAGCGCTGTCGGCCGCTGTCTTTTTCTTTTCTTTTTTTCACTTAAATGACCTCGGACAAGAAAGCCTATTTTTTTTCTGTTGTTCAATACTGAAGAAATTTAAACTTTTTAAAATTATGCAAAATTGCGGAATATTGCAGAATATTTTTAAGGTTATCTGCTATAAAAAGCCAGACCAGAAAAATCTCCTTTGTGTTTTTCTGTGTTTTATTCTCAGTTACTTTGACACAAAGGCATCTGCTGTGATGTTCACAATTCTGATGAAGTCTCACATGTATCAGTACTGATAAATGATCAGAATTATAATATTCTTGACTGTCTGAGGCTAAATTGAATCGAATCAGGACTTTGAGAACCGGAATCGAATGGATTATAGAAATCAGTGATGATACCCAGCCCTAGTGAGCAGCCTAGGCCCGACAGAAGTGGATGTAGCGGTGGGTAATAGGGCTTTGGAGTTGACGTCACGCCGCAGTGCATTGTGGGATCGCGGCGCCATGACAGAAGGCCACAAATCAAAACAAACACACTGTGTTGGAAGCAGGACTGTCAGAACCATGCTTAAAATCAGCGCAAAAGACAAAGGGCTGTATTGCGACCGATTGCGCCCACACGCCAACAGACGGTACTTGGAAAAAATAGCGTGCATCGGTAATGTGGACCCGTATGAAATAAGGCAGTGGAGCGGAAACCCAGACAGCCTACCGCCGTTGTCCTATCCAGATATTTTCGCGTACCTTGTCTGTGGAGTCAGCGCATACACTGCAAATCATTTTTGGAATTATAAATTCCTGGAGACGCACATCTAATTCACAAACGGTTGGGTACAAGATTTGTCCGTTTTTAAGCCTCCACGTTGTGAGTAGCCAGAGGTTGCACATAACATTGACTTCTCCTCAGCACCCCAAAATTGCTCTAGATGAACGATTCATGATTGATGCCAGCTGTGCGTTGCCATGTAAATAGTTTGCATTTCATGTGTACCTGCACATGTACTTGCTAAGTACATGTGAACAGATCTTGAATTAAAAAAAACAACAACATACTTACCCTGGTTTGACAGCCACACTGGGGCACATATTCACCAAAACACAGCACACCTTAACAATCTTATCAAGCAGTGTTGTGTCTTCACCCTGACATGATATGAGTAACTCCTGTCCACAGCCTCCATGACATGGTGATTTTGTTGTTGGTCTTCTGTCAGATCTTCATCTATTACTGTTTTTGGGGCGGGGGTTACCTCCGATGGGTGCTCTTTTTCGTACTCGTTGCACTCGCCTTGCGCGCCGGTCTGAGTCTGACTGCTGCAATCCAAGCCTGATGTCTTCGTTTAGTAATATCGGATACATGAGATCCCTCCCGTTGCCTCCAGGAGGGGAAACGATGAAAAGAGAGACAACACAGTACGTACGAACCATAGCTGACGCTTCCGTGTCCTTCGTTTGGCCTACTGTCATGGCGGGAGGGGGCGTGGCCCCCCTCACATCACGCTCCAAATCCCTATAAGAAAAGATGAAAAGAACTATTGATAACTTTTTTGTTAAGTTACGGCCTGATTGGTCTGAAATTCATAGCCAGTGCTCTGACACGGTGCCATCAATCTTTGAATGCTGAAAAAGCACAGTGTATCCAGAAAACACACCCAAGTGCCCCCTCTCCCCACTGCCTTTCAGCAGCATGCAACAGCAAACAGGTCATCAGAGGAGGCCGAGATGATGATTAAGTTTAACATTTTCTACAATATTGACAAAGCACTTTAAGCACAAGATTGTTAGTTAATAATCTAGAAATGAATGTTGTCTGTATGGACTGCAATTTCCCCCCCAACAAAGTGCACATGTAAAACTGCGGTTTTAAGCGATACGGTTGAAAAATTTGAGTGCGCCTAACTTTTGTGCCGGTGCACCCATGACAAAAAGTTAGTCTGGAGCCTTGCATGAAAACTTTTTCCTGCCCAACAGACATAATCTCTCCTCTCTTCTAAATTCATTAAGAGGTTCTGTATGCCGTCTCTCCTTTGACACAAGGCCCAGTGTCTGTAAAGGTTCTCAGTCATCCATGTCATCGTAGTCTAAGGATCTTGTAAAGAAAACTGTCTGGACTTCTTTAAGTTGCTTGAAGACGTTTCACCTCTCATTTGAGAAGCTTCTTCAGTTCTAAGGTCAAATGGCGGAGAGTCCCAGATTTAAACCCAGTGGAAGTTTTCCGCCAAAGAAGAACAAAGGACCCCCTGATGATCCTCTACCTAATCACATGAGCCAAGGTGTGAAAACGGGTGTGGGTCACAATCAGCCAGGGTTTCAGGTGTGCTCATTGTGAAACCTGGCCCCACCCTATCATGCGATTTCCTGAGGTCAGATGGCCCAGGATGTGAGTGGGCAATAAGGCGTCTGGGAAGGGAACTCAAAACTGGGTTATAGATGGCAGACAGTTGGTGTCGTAAACCACCGCCTCTGTTCAAAGATGGTTGCTCACAGTGGACGTAAATGGCTTCTTTCACTCCTCTTTCAAACCATCTGTCCTCTCTGTCCAAAATGTGAACATTGGCATCCTCGAAAGAGTGTCCTTTGTCCTTTAGATGCAGATGGACTGCACCCAGAGTTGCAGTACCCTTCCAAGCAATGTTCCCTCTAATTTTTCATGTGTCTGAGCGAACACACAAACTCCCTGAGCGATCCCTTGGACCACAGTGAGCGACATCAGACGTGTGCACTGTGGTCACGCCAGCATCGAATCCATCCAAGTTACATGGTTTATTAAGATAATCAAATTACAGGATTTACATTTATGTTAGACTACTTTTAATTAACTGCTTTAGCCCACTTATAAATGAAAATTTAAAATATCTTGTTTATGACCTGTGTAGTATGCTAACACTATTGGAAGTAAAAATAACTTGAACTCCAATTTTGAAAACACACTTTTTTTTTCTTTTTTTCATAAAGCTCTGACTTGTATTATGAGTATGAGTCTGTGGTCTGGGACAGAGTCCTGTAACTCTGTCTGCCAAATACAGTATATAATGACCAATGTTGGGCAATTAATTATATAGTTGCTTCTTCAAAAAAGTTACTCAGTTTGGCAAACAACAAAGTTTTTTGCAGCTTTTTTTTTTTTTAATGCAGCCAAGGCGTTTTTAAATAAACATTTCAAACTATTTACAGAACAATCAGGTGTTCTGCATCAAATTTGATGCCACACTAATTATTTGTGCCACTCCAAAAAATAATTTCTGTCCACTATGAGATAAAGGAGAACAACAGCCTGATACCTGCAGGCCTGACAACAGGAGATGTATCACTCCTGTAACACATGTAACATTCACCAGTCGCCTCACTGTTTCTGACACACACAACAAAACTATTGACTACATTACACACTAACTACACAAGATTTGCACTAAACTTCTCAAATCGCTCACATCTCAAAACACCGCCATCACTCCTAAAACTTCTTCCCGTTTCTTAACAACTAGATGCCACATTGCCATATCATTTTTTGATTGGTCAACATGGTACTTTTTTCGACCAATAGGAAAGGGTGGGGGTTGGTTTTGTTTTTGCTCACAGGTGGACAGTGCTTTCGAGCGTTTTCCTTATAAAACGCCGTTTTTACCGTTTCTTCCCGCAGTAAATATAAACAACGACAGTATTCAGGAAGAAAACCAAACATTGTATATATTTTTTTTCATAACTCTGGTTTTACGTGGCCTATCAACACAATTTAAAAACTGGTATAAAGTCCACACTTTTCCCTTTTTCAATTGTTCCTTCTGTCCTGCTCACCTCTCCAATGGTTGTACACGTTGTCATTAACGTGGCTTCACTCCACATCAGCCACGCCGCTTTGCCAGCTGTTTTAGCTGGCAAAGCGTCCTTATGTGCCGACACCGGTGTTTTACCGGTGTCGGCACATAAGGACGCTGTCATAGCCTGTCAACGACGTTGACTGGCTGCGTATATACAAATGTGAATCGCATCATTGGCTGGACTATGGGATAAGGTGGCATCATTCTAATCCCATACGGGAGCAGCCAGTCACTTACTGACTAACACTGCAAAACACAATTGTTAAAGTTTTAATTTTAATTTCAATTCAGGTTAGATTTTTTTTTGTGCGCAACACAGATTTTCTTTGCGCAGAGACTGTGCCAGCAGTGCGCAATTGTGCACGTGCGCAGCTTAGAGGGAACATTGCTTCTAAGTCTACCCAAAACTGGCCACCATGACTGCACAGGTGCACATCTAAGATCCCCCTACCATGTAGGCTGGATAACCATCGACAAGCCTGGCGTGTGGCAGGGTTTCGGACAGGGGGCAGAGAGCGCTGGAGTGCACAGGTTTATTGTGAGATGTGTGAAAGCTTGGGTGGATGTGTAGGGAGGCTGGTAACTTCAGTTTTACTGCCGTGATGGAGTCCACCTGGTATGGGCGAATGTACCTGGAAGAGAGTTTGCATAACAGTTACTTTAGGGGAATGTCTTTTGCAGCAAGCAACACCTTTTGCTCAGGTAGCTACCTTGGAGCAGGTGTTCTGTGGCGGTCTGCATAACTGCACTGGCACTCATCTTTCCAGTGTAATGTCTCTCTGGCCCGTGTCCAGACATGTTGATATCGCCACTACTGTACTCTCTCTATGTTTCTGGGAATAAAGTGGTTGTTATCCTAAGGAGATCTCAAATGCAGAAAAACCAGTAGTGGATGAAGTGTGAGGTCTGTGTGCATACTCCACCCAGACTAGATATGATGAAGGGTTGGTGGAAGTGAGACAGCGAAGTATAGCGTCCAGCTCCAGATTCATCTATTCTGTTTGGCTGTTGGTCTGGGTATGATATCCTGACCTGGATCTGATAGACTGACCCGGCCTCCTAATGCTGAACAGAATGACCTCCAAACATGTGAAGTAAACTGAGGTAGTCAATCAGACATGATCTCCACTGGAATACCGTGGAGTCGGAAAACATGATCAGCAGGTGAAGGTAGTTTTTTCAAGGCTATAAGGTGGCCTGACTTAGAAAACCTGTCAACTATGGTGAGTATTACAGTTTTGCCTGAGGAAGCAGGGAGTCCAGTAAGAAAATCCAGAGCTATATGGAACCACGGTATGTGTGGGATGGCTAGTGGGTGTAGAAAACGAAACAACACTGGTTGTGGTGTTTATTGCAGGCACAAATGGAAAATGAAGCTATGTAATCTCTCGCATCCTTTTTTAGTGATTCCCACCAAAAATGACGGTGAAGTAAAGAGACTATCCTTCTTACCCTGGGATGAGAGAAAAAAACGGGAAATGTGTATCCAAACATTGTCTCTCTTGGCTCTGACGGAGGCAGATGCATCTTTCCCTATCTCTCACCTTATCTTTCCTGCTTGGCTTCTATTTCCTTGTCTAGTCTCGTCTAACTCTAACCCTCAGAGAGTCTCTTAGTCTTGTTCTCTAAAACCTTAAGAATAATGGATTTGATCAACTGGTCCCTGAACCGAATTGACACCATTTTCTCAATGAGAAGCCCAAGTTCAGGAGAGCCTGATTGTCCTGGAGGGACATTTCCTGCCGGATACACGATGGATGGGTGGGAGCAGTGGTGCGTCGTGTACTGGCAGGACTGTGGATTGAGGACATAGAAGATTTATACCTATTCGGAACCATGATAACAGGGTTCTTGCTGATTGGAGCTGGCTCGGCCCTGGCTTATCAAAGACTGAAGAAACCCCACTAGGCTAGCCACTATGATTGAAGTGATGGGACGGACTGCGAGTACTCAGACTGTTCTTATTGAACCAACGTGGATAAGATCTTAGAGAAGCTCACGACTCTTCAACAGGAAATTGACAGACCCGGTGACCAGTGACGGATATTTAGGCAGCATGTTCGTACTAAACCGAAACATCATTTCTCTCATCTGGCTACCCACATCGCTAGAAGGCCCCTCAGGGCCAGCTGGTTGAAAATAACAAATTCTTCTCCTTGATTATGAGATTCTTATGGCTCTCTGCACCCGTATCCTTCCGAGGCCACCTGTGTAGGCTGCGGACTGTTGACTTTCGCTGGGTGAAGGGACACTATCTCAGTTGAACACAGGATACACATACACATGCACACACACACGTACACTGACATAGATAAGTGCTCACCAACCCTCATGCATCCCAAACGCATGCGATGCTTTCCCCCACCCGATGCAGACGGCGGGTCGACTGGACCAGTGCAACGTTGATTGCTGCAGGACCAGCTGTTGCTGTCCACACCAGAAGACTCTCACCCCACACCCACAGCTGTTGCTTGTGATGTTTTCATGATGTTATGATGTGAAGTTCATGTGATCTTTGTGCTGAGGAGTTTTTTTTTTTTTTTTTGTTTTCTGTTCTCATACTGATCTCCTACTAAGAGCTCAGTCTGAGTTCTCTTTTTCTCTCCTCTATTCCCCTATTGTGTTGTAAATTTCATTGTTTTTTCTTTACGCTACATGTTCTGACCTCTACCCAATGTGATGTTTGTATGCGAGATATGACCTCCTCCAACCATACATGCAACATGTATGGTTGGAGGAGGTCATATCTCGCTGCAGGCAACTGCAAGTGGTAAATAAATCATCATCATCATCATCGTCATCAGTGGAGCACTGTGGCATGTGCGGAGGCAGGTACAAACTGTCGTCCAGGTGGGCCAGTTCCTGGGTCAGATTCCACTTGGAGGGCCTGCTGGACTCTGTTTACCATCCCCAATTTCACAGCGTCCACCTTACACAAAGCAGGGAGAATGTTGGCAGGCTCGGGGGTACTGATGTCTGTGGCAAACTGGTGGAGGAAGGCATCAGGTTTGACATTTTTGGACCCTAAATGGTAGGAAACAAAGAATTTAAAACGTGCAAAAAATAGTGACCAGCGAGCCTGACGGGCATTCAGTCTCTTGGCTGTTCTCAAATAAGTTAAGTTCTTGTGATCGATCCAGATCACAAGAGGATGCTCTGCCCCCTCCAGTAAGTGTCTCCATTCTTCTAGGCCCAATTTTACAGCCAACAAATCACGGTCATCTACATCATAATATCTGGGGAGAGACTGCGAGAAAAGAAGGCACAGGCTTGTAGTTTGCCTTGAGAACCTGAGTACTGTGAGAGGACTGTTCCGACACCAGTGTCTGATGCTTCCACTTCTACAATACACAACTTTGAGGGGTCGGGGTGGATGAGAATGGGAGCAGAAAAGTCAATTCAAAGAAGGCAGTCTGTTTGTTCAGCCTCACTTCTGGTACCGGTGCCCATTCTCAATTTTAAATGCATGTAGACACTGGGTCTGGTTATTTCCTGAGGTAATAATACCTCACATGGGTTTGGTCTGGTGGGTAGTGGTAGCGAAAACCTGATTATTAAGGACTGTAGCAGGGATGGGAGGATTTAACAGGACCAAAGTGAGATGTAACTCATTAGTTAACCTAATATCAATTAGGTTCTGCTCAACTCCTGAATCTGCTGAGGCTTGAAGTGACCTAGTGATCTGGTTGCGACTGAGGGTGACCGGAGGGAGAAGCAGAGATTCAGTTGAAGTGAGGGACACCCTATCCCCAAATTTACCGGCAGACAGAGTCTTTTAGCCTAATTGGACAGGTTGCTATAAAGTAACTTGGAGAGCTACAATACAAACATTTTCTGCTACGGCAGTGTCTCTCCTTTTCTTCGGCTGTTAGCAACGATCAACCTATCTGCATGGACTCTGGGGAAGATTCTGACACGGAAAGCCATGTAGACAGAATGGATACTGGAACTGGAGGTGGCGGTGCTGGGACCTGGATTGGAGAGGAACAAAATTGGGTGCAGTGAGGCTAAAGGCTCTTTTTGACCCCTCTCTCCCTCATATGGGCAGGTAGCGATCTGATGAAAAGTGAAGTAAGCTTCGACCCAGGTGAGCGCTTCTCCCCTCAGCATCCCCACAAAATACAAGCGCTTCGAATCATCATCATTGCAAAAGGAATCCCTACACCGACCCAACTCACCAGCGAATGGGTCGAGGGCAGGGGATACTGCATCTCTAATACATTAGTTTCATTGAAAGCAATGGGGGTGTGACAGGCGGAGTGGCCTTAGTGAATGCCGGCGATGGCTTTGAGGATGGAGAAATGGGTGCCGCACTGGACGTGAGATCTGATTTGAGTTCAAGAATCAAGTATCTTTTTGTGTTTGTCTTCGATAGGTTTACATTGACCACCTAGGAACTGCAACATCTGCTGAAATTCATGTTATCTGGCACCCTGTTTCACAATTGCTGTGCGAATTGGATCCACCTAGTCCAATTTCCTGTTCAGTTCATACTAACACAAAGCCCGGAGGCCGACAGAAAAGATGGCAGAAACCAAAACAGACAGCGATCAGTTTAGTGAGTTTATTGAACAAGTGCAAAAATACATAGCTGAATGAGACAGGCAGGGGAATTATGTGAGGACAGATGGCAACTAATTTCTGTCTGGACTTGAGTGTCATATTTGGAGAGTTTTTTATTATTTTTCAGGTGATGCAGTCGCTGCGATTTGCTCTGCAGCCGACTGTGGTCGACATCTCAGTCACATGGGATTTACCAAAGGAAGTGTCTGTCACTGTCCTCTCTCCACCAATCACAACACTTTTCCAGGGTCAGAGGTCACTGATTTATGCCCAGCTCACTGGACAGGTAGGAGCAGCAGCCTCTCATGTTTTTGTTTAGGTATTTGATGACAGTAATTAACGTGACTTCTAGCACTGTAACTCTGTGTCAGAGCTCAGAGGCAGCAGAGGGCTGTGTGACGCTGAAGTACAGCCTGGCAGGTCATCCCTCTGAGAACCAGCTGCACTTCAGTCTCAGACCTGCAGAGGACACTGGGTAAAACAGTTTAACACAAACAACACTTCTGTTTTGAATTGTGAGTTTCCATGTGTTGAAATTAAAACAGTATTTTCAGAATTATGATACTACTAACTGTAAAACATTTAACAAAACACAGACCTAATGCTGTGTGCCTAGTTTTAAATCTGTTTCACCTTTTCCTAATCATTATTTCTTGGATTAGGGGTATCATAACATCTAATAGTAGATCATTACTGATCACAAACATATTAGACATGACAGAGTAATCTCAGTCTGCGGTTTGTGTGAAATCTGTCAGGGTTCCTGGGTCAGCGACCCAGTGATTTCAGTTTGTTCATGTTCAGTTTATTTTGCCACATCAATGTTGTTCTCACTTCCTGTTTTTCCCGTATCAGCTCGTCTCTCATGTCGTTAGCCAGATTATGTTCAGCTGTGTACTTACCGGTCTCTCATTATAATCCGCATCAGTCTGTGTATTTAAGTCCTCAGTTTCCTCCAGTTCTTTGTCGTGTCATTGATGTTGATGTCGTCTCTCCGCCTGTATGGTCAGTTAAGTCAGTCCGTCAGCCAGCCAGCCGGCCCAGTCCAGTCCAGTCCAGTCAGCCAGTTAGTTCAGTCACCCAGTCAGTCATTTCAGTTCATGTTCTGTTCATCCAGCCTACCCGCAGTAAAACACCATTATCCTGCACCGTGAGTCCAGCGTTTGGGTCATCTCTTCCTCGCCTCCACACACGACACACCTGACAAAATCAAGGAGGCATTGTTTGAATTCAAGTCCAAACACTATTGTGCAATAATCTGACACTTTTCTTGTAAAATATACTGAGAATAAACAGCTTGACACACACAGGTACCTTGCCGATAACAACAATTTTTTGTCCTCAGAGCCTGCTTTTGTACAAAAATGACAGACTTGTCTGTACATTGCACATAGTGTTTGTTTAGAGAAGAAAACAAAGCCTGTCTGACCTTTAAAGACAAATCTGTCAGCAGCAGAAAGAAATCCGTGCAAGATACTGTCAGGACTCGTTCAGACTGATAACCGGTCACCATCCTCTGTCAATGTGATTGATAACAACAAAAAGTAGTTAAGAAGGGATTATAAACCTTTAAAATGTAGTTTTTACAGTAAGTTTAATGTACTGTTATGTATGCTTACCAGATCCTCTTTAAAAATCTTTAAATTTCTATTTGCTTTCTTAACAATGCCTCCATGAAGCCCAGTTACACAAATCAGTTGGTTAAACTACAGTCATGTCTTAAAGATGTCAAGGCCTGGATGAACTCTTAATTTCCAGCTTCTAAATTCAGACTAAATTGAGGTTTTATTGTACTCGACCCTACAAAACTTAGAAAAGTAGTGTCTCACCAAATTCATGATGGCTTTACTTTAAACTCCAGCATCACTGTGAAAAATCCTGGAGTTGCTTTTGATCAGGATATCTCCTTTACTGGACATGTCAACGGAATATTTAGGTCTGTTTTCATTTAGTTCTGTAAAATCTCTAAAATTAGAAACATCCTGTTTCAGAGTGATGCTGAAAGATTAGTTAGTAAATAATTAGTCCATTTTTTATTTTTAGACTGGACTACTGTAATTTATTATTATCAGGGCTGTAAAAGCTCCCTAAAAGTCTTCAGTTAATTCAACACACTGCAGTGAGAGTACTAACAGGAATGCAAAGATTATATTTTGTCAATACTGGCTTGTCTTCATTGGCTCTCTGTTAAATCCATATTTGAATATAAAGTCTTTCTACCTGCCATCATTCTCCTTTAGTAATCAGGCTGCATCACAAAGACTAAAGATTTGACAGTACCATATAGTCCCAGCAGAGCACTTTGCTGTCAGACTGCAGGTTTACCTGTGGTTACTAGTGTTTTTAAAAGTAGAATAGGGAGCAATGCCCTCGGCTTTCAGCCCTCTCTTCTGTGGAATCATCAGTTTGCATTTGGGAGTCAGACACTATCTCTATTTTTAATATTACTCGTTAATACTTTCCCATTGGGGCTGTATCAGATGACCCTAAACCATCCCTTAGGTATGCTGCAACTGGGTTGCTGGTGGCTTACCATGATACACTGAGCATTTTATCTTCATTTTGTCTTCAATCTCCATCTGTTTATACACCAAACTGCATTTCTCTTGCTTTCTCTCTTTCATAGCTTGTCTTTCTCCTGACTCTCTCTGTTTCCTTCTGTGGGATTTCTGCCAAGCTGCAGCCTTTCTTTGAGGTCTAGGGAGCGGACCCAGCTTTGGTGTTAATTTAAGGACAGCTCAGGAATTTCTTAAGCTAATGGGTAGTTTTTCTTGTACTACACAAACTACTAGCTGTTTGTTAAAAAGTAACTTCAAACTTCAAACAGTCAGTAAAGCCAAACCCAGCTCAAGGGTCATTCTGTTTGAAATCAACACAGGACTTCTGCTCAACCATCTCTGATTTTCACAAAAGTTCATTGGTAAAAAGTTTGGGCACGTATAATGACTACTGTGAAATTTTAGCTTCAAATACTAAATACTACTGAAGATATTTTCTTCAAAAAATGCTCTGTTGTACTATGTTGTACTGCTAAAACAAAAAATATCAGTAGGTTGTCCTGTTCAAATAGAATATATGTATATTTTTAATTTGTGAGACTAAGTGACTCCATTTCAAATAATAACATTTTTTTTACAATTTCTTTTTACATTTGACCATCTGGACACTCTAGTATTTGTTGTATTTTGAAGAGACAGCCTACTGATTATTTTTGTGGCACGACTTGTCATGTTTGCTCAATGCCACATGAAATTTGAAAGGAAATACCATTTTCTTCAATTCAGTTAAATTTTATTTATACAGCCCCAAATCACAACAACCGTTGCCTCAAGTTGCTTTATATTGTAAGGAAGATTCTACAATAATACATACAGAGAAAAACCCAACAATCATATGACCCCCTATGAGCAAGCAGGCTACAGAGGGAAAGAAAAACCTTTTAACAGGACGAAACCTCCAGCAGAACCAGGCTCAGGGAGGGGCGGTCATCTGCAAAATATAAAATATGCATGTGTAACAGAAAGGATTGGTGAAGGACACTGGATTTGATTTCATAATTGTGCCAGAGTAATAAGGCAACGAAGTGGCTGATGAATGAGAGAGTTCAACATGTTGTGACCAAAGGCCTGCACACAACACAAGTGAATTACACGATTTCTTTGTAGATTAGAAGCATTGCAGTCTATGTAAATAAACCAGCTAATTTGGATCACTCCACCCTGGAACAACAAGAATTCAAAGAAACCATTAAAAGCCCGGAAATACCATCAAATTCATTCCCATGATGAGTGTATGTAAACATCTCATAACAACTGCAAGTAAACAAAAGCTTTGTTTACGTGCAGAAATTCTTTCACAATGAGTAGACTTTAACCCCGTGACTCAGTGGTCCTCAACAATTGCATACAATATTGTTAATAATCAACAAATCAATGTTTGACTCACTTCCAGCTTATTGTAGGTTTCCTCCCTTTCAGCAACTTCTACGCTGCAGTCTGAGCTTTTCTACACTTGTTATGATCAAATAAAGGTGACACTGTTGAGTATTTTGCTGCAGTTACTTGTCTGACAGGCAGAGACTCCATTCCCACAACAAAACAGCAAAGTGAGGCTGAGACTGAGGCTCAGATACACAGATAATTTAGGAAGTTTTTGATCATTCTTTCAAAAGGACATTTGTGAGGTTGGTCATTGATCAGTTTGAGTTCAGGACTCTGTGCAGGCCAGACCAGTTCTTCCTCATCAGACTCACTAACTTGCTTTGTGCACTGGTGTGCAGTAATGCTAGAACGGGAAGGGGCCCAAACTGTTCTTGCAAAGTTGAGAGCATGAAACTGTCAAAAGTTTCTTGGTATGCTGAAACATTAAGAGTTCCTTTCACTTGAACTAAGGGACAACCCCAACTCCTGAAAAACAACCCTGCACTAAAATCCTCCCACTACCAAACCTTACACTTAGCACAAAGCAGTAATACAAATACCAATCTCCTGACAACCCCCAAATCTAGACATGCCCATCAGAGAACACTCCTTTTCACACTCTTTGCTTTGACCTTGGTATTGAAAGGCTCAGATGCAGCTGCTCAGCCATGGAAACCTAGTGTTTGAAGCTCTTTCTGTCCTGTTCTTGAGCTAATGCGAAGACCACATGAGGTTTGGAGGCCTGTAGCAATCTTGTTAAAACTATTTAAGGATCAGATCTAAAACAATACCATTAGAATACATTTTCTTCTTTTCTGTTTTATTCTTTAACATGGAAACTTCCATCACATTTGAAAATTCAGTCAAATATGGATATAATTACTTCACCATCCATCCATCCATCCAACCCTCCCTCCCTCCCTGGCTTATCCAGCCCCAGGTGGTGGGGTCAGCAGCCTAAGCAGACAACCCAGACCTTGCTCTCCCTGCCCATCTCCTTAGGCTTGTAAAGGAAAACACCAAGGCGTTCCCAGGCCAGCTGAGAGCTGCAATCTCTGCAGTGTGTCCTTTTTTTTTTGCCTGTCCCGTTTGGCTCTTTTGCCATCAGAATTATTGTCTAAAGGCGAAGGAAGATGCCCAATGGATTTACTTTACCAAATGGACCATCCCAGCCTTGCCATAATGGTCTATTTGATTCACCTTTTATTGTTTATTTTATTTTTTATTTTCACTTGCTAGATACGGGACAGACTTGACGGGGGAAAAGAAAGGGGAGAAAGAAAGAGGGAAAGAAAAACAGCGGAGAAGAGGGACGGGGAAAAAGGGCAAAAAACAAAAACCAACAAAATAAGCAGAAAAAAAATACATATATCGATCACCTGGATCACTGTTGAGAAAGAAAAAAGAAAACAAGCAGAAGAAAATGAGAGCGATAGAATAAACAACATCATGATGATCTATAGGAATATAACAGTAAATACTTAATATTAAACATTATTGTGCAGCACGTGAGATCGACAGCGCACAGTGTGCTTTGAGGTAGGAGCCAAAAAGGGTGTAGTTTGTGTGTGTGAGCACCCGTGTGTACACCTGTGAGCATGAGTGCGCTTGTATTTAAAAGGTTCCTTCATGTAATGATCTGCTAGAGGGTGTGGGGGGCCACAGACCCATCCTCCAGGGCATGAAGCAGGTATGGAGGAGATCAAAACTCCAGACATCCAGAGGCCCCCAGAACACAAGAGACCAAGGAAGACCAACAGAGGGGCAGCCGCGCCACTGTCCCAGAAAGAGCTGAGGAGAGTCCCAGATGAGGGGTCACTCAGCAGCCGTGGAGCAGAAGCCAGGGGGGGTTGCAGTGACGTGCCCGGGAGCTCCGCCAGCAGCCAGCTGTGCCTGAGTGACCGAGCCCCAGGCCGAGAGGCCGAGGGCACCCCACCCCCGAAGTGGCCCGAGCGAGCCCCAGGCTCCAGGCCCCGACAAGCAGCCACCAAGGAGTGAGCCGGTGTGTACCTGGACGCCCACCCCCGGACACAAAGAATCACCAACGCACCGATGTCTGAGGGCGTCTGCCCATGGCAGGGGAAGTGGTGGGGGGAGATAGGCCTCCATACCTTGGAGGTCCCGAGATGTCCCCAGAGAGGTGGCGTCTGATACCCGACCTGACATATGGACACAGACATACAGGCACACACAGATACAAACATCCATTCCCACCCTCATGCTCTCATATGCAATTACTCAACACTCACCCAACGTGGAGACAGACATAAAGAGACGCTGTACACACAATCACACTCTCCAAGCGTACTCTAAGCCCCGGGTCTAGGTACCCTTGCCCCTGGAGGGGGAAACTGCACCCAGACCCAGGTGGTGGTACCCTTTTCCCTGGGGTGGGGAGAAGCAGACCACTCTGTAGTGTGTCCTGGGTGTGCCCCGGGGGGCATCCTACCAGTGTGACATGCCTGGAACACCTCACCTAGGATATGCTCAGGAGGCATCCTAGTCAGATGCCTGAACCACCTCAACTGGCTCCTTTTTGATGTGGAGGAGTGGCTCTACTCGGAGCCCTTCTTAGATGGATGAGCTCCTCGCCCTATCTCCAAGGGAAAGACGAGTCACTCTTTGGAGAAAGCTCATTTCCACTTCTTGTATCCGTGATCTCATTCTTTTGGTCACTACCCACAGCTCATGACCATATATGAGGGTAGGGATGCAGATCGTACGGTAAATCAAGAGCATGGTGTTCTATTATTTGAGTACAGGGGGGTGGGACCCATGTCCCTTCTTCAGTCTGTGCCTAGTCGTCCCCCATGGGCTTAGACCAGGCCACCAGGCACCCTCCCCTTGCTTGGCTCCCAGGTGGGACCCCAGTAACTCTTCCTCAGGAGGGTGAACTGTTCCCTATTTCTTTCACTCAGATGGGTCTCTTGAATTGCTCCTTGTCTGGTCCCTCACCCAGAACCAATTTGCCATCGGAGAGCCTAACCTCCGACAACATAGTCCCTGGGATGCCTGGGACACACAAACCCCTTCACCATAAAAAGGTAGCAATTCATGGAGAAGTGTTTCATCTAGTTTATGTTGTTCTCTATTTCAGGTAGATTTGTTTGTAACACATTCTCACATTAAAATTCATTGTAAAAAATCTTCTTTTCTCTTTAAAACTGTGTTTTTGTCATTAAATCATACATTTAATTGACATCAGACATTCTTTGAGATTACTGGCTGCTCAGTGTCGATCACTCCCTCCTATCTTCCTTAAATACACACACACACACACACACACACACACACACACACACACACACACACACACACACACACACACACACACACACACACACACACACTCATTATATGAGTTAAACTTTAACATACTTATTTAATGTACCTGATTATATTCTGATCAGTATTAAGCATAATAAGCTATTGGCAATATTACGTATGACATGACAACTCTGTAATGTTTTCCTTTTTGCGTGCAGACTAACAGTTCACAGGTTGGGTGCTCGCAATCTGATTCGCTCCCTGGAGATGGAGGAGAGAGATCGTAGAGGACAGCAAGATGGAGGAGTGAAGGAGAAGGTGGTGCAGCTCAGTGTCCAATCAGGAGTGAGCAGTTCGTTTACTGCCTTTATTGCTGTCAACAAAGACAACAGCGAAGTGATTCAAGGACCTCTTGTGCGCAGAAATATTCCAACACCCTGTGAGTTTATTTCAAAATAAAAAAGTAAACTCTGTCAGCCACAGTTTGAAGATGAAGATAGCTGATCTTGAATGTCCAGCATGTCTTTATCCTTTTTTCCTTCTCTCACCCCAACCGGTCGGAGCAGATGGCTGCCCCTCCCTGAGCCTGGTTTCTTCCTGTTAAAAGGGAGTTTTTCCTTACCACTGTCTCCAAAGTGCTTGCTCATAGGGGGTCACATGATTGTTGGCTTTTTCTCTGTATCTACTGTACAATATAAAGCACCTTGAGGCGACTTTTGTTGTGATTTGGTGCTATATAAATAAAATTGAATTGAATTGAATGAAAAGAGCACAATGATAAATTAAAGAGCAGACTATCAGAGTCAGTTCACAGGATCTAGTCGTAACAAATACAAAGAAAAGTTGGTTAAAGCAAAACGTGAGATTCAGTAGCAAAAATCATATCACATTTTACACATTACACATTTTAAATACTGTTTGTAGTGTTTCTCTTATATGTTTACTTCCCTTTAACAGATTCTTATTAAATATTTTGATCCGTTTCTTTTACATCCTAGGTACTTTCCCAAATTTAAACAGTTCAGGACGACATATGAGTAAGTAGAAGCTGAATATCAGTATAAAACACATCTGCATATCAATGCATTTCTAAAAAATAGAAACAGTGCTTGATGCATAATGGTCACATTAGAAATGACTAATTGTTTAAACTAGAGTTTAAGCATGATGCATAAATACAGTAGGGACCAATCAGAGAACAGGATGCAGGTGAGGAAACTTTAGTGGCAGACATGTCAGGAACATTATGACATGAAAATGGAACAACCAGACTGAGCAGATAAACATTGTATAACAGTGTTTATGTATTTGTGTTTATTTGCATATCAGGCTATGAATGTTATAAAGTAAAAATTTCTGGACCTTTTCTTTCTTCGGTTTACATGGAAGGGAGCATCCCCAGGATCTCCAGGGGACTGTACTTGAACTTATTTGAAATGTTAAATGTCAAACATTCACTGCACAGTTGCTGGGCCACCAAAGGGCCGTCATTCTTTGCGGTATATGGGTCATGTGTAAGTTGTGTGCAGCCACGGGCCAGTTGCAGACACACTACTGGCCTTGTGCTGGCCCAGAACAGTTTCAGCTCTGGCCCCAGATGTCAGCCAAAGTGTACCTTAATCAAGCCATTTAATAATAACATGTACCGGAACATAATAGTACAAAAGTAGCATGACGAAACTCTGTTCAGACAATGAATGGACTGATTCTTATATAGCGCTTTTCTACTCTCCCAGATTACACGAAGTGCTCTATACAACATGCCACTTTCACCCAAGTACACACTTTCTCTAAACTGAGTGTTTCCTAACTACATTCATACACATCCACACTCTTGACATGCAGACTGGAGGAGCCAGGGAGCGAACCACTAACCTTCCGATCAGTAGGTCACCTGCTCTGCCTCCTGAGCTACAGCCACTCAGTGGCAAAGATGAGTAAACCGTCACTAGCTTTTGGATAAAGTGTACGCTCACAAACCTGTCAAATCTGCATTTAAAACGTTGGCTACCATAGCAGTATAGTATTGCAACATGGCATTTGGGTCTTCTAACTAAAATAGGAACATAGGAACATAAATAGTGCCATCATTGCCAGACCTGGCCCACATCTGTTTTGTTTTTTTTTACATCCTAGGTGCTTTCAGAATTTTAGGGAGTTCAGGACGGTATAAGAGTTAGTAGAAGCTGAATATCAGTATAACACACATCTGCACATCAATGCCTTTCTAAAAAAATAGAAACACATTTCTGTTTTAACTTGTTCAAAATGTTAAATAATAAATACTGTGTGTACAGTTGCAGTAGTACTTGCTTTGATAGTCATTATAATGGACTGTATCCTGAGTAAGCAAGCCAAAATGTTGCTGTTGTTATATTTGGATTATTAGTGAACATATTTTCCACTTTAACTACTACTACTAACCCTTCATGGGTGTTTACATTTCAGAATATAGGTGAATATCTTTTACACTTTAAATACTACTTACCTAATACTAACTATCTGTGAGGCACTGTATTGATATTAGAATTCTATTATTTTACTAGTTTATTTATTTACTTATTTTTGTTAGCTAATCCTTAGTGGGGGGGGGGGGGGGGGGGGGGGGTATCATAACTTAAACTGAGGCTGAGGGGTTTTGTGGCAGACAGTGCTTGATGCATAATGGCCACATAGTAACAAAAAAATTAACCTGACAAAAAGTAAACACTAGAGAACACATTATAAATTACTAATTATATAAACTAGAGTTTTGAGCATGATGTATAAATACAAATGATGTATAAATGTGTTATATTTGCATATCAGGCTATGAATGTTAAAAAGTAAAAATTTCTGGACCTTTGTTTTTTCTTCGGATTTTATAGGAGAGAGAAGAGGGTTCGGATGTGTCTCAGTTAAATAAAAGCTGAATGACAGTACATCACACATCTGTGCATTAAAAAAATACAAACAAATAAAAACATTTGTTTTTAACTTTTTTGAAATGTTAAATGTGCAATACTGCATGCAAATAGGTGAAGTATTTGCTTTGATAGCCTTTGTAATGGGCTCAGGGGCAGATCTAGAAGGGTGGCATGGTGTGGCAAATGACAGTGCTGTTTATTAAATTAGGATAGCATTAACACTTGGAGCGTAGTTACAGTTAACAGTGAATTTAAATGCTAAAACTGAATATATTGTGTCGTGACAAATGCAATTGTTTTACAAAAAAGACAATGTAAAACAATAATAACAATTTAAAACAATAACTAGGACTATTAAAATAAAACCAAGATGCTTGCGTCATAGTGTGTTAAAAGCCAGGGCATAAAAATGTGTCTTAAGTAGCGATTTAAATTGATCAAGTCTTTGTGAAGATCTAATTTTTAGGTGGAGACTATTCCAAAGACATGCCACAGAGAAGTGGCATGTCCTTGTGGACCACAAACCCTTGTCCAAAGTTTCTGACCCATGGAGTGCGCGCAAGCAGTGCCAGTTTGGAGCCATTTCTTAGTTTACCACGGACATTCAGCACGTGGCTGGTAAGTCCAAACTGACTGTTTGTCCCGTGCACTGGTTTCTCCCATGTTTGTCGGCATGGACTACTCTGCCATGGCTGCCATTCAGACTGGTGACCCAGACATCCTCGCGCTTGAATCTGTGCAGATCGGCCTCATGCTGGAGGACAGACCGTGCAGTACGGTGGTCCTCTCCTGGTATGTGACGTTTCCACCGGCCGCCCTCACCCAGCAGTTCCCGTTTCATGGGGGTTTAACTCATTATATGCTCTCTCTCATCCAGGGGTCTGTGCCTCTGATAAAATGGTCAGCTCTAAGTTTGCTTGGCCAGGCCTTCGCAAATTGGTGAAGAAATGCATTCCATGCCAGCTCGCGAAGGTTCATAAACACACCAAGGCACCCCTGGAGCAGTTCTTCATGTCCAGCGAATGTTTGGATAATGTGCATGTTGATATGGTGGGTCCCCTGCCGCAGTCACAAGGTTTTACGTACCTTTTGACTATTGCTGACCGCACCACCTGGTGGCCAGAGGCAGTCCCCCTGGTGTCCACTACTGCAGCAAGGGTTTTTGTAATCTTGGTTTGTGCGTTTCGGCACCCCCGTGGACATTACCTCAGACAGAGCCCCCCAGTTCGTTTCAGAGTAGCTCATTTAAAATGTACAAAGTTACATAGTTACTTTTTTGTGAGCAGGAGGACAGCCTCTTCTGAGTAGTGCAAAACAGACAATGTGGTATAAATGTCAAAGTAGTTGTTTTTTAATTAAAAGAAAAACTTTACAAATTAAAGTGCAGTGGCATTTAAACTGCAATAGTATACATCAAAATGGATAATGGTCACCAAACCAACAAACCAAACCAACAGGTATCACAGTGTTTTCAATACAAAACCATATAATTCTTTTGCATGAGTTTATTCTAAACTCTCAAATAAGAGAACAAGTACTGAACTGAACTGTACGGCAGCTGCTATAAAAATGTTTTTAAATTTTTTAAACTTGGCCCTGCCCTACTGTACCTCTAAATTAAAGTTCCTCCTGTTAATTTTGAGGAGCAGTTGATTTTCAAAGTTAGTAGAGTTCATCCTTGCTGGCTTTACAGTGAACAGCACAGCTAAAGAGACGCTCGCAGGCAGTTTTTTGATGTGTGGAAATGAATTCAGCAGATCCATCTTGTCCGAGACACAGGCAAGGTACCCATCCAGCTCCCCTAAACCTTGTGGCCTTTTGGACTTCATTGAAAAGAAGAAGTCTTCTTCATCTGATGAGTGTTGCTTGACTTGCTCCACCCCAGCCTCTGCCATCTGGTCAAGGTGTTGTCTCACATAGATCAGACCTGTTGAATGACAAATACACAACACATTAAATATTTCTGATATTTATTTTTGGATAAATGAGGCTACAAGAGTTTATTATAGTGCACAATTTACAAAAACTACAGTTTGTTTAGAAAGGTGCATGTTATTGTACTTTATTTAATTAATAGTTAATTTAGTTAATTATTGAAATTCATAAGAAACAACTGATTACGGCATGATATTAAATTATGAAATCAGACCTGCTTCTATGATATCAGGCCTCTCAGTCCAGGTGGTCTTTAACTTCAGGAGAAGGATTGCAGCAGCAATCAGTTCAGGGTCTTCCATCATCCCACCAAAGTGCTTTTGGACACCATCTTGAATGGCTCTGATGAGTGGGAGACACATTTTGGTGGAGGTCTCCAGTCTGCTGAGTTCAGCTTTCAGCTGGAAGATCACTGGAAGAAGCCACTCCATGTGCGTATTGGTCTCAGACTGAAGGATGTTTAAAGCCTTCAACAAAGAAGCAATTTCAGCTGGACTCAGCCTGTATGACATAAAGCATTTTTTAGTAAATTACTTTCAGGCATAGATGTGGAATGTAGACCCAAGTATGGACATGCATTTTAAAAATTCAAAAAAAGGTTTGAAAAACAAATAAGTGAGGTAGCTCCAGCGTTGTTTTCCACCTGTGTCATTTATGTCACATTTTAGAAATAAGAAATAAAACTCACATTTTCACTTTGAATTCGTCACAAAAAATCTGATAGCATCATTTTCTTCTGATTTATGATCTCCAGAGCTATGTATGTTGAGTTCCATCGAGTTTGCTTTGGCCGGATGAGCTGGAACTTGCATTCACTTTCCACAATTTCTGCTGCCATGTAGGACCAACCTGATTTGTTCTAGATTGCTTGGCATTTCTCAAAGGCTGCTCGTGATAGCCGTTTGTATGCATCATTCATCTCTAATGCCTTGGCAGCATCTGTTGTGGCAACTAAATTTAATAGGTGGCATGCACACCTTTGATGTGGTGGAAGTTGGTACTCAAGACCGCTATCTTGCTCCAGGATGGTGAATGTGTCCAGGTAGTCTGCTCTGGTCTCTTCAGAAGAGTCTTGATCTGACGCTGACTCCTCAGGCTGACTTTGTTCACCAAACACACTGAATGCTTTAATAAAGTTCGAGGCACTGTCTGTTGTCGTCTTCCATGTTGCTATAAAGTGACTGAAGGTTTCATTCAGGAATCATTTTAACCATATGTAACCACCTGCATATGTGTTTGGACAAAAAAGGCTTTGATTTTGCCACCCCATTTGATTTCTTTGCCACCCTAAGAAAATTTCTCTAGATCCGCCCCTGAATGGGCTGTGTCCCAAAGTGAAGACTTTTACCTCATAACCTCAGCCTGTTTAAGGTTGATTAATACATTTTAAAGATGGAGGTTGTGGTAATGCCAGTTTTTATTTTTCTCTAATATGTTCACCCTGTTGTAAACTTTAAACCTGATTTTTCTTTTTTCTTTTTTTTTTTACAAAGGTCGTTTGGGTGTTTCAAGTAAGTAGAGGCTGAATGACAACACACATCTACACACATGTGCATTTCTGAAAATAAAAACAAACAAACCAACACATTTGTACTTGAACTTAGTTGAAATGTTAAATGTCAAACATTCACTGCACAGTTGCTGGAGTATTGGTTTTGAAGGCATTTGTAATGGGCTGTGTCCCAAAGTGAAGACTTTTACCTGATAACCTCAGCCTGTTTAAGGTTGATTAATACATTTTAAAGATGGAGGTTGTGGTAATGCCAGTTTTTATTTTTCTCTAATATGTTCACCCTGTTGTAAACTTTAAACCTGATTTTTCTTTTTTCTGTTTTTTTTTTACAAAGGTTGTTTGGGTGCTTCAAGTAAGTAGAGGCTGAATGACAACACACATCTACACACATGTGCATTTCTGAAAATAAAAACAAACAAACCAACACATTTGTACTTGAACTTATTTGAAATGTTAAATGTCAAACATTCACTGCACAGTTGCTGCAGTATTGGTTTTGAAGGCCTTTGTAATGGGCTGTGTCCCAAAGTGGAGAATTGTACCTGATAACCTCAGCCTGTTTAAGGTTGATTAATACATTTTAAAGATGGAGGTTGTGGTAATGCCAGTTTTTATTTTTCTCTAATATGTTCACCCTGTTGTAAACTTTAAACCTGATTTTTCTTTTTTCTTTTTTTTTTTACAAAGGTCGTTTGGGTGCTTCAAGTAAGTAGAGGCTGAATGACAACACACATCTACACACATGTGCATTTCTGAAAATAAAAACAAACAAACCAACACATTTGTACTTGAACTTATTTGAAATGTTAAATGTCAAACATTCACTGCACAGTTGCTGCAGTATTGGTTTTGAAGGCCTTTGTAATGGGCTGTGTCCCAAAGTGGAGAATTGTACCTGATAACCTCAGCCTGTTTAAGGTTGATTAATACATTTTAAAGACGGAGGTTGTGGTAATGCCAGTTTTTATTTTTCTCTAATATGTTCACCCTGTTGTAAACTTTAAACCTGATTTTTCTTTTTTCTGTTTTTTTTTTACAAAGGTCTTTTGGGTGCTTCAAGTAAGTAGAGGCTGAATGACAACACACATCTACACACATGTGCATTTCTGAAAATAAAAACAAACAAACCAACACATTTGTACTTGAACTTAGTTGAAATGTTAAATGTCAAACATTCACTGCACAGTTGCTGCAGTATTGGTTTTGAAGGCCTTTGTAATGGGCTGTGTCCCAAAGTGGAGAATTGTACCTGATAACCTCAGCCTGTTTAAGGTTGATTAATACATTTTAAAGATGGAGGTTGTGGTAATGCCAGTTTTTATTTTTCTCTAATATGTTCACCCTGTTGTAAACTTTAAACCTGATTTTTCTTTTTTCTGTTTTTTTTTTACAAAGGTCGTTTGGGTGCTTCAAGTAAGTAGAGGCTGAATGACAACACACATCTACACACATGTGCATTTCTGAAAATAAAAACAAACAAACCAACACATTTGTACTTGAACTTATTTGAAATGTTAAATGTCAAACATTCACTGCACAGTTGCTGGAGTATTGGTTTTGAAGGCCTTTGTAATGGGCTGTGTCCCAAAGTGGAGAATTGTACCTGATAACCTCAGCCTGTTTAAGGTTGATTAATACATTTTAAAGACGGAGGTTGTGGTAATGCCAGTTTTTATTTTTCTCTAATATGTTCACCCTGTTGTAAACTTTAAACCTGATTTTTCTTTTTTCTTTTTTTTTTACAAAGGTCGTTTGGGTGCTTCAAGTAAGTAGAGGCTGAATGACAACACACATCTACACACATGTGCATTTCTGAAAATAAAAACAAACAAACCAACACATTTGTACTTGAACTTAGTTGAAATGTTAAATGTCAAACATTCACTGCACAGTTGCTGCAGTATTGGTTTTGAAGGCCTTTGTAATGGGCTGTGTCCCAAAGTGGAGAATTGTACCTGATAACCTCAGCCTGTTTAAGGTTGATTAATACATTTTAAAGATGGAGGTTGTGGTAATGCCAGTTTTTATTTTTCTCTAATATGTTCACCCTGTTGTAAACTTTAAACCTGATTTTTCTTTTTTCTTTTTTTTTTACAAAGGTCTTTTGGATGCTTCAAGTAAGTAGAGGCTGAATGACAACACACATCTACACACATGTGCATTTCTGAAAATAAAAACAAACAAACCAACACATTTGTACTTGAACTTAGTTGAAATGTTAAATGTCAAACATTCACTGCACAGTTGCTGGAGTATTGGTTTTGAAGGCCTTTGTAATGGGCTGTGTCCCAAAGTGAAGACTTTTACCTGATAACCTCAGCCTGTTTAAGGTTGATTAATACATTTTAAAGACGGAGGTTGTGGTAATGCCAGTTTTTATTTTTCTCTAATATGTTCACCCTGTTGTAAACTTTAAACCTGATTTTTCTTTTTTCTGTTTTTTTTTTACAAAGGTCGTTTGGGTGCTCCAAGTAAGTAGAGGCTGAATGACAACACACATCTACACACATGTGCATTTCTGAAAATAAAAACAAACAAACCAACACATTTGTACTTGAACTTAGTTGAAATGTTAAATGTCAAACATTCACTGCACAGTTGCTGCAGTATTGGTTTTGAAGGCCTTTGTAATGGGCTGTGTCCCAAAGTGGAGAATTGTACCTGATAACCTCAGCCTGTTTAAGGTTGATTAATACATTTTAAAGACGAAGGTTGTGGTAATGCTAGTTTTTATTTTTCTCTAATATGTTCACCCTGTTGTAAACTTTAAACCTGATTTTTCTTTTTTCTTTTTTTTTTTACAAAGGTCGTTTGGGTGCTTCAAGTAAGTAGAGGCTGAATGACAACACACATCTACACACATGTGCATTTCTGAAAATAAAAACAAACAAACCAACACATTTGTACTTGAACTTAGTTGAAATGTTAAATGTCAAACATTCACTGCACAGTTGCTGCAGTATTGGTTTTGAAGGCCTTTGTAATGGGCTGTGTCCCAAAGTGAAGACTTTTACCTGATAACCTCAGCCTGTTTAAGGTTGATTTATGAATGTTAAAAATGGGTGGTTGTGGTGTTCTTATTTTTCTCTAATATGTTCAGCCTGTCGTAAATGTTCAACCTGAATTTTATTTATTTATTTTGTTTTTGCATAGTGAATTTTGATGCTCCATCTAACTGTAGTAAATAAAAGCTGAGAAATAATATACATCTACACACCTATGCATTTCTGAAAATTAAAAGGAAGAGACCAACACATTTTCATTTGAACTAACTTCAAATATGCAAATAGCTGCAGTACTTGCTGTGATAGCCTTTGTAATGGGATGTGACCCAAAGTGGAGAATTGTACCTGATGAACCTGTTTAGGGTTGATTAATAAACTTTAAAGATGGAGGTTGTGGTAATGCCAGTTTTTATTTTTCTCTAATATGTTCACCCTTTTGTAAACTTTAAGTCTGATTTTGTTTTGTTTTTTGTTTTATCTACACACATGTGCATTTCTGAAAAAAAAAAAAAGAAGAATCCAACATATTTGTATTTGGACTTATTTTAAATCTTAAATGTCAAACATTCACTGGACAGTTGCTGCAGTATTTCTTTTGTTAGTTGTTGTAATTGGCTGTATCCTTAGTGAGTAACTAAAGATGTACAAGCTTTTAGTTATACTACCATGTACGATAAGTTTCAATTCAGGATGAACTTACTGATCGAAACATCAAACGAAATAATTTTCCCAACATTTTCATATCAGCATCATAATCTAGCTGCAATTCCTTTTTAATTAGTAAATAATTAGAAATAGAATATAATAAATATGTGATCCTATTAAAACTTGTATCTGTACATGTCACTCCTTCAAGTAAGAGGTTTTCTTGTCCACTGCACAAAAGAGTAAAAACAATGAAAAAGACCCTTTAAAGAGCCAATGTGTCCAAACTTGAATGATTAAATATAGGTGGTGTTTATCAAAATGTAGATTTAAATACAGTTATATTGTAGTAATATTCTACTCTATATTCTCTCAGAAGCCAGAAACTTAGTATTATATGGAGACATTACATGTTAAGATGAAATATTAATCTGTTGTTGTCATGGTTATTTGCTTTCCTTAAAGATAAAGACAGATGAATGTGAATAAACAGGGTACAACAATAAATTTAAGAGCACAATATCTGAGTCAGGTTCAGACGAACCAAAAGCAAAAAATGACATTGACTTTAAAATATTTGTTACAAGAAATCAAGATTCTGATTAGAACAGTGACAGTGATGTGTATTTAAATACTTTTATACAATTTGTTTTGTATTTGTATATCAACAAATCAGTAAGTTAGTGTTCCTTAGCAAATTCTTATGAAATGTACTGACTCTATTTTTTACATTATAGTGTCTGACTCCGCGGTGATGTTTGAGGACATTGTCATAGGTAAGTAAAACCTGTACATCTTTTCATGGCTGTGTGAAGGAAGGCAGGAAAATGTGGACCCAAGAGCAGGACTCACGGAGGCACAAGTGAACTCAACAACCAAAGAACTGACTAAACTGAGGAGTCAGCTGAACAGTAAGAACAAGATCAAGGCTATCATCACGTACGACCTGACCTTGATCAGGTACCCAGCTGGGATAATCAAGACAAGGAAACTCCTGACCATGCATGGAAGGTTCACCCTAAGTTCAGCACCCTGAGGCTGTATGCTAAGTGGAAGAAAGGAGGACAGGGACTGGTGAGTGTCAGTATCACAGTCCAGAATGAGACAACAAATATCCACCAATACATGAGGAAGATTGCCCCAACCGACCACGTGCTCAGTGAATACCTCAGGCAGCAGAAACCCAAGAAAGAGGAGGAAGAGGAGGAGCCATTGTAGAAGGACAGTCCCCTGCACGGTGTGTACCACCGGTAGATAGAAAGTCTTGATCTGAAAGACAGCACAGAGGCACTTATCATGGCAGCACAGGAACAGGCTCTGAGCACAAGATCTGGGGTCTATCACAACAGGCATGACCCCAGGTGCAGGCTGTGTAAAGATGCCCCCAAGACAATCCAGCACACCCAGCAAGATGGTAACAGGCAGGGCATACATGGACTGCCATAACCAAATGTTCAGCGTACCATACAGAAACATCTGTGCCAACTATGGCCTGGAAGTCCTGAGGTCAAAATGGGAGATGTAGGGTGGTCGAGAATGATATTTTGTTTTATATAACACGATGAATTTGAATAGTTCAAATGTACTGTCTTCATCTCATGCCATCCATTCTTTTATGATTTTAACATCGTGATGTTGGACATAGCTTTGGAGGAGTTGTACATAACAGGAGTAAGCAAAACGCTTTGTGAAAGTTAAATAATTATATAGGCATTTGTATTCATACAGTAGTCATCACATCACATCACATATTGTTGTCCTCCATACATGTATGTATGGAGGACAACAATATGTTTCAAAGTGTTGCAAATGCGTACGATCTGATCCAAAACCACATCTGGCCTTGTATACCTGCAGATTTGTTTTTGTTTGTTTGTTTTTTTTAATAAATTGGACATTTAGTTTTAAAAAATTAGAATCATGAAAATGAAAAGTATGGAATAAAAATCTAATGTTGATCTTACCATTCTCTAATAACAGCAGGCTAACATTAATGTTGATGTAATGAATAGTTCTGAACACATATTGCATTGCACTCTGGGAAGAAAACCCTTTAAATGAATTATAATTATGTATTTGGTAAAGGAGTTATAAGTTGTTCTGTGTATTTACAAAAAGAAATGCTCACCTTATTTGAAACAAACACACTAAAACTCACCCAACCCAGCCCAGCAGGTATACAGGAAGCCCAGATGTTCCAGTTTTACACAGGGACTTGAACGCAGCTTACATTTGTGGATGTGTGAGAAGCTAATGGCGTTAAATTTGTCTCAAAACCCCACATGGGCATGCAGTCTGTTCGTGATTCGTCCACACATATTTAAGGTTTTGTGAACAAGGGAGAGAGATGTTACGTGTAGTTTTACAGATTTGTACGCTCAGAAATTTTTTTTGAAGGTCAAAGTGATCTGATTTGTTTGCAGAACGTCAACAAGCCTAGTATTCAGGCTAGGATGTACGCGTTTAGAAAATAATTTTAGGTGTGGTTCAGTGTGTGGACTGAACATGCACATGTGAGTCCTCAAAACTCATTGTGCGCACTTGTGGAGTTCGGTTTATACTTGTGGATCAACCCTTTGTTGAACACATTTTTCTCCATACATATGCATCAGCTAGAGCAGCAAACAAGCAATAAAAAGAGTAAATACAGCAAAACCAGCTTTCATGAATGTGAGAATCCATATTTTGTACTTTTAATTTGGCCGTTTCTGTGAATACACAGACTGTTAAACACAGAGGAAATGATGTGAGCTATCACATGTAGGAGCTGGTGTGGTGGTCCATAGTAACATGTATGTCAGGGGAATGTTTGTGCCCTCATGGAGTGTGTATGCTAAGGACAGAGCAGCACAACAGTGCACTGTTTTAACATTGTAAGAAATCAGGAAGTGAAAAGGTTATGATTTTTTTCTTGGAATATGACTGTTTTTGAGAAATCCATACATTCAGATACTATTGCTGAGGAATTCTCTGTAATTACCTCAAAAACATTTGTGTGTGTGTGTGTGTGTGTCTTTACCAATTCAGATGGATTCCCGATGATGGAAGAAGAAAACCAGTCAAGAAAATGTAAGTAAAAAACAAAATGAGAGCATTTATTTAGTTTTAATTAGTTATAATTTGCTGGGTTAGAATAAAATAAGAAAAGAAAATAAGCACGCATTGTCTTGGTAGATATGAAGGAAGTTTAAGGGAAGTTTAGTGGAAGTGACTGTATAACAATGTTTAGTTCAGTTGCTTTGATATTGAGATCCAGTTTTCTCCTGTTGAATAATCTTTTAGTCTTATATTCCAATAAATCAGATTAAAACTATTTAATAAATAAAACCATATATTTTCTCAGTAAAACATGTGAAACACATACTTTACATCGTTTCAAGCTTTCATTTCATCAGTTTGATTGCCTTCAGGTGGTATTCATTAAAACTACAGTAACTAATGTGTGATGCTGCCAGTTTAATAAGATCAGACTGTTGTAAACATTTGATGGTTGATGTGGAGATCTTATGTAATTATTACAGTTTTAAGATGTAATTTTCAAATGAATAAAATAATATTTATCTGTTGCATAGTTTACAGTGCGGTGTTTTATGCTCTGGGTTTTCATGTAGAGTTCTGTTTTGTCATCTAGCACCATCATCAGGTTTTCTTTTTATTCCATCTTAGATTTTCCAGCTGCTGTGCCTGAGCAGCCACCCAGAGACCCTTTGCTACAGTTAGTCTCCCTGCAGGAGGCGTCTGGCTGCTGGCTGCTTGATGCAGCTCTGGCTGCTGCACTGGGAAAGACCAACGAGGAGGTGGAAAAGTCAAAGCCTGAAAAGGTGCACTGCTGTTAATTTAAATATTAACACAAAATGATAATGTGAGATGAAACAGATTTGATTCTATAATTTGAACAAAAAACACACAATGTAATTAAAAACACACCATAAAACAAGGACAATGAAGTCAAACTAAATGTAGGCCTGCCTCACAGCCTGAGAATAAACATCTGCATATCAGAAGCTAAAACACTGGTGGTAATCACACTCCTAACCAACCACTGAGCTGCACCAGCGTCTGATATTATCCAGAAACCACACAGCAGCAGAAATTATTTTCCTCATCAGTTCTTGTAAAAATATGTCAGCACATTATTTTAGAGCATTTATGATATCACAGTTTGGGATTACATCAGGAAGAGCGTCCAGTGTAAAAATCTGCCAAATCAAATATGCAGAGCTGCCCACCTTGGTGACCCCGTGTGACAAAGAAGTACACAAACATATCTAATATTACTGGTTGTAGAAAGTAAAATGTGTGTTCTGTCTGTTTTATTTGATTGATTTGGTGAATTAGGCCAGCAGTGAAGTGTGGGCCACCATTCTGGCTCTGATCTGGCTTCATGGTTTCAATATGGAAGCAAAGGACGAGTGGGAGCTTCTGGCTATGAAGGCTGCCTCGTGGCTCCGTGCTCAGAATGGTACTAACAATGATAGTGACAGATAAAATAACAGCTTTAAAAAACTGTTTCATACTACAGCTTTCCTCCCACAATCATTATTTTAATATGTGTTTTGTGTTTTTAGCACCGTGTGTGTCAGAGTGTGTGGATGCTGGAAATGTCCTGCTGGGTTGCAGCGTGAAGAAAGAAGCTCTGGGACTCTGAGGGTTTTCTTAAAGTAGCTTCATCTTCAGAGTGAACAGAAGCAGGTCTACTTACTCCACACTGCCTTTGATACAGAGCTGTTTTATATCATCAACCCCTTTTACATGTTTATTTGTTATGAATTATGTACCTAATTTTGGTTTTACCATTGTGGAAAAAAAGTATGTCAAAATTGTCTGAATAATGCTAACACAGTAAAAGATTGGACCACTGCTGTGGCAGCTCATTCAGAAAGTGTTTTAATTCCCTTTCTCTGCCACTAGATGGCGATTATGTTCATACTTTTACTTCTTTTACACAGAAACACCAAAACCAATCTAAGAAGAGTCTTTTTCCTTCCTGTTATAGTTCTGAAAATGGCTTCAGTTCAGGACATTTTCAAGATGGTCCTCAGTGAATTGGAGTGAGAAGCGCTAAACATTTAAAATAACTATTTACAGTGTTTACACCATCTTCTAAACAAAAAAGTCTATCCTAGCTTTTATTTTTTAAAAAGTAATATTTTTATGGACAAATTGAAATGAAACCATACAGAACGTCATTCTGTTTTTCTCGCAGGAGTTACAATTTTATCCATAAAACACTTTCATTCTGCTAATTGACACTGATTGGTCCTTGAACGTCTTAAGACAGCACATAGTCTTCATTCATGTTTGCTTACTTATGATAGTAGTTCGAGTTGAATCTGAATTTCCCAAACTGCTTGTTTTCTAATAACTTTCCAAATAATACTTAGCGTAAAAAGTTAGGAAATGTATGTTTGGTCTTTTATTTCTTTGTTGTAACCAGGGCTGGACTGGCCATCAGGCATACCGGGCATTTGCCTGGTGGGCCGCTCGTGATTTTTCGTTTTTATGGGCCGATGAGGTTTTATTTCTTTTCTTTTTTTACGGTATAAATGAATGGTGGTGAATTGGCCAGTTGGTCATGATCGACTCTGGGCTGGACCCTTTACAGCCGAGGAGGTCGAACTTTAAAGTTGAGGTGAAAAGGAACGCGATTTGTCCCGTACTACTTCAGCTAGAAAGTTGCAAATTCAATCATGAAACTGATCAATGATCAGCTGATCGGCTTTTCTCTCTGCGCCCGAAAGAGGAAACCAGTGGATGTCGCGCTAAACAACAGCAGCACGTTTAAGCTTGATCAGCTGTTGTTAGAATTTATTTAATATTACTTTCTAGTATCAGCTGATGTTTGCTGGAGCCACAGCTGTAAAAGCTGCTGGTCATGATATCGGTTTGGTTATCTGGTGAGAGGGAAACATGAAGATGAAACCAGGAGATGTCCTTACTGAATCATCAGAGTTGAACAGGTGATGAAGAAACAGGTTTACCTTTTAGGTGACATGAATGAGTTGAAGAGAAGTTATGAAGTGTTTCTGAGAGACAAATAACACCAGGATCCTTTTCTAAGTAGCTAAGTAGTTTTGCCAGGGGGGCCAGGTAGGGCATTAGCAGGGAAAGGGGGGCACAAAGAAAATACTTTTCTTTCTTATTCTCATTTAAAATGTCTAGCTTTTAATAAATAATTATCTGAATCTTACAACCAAAGTTTTCATCTGATGTAAAATGTATAGAAATCCATTATTGTATTCAGTAAATATTAAGCCTAGTATATACCCTAAGAACTTATATTATTCTTTCCTTTGGAAAGCTACCATCTGTGCAGTCTGCAATTCTGTTGAAGAAAGATGTTGAATCTATTTAATTACTGAAGAAAAATAATAGATTTCTGTGCATTTGTTTTATACGTGCATGAAATTAAAATCGGTTTTGTCAATTAAGCATCTTGAGGCAGAGGGTATAGGAGTGGTTCCCTTTTTTTTTTTTGCAGGGATTTGGCAACCCTATTGTTAGGTATATGTAATTATAAATTAGGTTGTTTTATATTTTTGTTAAGTACTGTTTAGAGTACCAGAATAGGGAGAATGGTGTAGGTTTAAGATTATTATAAAGACTTTATGGCTTTTCCTATAATACCATGGTGGGCCGGTCAATAGTCAAAATGCCCGGGCTGATTTTTTGTCCCAGTCCAGCCCTGGTTGTAACAATGTTTCTTGGCAATAAATTGTATATTGTTAGAAAGTTTTTTCCCAGAAATGGTGGCACATTTGTAAGAACAATATATTTGATCAGCAGCAAAGTTGAGTACCAGGGTTGTGTTCATGAATAACTTGCCAAGTCTTCTCTGCCAATGCCAAATAGCTTTCTGGGTGCTGCGCTGCACTGTCAGAGCACACCTCCTTATCTAAGGAAGGTTTTATGTGTTTCTTATTCTCTTAAAAAGTTCTGCTGAGGTCCTCCTATACTCGAAGTCTTAGAGCCAACTCTGTTCTTTGGCTAGACTTTCTTCCATAATCTGTCTTTTCACTTTTGTGAGAAATAAAACACAATTTAAGAACATATTGTCATAAAAAGAAACAACATCAATAACTACACCAAGGACATTCAAAACAAATTTTAAACTTGGCTTTAAGTCATAAGTCTGATCTGAAAATGTCGACCAACTTCAACATTTAGATTGTGACACTAACTTGGCTCTCTTCCACAATGTGTTTCTTTTGTCCTGCTCCATTTGTGTTTATTTTGTGCTGTATAATTAAAACTGAATTACATCTCTGAAGAAATCTTACATGCGTGTTTTGTTGCCTTTTTAAAGTGATGGGGGAATAATTGTAATGGGCTAATAAAAAGGGACAGACATACTCTGTGTAAAGATCAAACCTTTGACCATCATTCACTGTATCATTAATTACTTTAACTTATAGTCCATAATGCTGTAAAAACAAAACAAAAGAAAAAGCTGAGTCATTTTCACATTTTTATTGAGGTTTGAATTCAGAAAGTCTGCTGCTGATCTCAGTAAATGTAACAGGATGTCTCCTTCCCTGCCTGAAAATTTACAGATGTGGGTAAAACAGGGTGATGTGTTATTGTCAGGTTTGAGTGAATAAAAGGACCCAAATGCAGGACTTCCTGAGAAGCCACAGTCAGTTTATTTACTTCACTTAGACTTTATGTCAGTTTGGCCAGCAGTCACGTATAGGTTCAAACAAAATGGCACGAGGCTGCAAAAATATTTATCATCTAGTAATCTTTATCAATGAAAGCATGAGTGTGCCCACCAAAACACACCAAAGAACCCAACCCCTGTAACAGCAACCGGCTTCTTTTTATACTCTACCATTCAGGTGAACATCTGGAATAGCCCAAGTCTGGGGGTAGCAAACCAAATGAGAAACAAAACATCCACATATGCAAACATCAAACCACAATATAACACATGGAAGACATTTATATTTTATACAAAGTCCTATGAATAATTCAATATGTGTAATTAGAAAATGAATAGGTACATAAATAACAATCTTCTTGTGGGACATGTGTATGAGAGAGACACAGAGAGTGTCGAGTGTGTGTGTGTATGTCACCCCCAAATTTCACCCCTAAAAATAACTATATTAATAGTATTAATAACAGTGAATTTTAGTATCATTGATACTAAATGATTTTCAAATGTTATATTTTCCTAACTTTTCTATTGACAACAGTACAGGATAGAATAAAAACAGGTTTTATATCCAGTTATGAGGCATTGCTGCTTCAGCAGTCTGGTTTGTCATTAAAAGACTTTGGTTGCTGTGGCAGAAAGGTAATTTCATGACACAAATCAGTGATGCAAATTTATAATAAAAAAAAACACTTTAACTGAAATATAGTAAAAGTTCAAACTGTTCTGATAATGTAGAAATGTTGCTGTGTCAAAAACATTAGCTTGTATCTAAAATCACTGGAGATTCTAGTCATCTATTCTCTTCAACTTATCCTGGTCAGGGTCACGGGGAGGCTGGAGCCTATCCCAGCTACCATAGGACGAGAGGCAGGGTACACCTTGGACAGGTCACCAGTCTGTCAAAGGGCTAACACATGGAGACAGACAGAAAAAGTTTAGTTAAACTTTAAAGTTTAACTATGTTTTTTCCTCGTTCTTTTGGAAACAGGGACAAAACAAAAAAAAAGGACAACAGATAGTTAAACTTTCTGATTTAGCCCAATTATTTAGGCTAAAGCCAATAAGATAGTTACAGACTATGTTTATATGAAACATGCGTATACTTACTGCATTTGATGTATTTTAACCATACGTATTGACTTATACATATTACAGAATTTAATGTTGCGGGTCCCAAGGATGAAGACAACCGTGATAAATATGTTACCTGAAAAAGCAGGTGAAGAGCGGAGTAATGAAGACACAATGCGTCTCAGTTTTTCTCCAGTATGTGTCTGAGGAAGCAGCGGAAGGTGGGCTCCCTTACTGCTCCCCGAAACCCTGGAGCAACCACCAACATTCTGCCCCCACTGCTTTCCAACATAAAATGACCCCCTTTCATATGGATTTCTATTCTTTTAAAGAAACTGAAAATAAATACATATATTAATGAAACATGTCCCATAACATGTGTTTTACACAGAATATCCCTCTCTGGGATCCCACAGTAACACCAGCATAGAAGAAATGGCTTTGATTTTGCCACCCTATTTGATTTCCATGCCACCCTCTTTCAGTAGACAGGATGTGTGAAACAGGAGTGTATGAACACACACACAGTGTTGAAGGTGCTATGTTGGGTGGGTGTATCGGGGAGTTTGAGTGTACAGAATGAGTATGACAGTATGAAAACTAGAGTGCTGTTAAAATGTTTTGACTATGGTGCACTTTTTTTACTGCAATATTTTCTCCCTCTGCTGTTCACTAAGGCTGAGATCAACTCTAAAGGTAATTTGCTGCGGTGCTCCTTCAAACCTTCAACAGATCAAACAACAGAACAAACTCCCTGGTGCTGTGCTTTGACGCAATCCTGACTTCGAGCTCTATGTGCAGTTCCTTCAGCCTAATGGTTCGGTTTTTGTTCTAAAGCAGTGAGACCTCATATAGACAGGTATTTATCAAGAATGCAAATTTAAAGCAAGCCCATAGGCACCTGTCTCATCTGTCGAAATTTGCAAAATATTACAGTTTCTTTTGTTATTTAAAAAAAACCTCCATCAGTTACACATATTGATGTTATCTATTCTCCCAGAGTTGGGGGGGGGAGGGGGGATGTTAAAAAGACACAAGTGTAACAACTGTGATTGGGCCCAGGACATTATTTTTGGACCCTTTCCACCTGGAGCAAATACAGCTTCTCTCTCTCTCTTTCTCACTGTATTGGTAAAATAACACATACCAATAATCAATACTGTCAGTAGCATCTTTCCAGCTTTTGATCAGCACCATGGAGAGCAACCACATTCAGCGGTCAGGGGAATGGACACATTTACTCACACCATCGTCTTCAACTAGGATGCCACGAGCCCTAAACTGATTTAATCTTGCTTACATAACAGAAAGACACCTATAATTTTGATAAGCATGAAAGAGAAGAGAGAAGCCCATTAGACGCAGGTCCTCATAGACAGAATGGATGGGGTGATCATATCAAACGAGAATTCCTCACTCACTCACACACACACACACACACACTAGGAGTGAAGATTTCAACATACAAGTGGTAACAAAGTTTTGCTCCTTTACAAAAAAACAAAAAAAAAACTACTCACTCTTTTGTTCAGCAAAACAAAAGAACAAACAACCTTCCTCTTTTGAGCATCTGTTCTTTTTCCTTTGACTCACTAAACAAAATTTAAAATGCAGCTGCGCTAACTAGCTCCTAGCTGATAAACAAATTGCTTCATAGATGATACCAGCAGTCAAATATGTCAAGTACACTACAAGAGGACATCCTCTCATCCTCCAAAGTAAATAAGTATTTGTACTTTGTTAATTCCCGCCTCTGGTAACATGTTTCTCTCAATCACAACACTTACATGATCTAAAATTAAATAAATAAACAGATAATAGTAATAAAAAGAAGATGAAGAAGAAGAATATTCAAACCTCATTTTTTCTGGGTTTTAATGGTAACATACTAGTAATATACCCATTGTGAAAAAAAAAATGACTGATCGGATTAAAGGGGTGTGAATTGTTTCAACTTTGTTTCAGTTAAAAGGACTAGATGTTACAGTCCCTGATAATGCATTGCTTTAGATGGAGAGACTCTTGAGTGACGGCTGTTATGAGAAAAGGCAGCCCATAAACTTTGCCAGCAGCACACATCATTGTGTGCCTCAACTTTCGGTCTTTTACCCAGGCTAATCTGCCATTTTCCTTCCTTGGTTAGGTTTAGGGATTAGAGATCGATCTAGATTATCATTTTAAATTTGGGACACATCATCAGTAGTGGACCTTGGATTCATCAGGTGTTTCGGCCATTATCACTAGACACCCTCATCCAAGGAGGCCCTGCCAGGGTTGATCAGGCCCTGGAGTGTGTCACTGGTTTATGCTAAATTGTTATTTCTCTCCTTCTTTCTTCTGTTTAGTTTCCTACAGTTTATTTTCTATCTATTCACTGCAACTGAGAAATAATACTTACCTCTTTAGCATTTATTGAGCCTAACTTCTTCAAAGGGATAGAAAAGGCGATAGAGAGAAGTAAGACAAAAGGGACAAGATAGGAGAGAGCAGAGAGGAGAGCCGGAAGGGGGGCGCCCGATCTGGCTTCGCACACCTCCACGCCGGATCGGGCTGTACGCTCTACCTCCCCACTGCCTCCCAGAAAAGGGAATGAAAACTGTGATGATGGTTACAGATTGACAGAAACTGTAACATAAAGCTCTCAGGGGCGGTCCTAGCCTGTTTGGTGCCCTGGGTGTACACTCCCTCTGCCTTTTTTCTAAACTGAGGACCTGATGGCTTTGACCTTTTCTTGTCCATCTTCCATCAGTAATTTTGCACTCCAGTATCAACACCGAAACCCACAACATAGACTACCAGACTAATAGACCTACACCTTCTATAGTTTGTTTTCTTTCACACAACCCAGGAAAATAATTAATACATAATGGGCTTGGATTGACAATATTATGAATGAAATGTGCACTATTTGAAAGCAGCCCGCCCCCTCCCCTTTCCACAGGTTGTGTGTGAGACTTCAGCACAGAAGCAGCAGCAAGCATGCGCACCGAGGGCTCTCGCGCTCACTTTTCGAGTATACGTGTGTGATAGAATTTAGAAAACACATCGGTGCAAATTACAAGTCTATATCATGATGTCTTCAGTTTTTGTGTTTGTTATAGGGCTGTCAACGTTAACAGGCTAACCCCGTCATCACGATTAATTATTTTTTTAACGCAATCAACTCATCTGGAGCGCAGAATGGACAAACTTTGGACAAACTGCCCGAAATGCGTTGCCAGAGACATTTCAGGGATTTTGAGTCATTCTGCGTCCGTTGACAGCCCTAGTTTGTTGGGTTGTTTTTATTTTGTTTTATTTTGGGAGCTGGTTATTAGATGCCGCTCCAGTCAGCCGGAGAATCCCCCGCTGCCCCGCCCCCTCCTCCCTGTGTGGCAAGCAGCAGGCGCACCTCAAACGGAGGGCGCCTTCACTCCCCGCAAATCGGCAATAAATAGAAAACCGATAGGTGCCCACGTAATCGACAAAATGCGCTGGCATGATGTCGGGGCAGCATGTGTGCGAGCAACTTTTTTTTTTTTGCCGATGCCATGATGCCGCGCCCACCACGATGCCACTCTGGGCAACCGCCCATGTTGCGCATATCTAAAACAGCCACTGGGTGCTCTGGTATAAGAAAATCGAGCATACCCGGTGGCAGTCTTGTTTCAGTTAGGTCAGTGTTGTTAGCGAAAACATTACGTGGTTTAACTCCATTCTTCACATATTTAGAGGAGGGGGGCTGCAGTAAAACTGTACCGGAAACATCAGTTCCTTCTTTGAGGTAAGTCTGTCCGTTATTTAAGCAGCTCGACTGACAGGAAAACCTGAAAGCTTATCGCTGTCACGTGGGTGCTGTCACACAGACGTTCCGCACTAACTGTTTATGTGTGTATACTGTCATGCAGTAGAGAAAGTCCACAGCGTTATACAACAGACGGCATGTTTTAATGTGAAAGTGAAAGTCACGGTCAGAGGGACGCTTGGCTGGTTATAATAATTAACAAGACTGCAACAAAACCCGAGGCCTGTACAAAAAACCCTGATTAATGCGTCAGCGAGCTGTTCCCGACAGTGACTCCCTTTTTAGCTGCTTACATCACCAAAGTAACTTGTACTCAAAACATAAATCGGTCAGGAGCAATTTGTGTTCCGAGTTTCGGTTAAAAATCGACCAGAAGCGCCATGTTTACAGTGGTTCTTTTATTTACTAAATGTTTTTTTAGGCACAGAGCCTAAAAAGGAAAGTAGTTAACGGAGAACGTTTATTCCCACGGTCGACATACCCGTTATCTCTGACTGGGGCTATATGTTTTGAATGTTCCGTATTTGTAAAGTGTAAAATGTATAGTTTCAGTATTAAGTGTTCTTGTTTTACAGGTAAGATAATGGATTGCTGTGGTCTGCTAACTCTTCAGAAGGAACCAGGTACTGATGGAGAAGAAGTTAATTAAAAACATCTTCAAATTTAGATTTTTGTTGTTGTAATGGCACATAATAATACCCTGATGTATGGTTCATGTATTTATTCTAATATTATTTTTCTATCAGTTCCTCTGAAGAGCATTGAGGTGGAGCTGGAGGTGAGGGACCATGTGGCTACAGTGGTCTCCACTCTGAACTATGAGAACAAGGAGGACAAACCATTAGAGGCTGTTTTTGTCTTCCCTCTGCCTGGAGATGCTGCTGTCTGTCATTTCAGTGCTCAGATTGGACAGACACAGATTGTAGCTGAGCTGAAGGAGAAACAGAAGGTGAGCTGGACAGTAAATATAACCTGATTATAAGTGAGATTCACAATAAACACAGTGAATGTCACTGACATGTGTCACCTGTGCTTCAGGCTCGTGAGGAGTATGATGATGCTCTGAGCTCCGGTCAGCAGGCCTTCCTATTGGAGGAGAGTGATGAGAGTCCAGATATATTCTCTCTGAGTGTGGGCAGTCTGCCTCCAGGAGAGAGCGCCTCCATCAGGTTGGAGTACGTCACTGAGCTGGCTGTGCAGGCTGATGATGGTCTGAGGTTCTGTCTGCCTGCTGTGCTGAACCCTCGATACCAACCTCAGGGTAGGACAACTTCAGAATACTTGGACCAGAAATGTTTCAACTATATCAGTGAAACTGTTGAACCACCTTCCAACCTTCACACCACTGACAGAACACAAAATCTAAAAAAAAAAATACATCTTCCAACTTTGCCAGTTGCTGTAAGGTGTGAACACAGAACCAGATATGCAACTGTTGCCACATACAGGAAAACACAGACAGTGAGAAAAATCTGGAAGATAATTAGGTCAAGTTTCAACTTGATTTTCTGCAAGAAAAAGGATTCACTTCTCATCACATTGTGATTGCCAAATATAAAAAGCTGTGAAAAGGCAGGTTTCAGTCCAGTGAAAAACTTAAGTTGTGCACCCTCAGAGAAATTGGAAAAAGCCCAAAAGCTGTATCTCAGACTCTACAGGCCTCAGTTAGCATACGAAATGTTAAAGGGATTAGAATAAAACTGAACAAGTGTGGCTTCTTTTGTAGGGGTTGCAGGAGAAAACCTTTTTTCTCAAAAAGGAATTTGCACCTGAACCAATCGCAAGACTTCTAGAACGATGCCCTTCTGACAAACAAACCCAAAACTGGAGATATTTGACCATAATGCATAGCACCACACTTGGACAAAAACAACCCCAACATATCAGCACAAACACATTCATAAAAATGTCATGTAGAAAGGGTGAGGATTTGGGCTTACTAAGCTTACTTACCTCCTATATGGTGGGACTGGTGTGTTTAGTTTTTCACAGGACTGCGTTTGTCAGATTATAAACTTTTTGTGAAGTAGGTTGATGCAGTGTGCAAACACAGACTCTCCCTCTCATCATGATTTTATATCATTAAATGGTTTTAATTAAGTAGAAATTTTTATATGGAGTTTCCCTCATTTTTTTAGGCAAAAATGATGTTAGGTTTTCCTCATATACCGATATGCTTCATTGTACCATCCGTAGGTCATAAAAGTCAAGGGTATATTTATAAGAAAAAACATTTCTGTCACTTTTTGAATTAAAACAGCTGTAAAATTGTTTTGTTTTTCCTGAGCAAAATGCTTATTTTCCATCATGTGGACCAGAGACTCTTTACAGCCTAAATGATTTGAGTGTATAAGGCTTCAATAATTACAGCATTTCGAACCTGATGTTGTGTACAGGTAGTGAAGGTGCAGGTGTCCAGGTAATGTCTGTTCCAGCCTCTCTGGTGCCCTACAGTCTGTCTTTTTCTGCCCGAGTGTCCTCTCCTCGTCCAGTCTCTAAAGTAGAGTCCAACTGTTCCCTGGACCCTCTGCAGTACCTCAACACTGATCAAACCCAGGCCACGGTAGGTAGAGTGCTGATGTGTCTGCTGTGTGTGGTTGTTACTTATTACTGAGGACTAAATATGAATGTGTTTGTGGTGTGCAGGTCAAGCTGGCTGCAGGACACAAGTTTGACAGAGATGTTGAACTGCTGATTTATTACAAAGACGCCCACCAGCCCACTGCTGTGGTGGAGGCAGGACAGGCCTCTGCTGAGCCGGGTGAGTGAAAAATATGTGAAGTCATTAGTTTGCAAATAGAAATCCTTTATCCCCGTTCTTCAACCTGGAAGTTAATTGTGTTGGAATATATTAGAAAATGTAAAATTTGATATTTTTCTGTCTTTTTCATGTGTTTCAGGCTCTCTGATGGGTGATCCAGTGGTGATGGTGAGTCTGTACCCTGAGTTCCCCCAGTCTGTGATGTCTTCAGTGACTTCATGTGGAGAGTTTGTGTTCTTAATCGATCGATCTGGAAGTATGGACTGTCCTACGAATAACAGTGAGCAGCAGGAAACTCGGATCAGCAGTGCCAGGGTATTTATGATGTGGTGTTAGAGTTACAAGATATTTCCTCAAATTGTTCCTCTCACACAGTGGCCTCACCATCTTTTCCCTCTTTCCTGAAGGATACTCTACTGCTCCTGTTGAAGAGCTTACCAATGGGCTGCTATTTCAACATTTACAGTTTTGGGTCTAGTTATGAACACATCTTCCCGTGAGTTGTATTCATATGATCTCCGTGATATAACTTTTTTACAGTGATATTACTGTGTAATAAGATATCTTCCCTGCTGTTAGACAACATGTTGCCTTTGGATGATTCTGCAAAATTCCAGGTTATGTTTGATCTCACTTGTGTGTTTCTCATGGCAGTAAGAGTGTAGAGTATGGTGAGAAGACCATGGAGGAGGCTCTGAAGAAAGTTGAGCAGATGGAGGCTGATCTTGGAGGAACAGAGATCCTGGAGCCCCTCAAACATATTTACAGTCAGCCCTGCATTCCCACTCAGCCTAAACAGGTAACTCAGACACACACACACACACACACACACACACACACACACAAACTTTAATGATGTCATTCTTTAGTCCTTCTTTTTTCTCATTCAGTACTCCAACTTGTAAGTTGACCATGAACCAAGCCAGTCTCATATAAACTGCTAATTATACAGGAGTTGATCTGTTGAGTGGCTCCTACTGTTCATCTCACTCTTGCTTAAAGCTTCTTCTTTTCTTTCTTTCTTTTTTTTTTTACTTGTTAAAATGCTTTACTGACAGCATACTTGTATACCTGTCAGAGAGTTGTGTTTCTGCTTGTGTAGAGGAAAAACTGTGTGTAAACTCTCCTCTCTAGTTGTTTGTCTTTACTGATGGAGAGGTGGGGAACACCAAAGAAGTGATCAATCTGGTGAAGAAGAATTCAGGTTCCCACAGGTAAAACAAGAAAAAGAGGATGACATGTGCTGCGTACCAAACCTATGTGTCTTAAAAACAGCTGTTGTATTGCAGGTGTTTCTCTTTTGGGATTGGGGAAGGGGCCAGCTCTGCTCTCATCAATGGGATGGCCAAGGAAGGAGGAGGTCATGCTCAGTTCATCACAGGGACTGACAGGATGCAACCAAAAGTATGACAATGAGACATAACAATTACAGTTAAAAAAAAAAAATATTAGTGTTTTTTTTTGTTTGTTTTTATTTGGATAAAAGATATGATTTCAGTTTTTGTACTCATCAGGTGATGCAGTCGCTGCGTTTTGCTCTGCAACCAGCAGTGGAAGATGTTTCTGTTACATGGGATTTACCAAAGGGATCAACTGTCACTGTCCTCTCTCCACCAATCACAACCCTTTTCCAGGGTCAAAGGTCACTGATTTATGCCCAGCTCACTGGACAGGTAGGACCAGCATCTTCTCACAGTGAATGATGTCTGTGTTTATGCTTGTCATGTTTTGAAATAAAATGAAATTAGTTTAGCACTGTAATTCTGTGTCAGAGCTCAGAGGCAGCAGAGGGCTGTGTAACGGTGAAATACAGCCTGGCAGGTCATCCCTCTGAGAACCAGCTGCACTTCAGTCTCAGCCCTGCAGAGAACTCTGGGTAAATGATCTGTTAATCTACTGGAACAATTACATATTTACTTTACAACAGTTGAATTTCTATGTCTGTATGATCTAAAACATGGTAATTGTGACCATGTCACCATACCAATATTTTCTCTTGTCTGTAGCTTAATAGTCCACAGGTTAGCTGCTCGGACTCTTATTTCCTTGCTAGAGATGGAAGCAGAAAACAATCAGGAAAAAGAAGAAGTAAAAAAGAAGGTGGTGCAGCTGAGTGTCCAATCGGGAGTGAGCAGTTCTTTCACTGCTTTCATTGTTGTCAATAAAGACAACAACAAGGAGATTCAAGGACCTCTTCTGCACCGAAATATTCCAAGTAACAAGAATAATTAGCAATCCTATCTACTTCATATTGTTCTTGGGGCATTCTTATCTTATCTTATTTTATCTTATCTTATCAGTGGCCGGTCTAATGAGATGTGCTGCTACCCCTTGCTCTCTGGTAGCCTATAGTTCCTCTTTTTCGCCCGGTGAGTACAAGGTTTGTTACCATTGCAAACACAGTACGAGTACCTCTACACACACAGATTTGTGTGTGAGTGTGTGTGAAGAAGAATCATTAGTTATAAGGACAAATTAGAGACTTTTAGATACATATGACTCAAACCACTTCAGTGCACTTTTTAAAAAATACCTTTTGTAGACAGTAATACAAAAAAATGAGAGAACCTCAACAATCATATGACCCCCTATGAGCAAGTGATTTGGTGACTGTGGGAAGGAAAAACTCCCTTTTGACAGGAAGAAATCTCCAGCAGAACCAAGCTCAGGGAGGGGCGGCCATCTGCTGCGAGGGGTTGGGATGAGGGTAAGAAGACAAGACAAAGACATGCTACGGAAGAGAGCCAGAGATGAGTAATTCAATGCAGAGAGGTGTATAAACACATAGTGAGTGAAAAAGGTGACTGAAGAAGCATCACTCAATGCATCATGGGAATCTCCCAGCAGCCTAGACCTATTGCAGCATACCTAAAAGAGGTTTCTGCTCTCTCGAAGCCTACAGCAGTGAGTACAAGGTTTGTTACCATTACAAATTTAGAAAAAGTACACACACCCACACACAAAATATACCAAAAATTCACCTCTTGCCCCTGCAGGCAGTCTGTATCTCAAGCTTACGTCCTCTACCAGAGGCCTGGGAGCTTGAAAGTAAAGTTCACTGGATTAAGCATTTTCAGTAGGAGAAATGTTTCGTCACTCATCCAAGTGACTGTCTTCTGGTAGTTAGTATTGGGGTTGCTGACACAGACCAATTTAGTCTGGGTTATATAATGTCGGATGATTTGCTCATACTACACATGAACAATTTAGATAGTGGACAAATTCCAGTCAGACCAGTAAAATGAGATCCCACATCAATTAAGCTTCTACTGAATTTTGTGTGCAATGAAAGAAAAATGCTTAATTGTGTTTTCATTGGGAGTAGAATTATAAGTGTGTGTGCTCACTGTTGTATTTCCTTTGAAAAAGCAGGTTTACAGTACAAATGTGCAATGGATGACTTTGAAGGTATTTGTTTTGACTTCTTTGCTTTAAATGGACACACTTGAATATGTACTGATTCTTTTCCAAGTGTAATTTGGATTTTTCTACTATTAATTTTAACTTAAAAATTTTAATAAAGAAAGGTTTACATTTTGTTTTAATTAAATGTTCAGCATGCTACCACATTTAGTGTACAATGAATGAAAAATGTTTTAATTTTGATTGCAACTTCAAGTGTGTGTGCTCACTGTGGAATTTCCTTTGAAAAAGCAGATTGTGAGGTGGATTATGGATGCCCTCTAGAATGCGCAGAAGACATGCACAGTTACAGAGGTATCTGTTTTGACTTCTTTGCTTTAGATAGACACTTTTAGCTGTAGTTCAACATTGAAAGTCATGTAGACCTTAATATCTTTAAGACATTCCTGTAGTTTAATTAGTTTTGTGTCATTTGGCTTCATGGGTATATAAAGTTGAGAGTCCTCTGCAAAGCAATGCAAATGTATGCAGTGTTTTCTAATAATACTGCCTAAATATGGCGTTATTTTTGTGCCACTATTCTGAGCGCACGTAAAAAAAAATTGAGCTCACGTTAAAAAAAAATTTGCAGGTGCAAGTGTCGCATTTTGAGGAGAAATTTATTTTGGGCGAAGAAAAGCTAAATTTGAGTGAACAAAATTCATTGCTGCGTGCAAAAAATGTATTCAGTGTTTGCTGTTATCCATACACACACACACAATAGCAGCCCCTCTCGCTCAGTTTTTGCATTTGCGCTTGCTCGCAATGTGTTGCTTGTGCTCTCAACATTTCTGCCCGTGTGCGCTCAACTCTTTCTGCACACCGTTATATTTGTGCCACAAGACCAGCCAATCACAGACTTGGATGCAAAAAAATCTGATTGGCTGTTTTGGTCTCCAATCAGCTCGAAATGACGAAATGCAATATCCCAGAATCCATTTCGTCCAAAACTCAAACGAGGCAGTAGCGGAGGAACACAGAGTGGCGGAGTTTGAAATATTACTCTTTCTGGGTCACAAAATAAACTTTTAAGATATTTTCATGCGAGAATGTGTAAAACTTCAAATGTCTGCTCGATTTATCAAGACATCACATATTTGCAAAAGTGCTCTAACGTTTTCGGAGATGCCTGTTACCCACCAGCTGACCGGGTGATCACTCGGGTTAAACATAATATATAAGGCTGAACTGACAAAAAATCGGCCGACTACATCACCAGGTGTTATAGGAAAAACCATAAAGCCTTTGAACTAAAACAAACGCTGTTGTGACAGTGATGTACACTGTCTTGTTTTATATATCTGTATGATTTGTATCATCTTCATGTTTCCATCTCACCACATATCCAAACCGATACCATGAGCAGCAGCTTTTAGAGCTGTGGCTCCAGCAAACATCAGCTGATGCTAGAAAGTAATATTAAATAAATTCTAACAACAGCTGATCAAGCTTAAACGTGCTGCTGTTGTTTAGCGCAACATCCGCTGGTTTCCTCTTTTTGGCGCAAAGTGGGCGATAAACAAACGAGAGACGATCAGCTGATCATTGATCAGTTTCGTGATTGAAGTAGCAACAGGAGAGGGAGGGGAGAGAATGAGAGAAGAAGAAGCAGCTGACAGCGTAAAGACAGAATAACTCCAGCTTTGTGTCTTTTTCATTCTAGCTGAAGTACGGGACGAATCGCGTTCCTTTTCCCCTCAATACGGATGTATTGTAATTGGTCCAGCCCAGAGTTGATCATGACCAATTGGCTAATCCACCACCTTTCATTGTTTATACTGTTACAAAAACAAACAAACAAACATAAAAATGAAAAATCATTATTGGCTCACTGGGCAAATGCCCGGTATGCCCGATGGACAGTCCAGCTATGCGGTCAGCTGGTGGGTAACAGGCATCTCCGAAAACGTTAGAGCACTTTTGCAAATTTGTGATGTCTTGATAAATTGAGCAGACATTTGAAGTTTTACACAGCACAATTCTCGCATGAAAATATCTTAAAAGTTTCTACAAAGAATTCTGGACGATTTTAGCCCCAATTTTTTACAGAACGCTGTTGGAAATCAAAGAAAATGGCAGACTCCCATCAAATATGAATTCTGCAAACATTAATCTCCTGCTAAAACCAGGCAAAGACCCTGTATATCCCTCAAGCTATCGTCCAATATCCCTTATAAATGTAGACCTTAAAATAATCTGCAAAGCTCTCTCGAAGAGACTAGAGAAAATAACCCCCCTCTTAATTCATCCTGACCAAACTGGTTTCATAAAAGGTAGGCACTCATCAACAAATACACGTAGATTACTTAATTTGATAGACTACTCATACAATAAAAACCTTGAAACTACAATATTTTCTTTAGATGCAGAAAAAGCGTTTGACAGAGTTAACTGGAAATTTCTATTTGCAACTTTACACAAATTTGGTTTTGGATCTTCTTTCATCAACTGGTTAAAAATATTATATAATTCCCCAACAGCTTGTGTCAGAACAAATGACCAGACATCCTCCAGCTTCTGTCTCCTGAGGGGCACCAGGCAGGGATGCCCACTCTCCCCTTCACTGTTTGCAATTTTTATTGAACCACTAGCAGCAGCAATTAGACAGAATTCAGTAATTAAGGGCATAAAATGCAAGAACGTGGAACATAAAATCAGCCTTTATGCGGATGATGTGCTACTCTTTCTCCAAAATTCACAAACCAATATCTCTGGGGTGATTGAATTGATAGACTCTTTTGCAAGAATATCAGATTACTCAATTAACTGGTCAAAATCTACAGTCCTTCCGATTAATTGCTCCTTCCATAATTCCTCTTCTACTCCACTGCAATCGGGAAATATAAAATATTTAGGTATTAATGTTTCTCCCAAGCTTGCAGATCTAACTAAATTAAACTATATCCCACTTTTAAAGAAAGTAGAAGGCGATCTGGCTAGGTGGAAATGTCTACCCATATCACTCATGGGAAGGGTTGCCGCTATAAAAATGATGGTCTTACCAAAAATAAATTATTTATTCTCAATGATCCCAACTAAACCGCCACAAGATTGGTTCAGATCTCTAGATTCATATATGTCCAAATTCCTTTGGAAAAATAAGCCCCCACGTATAAGCTTAAAAACACTACAAAAGACCAAGGATAAAGGAGGATTAGAACTACCTAACTTTCAGCACTACTTCTTAGCCAACAGGCTCCAATTTATCTCAGGATGGCTAAAACATACCCTCTTAGATGAACCTTGGCTAGATGTAGAACAAGCACTTTGCAATAATCTAGAGATTTCAGATCTACCATTTATCAGCTCAAACATTCAACGACATGAATGCTTCAAAAGTGTCAACATTAGCTCCTCTCTGACAGCATGGTGGGAGTTTCTGAAGTTGACAGAGTCTTCATTAATCCCATGCAAACGTACACCTATCTGGAACAACCCTGACATATTACAAAACAATAATATGATAAACTTTTCAGATTGGAGTGGTAAAGGAATCAAATATTTAGAACATATACTAGAAGGAACAGAATTTATTTCATTTGACAGACTAGTTACACAATATGGGATCAACAAGAAAAGATTTTTAGAATATCAGCAAATTAAATCCATAGTAAAAAAGAAATTTAAACCGGGTCAAGTTGAACTACAAACACCACCAAGTGTGGTTCAATTTCTTACTCTTAAAACCCCCAAATTACTATCCAAAATATACAGAATGCTTTCTAAAATAGATGAATCAATATCACTTCCTATTGCAAAATGGGAAGCGGATTTATCAGTTAACTTAGACCAAAACTTCTGGTCTCAGATTTGCTTAAAAACCTTTCATCTAATTAGAAATCCCAGTCTTCAATTAATTCAATACAAAATACTACATAGAGTGCACTATACAGGTCATCGGATGTTCAAGATGGGCTTTACGTCTACCAACAACTGCTCACACTGCCAAACCAATTCACCGGACAATTATATCCACGCTCTTTGGTTCTGTCCACCAGTTCAGAAGTTTTGGCGTGAGATATGTGAAGACTTATCGAAGTGTCTGAAATGTAACATTCCAACTTCTCCTTTAGTGTGTTTGTTGGGCAGCTTAGATAATGTCACTTCAGAAAAGAATATAGCCCACATGGTTTTCAGTGCCCTATGCATAGCCAAGAAAACAGTCCTCATGAACTGGAAAAATAAAAATAATCTTAATTCTAACCAATATAGAAATTATCTATTAGATTACATTAGTCTTGATACAGCCTCTGCCACCACATCAGATCAATTGCTCTGGGCTCCTTTGATCAGCTCCATCACCTAGTGGGGGTGGGGGGTCATAGTTTGGTCCCACCTTCACTGTTGTGATTGGTGTGGGGGTAGGGACAGGCTTAGGGCGTCGGGGGGTTCCCCAGGAGCATCTTCCTTGGGGGGCTCAACCCGGGGTAGCGGTCATGGCCAATTAGGGGCTCTGTCGGCTCCTAGGTGACGGTTTCCTCGTGGCTGCGTGCAGCGGGGCTAGGGGAGGGTCTGTGCTGACGGACGTGGGTTACTGACCTGGTGGCCTGGCTGCCCCTGGGTGGATCCGGGACGGGCGTGAGGTTCTGGGGGCGCTCCGTCTCTGGACTGGGTCCCTTGCTGGGCCTCGGGGGCTCGGGCCCTGGTTGGTGTGTTGCCGGGGTTGTGGGCGGGTGGGTGTATGGGGGCCCAGCCCTGGCGCAGGGCGCCGCCAGTGCATCGAGCCACCTGGGGGACTCTTCAACTGGTGGGGGAGGTTGTCACATCTTGCAGGAGCTTTCCTCTCCTCAGGAATTCTCTCTGCAGGAGGGGGAGATATAGGAGAGGTGGAGGAAGATCTCAGCCTGGGCGTCTATTGTCTTGTGTAGTCTGGAAGATGAGTGGATGATGGGGTGGGTGCAGTTTTCTCTGTAGTGGGGTCGGGTGGGCTGTCCCGGGCTCTGTGGGGCCGGGCGGCGCTGCTGCACTGGGCCCTGGTCCGGATGGGCCTGGGCCCCCTTTCCCTGGCGGGTTGCAGAGTATGGGGGTGCCTACTGAGGTCAGCGGGGGAGCTGGCCCCAGGGAGGGGTCACTTGCCCCTCCCTTTCTTCCCTCCCCATCTCCAGCTGCCTCCCTCTTCCCGCTCCACCACAATCACCCACACATGCAGGGCCTTGGGGTAGGGGTGTGTCACCAGGGTGCAGAGGAGGCATCCCCCCCTCTGTCCCCTTCTGGCTGCCTCTGCCTCAATTTTATCTCACAACTTAGACATTCACATTACTCACACTCTCATAACACATACATATAGGATCTTGGGGGTGGGCTCACAACACGGACTCCAAATTACCATCAGGGTGTACACCTCACCCCTGGCGTCGTTGCCCACCTCTCAATTTTAAATACATGTAGACATTGAGGGCTATCAGGAGGGGCTATGCGCTTACCTGCTGCTCTCTGGCAGGTAGCTCCATGCCCTCCTGGGTTTTAAATGCACCTTAGAACACATATACATCAACACTACATATGAGCGGGTAGAGGAAGGTTTGGAGTCTTCTCACACCCCCGGTCTCTGCGGCCTGCTGGAGCGGGGGGGCTAGGAGGAGGAGTTGGCCGTCCGACTGGGGTCTGGTGTGTGGGGCCTCCCTGCTGCTGCGGAGTCGGGGCAGTCTGCTTCTCCCCACCGCAGGGAAAAGGGTAACACCACCTGGGTCTGGGTGCAGTTTCCCCCTCCAGGGGCAAGGGTACCTAGACCCGGTTCTTAGAGTACGCTTGGGGAGTGTGATTGTGTGTACAGCGTCTCTTTATGTCTGTCTCCACGTTGGTTGAGTGTGGAGTAATTGCCTATGAGAGCATGAGGGTGGGAATGGATGTTTGTATTTGAGTGTGCCTGTATGTCTGTGTCTATATGTCAGGTTGGGTATCAGACGCCACCTCTCTGGGGACATCTCAGGCCCTCCAAGGTTTGGAGGCCTATCTCCCCCCACCACTTCCCCTGCCGGTGGCAGACGCCCTCAGACATCGGTGCGTTGGTGGTTCTTTGTGTCCGGGGGTGGGCGTCCGGGTACACACCGGCTCACTCCTTGGTGGCTGCTTATCGGGGCCTGGAACCTGGGGCTCGCTCGGGCCACTTCGGGGGTGGAGTGCCCTCGGCCTCTCGGCCTGGGGCTCGGTCACTCAGGCACAGCTGGCTGCCGGCGGAGCTCACGGGCACGTCACTGCAACCCCCCCTGGCTTCTGCTCCACGGCTGCTGAGTGACCCCTCATCTGGGACTCTCCTCAGCTCTTTCTGGGATAGTGGCGCGGCTGCCCCTCTGTTGGTCTTCCTTGGTCTCTTGTGTTCTGGGGGCCTCTGGATGTCTGGAGTTTTGATCTCCTCCATACCTGCTTCATGCCCTGGAGGATGGGACTGTGGCCCCCCACACCCTCTAGCAGATCATTACATTAAGGAACCTTTTAAATACAAGCGCGCTCATGCTCACAGGTGTACACACAGGTGATCACACACAAACTACACCCTTTTTGGCTCCTACCTCAAAGCACACTGTGCGCTGTCGATCTTACGTGCTGCACAATAATGTTTAATATTAAGTATTTAGTGTTATATTCCCATATATCATTGTGATGTTGTTTATTCTATTACTCTCGTTTTCTTCTGCTTGTTTTCTTTTTTCTTTCTCAACAGGTGATCCAGGTGATCGATATATGTATTTTTTGTCTGCTTATTTTGTTGGTTTTTGTTTTTTGCCCTTTATCCCCGTCCCTCTTCTCCGCTGTTTTTTTTTTTTTGTTTTGTTTGTTTTGTTTTTTCCCCCCTCTTTCTTTCTCCCTTTTCTTTTCCCCTGTCCCGTATCTAGCAAGTAAAAAAAATAAATAAATAAAAATAAAATAAACAATAAAAGGTAAATCAAATGGACCATTACGGCAAGGCTGGGATGGTCCATTTGGTAAAGTAAATCCGTTGGGCATCTTTCTTCGCCTTTAGACAATAATTCTGATGGCAAAAGAACCAAACGGGACAGGTTTAAAAAAAAAAATAAAAAAAAAATAAATAAATAAATAAACATAATATATAAGGCTGAACTGACAAAAAATCGGCCGACTACATCACCAGGTGTTATAGGAAAAACCATAAAGCCTTTGAACTAAAACAAACGCTGTTGTGACAGTGATGTACACTGTCTTGTTTTATATATCTGTATGATTTGTATCATCTTCATGTTTCCATCTCACCACATATCCAAACCGATACCATGAGCAGCAGCTTTCAGAGCTGTGGCTCCAGCAAACATCAGCTGATGCTAGAAAGTAATATTAAATAAATTCTAACAACAGCTGATCAAGCTTAAACGTGCTGCTGTTGTTTAGCGCAACATCCGCTGGTTTCCTCTTTTTGGCGCAAAGTGGGCGATAAACAAACGAGAGACGATCAGCTGATCATTGATCAGTTTCGTGATTGAAGTAGCAACAGGAGAGGGAGGGGAGAGAATGAGAGAAGAAGAAGCAGCTGACAGCGTAAAGACAGAATAACTCCAGCTTTGTGTCTTTTTCATTCTAGCTGAAGTACGGGACGAATCGCGTTCCTTTTCCCCTCAATACGGATGTATTGTAATTGGTCCAGCCCAGAGTTGATCATGACCAATTGGCTAATCCACCACCTTTCATTGTTTATACTGTTACAAAAACAAACAAACAAACATAAAAATGAAAAATCATTATTGGCTCACTGGGCAAATGCCCAGTATGCCCGATGGACAGTCCAGCTATGCGGTCAGCTGGTGGGTAACAGGCATCTCCGAAAACGTTAGAGCACTTTTGCAAATTTGTGATGTCTTGATAAATCGAGCAGACATTTGAAGTTTTACACAGCACCATTCTCGCATGAAAATATCTTAAAAGTTTATTTTGTGACCCAGAAAGAGTAATATTTCAAACTCCGCCACTCTGTGTTCCTCCGCTACTGCCTCGTTTGAGTTTTGGACGAAATGGATTCTGGGATATTGCATTTCGTCATTTCGAGCTGATTGGAGACCAAAACAGCCAATCAGATTTTTTTGCATCCAAGTCTGTGATTGGCTGGTTTTGTGACACAAATATAACGGTGTGCAGAAAGAGTTGAGCGCAAATGGGCAGAAATGTTGAGAGCACAAGCAACACATTGCGAGCGAGCGCAAATGCAAAAACTGAGCGAGAGGGGCTGCTATTGTGTGTGTGTGTGTGTGTGTATGGATAATAGCAAACACTGAAATACATTTTTTGCACGCAGCAATGAATTTTGTTCACTCAAATTTAGCTTTTCTTCGCCCAAAATAAATTTCTCCTCAAAATGCGACACTTGCACCTGCAAATTCTTTTACGTGCGCTCAGAATAGTGGCACAAAAATAACGCCATACCTAAACAGGTATAACGTAAGAAGTATTGGTCCTAGTACAGAACCTGGTAAAATTCAGTGACTAATTTGTGTGTGTGTGTGTGTGTGTGTGTGTGTGTGTGTGTGTGTGTTAGGCATTCATTTTTGGTAAGCAGTTAGGGAAAGCATTATGTCTAAGATAAGTCCCCACTAGGATAGCAACACCTGACGTGTGTGTGTTGTGTGTGTGTGAAGAAGAATCATTAGTTATAAGGACAAATTAGAGACTATAAGGTACATATGAGTCAAACCACTTCAGTGTACTTTTTTAAAAATACCTTTTATATACAATTATACAAAAAAATGAGAGAACTCCGACAATCATATGACCCCCATATGAGCTAGTGCTTTGGTGACCGTGGGAAGGAAAAACTCCCTTTTAACAGGAAGAAATCTCCAGCAGAACCAAGCTCAGGGAGAGATGCGACAGGTTGGGATGAGGGTAAGAAGACAGGACAAAGACACGCTATGGAAGAGAGCCAGAGATGAAGAATAATTACATGCAGAGAGGTGTATAAACACATAGTGAGTTAAAAAAGTGACGGAAGAAGCAACACTCCATTAGGGCAGGGCAATATGGCCAAAAATATTTATCACGATATATATTTGAAAATTTGTGATAACGATATAACTGACGAAATAATTGACGCGAGACAAAATACTTTACAACTCCACAACTTTATAAGTGCAAAGAAAAACCCCATCAATGTATTTTCACTTAAACAAGCAGCTGTTTTTTGTTTTCGTTAAAACTATAAAAAAAATTTAACAGTGCAAATGCAAATTCCTTGCTGACAGTTTAAGCAAAAGGCATTTCCAGTGGAAATGGGCAGACACATCCTGAGCATAACCATGTATAATATTCTCAAAACTTAAAAAGAGGTTATACACACACAATACGGTAATATTATGTTGAAGCACAGTACGTATCACTCCACGAGGCTCCTTACGGTAGCCGTAATGCTCCGACAATCCATCACGCTGTGCAGCTTTGTAGCTTAGCAAAGTCGTACTAAAACATTTTTTGACAGATTTTTGAGCACCGTGTACCACATAAAATCGGTTCAAGGTCAGTAAGCACAACCAGAATTCATACATAAGGCACACCGGATTATAAGGGGCACTGTCGATTTTCAGAAAATGAAAGGCTTTTACGACCGACTTATTTTCCGAAAAACATGATAATAACGACGGCCCACTTGCATGCTCTACCAAAAATTGTGCTTTGGTGTGTATCTGACAGAGGAAAGCCAAGCCAGTTCCAAATCACTGAGGTTGCACCATTTTTACAAACCAATTCTGGTTCATCTGTTTCATTCAACGATCCGCTTTCGCCCTTCTCATTCTCCGTTGCCGCCATGCTTTTTCCGCCATGTGCGTATGAAAACATGGCACATGGGCGTTTTACCCATATTCTATTGCAATGTTTCATTTTTTTATCATTGCCTAACATTATACCAGTATTACCATGAACGGTATGATATGGTCCAGCCCTACACTTCATCATGGGAATCCCCCAGCAGCCTAGACCTATTACAACATAATTAAGGGAGATTTCTGCTCTCTCAAAGCCTACAGCAGTGAGTACAAGGTTTTTTACCATTTGAAACTCAGTAAAAGTGCACACAGGTACACACACACAAAATATACCAAAAATTCACCTCTTGCCCCTGCAGGCAGTCTGTCCTTCAAGGTTGTGTCCTCTACCAGAGGTCTGGGAGCTTGAAAGTAAAGTTCACTGGATGAAGGGTTTTTCAGAAGGAGAAATGTTTTGTCACTCATAAAGTGACTTCTTCAGTCTGGAGTGGGTTTTGTCTTCTGGTAGTTAGTATTGGGGTTGCTGACACAGACCGATTTAGTCTGGGTTATATAATGTCAGATGATTTGTTCATGCTACACATGAACAATTTAGATAAAGGAAAAATTCCAGTCAGACAAGTAAAATGAGATCCCACATCAATTAAGCTTCTACTGAATTTAGTGTGCAATGAAAGAAAAATGTTTAATTGTATTTTCATTGGGAGTAGAATTATGAGTGTGTATACTCACTGTTGTATTTCCTTTGAAAAAGCAGGTTTACAGTACATGTACTGTTATCACTACGTGTTGGATACACTGTGTATGTTAACGCTGGTCAATCTTGGACTCCTTTTGACATTTTGCGTAACAATAGTCTGCCTTTGATTGTCACTGGCGATGGTAGTCCCAAGGGGTCGAAGATACTATTAATCACTGAGAGAACCCCGCAGCAGGATGTCGGGTTTGTCATTGACTGCTACCTTGAAGGTAAATGAGTCGGTGTTAATGTCCCAGCACATTCCTAGACTTCTCTGAGCCGGTAAGGTATTGTCGCTGAGACTCAAGTCTTTGATGCCGGAGGCCAAATCTTCTGGCTTCAGCCAAGGATGCACATGTGCGCTTGAGCAGATCGATGGCTGCAGACTCCGTGGGAACTGAAATCAGCCCGTAATCGACATAGAAGTGTCTCTCGACAAAGTGTCTTGTGTCTGCTCCAAACTTTGCCTCGCCTTCCTGGATGGCTCTTCGAAGGCAATTGATGGCTACCGCTGGTGACGGGCTATTACCAAAAAACACGGACCCGCATGTGGTATTCCTGCACCTCCTTTGACAAGTCATTGTGTTGTGCCACAGGAACCTCAAATAATATCTGTGGTCTGGTCTAACTAGGAACCCATAAAACATTTGCTGGATGTCATCAGTGGTTGCAATGCGCTCTTTCTTAAACAGATTCAGGACACCAAGGAGGGTGTTATTGAGATCAGGGCCCGTTAACAGCACTGAATTGAGTGACACACCAGACTGCTCGGCACTAGAGTTAAAGACCACGCGTATCTCACTGGGCTTCTGGGGATGATATACGCCAAAAATAGGCAGGTACCAGCACTCAGTGTTGTCATCGATGGGTGGAGCGATCTCAGCATGGTTGTTTTTAAACAGCTTGTCCATAAATTCTGAGAACTGTTCTTTCATTTGAGGGTTTTTGGTTAAGTTGCGTCTCAGTGAGTTGAGTCTTGGTCTCTGTAATTTGGAAGTGGCAAGCGAGGGGACTTGAACGGTAGAGGGGCAATCCAGTTATTATTTTCATCCTGGTGGACTTCCTTTTCCAAGGTCTCATCCTCAAAGGACAGGGCATGCTGGTTATCATACTCTGTGCGCTCAAAAACTTTCCTCCCAAGTAGGGCTGGGCGATATATCGAGTTTTTTAAAAATATCGATATATTTTCATACGAGATATAAAATGTGACAATATTGTTTATATCGATATAGTATATATTACGTTATAATTATACTTGTGGAGCCGCAAGTTTGCCTCTCTTTCGTCCACTTTTGTCTCTACGCAACGTTACTCGGCCTCGCCTCTGCTTCACTGAACACAACTCCCCCTCCCCCATAGCTTCACCTGCAGGCAACGACAAGATGAACACGGCAAATCTCCGTTAACGAGTTACCGCGGATCACCCCGTGCGTGGGGCTGGACGGGGTCAACGTGTTAAGAGCTAACCGCGCTAACGAGCTAACCGCGCTAACGACATGCAGGGGCTGCATGGCCTAAAATCCTTTCATTTTCTCAAAAATCGACAGTGCGCCTTATGTATGAATTCTGGTTGTGCTTACTGACTGCGAACCGTTTTTATGTGGTACACGGCGCTCAGCAATCTGTCAAAAAATGTTTTAGTACGACTTTGGGAAGCTATGGAGCTGCACCGCTTGATGGATTGTCGGAGCATTACGGCTACTGTAGTGGAGCCTCGCGGAGTGATACGTACTGTGCTTCAACGTAATATTACCGTATTGTGTGTGTATAAGGACCATAAATGGCACCTGTTAAGAGACATGGTTACAAAGAGGATTTCAAACTCAAGGCTGTCAGCCACGCAGTAGAACTTGGGATTAGAGCAGCTGTGAAATCTGTCTGTCTTTGTTATTATCCTCAGCGTCTTTTAGTTTACATTTTGACTGCACAATTGTGAGCTTTTTGTTATGCACAAAAACAACATTGTTTTCTTTTATTTATGGAGCATTATTATTTAATAAATGCTGATAATTTATTTTTGAGTAATTTCTTCATGTACATCTATGCTGTATGTTAATAAAAGTGCCTGTGTGACATCTGGGACACAGCTTTGACTAAGAACTCTCTTTTTGTTCTTACCTTATGGCTTTAAAAAAAAATATCGAGATATATATCGTATATCGCCATCCAGCTAAAAAATATCGAGATATGAATTTTGGGTCATATCGCCCAGCCCTACTCCCAAGCTTTTCTTCTGCTGCATTGGGTTTCAAGCTGCGTTTTAAGAAGCTACTCTTGTGCTCCCTGCCATAGCATGGTTTTTCTTTGATCTTGATGCTGGACAAGGAGAGATGGATGTCCGTTGGAGAGCACATGAGTTTTATAGGCGCTGACCTTTGGCCTGTGAGCATTGAGGCATACTTCCCCCACGATTACCCAGCCTAGGTCTAGGCACTGAGCAAAGGGAGCGTTGTGGGTCCGTTGACTTGTTGTTGTGCCTTGTGGACTTGTATGATGTCTCTGCCCAGTAAAACTGCAATCTGGGCACCTGGGCCGTGGTTAGGTATCAGAGGAGCCAGGTGTTTCAAGTGGGCGTGGGCAAAAGCAACTTCAGGTGTAGGTATTTCTTCTCTGTTAAATACTATCTCATCACATTCAATGAGAGGAGGGACATCTAGACGTGGGCCTTCACCTACAGGCTCAATTTGGAACCCCACAGCTTTCCTACCGAGCAATTGAGTTAGACGTTCTCATATGGTATGTCAGAGGGCTACTCTTGATTCCTAATAGCTGAAAGAATTCAGGGCGTGCCTGAATTGCTCTGATCAAGAATGGCGTACATCTTAACAGACCGTTCTGATTGAACTTTAGGGAAAACTCGAACTAGACATACCTTGGAGGGAGAACGCGGAGGACAGCCTTCACCGCAGATCTCAGTGCACCGTGATGTTACCTTGGGTGGAGTCTTGTCTTGAGGCTGAGGCTCTGGTTCAGGTGCGTTTTCCAGCTGGGGTTTTTGACCCATATCAGGGTGCATGGCAGAGCAATGTTTTTCACTTTGCACTCCTCACACTTGACCTTCAAGTCACAGTCCTTTATTGTGTGCATGGGAGAACAACAGCAAAAACACCATTTGTGTTCTTTGAGTATGTTTTGTCTTTCTTGTAGTGGTTTTCTCCGGAGAGCTCTACATTTGGCTAGAGGATGCGTTTTCTTCTGGACTGGACAATAACATGTTAGATCATCCTCTCTGATAGTAGCAGAAGCAGTTGTATCAACCTCTGTTCTGTTTACCGTTAGAGGTGTTTTGTAGCTAGTTTGTTTGAATGGTGGTCTCTCACCTTTGTTGAGAGGTTGGCTGCTGCATGACACAAAACTTGGATCATTTCTCGCTTTTGCCTCCTCTTGGACAAACTTTACAAAATATGAGAATGGAGGGAACGTCACATTGTATTTTTGTTTGTATTTTGAACCCGTGTGGAGCCATTTATCTTGTAAGCTTGGAGGCAGCTTTTCCACTGTGGGCTTAACCCCGCGTAGTGTGTCAAGGTAAGCGAGGCCTGGGAGGTAGGCTTCGTCTTTAGCAACCTGGAGCTCTAGGAGCAAATCCCCTAGTTCCCAAAGTTTTACATTGTCTCTGTTTGTAAGATGAGGAAAACTGTCCAGTTTTTTAAACAAGGCGTTTTCTACTACTTCTGGTGTAGCATAACACTCCTCCAACCTTTCCCATGATAACTGGAAGGCAGCTTTGGGGTTAGTGGTATAAACAGCCCTGATTCTTTCAACATGCTCTGAGGACTTTACCGAGCCACTTGACTAGGAGATCTAACTGCTGGCTGTATGTAAGATCAATGCCTTCAGTTGCATTTAAGAATGAAGGCTGCCATGCTCTAAAATTTTCAGGGGTGTCATCAAACTTAAAGAGCCCAGTTGTGATTAACTCTCTGCGTACAAGGAACCTAGCAAAGTCAGCCATGCTTTGTCTCCTGAGTTAGCCCATTCTTCTGCCTTCTCCCCGTGAGCATCCATTGCTGTGGCATAAACTTATCTTCCACCAACTGCTGACCTGTCTTTTCACTGTACTGTTATCACTACGTGTTGGATACACTGTGTATGTTAACGCTGGTCAACAGCAATCCAAACTCAATTTTCATGGACCAGGAAACTGAGCGTCTTGCTCCTTTATTACGGTCTTCTTGACAGCTTACAATCCTTTACAATTGTGGCTTGAATAGCTCGAAGAAAGGGTAGAGTGAAACTAAAAATAAACCAGAAAATAAAAACAAACCAGAACATTCAATATACTTACAGCCATTGCTTTCGATGGTGTATATAAAGATTCAGGACACAGGAGGTGAAGTTTAAACATGGATAGGCAGGTTTTCTGTACATTTTTCTTCCCAACTGACTGCGGCTTCTGCCTCCCACAATGCACTGCGAACACAGATTACTCCTTCAAAATAAGATACAGAAAAACTAATGCTGACTGTATAGAAAATATTTTTAACTAAATGTCTCTCTTTTTTTTAACATAAATTACCACAGATAAAATATGACATTTTTTTATCACTAAATTATTATTAACCATTTTGAACCTTTTACTTGGGACAGAACAGTACAACTCTGCAACGGATTACTCTGAAGGTATTTGTTTTGACTTCTTGGCTTTAAATGGACACACTTTATGAATATGTACTGATTCTTTTCCAAGTGTAATTTGGATTTTTCTACTATTAATTTTAACTTTAACATTTTTAAAAAAGAAAGGTTTACATTTTATTTTAATTAAATGTTAAGCATGCTACTACATTTAGTGTGCAATGAAGAAAAACTGTTTTAATTTTGATTGCGACTTCAAGTGTGTGTGCTCACTGTTAAATTTCCTTTGAAAATGCAGATTCTATGGATGATATGGCATACCTTACAAGTTTCATGTGCAGAAGCAGAGGTATCTGTTTTGACTTCTTTGCTTTAGATTGCATTATCTCTAAGATAAGTCCCCACTAGGATGCAACATCTGACGTACGTGTGTGTGCGTGTGTGTGTGTGTGTGTGTGTGTGTGTGTGTGTGTGTGTGTGTGTGAAGAAAATCATTAGTTATAAGGGCAAATTAGAGACTATTAGATACATATGATTCAAACCACTTCAGTGCACTTTTTTAAAAATACCTTTTGTATGCAGTAAAACAAAAAAATGAGAATACTGCAACAATCATATGACCCCCTATGAGCAGGTACTTTGGTGACCGTGGGAAGGAAAACTCCTGTTTAACAGGAAGAAATCTCCAGCAGAACCAGGCTCAGGGAGAGATGCGACAGGTTGGGATGAGGGTAGGAAGACAGGACCGAGATATGCTGTGGGAGAGAGCCAGAGAGGAGGAATAATTCAATGCAGAGAGGTGTATAAACACATAGGAAGTGAAAAAGGTAACTGAAGAAGCAACACTCAATGCATCATGGGAATCTCCCAGCAGCCTAGACATATTGCAGCATAACTAAGGAAGGATTCAGGGTCACCTGATCCAGCCCTAACTATATGCTTTATCAAGAAGGGAAGTTTTAAACATAGTCTTAAAAGTACAGAGGGTGTCTGTCACCCAAATCCAAACTGGGAGCTGGTTCCACAGGAGTTAAACACAAGTACAGCTCAGTCAGAGAGCGGCTGATACGATACTATAAAGTCTTTAAGATAAGGTGGAGCTCGATTATTCAACACCTTGTATGAGAGGAGCAGGATTTTAAATTTGATCTGGATGAATCTTCTAGGAATGCAATCTAAATAATTTAGTAGTACAGTGTCAACTTACAGGAATAACATTTGGCATCACATGGCAGCTTCGAGTAAAGAAATCATCATCAAATAGCCATAAAATTATGAAATATATCTGGTTATAAAAGCTGCTCTATTGTTAACTGTTACTCTTTTAATTGCCACGATCAGAAATAATAACAACCCTAAATATGACAAATATATTGCAACACATGGATACTAACCAAATCATTAGAACTATTTTCTTAATAACTAAGCTCATTATATTAAATATTGCTCTGTTAATTCCCCCAATTAAGATAATTTTATTAACTAAATAGCAGGAGAGTGATCAGCATAAAAAAACTTAATGATTGTACTTTGATTTTAAAATTTCCCCTTTAGCACTGCCGGATGAAGAATTTAAGCCTGCTAAGAAGCCACCCAGAGACCCTTTGCTGCAGTTAGTCTCCCTCCAGAAGGCGTCTGGCTGCTGGCTGCTTGATCCAGCTCTGGCTGCTGCACTGGGAAAGACCAACGAGGAGGTGGAAAAGTCAAAGCCTGAAAAGGTGGATTATTAAAAAGAATAATAAGACACAGTAATAGTGGGTGTTTGTAACGTATTCATTAAAATGGTTTCAAAAGTGAATTTTCAAAATTACACACTCATGTTAACGAACATCTGCTTGCTGTCTCACTTAATTTAATATTTAACTACATGACTGCTGATTCTATACACTAGGCCAGCAGTGAAGTGTGGGCCACCATTCTGGCTCTGATCTGGCTTCATGGTTTCAAGATGGATGCAAAGGACGAGTGGGAGCTTCTGGCTGCAAAGGCTGTATCATGGCTCAGTGCACAAAAAGGTAGCAAACACAAAAATAAGCATTCAGTTTGTGATGGTTATACTGAGTTGCTCTAGTCGGTCAGTTATTAAGATGCTAATTGGTTATTTTGTTTTGTGTGTTCCTTTTTTTTCCAGCACCATCTGTGACAGAGTGTGTGGAAGCCGGAAATATATTGTTGGGTTGCAGTGTGCAAAAAACTGCCCTTGGCGTCTGAGGTTTTTATTAAACCAACAACTTCTTTACGATTATTACACAGAAGCAGATTTACTTCATACTTCATCCACATTAATCTTTGCATCGTCCAACTTTATTATCTAATGTGCCTTATTTTATGCTGCATGTGCCCAAAGTCAGCTTTGTAGGAGGACCAGAGATTATTGCTTTTGTATTCTAACTTTAATGTTGCTGTGTGCTTGAAAGCATCAAATATAAACAAATAAAATCACACATGAGTTCAAAACCCTTCAGTTCTTTTAATGAGTCAAAAATGAGTTTTGCTGGTTTTTAGTTTGTTTTTGTCTGTTTGGGAGCTGACACAGTTTTTAAGGGGATGGGATTTTGGGGGGATAATGGAAGGAGAAAGGAGAACATGCGGCTAAACATGTCACTCCTGGTCTGATTGGAGAGGGGACCAAAGAAAACTACAGACTCCAACATTGTTTTGGCAAAGTTCCACACCGGTTCACTATTCATTTTGGTGACCTCCAATTGACGTAACCGGGTATCATTACTGCCGATGTGAATTATAATTTAACTGAATTTACGTTTACCCTTAGCCAGCAGTTTTAAATTTCCCTCAGTGTCGCCTGCTCTGGCCCCTGGAAGACAACTGACCATGGTTGCTGGTGTCTCTAACTTCACGTCTCAGAACAGAATCGCCAATCACCAGAGTTTGATCCCTGGCGGGTGCGTCGCCGAGTGGGGAAAAGCGGTTAGACACATTTCATAGAAAAATAACTTTTATATTTCTTTAAAAAAATCAAAATATAAGTTTACTCAGTTGGAATATACAATTTAGTTCAATTGGTAATGGAGTAATGCTTAGTTAAAAAGCTGAGTTAAATAAATGTGTGGTGAATAATTGTATGTTCAGTTGCTGCAATTCTGTTATTAGTACATTCAAATGATGATGAATTACCACCACCAACTGGTAGAATATGGAGATGAAACTCATCAGCTATTATTTGAAATAAAAACTCAAAGTGTTGATTTTAAACAGAAAAAAGAATCACTGCTTAACCTTGAATGTTTTTAGGTTTTTACTTCCCATCTCTGCTGATATCAGATATCTGATGTCCACAAAATAATAATAATAAAAAAAACATCTGACATCAAGTCAGTATCTGATTGGTGCTCTTATAAAAACCTTTCCCTTAACATTAAAAAAAAAAAAGAAAAAAGAAAAAACTGATTTCAGGTGACAGAGAGGGGCGCTCAGGCCACTGGAATCTGGTTCGTCTGCCTCCAAACCCTGCAACAGTGATCGAGGTGCACAGGAGGTACAGCGATCCCCTTCTAGAGTCGATTTGAGGTGTGGTGCTTGCATTTAGAAGGTTTTGCTGTGAATAGACAACATGTGGTCAAAAGAGCTCTCCATGCAGGTGAAACAAGCCATCCTTAAGCTGCCAAAACAGAAACAAAAAAACATATCAGAGAAATGGCTACAATATTAGGAGTGGCAAATTCTACACTTTGGTACTCCTGAGAGGCAGTGTGGGCATGCAGGCTGCCAGTGGCCCTGAGACACGAGTGTTAATTGATGATGATGTGACACAGGACAGGACAGAAGCAGCCAAATGAATTCTGAGGTGTTCAGAGACATTTAGGTTTCACAGGAATACAAGTGAAACTTTGTAATCCCGTGTAACGCTCTTTTTTTATTGAGTCTGCTTTTGGGTAAAGCCCACGTATCGACCTTCCTTGGATCAGAAAACAATCTCTATCTTAGTCTTAATACACATCAACAACACACAAGAAACAAAAATGAGCATTTAAATTTAAATAACACAGTGACATAAATAACACTGAATATAAACAGTCTGGTTTCCGAATATGGAAATGAAAGAAATTCTGTTTTTTAAATTCAATCATTTTGAAATTTTAGCAGCACTGCCAAACTCTGATACCTTGTTTAATAAACCTGGAGAGTGACTTACCTCTGTGTCAGTACTTATCAAAATATTGCCTCTTGCCCCTCTGACAGATGACCTCGCCTGAGAAAACAAAACAAAACAAAAAACCTCAAAATGGCTGCAACTGCTGTGCTCCCTAAATTAGTACTTTAAAAAAAAAACGAGAGTGGGCATGTTAAATATTACAGTTAGATTTTCTTAAACTTTCACTCTTAGAAAGCATTCTGTTTTAAAGTGCGCACTTCAAAGACATGATGTTTGTGCAGGTCTCCACTCCTTCCTTCTCATGTTAGCCAGCCACTGGTTCAGTCTTGCTGCTCCATCATAACCTTTAGTAAAACGAGAGGCTCAGAAGCAACAAGAGTATTGTGTGAAAAGAGATCTGAATAAACAAAGAGTGGCATACTCCCCGGCTGTGTCGTGTTCTTGCTATTAGCAACTTTATGGTGATTCAGAACATACACCAGTTAGTGCACATCAGAACAAAATGTCAGTATTTGTAATGAAAACTGTGCAGAACATTAGGAAATAAATATACTGTGCAGGAAGACTAGCAGCATAAAACCAATTTACCTTCATCACTCCAGGCATGATGTTACACTGTCCCAAATATAGTCATGGTCCAAGTGAGGAAATGCAATATTTGCTTTTGAAGGAATCCTTTAAAAGCCAAAGATCCTTTTTTATAGATGATGTTTGGTGAGTATTCATGCATGCATCATCCATTAATGTTTGGGATGAGGGGCTGATTGACTTTGTCAGGACTGTTTTTCCCAAAAAGCCACCAACATTAAACTTTGACAAGCCTTATGGCCAACTCAACCCATCAGATCTTTGATGTGTTAAAGCCAAAAACCTGCTACAAGACACAATCGAGAGGACTGATGAGAAAAGAAAGTGAACTGGATTTTCTTCCAATTTAAAGTGAACAGTTAGATTTAGCTCATTTAGCTTTGTTAGTGAGCATATATGTAGTTTACAAATAAGTAAATTAAATTAAGGGAGGGAAGAATCAACTTGAAGACTGAACTCCAGGAAAAACTAGGAAGCTTGAAAGGGAAACAGCAGTTACTTTGGCTGCTGCCACAGCCGCTCCTTAAATACCTGGTCTTGATGACACACTTAATTATCAAGCTGGTGCCTACATGAAGGTGAGAATTTCACTCCCAACCACTGAATAGACAAGACTGTACCCGCACGACGGCTATAGAACAGCTGCTATAATTGTGCCTTTTTGTCAATGCTGGTACAAACCCTGTTCGTGCTTTATTGATCCCTTTGCAGAGGTTTGAACTTTCTTTCAATAAATCTCAGAAAATCATTTTGGTTTCAATGTTTAAATTATTTTTCCACAACAACAAACAGGAGCAAGCCTGTGAGCATCGGTCCAAGCAAAAACAATACAAAGATATTATTAGTAGCTAACATATTGCACTTTAGGCTACTGACTAGATAGCCACTAATATCCTTATATTACGTGAGGAAATACAAGAATAACTCTGAATGCAATTTGATTTATTGAATTTGTTTATTGAAAATAACTTGAAGACAGACAAGAACATTTGTTGTCTTTTAAAGTTTTCTTTATTTTGTGCCAAATTGGTGCCAAATCAACAAATGAGCGGTAGAAGCTACCGTTCACAGATGGAAAATGTAAAACACTCACTTGCCACTCTATTAAGAACATGTTGGTTTTTGGTCAATGTGATGGACCAAAAAGCAACAAAGTTATTGTATCCAATTGATCCCTATGAGCGAGCGTGGAGAGGAAAAACTCCCTTTTATCAGGAAGAAACCTCTGGCAGAACCAGGCTCAGGGAGGGCGGCCATCTGCCTCGACCGGTTGGTGAATAAGTGAGTGTTTTTTGTGCATATTAAATATTTACTTACTGTGCATGTTGTATTAAATATTTAAATGACATATTTACTAGGGGTGCAACAATACATGTATCTGTATTGAACCGTTCGATACAGTGCTTTCGGTTCGGTATGCATATGTATTGAACAATATAAAATTTTTAATTTATTTGATCAACTTTTCTTCTGACGATGCCATCTGTGTTGAGGGCTCAGTGGATCTGCGTTCGATTACTCTGCCTAGGCTGCATTGTCGAGCGCAGATCCACTGAGCGCCGCCCATATGCATTCACTCAAGTTAGCATGGCAACTGCCTCAACGCTACCCGAAATTGAACCTCCTCCATTCAGATCTGGCGTTTGGATCTATTTTCATGTGAAGTATGACCCTACTTAAGCGCGTCGTGGACAAAAGTACAACAGTATGTCGGATGTGTCACGCAATGCTCAATTAAATCGGTGGGAACACAACGAATATGACTGCACATTTACGCCGACATCACGCTAGTGCAAAGACAAGTGGAAGCAGACAAAAAAAACAACAAGCATGCATGCTACCAACTTTACCGGAGTCATTTAGACAGCTGTTAGCACATGATTCTAAAGGGGCAAAAGAGATAGACAGGACAATTGCTACTTTAATTGCTGTCAACAAAATAGCTTTTATTTTGGAAAGAGCCATTTCTCTGTAATAAACTCTCTTTTCCACAGATAAGTGATTTCTCCATCAGATACAATAATTTTTTTTATTATTTTGTTGATTCAGCAACATTTAATTTAAAAACTGTACTTTTGAGTTAAAAGAAATATTTATAATTTTAATAACTTACAAAAGGCATGAACATTTTTTTGTATCAAAAAAATATCGAACCGTGACACCAAAGTATCGAAACGAACCGTGAATTTTGTGTATCGTTGCACCTCTAATATTTACTTACCTGAAGCAGACGTGATGTGGGAAATTTGTGAAAATGCCACACAATAATGAGCAGCCTTCAAAGTGGTTTCTTAATTTGAAGGCTGCTCATGTATGCTGTGTGGCTTACCTGTGTCTGCTATTTCTGAAATACATCTCTGAGTCTTCTTTCCACTTCACAGCGGGATTTATCTGAGACGCTTTCCTCTGTTTGACCAGGTCTTTTAGGATGGCCTTTCCATGGGCTCTGCAGAGAGATGCATTTTTAATTAACACTTTAGTTTCTAAGTAAATGCAGAGAATTTATCAAAAGAAAGTCAAAATAGAAATATCAGCCTATAGTTGTTAAAAGTTCACACTGACCTGACTTCAGAGGAAGCATCCTGACACAGCTCACTGACAGCCAACAGGAAGGATTTGGTGAAAATCTGTCCTGCAGACAGAACTTTCTCCGCTTCCATGAATTTAGTGATTATGAGGAACCCCAGTGCGGCACCAGCTCTCACGAGAACGCTCTTATGTCTGAGGAAGGAAACACAGACAAATCCACTCAGTGTGTTTGATTTTCACCTGATCTGATTGTGATGCTGGGGTCACAGATACACTTCACAGGTGTGAACTTACTTCAAACCAATAGTCACCAGGCTGTTCAGAAAGCGACTCGGGCTGCAACCGTGAACCAGAGCTGTCAGAGCTTCCTTGGCATGCTGCTGAATGAACACATTGGCATTTGCCCTTGCAAACAGCTGGAGTAAACTCTCACAGGTCCAATCAGCTTCGCTGTCCATGCTCGAGGGGGGACGGGAGTTGGAGCTCCAGGAGGAGCTGGAGTTCGAGCAGGGGCCGGAACTGGAGCTCCAGGAGGAGCTGGACCTCGGGAAGGAAGAAGCCGCCGCCGAGCTGCAAAGGTTTGGGGCAAGTAGGCATCCACAATTTTTTTACATGTTTGCTCCAATGCCCTAACCATATGTTGGGCTGTCACCAGCCTCACGTCAGCAGCGACTTCTTTGTCTGCACAGATTAGATCATGAAATATTTATCACTCACATTTCTGTTTGTTTGCAGCTGAGAGTGAACAAGACAAGTCCACTTTAAAGGGGAGAGCAAACCATGTATGTCTATAAGTGTGTTTATTAAATTAAAGTACAAGTTTTCAATTCATCATAATCAGTCTTAATTAATCATTTACCAAACTTTGTATTCAAATAAAACCAAATCACAGGCTGGATAAAAAGTGAAGCCGGTGTGCTGAAATGTCAAATTTTTCATCTCTATAGATATGGCAAAATACATTTAGCAATGTGTAAAATCTGGTTGAAGGGTTTATCTCTCACACAACAGCTGATTAAAAGCCTGAAGAGTTTAAATGTCTGACATTCTGACTCTTTAGTGCGTCGATATAAGAACTGACCTGTTTCTCTGTAGTTTTTTAACCTCACTGGAATCTGACTTCTGTGAGGTGGAGAGGATGATGGAGGACAAGGAGCAAATGGTGGAGGAGGAGAGGGGGTCTTAACTAAGGGGATAGCCCTGAGCTCCTCGGGAGTGCGAATGTCTTGAGGTGTTATTGAACTTCCATCAGAGCTCAATGAAGATACCGAGCTCAATTCCCGCTGCGGCTGCACCTCCCCAAAAAATTCAGCAAGTGGATGCAGGCTGTCCCTGGGTGTTTCTCTAAAGGCTGTCACGTTTTCAACAGCCACCCTTGGTCCACTGCACCCGGATTCCAAGTGACCATTGAAAATCCGGTCACGGATCCGATTTTCTAAGTCCTCTACAGGTCGAAGAATCTCGTCAATTCGGGAAAGAGTGTCTGTCTTTCTCTCCATCTTTCCTATATTCTCCGTATATCTCTAAAAATGGGAGACAATCAGATGAAAGGAAAAAAAGCTAAGTTGACTTGAAATGTTTAAAAATTATTTTACAAAATTAGATTTAAAATTTTACTGTGATAAACTAAACGACATTACACCATCACACATTTAATCCTACAAGGTTTGTTTTCTAAATGACCAAAGTATTTTAACTTTATGCCATAACAACACACTCGCTGCAGCTCAGCGAGCGGCTCCAGCAGATCCCAGGAACAACATCGGAAATCGGAGAGCGCAGTCCTAGGAACAGGTAAGAACAATAAAATAATCTTGTCAATCTAACACGTGGTAGTCAAATAAGATAAACATAAAAACATCTTTAAATTTTACATAACCAGTTAATGTCCAGTAAACAAGTGGTTTCTATAAATATTTTTCAGGAATAAAAAAACGGAACAACATCATAAAAAAATCACATTCGTGTTACAAAAACTTGTGTGCAGTTGTAACATAAAAAACTAAGGTTGAAAAAACAACTTAATTGCAACAGATGTTTAATATTAATTCAACAGGTTATAATTTTTCAGCGCAGGAAAAGAAGACCAAGAGTCACGTCTGCTGCTGAGGATACATTCATGAGTCACCAGCCTCAGAAATCACAAGTTAACAGCACCTCAGATTAGAGCCCAGATAAGACCAGAGGATTAGACCAGATCTGTGTTTTGGTCTGATGAGTCCAAATTTGAGATCTTTGGTTCCACCCGTCATGTCTTTGTGCGATGCAGAACAGGTGAACAAATGGTCTCTATATGCATGGTTCTCATCGTGAAGCATGGAGGAGGAGGTGTGATGGTGTGGGAGTGCTTTGCTGGTGACACTGTTGGAGATTTTTTCAAAAATGAAGACACGCTGAACCAGCACGGCTACCACAGCACGGCTACCACAGCACGGCTACCACCAGAGGTGGGTCGAGTATCCAAAAAATTACTCAAGTAAGAGTAGCATAACTTTACAATATTATTACTCAAGTAAAAGTGAAAAGTAGTTGGTGAAAAGTCTACTCAAGTACTGAGTAACTGGTTGTAATGTCTGATTTATTTTTTACTTTTTTATGCTATCATACAAACAAAAATTAATAAATTTTAGTATTTTCAAATAAAATATATGTAAAAACATTAACAAATTAAGGCACAACAATTCAAATTTCCAGATTTCAGTTTTTCACAACATAAAGCTTTTAACCAATATCTACAGTAAATAATATAAATATACGAACAGTGCAAACCATTTCCAGTGACAAGATGTGCTGTATACTTTATATTCACTTTTACTCCCAATGGCACAGCAGCCTCAGAGAAAACGTCAGAGCGAGGCATCTTTAACATATGTACATACAAGGCGGCTCACTTTACCATAAATTGTATGTGTGTGCATCAATTTCTGCATATTTAGCAAAAATGTGCCATTTCTTCACTAAGTAAGGTGATGGTTGAGCTTCAGCTGCAGTTTGCTCTCAAGGTGCTTGCTGTGAAGCTGTACCTGTTCAGCAGTGAACAGGAGTCTCGCACAGTCTTTCACAAGCTCTAGATGCAGGAAGAACTGTATTGATTTTGATTGACAGCTTCTTGATGTGAGGAAAGCTATGCAATAGATTAGGGGTTGGCAACCCACAGCTGGCACGACACGCAGTGAATTAATCTGAAAAGGTGCATTAAAAATAAATATCTACGGCCAGGCCAACGGTGCAAATTGCAAATTAGCTCGCGTAGACACATCAGTTGTGCCCCTTCTTAAGGATGGTATCTTAGCTAACAACCCCAACTACCAGATTCAACTTGTAATTGGCTAAAAATGACTTTGCCTACCGGTGAGAGGGACATTATTAGCAGGCAGTTTTTTCAAGCGATGTTGAAATGTCCACATTCCAACACTTCAATTGCTTCAGGTGCTGCCCGCTCAGCGCAGCATCAGCACCACGTAAATACATGGATACATCCAAAGACTCAAGACAGAATTCACTATGTGTTTTCGGGACTTTTAGGTTTATGGACCAATGTTTTCTTTACTGATCAAACAAGAAAGCTTTAATGAGCAGCTGTTGTTTCTCTTTAATTGGTTGGACATCGAAATGCAGCTGACTGAACTGAAAAGCTCGATTATCTGACAAGTTTAATTGTCTTAAGAACATTGCACAGGCATTATTGACAGTATTTGGCTCTACATATTTGTGTGAGCAGATTTTCTCTCACATGAAGAGTGTTCTCAGCACCTCCCGTAGCTGTGGAAAGATACATGGTTTTCAAAAGAATCAGGTCTGGGTATTATAGTGCTGTATAGACTAAATTAAAATTTAATGTTTAACGTGAACATTTTTAATCACACTGGACATGTTTTTTACCAACTCTGTCGAAAAACAAAATCTTGTCATTCATATCCTGCACAAACACTTTGCAATTAATTCTAGATTAAGTTTAAAATAAGAAGGCAAGAGAACACAAACACCTCAGTCTGCGTGGCTGCAAAATTAGGCTAACTACACAGTGTTGCCTTGAGGCAACGAATGAAAATTAACAGTTTTACTGTATAAATACATTTTAAAAAGTAGAACAAACAATCAGATATACTTCTTAACATATTCATGTACATGCAAGTATTTTTTAAATACATTTATTTCACTATAAACCTGTAAAATTGTGATCTTTATCTTACCTCCTAATGGAGATATTGCTCATGTAGTACAGCTTACAGAAAGGGGTCCCCTCCCCCAAATGAAAGTCACACCACCTCTTCAACCCATCATTTTATTGGACAGAGATGTGCCTGGTAGCATTATTTGAAAGAAAAAAAAAGTTGTTTTTATTATGAAGGGCCAGTGTGAGGCATGAAAATGTGGTTTTCCTCAGGTTAGAGTTGAGTTTTTTCACGTTGAAATGTCAGCTGGTTTTAGCTCAGACTGAAGACACCGCGTTATATCGCGAAATATGCTTCGTCTATGAGGCCAAGGGTGTTCATCCTCTTCAGTTCTAGCGGAGATAGTTGCCTCTGCCATGTTTTCCTGTTTCTTCGCTCCGTGTGTCCGCTTAGTTTGAAAGGCTTGGACCTAGAGCTGGGCGATATAAGATTTTTTCATATCACGATATGTTTTTTTCATTTCAGGCGATAACGATATATATCACGATATAAGCCAAATAACTATATTTGTAAGATCTAAATGTGCCGTTGCTCACAAGTAAAATGTGAAATAATCAGCAGCTTGTCTTGATTTTAATATTTATTTCCCATAATAAGTTCAACAGGGTAGATGTACTTAAGGAACATGAGACTTTTTCAGATAAATAAAGGCAAATATTGCAAACTACACAAAAGGCAGCCGCTAAAGCGTTTAAGTTTCAAAATAGAACAAACAAAACAGACTACTAAATTGTTAATTCCACTTAGAAACAAAATGTTAATTCTAAAAATAAATCTTAGTTTGTTTTACAGAAGAACAGACAAAATTGACTAACTTTTGTCAATATCAAATAAACTGAGAACTAAAAGGAAATTTTCAATCTCTCCTTGTTGTATAGCTTTCTGAACTTTCTGAATCCTTTATCATCCGCAACTGAAAATAGTTGTGGATGATTACTATACCTTTCTAATGTGACGTTGTTGTCCCTGGCTCTCTTTCTCTCTCTCTCCCTCCCGCTCTGTTCCTGTGCTACTGCGAGTGTAACTACCGCCCCTCCCCCCTCTTCCCAGCGCAAAGCACAAGGCTCGCGTGCGGAGTGAAGCGGAAAAAAAGTGCGAGAGAGAGGGTGAGAGAAAGAAAGAAAAAAACCCACGGCTCACGATAAGGAGCCGGCTTGCGTCGTTCACGTCAAAAATCCGGCTCTAAGAGCCATTTCGTTCGCGACCGACACATCACTACGAAACACACTCATTTCCTCCATTACCAGCGGCAGGCTGCTTCCCAAACCACACATGCGCGGCTTGGCACTTGTGCTGTACGTAACAAGTCACGTGACGTGACGCTGCGGCTGTGATTGGTTCGGCTCTGCGCTACTTAATTTGGATTGGCTGTTCTTCTTTTCTTTTCTTTTTAAGAGAGCAAGAGAGAGATGAGGTCTATCGCAATAGTTTAATTTTTCTATCGAGAAAAAGTTATTTCGCAATACATATCGTTATCGTTTTATCGCCCAGCTCTACTTGGGCCGCTCTCTGCCCGCATCAATTCATAACTGGTCATGTGACTGCATGGCTACATCTGATTGGTGAAAAAGTTACAGGGAACTCCACTGGTGGCATGATTTAATATTATTAGCATGATGTAATGTGTGAAATTAATTCCAAGTCTTTTGATCAGTTCTCTTCTCCGAGTTTAAACTAATTTTCTCGACAGATCTCCTTGACATTATTTCACACATGCACACTTTGTCCTGCCCAATGGACATAATCTCTCCTAAATTCATTAAGAGGTTCTGCCTGGCAGCTCCTTTCTCTCTATCACCAATCAGTCCTTTTCATCTCACTTTATTCCAGATTACTTGAAAACAGCCAACATCTTTCCTCTGCTTTGTTCCCACTGTTCTAGATAATTATGGACCAATTTCCAAACTCTTGTTTATTTCACGAATCCTTGAGATTCCGGTTATTGACAAAACCACAGCACTAAAACAACCGTATTAAAAATATAATTACTAATGATATTCTTATGCAGTTGGATAAGGGTGAAAATTCCATTTTATACCTGCTTGACGTATCTGCAGTCTTTGATACCACTGATCATGCTACTCTTATTTATATAATACAAAACTGGATGGCATCACTGGTACTGCCTGCAAATAGTTTTCTACATATTTATCCAACAAATATTTCATAATTCATATTAATCAATGTACAGTGGTGTGAGAAAGTGTTTCCCCCTTCATGATTTCCTATGTATTTGTCTATTTGTCACACTTAAATGTTTAAGATCACCAAACAAATGTACATGTTAGACAAAGATAACACAAGTAATTAAAGGGAAAAAAAATATCCAAACCTAAATTGCCCTGTGTAATAAAATTGATCGTGATAACGGGTTGGGCCACCTTTAGCAGCAACTGCAGTCAAACGTTTGCAATAACTGGTAATGAGTCCTTTACAGGCTGTGGAGGAATTTTGGCCCACTCATCATTGCAGAAATGTTGTAATTCAGCCACATTGGAGGGTTTTTGAGCATGAACCGTCTTTTTAAGGTCACGCCACAGCATCTCAATCAGATTCAGGTCAGGACTTTGAATACGCCAGTCCAAATTTTTCATTTTGTTTTTCTAAAGCCATTCAGTGGTGGACTTACTGGTGTTTTTGTCCTGCTGCAGAACCCAAGTGCAGCTAATTTCTGTTATAATGAGGGGGGAAACCACTTTTTCACACAGGGCCATGTGGGTTTGTTCCCCCATTTATTACACCTATAAACACTTTCATTTACAAATTACATTTTGGTTTTACTCGTGTAATTTGTCTAATATTTGTTTCTAAAACAAGTAAGTGTGACAAAATAGGAAATCAGGAAGGGGGCAAACACTTTTTCACACCACTCCAGCTTGCATAGCAGAGCTTCTGAGACCTTATCACTACAGCCGACCTCTCCGATCCTGTAACCAGGGTCTCCTAAATGTCCCTCGTTCTGATTTTAAAGTCAGAGGCGATCATGCTTTTGAGATTGTGGTGCCCAAACTCAAGAATGCAATTTGCTCTGCAGCCGACTGTGGTCGACATCTCAGTCACATGGGATTTACCAAAGGAAGTGTCTGTCACTGTCCTCTCTCCACCAATCACAACACTTTTCCAGGGTCAGAGGTCACTGATTTATGCCCAGCTCACTGGACAGGTAGGAGCAGCAGCCTCTCATGTTGTTGTTTAGGTATCTGATGACAGTAATTAACGTGACTTCTAACACTGTAATTCTGTGTCAGAGCTCAGAGGCAGCAGAGGGCTGTGTGACGCTGAAGTACAGCCATCCCTCTGAGAACCAGCTGCACTTCAGTCTCAGACCTGCAGAGGACACTGGGTAAAACAGTTTAACACAAACAACACTTCTGTTTTGAATTGTGAGTTTCCACGTGGTGAATTTAAAACAGCATTTTCAGAAACGTAACTCTACTTACTGGAAAACAGTTAATAATACCCAGATCTAATGCTGTTTGTCTTGTTTTAAATATGTTTCACTTTTTCCTAATCATTATTTCTTGGATTAGGGGTATCATAACATCTAATAGTAGATCATTACTGATCACAAACATATTTGACATGACAGAGTAATCTCAGTCTGCAGTTTGTGTGAAATCAAGGAGACATTGTTTGAATTCAAGTCCAAACACTTTTATGTAATAATCTGACACTTTTACTATAAAATACACTAAGAACAAACAGATTGACACACACAGGAACATCACCAGCAACAACTAATTTGTGTCCTCAGAGGCTGCTTTTGTAAAGAATGACAGACTTGTCTGTACATTGCACACTGTCATAGTGTTTTTTTAGAGAAGAGAACAAAGTCTGTCTGACTTTTAGAGGCAAATCCATCAGCAGCAGAAAGAAATCTGTGCAAGATACTGTCAGGACTCCTTCAGCCTGAAAACTGGGGTTAAGTAAAGACACAGCATATTTGTCTGGACTAAAGGTCACCATCCTCTGTCAGTGTGTGCGATAGAAACAAAGTATAGCACGATAAATCTTGAAAATATAGTCACTGGCAATACTGTAGTGCTGGGCGATATGGAAAAAATATTTATCACGATATGAATTCTTTTATATCATGATAACGATATATATCACGATATACCACCTGACCTGTGGTCATCTGGAAAGTATGAAGTCTGTAAACAGCGAGTGGAGAGGGTGCAGTCTTTGTTTTGAGTTACCGTAAAGCATGTCGCAAATCCGGGTGCATGTAAAGCAGCACCATGTCGCAAAACCACAAGACAGAGTCATTGTTTTTATCATCATTTTTTTATACTTTATTTTCTCTTGCATAAAGTTCAGAGTATGTATAGTGAGAAGACAACACTAATATATTTGCCACAGTCTATTTAACCCTTTAAGACCTACCATAGAACCAAGTCCGCCAGAGCTTATGTTTACATTTTACATGCTGTAGTGCCATTTGTGGGAGCATTTCAAGTTGCTATACATCAATACAACCGTTATAGCCCAAATTTTAATAATATGTATGCATTAAGTCCATAGAAACTACATAAATTGCAAAAAAAAAATGCAATAAACTACAAAAAAAATTGAAAATCGTTTTTGTTTTGTTTTTTACATATATTTCTAGTTAGAGAAATTTAAGAGGCTTATCCCTCAAAACTGTAAATACAAAAATGTTGCACAAAATAGTTTCCCACCACAGGAAATTTATTTTGAGTGTCTTCATAGTTTTATGTTTGAGATACACTAATTTTAATATACTACAGGAAAAATGAAAATAAATATCATAATGCAAATTTAAAAAAAAAAAACAGCATGTGCATCAAAATAAACTATTTTCAACAGTGTAATTTGACTTCTAAGCATCCCAGAAACGATACAGAAAGCATAAAGTCAAGCATGACTTTTAAAAACACCAACATAGGCTTTGAAGGTAAAAAACTAAATTTTCCGCGAAAATGACGTCACTTCCGGTTTCGGACAGGTAATGGCGGACATGCGATAGTTTTCGCTGACTTATATTCCAACGTAGGAAGTGTTATGAACAGCTGATCGGATCGGCAAAGTGTGTTAATGGAATATTATGTTTTTGTTGCTGCAAGTCTGGAATATTATGTTTTTGTTGCTGGAAGTGCTTTTTATGCAATTTTTGCAAAGCCATATGTGGAAGGAAACCGTGACCTAGGGCAAGCTAATGGAATAAGATGTAAGTACAACTCCTACGGTTTCATATGCAAAAACAATTATTGCGCTACCTTACGTGGTTCCAGTTCTACAGGGATTTAAAAATAGTTAGGCAAAATGGAGTGTGCCTGCTCCGACCGGTTGTAAAGGGTTAATGATATATTTTATGTAATAATTTATAAAATTAGGGTTAGAAACAATAGAAACAATAGAAGACAAATGGCACAATAGACACTTTTCTATCGTCCACACGATGTATATCGTCATATCGCCCAGCACTAATTCATACACAGAAGCAGATTTACTTCATACTTCATCCACATTAATCTTTGCATCGTCCAACTTTATTATCTAATGTGCCTTATTTTATGCTGCATGTGTCCAAAGTCAGCTTTGTAGGAGGACCAGAGATTATTGCTTTTGTATTCTAACTTTAATGTTGCTGTGTTTTATTAATGTATTATTTATAGTGAATAAATCAAAGCATAGGTGAGTTTTTTTCCCTTCATTTCTTTTCATGAGTCATAATAAAACAATTTTTTTTAAAAAGACTAACATACTTGTCCAAAATTCATTCTTCTTCCAATGCATATCTTTCTTTTTTTTTTTTTTCAATTTATGTCATGTAAGTAAACAGCTGGGCATAATTTCCACTAACCAAAGGGACATCGTGCTCAGCCATCTCTCTCTCAGAGTGAGTGAAATCAAGGCCAGCAGAGGGAATGCAAAAGGCAGAGCATGCAGCCATTCGTGAGCTAATGGGCCCACCACTAGTAGAGCTTCCTTTTCCATCAGGGAGAAACACAGTGGACACTGCACTTTCTACCTAGGGGCAAACATGTTGACCTGTGGCTGGTCAAATCCTGCCCAGATTTGGGTCACCAGCTGTGGGTGCTGGGTGCCAGTGGACAGTAGTTCTCAGATTGTGAGTAGCTCTCAGTGACAGCAGATGAATGCTGCTCCATATGGTCAGTTTAAAAGGCAACATGTGCAGGGCAGCATGCGACAATTAAAAGCTACACTACCTATTAGCAGTGCCTCATGGTTAAAGTAGCCATTCATTTTCCTTGAAGCTCTCCCTTCCCAATTCTGTCCATCTATGTTCTTACCATGCTGATTACACCTCCCTCTGTCTTTTCCTCACTCTCTTGTTGGGACTGCTGTCCCTCCTCCTGCACTTCTTCCTGGCTAGTGCTAGCAGCAGTGCAGCAGTCTCTTGTGACTGTGAGGGTTTTATATTAGTTGTTTCTGGGACTACTATTGACAGTGCAGCTGCTAACATGTCTGCACTTAGTGTGTGTAGGTCTGGTGTGCAGCAACCATTCAAGGAACCCCTATGGTTACATCAACAAAGTAAAAAAAATTGACTCATCGGTCCTCAGTGTTATATCCCCAGTAGTAAAGATTACCACTTCAACTCTGAATGGAGGAAATTATTCAGTGTGAAAATGCTGCTAGTATTTTTAGCCAGGTGATGTGAGCACCCCTTTGAGGTGAGTCCCAGTAGTCCCACCCACTACTATGCTGCTGTGAGTGGCACCCCAGCCCATGAGACTTGCATCCGTGGTACCACCTTCCTCTCTGTGACAGCTGCTAGTGAAGCATCTGCTGCCATTGTCTGAATGAGAGATATCGCCCCACCTGAAACATACCTGCATGTGACAGCATTTTTCCCTCTCTGCCTACAGAGACACGCTCTGTATGAGGTGAAATTTAGAGATATTCCTATGAAAGATATGGGCTGTGTTGGCTGCAGGACACTCTTTTCGTAGTTTATGGTGAAACCCAGAGTCATCAGTGGATCCACTTTAACCTGCTCTTTTCTCAACATTTCTCATTCTGATAGCAACAGCCATTCATCTATGTACGTTGCTATGCCGTTACCCCGTCTCTTTAGCAGGCCTATGAACGCCTCTATGCATTTCAAACATCCCTCTGGGCTGTGCGAGGGACCAAATGCCAGGACTAGTTACATGTACATTCTGCCCTGAAACGCAAATCACAGGAATTTCCTGTGAGGCAGGTAAATGCAGATCTGAAAATATGCTTTCTTCAGGTCTACTTATATAAAAGAATTGCCTGGGCACACTACAGGCAGCAGAATGACATTTGTCTGCATATTATGCTATGAAAAATCTCCATTCTTCATCTGCATGGGGAACTTTCCAAATAAGTCATGAGAACATTGAAGATGTCACTGGATCTACCTGAGACAGCTGGAGTCCTGGTCATGTCACACATGTCACTGCTACACTGACACCGTACCCCTGCTCACCTTCAGCTGTATGATTGGCTACATTAATTTAGGACCCATGGCAAACATTAGCTGAGTAAATAGTTCCTTACATTAAACATGAAACCTTCACATTCATAACGTTTTCTCCTTTTTCTTTATATTTACGTTCTACGTAAATAAAACCACGACAGAGTACTAACCACTGTGCAGTCACTGTTCATAAAATAGGAGCGCAGCTAAATTGACCTCAGTGTATGATTGTGTAGGTCTGTAAGCAAAGTTTTCTGCAGGTTTGGTGTCAGTTTTAACTATTACATCATGTGTATGAAAAGTAGTGATGTCTCCTGTGTGTCGAAGCTTTGAAGCGTGTGTCGGTAATCTCGGGGTCGTTTTGTGAAGCGCGTATCGAGGCTTGCTTTGATTACGTATGCAGTGACGTTCGAGGCCTCGCGGGCAGTCCGTACCACGTGACTGATTCAGGAACTGGCTCGCCAGTTTGCGCCAGATTCTAAATAAATTGGGCAGCAAAACACAGCTGATTCCCATCACATTGTGTGGTGGAACTGGATTACGTCCCAGTTACATACTTACTTGAACATTTCTTCTTCAATGGAACCAGCAAGGAAGAGAAGATTTTCCCCTGTCTGGCAACATTTAGATCTCATCTCTCCTAATAAAGTATGCACACAGTAATAAATATCACAAATGATAAGTACCATAATATAAATCAACAACACCACAGATCTTATAATCTGATTTCTTTTAGTTTATTAAAAAGTGAAGCACCACACACTAGTTTGTGTCATTATCCAGATGTACATAAGCATGATTACACAGTTACACAATCATACCAAAACTCTGTCCTGATAGTTTCCACTTTCTCTTTTGTATCAGACATACTGAGACAATATTTGGGATAAATAACCATGAAAACAATTTATTAAGTTTAGAGGTTTACACATCACATCATTATAATCACTGAGCCTATTTGACTTTAATCGTCCACTTGAATCATCACAATGCTTCGAACCATGAGTCGAGCAGTTGGATGGAAAGCTTCAGTTCATCACAAGGCTTCATCTCACCATCACTAGTGTGCAGGTAGGAGTGGTGAAATGGAGGACTCAAAGTGCAGACTCCGGAGACAAACGTGAACTCAAACAGCTTTATTGCTGAACTCAAACAGAACAAAACTAAGACTACGTTCACACTGCAGGCGAAAGCGCATCAAATCCGACTTTTTTGACCCTATGCGACCCATATCCGATCATGGTATGACAGTGTGAACAGCAGAAATCCGATGTCTTCAAATCCGATCTGGGTCACTTTCGTATATGGTACTGAATCCGATACATATCTGATGTTTTAGAAAGCGACTGCTGTTTGAATGGTCATGTCGCATTAAATCCGTCTTTTACGTCACTGACACAAGACAGACGCCAATTATCAGCGCCGGAGAAGACATCGCGAACGCTTCCGGGCCATCCAGTGTAGATGTTAGTGAAACTGTTGGGAAGACAACGTTGGAGAAACGTGAACATTTTATTTGTACTGTATAATCTGCAGATTCTGACAGAAATCTGCAACTATCCTTTGAAGCACCGCTCCTCTCTAAAACAGCAATAAGGATTATTATTAGGCCATGTGTAAATAACACAATAACCTTATAACTTAAAGCAAAATTGGGAAACGTAAAGTCCAAAACAAGTCTTTACGTTAAGGCCATCAGTCAAACAATACTGTTTAGTCTGGATCTAAACAGAGCGCGTTGTGTGTGACGTCTGATTTTGCGCATGCGGATCGCTTTGAGGGTTCATACTAGAGCGCGTTTGCTGTCACATTTTATTTGTGGTGCGAACAAGCAGACAAAAAAATCAGATTTGATGCGCTTTCACCTGCAGTGTGAATGTAGCCTAAGAATTCAAATAACTTACACAGGCAGACAGAACACACAGCATATATGATGGTAGATCACAACACGGACACAGAGAAACACAGGGCTTAAATACACAGAGGAGCAATCAGGGAATGGGAAACAGGATGGAAACACAGCTGGGGCAAATCAGGCCTAACGAGACAGGGGAAGCAAAACCAGACACATTAACATAAGACATGGACCTTCAAAGTAAAACAGGAAACATAACACAGAGACGCAGACTTGACACAGAGATACAGCAGACAGGGGAGACAGCAACTATGGATCACAGACAGAAAACCAGAACACTAAAACTCTAACAAAACCCACACAGAGAACCTAAACTAAGAATAATCCTATGACCTATAAGGCAAAGCTAGAATATAATGAAATAAACAAAATCAAAGAACCAAAAACACAAATTACTGGGTCGATGACCAGAACACTTGTACCCAGAATGGTGCACACAGGCTACAGAAGTTAAACACAACTAACACACTGTTTTCATCATTAACACACTACCACTCAAAATTGAAAACACATGTTGCAACCTCTTCTTCTGCTTTTTGCTAGACTGAATACGGCTTCATCCATGAAGATGTATTCATGAGGACTAACCACTGAGTCAAGCTCAAAGATTCTCTTTACACAACAAACTAATTTTAGTTCTGTAAATGAAATAGTATAATATATACATGTGCTATATATACAAGTATACTTATAACTAAATGGTATTTTGTTTAGAATTGAAGGAAAGCCACATGAGGGTGCTCACAACACCAGGAGACACTTGTTGTGGATATGGTCCGTCAGAATAATGCAATTTGACTGCGTGAAATGCAGCAAGGGAATGTAGAAGACAACATACATGTTGAATCTAGCAAAAAAAAATCTAGCAATGTTGTAGGTCAACATGCCATTATTGAACTGCCTGGCCAGCGTGGTGGAACTGTAACTATCTGTGCTGCCATCAGCAGCTATGGGGTTCTCCACAGTCATGTTACTGTTGGGCCGTACAACAATGAACTTATAGTAATGTTCCTAGATGGTCTACGGGATGCTTTGCTTGATTAGAGAGATCGCGAGCAGGCAGAGCATCCCATATCATTTGGGCCAATGTGAGCTTTCACCGAGGTCCAAGAATATGCAATTGGTTTCACAATGAGCAGCATTTTATCAATGTGTTTCTTCCACCGTACTCTCCCTTTTTGAACCCTATTGAGGAGTTTTTCTCAGCATGGAGATGGAAAGTATACGACCGAAACCCTTACACACAGGAAAATCTACTTCAAGCATTGAATGGAGCTTGTGGTGAGATAGGAGTGGAATCTTGCCAGAGCTGGATTCGGCATGCTAAAGGATTCTTTCCTCGTTGCCTTGCAAAGGAGACCATAGCATGTAATGTGGATGAAGTCCTGCGGCCTGACCCAGCACAGAGGCGTAATGCTGAGACAGGATAAATTATCTGAATATGCTGTAAAAATATATAATTTTTTAATGTACATATAACTTTTTCTTTTACTGCAGTTCTTTTTTTTGTTAAAATGTGAGTACAAGAATAAATGAATGAATAGATAAATATTATTTTCCAGCTATCTCACAGTGTTTTGTATTTATTTTTGTAGTGTGTAATCATTGCTAAGTTGTGTTTGTACATTGGCTGGTTTTGTGTGGCTTTTGACAGTACTGGTTGATTTTGAGTAAAGTTCAAATAGTTTTGGGTCAAACGTTTGGTTTTGCAAGACAAGTTAAAGGTTATGTGAACTTGAATTTTACACTTTGTGTTTAGTGTTTTGACACGAAGAGATGAGATTTTAGGAAATGTGTTTTAGCAATTCAGAAAAACTGTCAAGTACATTCCTGTCAGGTGAGTTCCTGTGTTCAGACTCTCACTGGACCTGAGCATCATCTGTTACACCTGCGTGTTGCCTTCCTTGATGACTCTCACGTGTGCTGCGTGGAGGCTTCTGTATCCCATTTCTCACAATAAAGATCTGCCAGGCATTTCAGAAAAGCTTACTGTCATCGGAGCAACTTTTTTGTTCATTTGTCACACACGATTGTTAGAAGATGGTTTAAATATCCATTTTTTAAAAGTGTTGTTTATTCACAAAATTGGCCCCATAACCATCCATTCATGTCACGGTGCAATCATGGTTGCAATGCACCAGCGATCATCATTGACAGGTTGCTCAGGTCTTAAAAGAGAATTAAGTTGTATTTTTTTATGTATATATTTTTTTTACTCTTATTTATGAAGTACCTCTATAAGTAACAAGTCTTTAATTAGTAGGGCACTACTGCTGAAAAGCAGTTAAACAGCATCTTCAATGTTATTAGAAAAGAGCTGTTATCCAGTAGTTTAAGATAAAAAATTACTTTATTTATTAATTTATGGGTTTGTTTCGTTTTTTGCGCTACATTAGACAATATCAAAATAGCGTTGTCCTTTTTGTTATTTGTATTTTGTAATCTTTTGTATATGGCGAGGTGCTGTGGACACCCAAGTCTGTGAGAGTGTAGAGTTTTCAAGTCAATACCATGGTTGCATCTACTGAAAATCTCTGTGAAGCTTAAATCTCAGTGACCTTGACTTCAAGGTCAGAGGTCAACTTTTCTGAAAATCAGAGGAGTTTCACATTTATAACACAGGTATGTCTACTAGGAGGCTGAAGGGTAGCACTATACATTTATAAACAATCAAAAACAACAATTATTACACAATTTATTTCCAATTTGTATGGAATTTATTTCTGTAAACATGGTGTTTTAGGTCAGATTAAAGGACTGATGTGATGGTAAGGGGTCCACTGCTCTGCTTTGAATATTGGTAGGCTTTTTTTTTTTAAATTTTCACAAGAATTGCTAGTTCCCCTGGAGTTTTGGCCACCCCAACAATCAGACGATTCCCTATGAGCAAGCATTTAGCGACAGTGGGAAGGAAAAACTCCCTTTAAAAAGGAAGAAACCTTCGACAGAACCAGGCTCAGGAAGGGACAGTCATCTGCCGCGACTGGTTGGGGTGGGGGGAGTGAAATTTAAAAAAAAAAAAGCCAAAGTGATAATTATTGGAGCAGCTTAATTAATTTTTGCAGTGTAATTTGCTGTTAATATTCTTTTCCAACCCCAGTTTGTGTTTTTATCACTTTTGTCCAGGGTGGAAGATGCCATGCTGGAGATTGATTCTGTATGGTCTTTCAATGTCGATACATGGGAACCTGTTAGAGAGGCCAGGGCTGAAAAAGGGATGCCGGAGAACCTGAGAGGGTGTTATCCGCTGGTGTGCATCCAAGGCCAACATCTCTTTAATTAGGCTGACAAATAAGCGTTGGCCAGCTTCTGATCCTCGTCTAAACATCATTATTTGTTCGAGGTCATCCAGACATGTAAGTTTTATGTATCTTGTCTCCAGGGATTCATGTCCTGTCCCTGGAACAGAGCCTTTAAATTGTTCTTCAGTCTTAAATGTCCAGCGTCGTTTCTTGTATTTGTCTTCAATGAAATAGTTTTCAGTGTACACGCCAGAGTCTAGAACATGATCTGGTGGCTGACCCTGAGTCTCTATGATGAATTTCACATAATCATAGTCATTCTCCGAAGGGTAGAGTGGCACCCCTGTAGCAAGCTCCACAGCCACCAGCCCCAGAGACCACATGTCACTTGCTTCGTTATAAGGAAGGCCAAGCATGACCTCAGGTGCACAATAACCAAACGTCCCCACACAGTCACCAGGCATCACTGCAGACGCAGGACATGCGAGGCCAAAATCTATAAGTTTGACTTTGACTGGAGACTCATGGCGGTTCACAACCATGATGTTTCCAGGTTTGAGGTCAGCGTGCACTATTCCCACAGAACTGAGGTGGGACAGAGCATTTGTGAGTTGACCTAAAATTGGCCTGACTTCGCTTATGGGGAGACCCTGTTTATTCCGGTCCCGTATGTAGTCCCACAAGCATTGATCAAGGAGTTCAAATTTCAGGCAAACCCGCTCTCCGTCGTGAAAAAAGCCGTTCCATTTAACAATGTTGGCGGCATCTGGATCCAACCTTCTCAGCTGCTCCAGGATGAAAATTTCCACATGTGCCTGTTGCAGAATATCAGGGTCATTCTTGTTGACTTTAATGGCAACAGCTTGATTGGTTTTTGTGTCGCGACATTTGGCTACAATACCAAAGCCCCCTTCTCCGAGGAAAGCCTCTACCTTGTAGTGGTTTCCCAAAATGCTCCCTTCAACTATTTCAAGCTCATCTGAGCTGAAGGATGGACTGGCTGACGTGTGGACGAATACTTGCTGAGAAAATTCAACCGAGTTTTGAAAACCGCAGTTGATTTTCTGTGATCTCTTGCTTTCCAAGTTTAAAGGGTGCTGAAAGACCATAGGGTTTTGTCCCCCTGTGCTACTCGCGTCAATGCACAGGGAACTCTTAGGGTTGAAAAAGGGATGCCGGAGAACCTCCGAGGGTGTTATGCGCTGGTTTGCATCCAAGGCCAACATCTGTTTAATTAAGCTGACAAACAAACGTTGGCCATTTTCTGGTCCTCGTCTAAACATCATTACTTGTTCAAGGTCATCCAGACGTGTCAGTTTTATGTATCTTGTCTCCAGGGACTCATATCCTGACTCATACTGAAATTGTTGGTCAGTCTTAAATGTCCAGCGCTGTTGGTTGTCTTTGTCTTCAATGAAATAGTCTTCAGTGTACACGCCAGAGTCTAGAACATGATCTGGTGGCTGACCCTGAGTCTCTATGATGAATTTCAAAACATCATAGTCTTCATTTCCAGGGTAGAGTGGCACACCTGTAGCAAGCTCCACAGCTACCAGCCCCAGAGACCACATGTCAATTGCTTCATTGTAAGGAAGGCCAAGCATAACCTCAGGTGCACAATAACCAACCGTCCCCACACGCTCACCGGGCATCACTGCAGACGCAGGACATGCGAGGCCAAAGTCTATAAGTTTGACTTTGATGGGAAACTCATGGCGGTTTACAACCATGATGTTTCTAGATTTGAGGTCAGCGTGCACTATTCCCACAGAACCCAGGTGGGACAGAGCATTTGTGAGCTGACCTAAAATTGGCCTGACTTCGCTTATGGGGAGACCCTGGTTTTTCCGGTCCCGTATGTAGTCCCACAGGCATTGATCAAGGAGTTCGAACTTTAGGCAAACCCGCTCTCCGTCATGGAAAAAGCCGTTCCATTGAACAATGTTGGCGGCATCTGGATCCAACCTTCTCAGCTGCTCCAGGATGAAAATTTCCAGTTTTGCCTGTTGCAGAATATCAGGGCGGCTCTTGTTCACTTTAATAGCCACAGCTCGGTTGGTCATGGTATCACGACATTTGGCTACAATACCAAAGCCCCCTTCTCCGAGGAAAGCCTCTACCTTATAGTGGTTTCCCAAAATGCTCCCTTTAACTATTTCAAGCTCATTTGAGCGGAAGGATGGGTTAGCTGACATGGTGAAATGTGTCGGCTTGGTCGGTGAATTGCTGAGAAATGCAAAATTCTCTCAAAACTCTCCAAAAGTGTTTTGGTTGCTGTCAGGTCAAGGTCCGTTAAGCACTAAATTTTAACAGAGCAAAGCCCCTACTTAAGGGTTTTTGTCTCTCAGCAAGATGATGACATAACAAAGGATCAAAGGCATTCTACTTTGGATCAAAAGCATTCTATTTTTTCAGTTGAAACACTGAAAAAAAATAGTGTTTCAACAGGCCAGGCTGCATTTTCTGCTGCAACATCTCAACAGGAGATAATAAGATAAAGACAAGGAAGACTGGTGATCTATTCATATCAGGAACATCGGCAGGTTTCTAGTGCAGGAAGTAATAAATTCTGGCCTCGTGTTTGCACTACAGGTTGCTTTCATGAGTATTTCTGTCTTTTTGTGGTGGGGGAATTTTTCCTTGTTCCAACGATGTAAACAAAAACATTCATCGTGCTTTCCACAATGACTAGTAATCTTTTTGTCCTACTGTTCATTTACAGAACAGGAAAGGTTTTGTTTGGTTATGATTGTTTTGCAAGAAATACTTCAATCACAGTGGGGTAGTCTTGATTAAAATGTTATATGAGAACTGTGGCACCATGTGTGACCAGATATTGACATGTAGTCGTCGCCAGACTGTCATCAAACACATGAAGTTTGGGACAGACTGGACAAAATACATTTTTAGAGATGAAAATCTTATGCCCAGTGGTAAATGATCAAAATTCCACCACAAACATGGCTTTGACGAAGATGTCCCTTTCTGAAGTAACCCCCAAAAGTTCCTGAAGTAACCAAATGGAATTTAACCAGTGACCTCTTACTTTGCAGGCGAATGTGTAAACCAGCGATGCCTGGAAAACACTAAAACTGTGCCAAAATGTCATTTTACATTCAAAATGTACATTTTGACCTGATGTGAAGAATGCAAAAACTTTCATTAGTTTGGAAGCATGTTTGGTATATGATATACTTGCCTGACTAATAATAATGTATTATTATTATTACTATTGTTGTTGTTGTACAATGGGGCCTTTCCCCTGTGAATGTCCAGCTCCCAGCTAAAATGTGTATTTTGTGCCATGTATAAGGTCAGTGCTTTATCATACCTTAAACTATGCAGGGTAAAAGCCTCAGTTGCTGGGAAAAGCACAGATGTATTACAGTTTTTCTGAATTGCTAAAACACTAAACCCCATTGTAAAAACTAAACTGTCAACTATGAAAACTCTTTCATCAAATCAATCCCACAGTTGCCAAAATCTTAAACACTATTCATCTGGTTAGGACACCATTTGCAAAGCTCAGTCTCCCATTTACCAAAACTCTAAACACAAAACACACTTAGCAGTGTGGTGCACCTGTTGTCGTGTGAAGGCTGTGTGCAGTAGTGATGTCTCCTGTATGTTGAAGCTTTGAAGCGTGTGTCGGTAATCTCGGGGTAGTTTTGTAAAGCACGTATCGAGGCTTGCTTTGATTACGTATGCAGTGATGTTCGAGGCCTCGCGGGCAGTCCGTACCACGTGACTGATTCAGGAACTGGCTCGTCGGTTTGCACCAGATTCTAAATAAATTGGGCAGCAAAACACAGCTGATTCCCATCACATTGTGTTGTGGAATTGGATTACGTCCCAGTTACATACTTACTTGAGCATTTCTTCTTCGAAGGAACCAGCAAGGAAGAGAAGATTTCCCCTGTCTGGCAACATTTAGATCTCATCTCTCCTAATAAAGTATGCACACAGTAATAAATATCACAAATGATAAGTACCATAATATAAATCAACAACACCACAGATCTTATAATCTGATTTCTGTCTTTTAGTTCATTAAAAAGTGAAGCACCACACACTAGTTTGTGTCATTATTCAGATGTACATAAGCATGATTACACAGTTACACAATCATACCAAAACTCTGTCCTGATAGTTTCCACTTTCTCTTTTGTATCAGACATACTGAGACAATATTTGGGATAAATAACCATGAAAACAATTTATTTATTAAGTTTAGAGGTTTACACATCACATCATTATAATCACTGAGCCTATTTGACTTTAATCGTCCACTTGATGGCGCAGTAGAGCCAATGAATCATCACAATGCTTCGAACCGTGAGTCGACCAGTTGGCTGGAAAGCTTCAGTTCATCACAAGGCTTCATCTCACCATCACTAATGAAAGCTCTTATAATTTGGCTGCTATTAGAGACCAGTACAAATGTGGACAGCTAACTGGATATTACAGCATGATTTCAGTGCATAAATACATAAATACAGGTCTGAGACGTAAGTGGTGCAATATTGATAGAGCTCACATGACTCCCTCCTGTTCATATCCCAGAAATCCACCAGGATTTTTGTTGGGTCTGTTCCCACAAACCCCGCTAGTTCTAGAGACTTATTTACCATGAAAGAAAACAAGGCAACAGCGTTCGATCGATTACTTGCGCAAGGGAGGCCTTTGGTCAAGAACCAGCTCTTGGAGCTCACGCTCCTAACCTGTCTCCAGCCCAAAGTCCTTCAAAGAGCAGCTTCCCTCGCAGCTATTTATTGAGAGACAGTTCACACAATAGTTTACAACACGTACCTCCCCTCTTAACCCCCCTTGGTTACAAAGACGAGGCACTGTGTGTGTTTGTGTGTGTGTGTGTGTGTGTGTGTGTGTGTGTGTGTGTGTGTGTGTGTGTGTATATGTGTGTGTGTAGGTAGGTGTGTGTGTGTGTGTGTGTGTGTATGTAGGTGCCCTCCTGCTGATCAAAGGGTCATAAACCCTAAAAGCAGGGGGAACATCCTTGGTCATAAAGAGGGTAGTCTCCCCCACACCCAATGTATGGTTTACCATAGGTAACACAGTGAAACCATACAAAGGGCAGGAAGCTCTACCAAACATCAAACAGACCTCCACAAGGATGTTCCCTGTGATAAAACACTTCAGCCTCACAGTTAAACAATGTAGAAATGGATGGCAAGCATAAAAATGACAAACATTTAAGAATCCACTCTAACAATTTTAGTGCCTCATATACTGCACAGGTCATCGGCACACCTGTGAGATTCAGGACGACATGCTAAGCAGTGCTGTGTCACCATCAATAATACACCATATTAATGCAAGGTACAATTACAGCTGGGCTCCGCCACGTTTTATTTTAACAGAGGAAATAAAATATGCAGAGCTAGCTGAGTTGGTTGAAATTCAGTTGCTACTTTAAGAGAATTTCATACAAGAATAATTGAAGATGAAATAGGTTATTAAAGCTGTCGTCATTGCTTCAGTGCCATATTCTCTCTGCTGTAACTCAGATTTGAAGAGGGGTTGTTTAGGCAACAACTCAGAGCACTAACTATACGATCACGGCCGGTCACTTGGGTGATTTGTTATAAATGTGAAAACAGCTATGCAGGTTTAATGCAAGGAACTCTTTACTCAGTGTTTGGCATGGGTCCTAAATCAAGGAGGGGTAGTCTGCCAGTCACTGCATTCCTCACCTGCATGGGAAACTTCCCAAACTGGAAGTTATCAGAAACATTGGAGACAATACTGAATCCACCAGAGACAGCTGGGACAGGTCCTGGTCATTGCCATACAGAAAAGAACGGATTTATTTCAGTTCAGTTCAAATCAATAAGGTGAAGAAAAAACAGAGACTGCATCTTATGTGTTTTCTATTCTATTCTAGTAGTTTTAGAATCCAATAACTACACAAACAATCATGGCAGTGAGGTGTGGAGGGCCAGGAGTGACCAAATGAATTAATTAAATATGCCATTAATTATTGAATTAAATGTTTCATTTTTTAATTAAATGCCCATTCACTTCACTAGTGTTTGTAGTTGTTGTTGAGAAATGCCCACTGAAAGAATGGCCACCAGGGCAAGTGCCTGTAATCAGATTACACTAACACGTTACTTGTAACGCATTACTGCCCATCTCTGTTGAGAACAAATAATGTAAATGAATAATAATGTTCAAATTGTTCGTTAAAACTCTGCATATCTCAGAAAAACTAAAAAAAATTCAGCTTTCTTCACTCACTTCTTTACAATGCAGCCATTACAATCTTCTTTGATTGGTCGCTGCAGGATTGCCATTCTTCTCATGTTTAGTTTTTTCCTATCAGTGTTTGAATTCCTTGAAATAAATTTTTCAAAGTCACTTTTTGCTTTCACTAGCTTGTTTTTAGTGTCTCACTTTTGGATCTTCTGAACTCACTCTGATTAAAGTTGTCATTGTACTGATGTTATTCATGTGCAGCTGACTTCACAGCTGTGTGTATTATTTTTTGCTTTTTTGCAACTTTTTGTAATATCTAAATGTTTAACCTGTTCAATAATATTATTACTATTCAATGATTATTATATATGATTATCACTCTGCTACATGTATAAATCTGTTAAATCACAGCGACACAAGCATGTCTTCATGCACACACACAGTTTCTACTCCCATTCATTCAGGTTTATATTTACACCTTTTAAAGGAAGAATGGACAGCCATCACTTTAAGGAAAAACAAAGAGAGAGAGAGAGAGTATGAGTTCAGGGCAGGTCAGTTTTTATAGAAATGCATAGATGTGTGTTGTACTTCCATTTGGCTTATTACTTTCTAATGCAGGGAAAAGACATTGGCAAAGAAACACCTACTACATGAATAGTTTGATTTTAAGTTGCTCTTCTGAGTCCTCTCTATTGACTCTGACATCCTGCTATTAACAGTTTCATGGTATTGCTTTTTTTGCTTTAAAAAAAAAAAAACCCTCACAGGGTGGTAGAATATGTCTGCGGTGCAGAGGTCCTTGGATCGCCTTTGTTGACAGCAATGAAGGCAGTGAAAGAACTGCTCACTCATGATTGGACACTGAGCTGCACCACCTTCTCCTTCACTCCATCTTGCTGTCCTCTGAGCTCTCTCTCCTTCATCTTCAGGGAACGAATCAGAGTGCGAGCACCCAACCTGTGGACTGTTAATCTGCAGACAAGGAAGAAAACATTTACAGTTCTAATGTTTCCTACTTTTGCTACATTAGTACATCACTGACTTTTCTGTTTTTCACTCCACTCTATCCTTTTCAGAGGTGGAGGCTAATCCACCACTTGGTTAAGACTCACAATGATAACATGATTGAAGATAGCGGTCTACAGAGGATTAAAATCAAAATCAAATGTGAAAACTTGCTTCAGAGTTGAAATATGCCATTAACTCTGTTATCAAAATTAGAGCTTTCACAATATAAACGATGCAGGTATAACAAACCTTACTTGATATTACTGACACACACCTGAACTAGTTCGTCCTCTCTTCAGCTGCACTCAGTTAATTCAACTCAAAAATGTCAAATTCCAGCCATTTCCACTTCCTACTGGTGTCCTCAGGGACCTCTACCATTTCTTATCTGGCTACTTCCAACTGGTCATCTCTCCTACACATTTAATATCAATTTTCTCTGTTATGTTGATGACACCAAACTCTACCCGTCTTTAATGTGAAATGTTTATGTGGGAAATAAACAAGTCAGCGGAGGTAGATGATGGTTTTACCATTGTTGTTTCTAATGAACAGACACATGAAAACAATCGCCTGCCCATCCCAAGTATGGTTATTTTAATTATAAGATAAAGTAAGAACCATCAGAAGATAAGACAGACACTACACATGCTTTGGCACCTCGTCAACAGTTTCTTCCTCCCCTTGAAAGTTGGCACCAGTACACATCCTCATTCCTAAGGCGTTCTCTCACTGCCCAAGATTGAGTTAAACAACCTGCTTAAAAAGTCCACCGCCCTCTCTCCTACACACCTCCATACCTCCACAGGTATGTCGTTTGGACCAAGCACCTCTCCACTCTTCATAGTTGCCCTTTTTTCATCCTTACTAATTCTCTGCATATTGTGATTTACTGTCACGGCCAAGGGGATGAGCCGTGTGGAGAAAATCAATCAGGATCCACACGCAGGCACTCGCTGAGATGTGAAGGTGGTTTATTGTAAAGTAAAGCACAAGGTGAAAAAATGGCAAAACGGAACTAAAGATAATCTAAACTGGGAAAAACTAAACTACTAAACAGCAAACATGAAGGAAGGTGAGCAGAGGCATAAGAAGGTGGATGGCAGGGAAAGCACACAGAGAATAAACAGGAGACTGAACAGCAACTAGCACATGAATAGACACGACTTAAATACACACAGAAGAACACAGGGAGATTACACACAGGTGGGGAACACAGCTGGAAGTAATTGACAAGACGAGACAGGGGAAGCAAAACTGAATTCACTCACATGAGACACGGACCTTCACAATAAAACAGGAAACAAGAAACAATTCACAAGGCCTTAAACTAAACCTGCAGTAAACACGAGACACAAAACCTAAGAACAAAACCCTTAACCACAATAAACTGAAACAGACTAAATAATAATCATCATCATCATCATCAAAGCCCGACAAGAGATCAAGAACATAACCCAAAATACAAAATCAAACCACAACATAAGAAACTCAAAATGTTGGGTCAAAATGACCCAGAACCGTGACATTTACTGCCTTTCCTCCATTTGTAATGTCTCTCATTTTTTTTTCAGTATTCCTTCCATCTTCTGAGCACACTCTCTTCAGTTGGTAGTATATTCCCATTTCTTAATCACTCTAATCAATACAAATTCTTTCCTCTTTCCTTAGTTTACAGACTCACATAAACCTCACTATAACCGTTTTCCTTTGCCACCTCTATCTTTCCTGTACAATTAGGAAATGACTTCACTGAGATGTGTTTAAGACTGAAGATAAATAGAATCAGGAAACTGTTTTCTGTAAATAGTCTCATTTTCCTCACAATCTGCTACCATCTGAAACTCAGCATATGTAAGGACATGATCAACAAAACAAACCCGTCTTTATTAAACTCTGTTGTACCCAGTGTCCTCTGCAGGTCTGAGACTGAAGTGCAGCTGGTTCTCAGAGCGATGACCTGCCAGGCTCTACTTCAGCATCACACAGCCCTCTGCTGCCTCTGAGCTCTGACACAGAATTACAGTGTTAGAAGTCACGTTAATCACTGTCATCAAATACCTAAACAACAACATGAGAGGCTGCTGCTCCTACCTGTCCAGTGAGCTGGGCATAAATCAGTGACCTCTGACCCTGGATGTCAGGTTTATATTGTTGATTGTCATTTATGCTTAGAAATCATATATGCTTAGAGGTGTATAATTGATTGTGTAGTGATAGGATGTGTGATCCTTAGGAGTCGCAAAGACTTCGTGTGCATTCCAGAGTGTTCTGGCATGCACACTCACAATCTTAAGGTCATGGGAAGAGGTCGTATCTTTTCTTGCTGATATATGACACATACCCCCCCTTGAACACACAGTTAGGTCTCTATTCAGTCCAGGACCCTGGGCCTAAGCAAACGACCCGAACGACTGAACCTGGGAGGGAGAGAACAGGCAGAGGAAGGCCCATCCTGTGAACGAGGCTGGTGAAGGCGAGCAGGAAAGGCAGAAGGAGGCTCAAACGTTGGTGGTCCGGGGGTAGTCCTGCGGGGGAAACCAGAGTCTGTCAACCCCATTGAAGGAGGGCGGCCACGACGAGGGGCCTGGGCCGGCACTACATTACTGTCCGGAAGAACATGTGCAGGCTTAAGTCTGTCAACACACACAGTCTCCCTTCGACCCCCAAAATCCAAAACGAAATGTTTCTGGCCCGGTTCGACAACCCTGAATGGGCCGTCATACAGCGGCCGCAGCGGTGTCTTGTGGGCATTGTGCCTGACAAAAACAAACTTAGCAGTCTCTAAAGTCTTTGGAACAAAAGTGTCAGGCACGCAATGGTGCACAGGACCAGGAACCCGAAGCGAGCGCAAAAGTGGGTTGAGCGATAGTACTGATGGATCGAAACAGGGGGGAGGGTTCTCAGGCAAGAATTCTCCAGGCACGCGGAGGGGCTGACCAAACACTAGCTCAGCTGGGGAAGCGCCGAGATCCTCCTTAACCGCACAGCGCAGCCCAAGCAAAACCCACGGGAGGCGGTCAACCCAATTGCCATCTTGTAAGGAGGCACGAAAAGCAGCCTTAAGCGACCGGTGGAACCGTTCACACATCCCATTAGCTTGCGGGTTGTATGCGGTTGTGCGGTGGACTTTAGCCCCCAGTCCATCAGCCATGGCCGACCAAAGCTCGGAAATGAACTGGGGGCCTCTGTCTGACGTAATGTCCGCGGGCGGGCCGAAACGCGAGACCCAGGTTGACAAAAATGCCCTGGCCACCACTGCTGCAGTAGTGGATGCCAGGGGGACTGCCTCCGGCCACCTGGTGGTCCGGTCAACAACTGTCAAAAGGTGCGTAAAACCTTGTGACGGCGGCAGAGGACCCACCAGATCGACATGCACATGATCGAAACGTTTGCCGGGTATAAAGAACTGCTCCAGAGGCGCCTTGATGTGTTTAAGGGGGGGTATGTGTGGCGGACCACCAGATGGCTCCACTCACACCCAAGTTGAAGGGAAGAGCTGGGTGGAGATTTTGGCGCTTACTGTATCTTAAGTTCTGAGAGACAGTGTGTGAATAAACAGTTGGAGTGAGACACAGGGACCTCTCGTGTCGTTATTTCTTACCTCCACAGTATAGCAAACACATCTATATCTGTTTTACTCTAAGTGCCTTTTGTTTAGATGAACTGCTGGACTTCCAGACCAGCAGGTTTAGGGAAGTCGTTTATAGGGTCACACACTGACACCCCCCCCCCCCCCCCCCCCCCCCACACGCACAGACAAGGTGCTCTTTGTGTGTGTGTATTCGTCATATGTTAATGAAACTGTATATTCATGTAACCTTAATAAAAGAGCAGTGTTATGGGGGAGCAGACAAGGGCAACTGGGGTCAAGCGAAGGAACGGCGTTTGTCCAGTTGGTCTTCCTCGTATACGAGAATCATAAAGAGCTCTGCTTGGTCTTCAATGCTTTTTGCTGTGTAGTTCAATTGTCTTGAACGTTCCAGCGAATAGGTTTAAGCTACAAACCTATCACTGGAAAAGTGTTGTGATTGGTGGACAGTGACAGACACTTTCTTTGGTAAATCCCATGTGACTGAAATGTCGACCACAGCTGGCTGCAGAGCAAATCGCAGCGACTGCATCACCTGAATATTAATGAAAAACTCTCCAAATATACACAAACAGCTGGAACAGACATTTTACTCACTGCAGGTCTGATCTCAAATATGTATCTGCTGCTGCTGTAATGTTTAACTTGACCTGTAATTGTATTCAATGTCTTACTTTTGGTTGCATCCTGTCAGTCCCTGTGATGAACTGAGCGTGACCTTCTCCTTCCTTGGCCATCCCATTGATGAGAGCAGAGCTGGCCCCTTCCCCAATCCCAAAAGAGAAACACCTGCAATACAACAGTTTTCACAGAGGACATGTTGGACATTCTAGAAACTGTGTAGATATAGTTGTGTTTTTCTGGTTTGTGAGAATACAACAGCTGTTTTTAAAATACACAGGTTTGGTACACAGCACAAGTCATCATCATTTACTTGTTTTTCCTGCGAGAACCTGAGTTCTTCTTCACCAGATCGATCACTTCTTTGGTGTTCCCCACCTCTGCTGGCTGTAAATATGTTTGAGGGGCTCCAGGATCTCTGTTCCTCCAAGATCAACCTCCATCTGCTCAGCTTTCTTCAGAGCCTCCTCCATGGTCTTCTCACCATACTCTACACTCTTACTGCCATGACAAACACACAAATTAGATCAAACATAACCTGGAGTTTTGCAGAATCATCCAAAGGCAACATGTTGTCTAACAGCGGAAAGATATCTTATCACAGCTGGACTGTCCATCGGGCATACCGAGCATTTGTTTTTTTTTTTTGTTTGTTTTTGTAACGGTATAAACAATTAAAGGTGGTGGATTGGCCAATTGGCCATGATCGACTCTGGGCTGGACCAATTACAGCCGAGGAAGTTGGATGCACCCTCCCTCTTGCTTGGGCAACAGCTCTGAAAGCAATCTCATCACAGACAAACAGAAACAAAATGGTATGAGGGGCCGTACAAGCCAAAATTCATTCTTTCACTCTCACATACATATATTCTTCTTTCACATACATATACTTTCACTCTCACATAGTTTTATATTTAGATATTTTTATTCTCATATTTACACATATTTAACACACACATTGCAATATTGTGCTCTCTTATACATGTATTTTAATGTACATATTTACAAATTTTCACTCTAACACACATGCATTTTCATTTATGCATTCCTACATTTTGCTCTCATTTACATGCATTCAATATGCATTTAATCTCACAAATAATATATGTATGTAAGAAGAGAATGCATGCATGTCTGAAGAAAATATATGTATGCAAGAGAATAATGTGTGTGAATGAAAGAGTATAGTGGAAACAGAAGGAGTTTAATGGAAACGGAAGGCTGGGTGTCTGTACTGCTGTGATTGGCTGAGAAGCACGCGCGGGTCATTTTCAAGTGTCTGACAGCATGGAGGGGGGAGAAGAAACTCGAGTTCTTCAGCAAGCTATCGGGGTGTTAAGAAATATTTTATCATCTCCTGAAACGGTCACATCGTTGTCCTCGTCACTTGATCGAGATGAGACGGGCTCAACTGCACCCAGTGTTACCCACAGCACGGTGGAAAGTGAGATGAGGGAACTTTTTAGACCAGCACACACCCGGGTAGCTTCAACGAGCCAAGTAGCAGATCACAGACTTGGATGCAAAAATATTTGATTGGCTGTTCTGGTCTCCAATCAGCTCAAAATGACGAAATCCAATATACCAGAATCCATTTCGTCCAAAACTCAAACGAGGCAGTGGTGGAGGAACACAGAGTGGCGGAGTTTGAAATATTACTCTTTCTGGGTCACAAAATAAACTTTTAAGTTATTTTTCATGCGAGAATGGTGCTGTGTAAACTTCAAATACCTGCTCGATTCATCAAGACATCACATATTTCCATAAGTGCTCTAATGTTTTCGGAGATGCCTGTTACCCACCAGCTGACCGCATGGCTGTACTGGCCATTGGGCATACCGGGCATTTGCCTGGTGGGCCGATGGTGATTTTTCATTTTTATGTTTGTTTGTTTTTGTAACAGTATAAACAATGAAAGGTGGTGGATTAGCCAACTGGTCATGATCAACTCTGGGCTGGACCAATTACAATACATCCGTATTGAGGGGAAAAGGAACGCGATTAGTCCCGGACTTCAGCTAGAATGAAAAAAAAAAGACAAAGCTGGAGTTATTCTGTCTTTACGTTGCACAGCTGCCTCTTCTCCCCTCATTCTCTCTCCCTCCCTCTCCTGTTGCTACTTCAATCATGTAACCGATCAATGATCAGCTGATCGTCTCTCTTGTTTGTTTATCTCCCACTTTGCGCCAGAAACAGGAAACCAGCGGATGTTGCGCTAAACAACAACAGCACGTTCAAGCTTGATCAGCTGTTGTTAGAATTTATTTAAAATTAATTTCTAGTATCAGTTGATGTTTGCTGGAGCCACAGCTGTAAAAGCTGCTGCTCATGGTATCGGTTTGGAAACATGAAGGTGATACAAATCATGCATATATACCAACAAGACAGTGTACATCACTGTCACAACAGCGTTTGTTTTAGTTCAAAGGCTTTATGGTTTTTCCTATAATACCTGGTGGTGTAGTTGGTGATTTTTTGTCAGTTGAGCTTTATATATTATGTTTAACCCGAGTGACCACCCGGTCAGCTGGTGGGTAACAGGCATCTCCGAAAACGTTAGAGCACTTATGGAAATATGTGATGTCTTGATGAATCAAGCAGATATTTAAAGTTTCACTTTCCACCGTGCTGTGGGTAACACTGGGTGCAGTTGGGCTCAACTGTCTCATCTCGATCAAGTGACGAGGACAACGATGTGACCGTTTCAGGAGATGATAAAATATTTCTTAACACCCCGATAGCTTGCTGAAGAACTCGAGTTTCTTCTCCCCCCTCCATGCTGTCAGACACTTGAAAATGACCCGCGCGTGCTTCTCAGCCAATCACAGCAGTACAGACACCCAGCCTTCCGTTTCCATTAAACTCCTTCCATTTCCACTATACTCTTTCATTCACACACATTATTCTCTTGCATACATATGTTTTCTTCAGACATGCATGCATTCTCTTCTTACATACATATATTATTTGTGAGATTAAATGCATATTGAATGCATGTAAATGAGAGCAAAATGTAGGAATGCATAAATGAAAATGCATGTGTGTTAGAGTGAAAATTTGTAAATATGTACATTAAAATACATGTATAAGAGAGCACAATATTGCAATGTGTGTGTTAAATATGTGTAAATATGAGAATAAAAATATCTAAATATAAAAACTAAAATAATACTATGTGAGAGTGAAAGTATATGTATGTGAAAGAAGAATATATGTATGTGAGAGTGACAATACGTGTGTCTGACAGAAGAATATATGTATGTGAGAGTGAAAGTATATGTGTGTGAAAGAAGAATGTATGTGTGTGAGAGTGAAAGAATGAATTTTGGCTTGTACGGCCCCTCATAAAATGGTATTGAGGTGAAAAGGAACGCAGTTTGTCCTGTACTTCAGCTAGAATTAAAAAAAGACATAAAGCTGGAGTTATTCTGTCTTTATGCTGCGCAGCTACGTGTTCTTCTCTCATTCTCTCCCCCTCCCTCTCCTGTTGCGACTCCAATCATGAAACTGATCAATGATCAGCTGATCGGCTTTTCTGTTGCAAGTCCCGTCTCTTTGTTTATCACCCACTTTGCACCAGAAATTGGAAATCAGCTGATGTCACACCAAACAACAGCAGCACGTTTAAGCTTGATAAGCTGTTGATAAAATAACACAAAATCCAGCCATATAATATTTTTTTTTTTTTAAAAAAGGTCCACAAATACTGTTGACTTTTATAACTTATGGATGGTATAATGAACCATATCGGTATAATGATGAAAACCTAAAATTCATTTTTAGTGCCTATTCCTTAATTTAAAAAAACAACAACAAAAAAACCCCGAAACCTTATAAGGGGATATAAAATTTAATGTCAGCGAGAGTTAGTGAGTGTTAAGTAATTATAATCCTCTTTATGATCTAACTTTTGGAAAAATAAGGCAAACTCCACATAACATTTTCTTACTTAGTTAAAAACCATTAAATGATATAAAATCATGACGAGAGGGAGAGTCTGTGTTTGCACACTGCATCAACTTTTTCACAAAAAGTTTATAATCTGACAAATACAGTCCTGTCAAAACTAAACACACCAGTCCCACCATTTAAGAGCTAAGTAAGCTTAGTAAGCCCAAATCCTCACCTTTTCTACATGACATTTTTATGAATGTGTTTGTGCTGATATGTTGGGGTTGTTTTTCTCCAAGTGTGATGCTATGCATTATGGTCAAATATCTCCAGTTTTGGGTTTGTTTGTTTGTCAGAAGGGCATCGTTCTAGAAGTCTTGCGATTGGTTCAGGTACAACTTTGAAAACATAAGCTATGCTGCCAATTTCTTTTTGAGACAGGAAGTTTTCTCCTGCAACCCCTACAAAAGAAGCCACACTTGTTCAGTTTTATTCTGATACCTTGAAATCTAACATTTGATATGCTAGCTGAGGCCTGTAGAGTCTGAGATACAGCTTTTGGGCTTTTTGCAATTTCTCTGAGGATGCACTACTTAAGTTTTTCACTGGACTGAAACATTTCTTTTTCACACCTTTTTATATTTGACAATCACAATGTGATGAGAAGTTTCCTCTTTTTCTTGCGGAAAATCAACTTGAAACTTGACCTAATTATCTTTTAGATTTTTCTCACTGTCTGTGTTTTCCTGTATGTGGTAACAGTTGCATATCTGGTTCTGCATTCAGGCCTTACAGCAACTGGCAAAAACAGGAAGATCATTATTTCTGGTCCAAGTATTCTGAAGTTGTCCTACCCTGAGGTTGGTATCGAGGGTTGAGCACAGCAGGCAGACAGAACCTCAGACCATCATCAGCCTGCACAGCCAGCTCAGTGACGTACTCCAACCTGATGGAGGCGCTCTCTCCTGGAGGCAGACTGCCCACACTCAGAGAGAATATATCTGGACTCTCATCACTCTCCTCCAATAGGAAGGCCTGCTGACCGGAGCTCAGAGCATCATCATACTCCTCACGAGCCTGAAGCACAGGTGACACATGTCAGTGACATTCACTGTGTTTATTTTGAATCTCACTTATAATCAGGTTATATTTACTGTCCAGCTCACCTTCTGTTTCTCCTTCAGCTCAGCTACAATCTGTGTCTGTCCAATCTGAGCACTGAAATGACAGACAGCAGCATCTCCAGGCAGAGGGAAGACAAAAACAGCCTCTAATGGTTTGTCCTCCTTGTTCTCATAGTTCAGAGTGGAGACCACTGTAGCCACGTGGTCCCTCACCTCCAGCTCCACCTCAATGCTCTTCAGAGGAACTGACAGAGAAATATTTGTATAATAAATACAGAAACCATATAGCAGGATACTACAGTAACTGAGATATTGAGACAGCCCATCACTTTTTATGTTTTGATGCTTTCTGTTGTCATGCCATAAAGTTAAAATACTTTGATTTAAAAACCAAATATTGTAGGATTAGATGTGTGAAAGTATAATATGGTTTAGTTTATCACAGTAAAATTGTAAATCTAATTTTGTAAAATAATTGTAAAAAATTTAAAGTCAACTCAATTTTTTTCCCCTTTAACCTGATTGTCCCCACTTTTTGGAGAAAAACGGAAGACATAGAAAAGATACAGAGAAAGACGGACACTCTTTCTCGAATTAAGGAAATTCTGAGACCAGTAGAAGCGTTTAAAAAACAGATCCGTGACCAGATTTTCAATGGTCACTCGGAATCCGGGTGCAGTGGACCAAGTGTGGCTGTTGACAGCCTTTAGAGAAACACTTTTAGAGGTGGAGCAGGTGCAGCAGCGACTCGTTACTTCACCTCAGGAATTCAACCCGGCATCTTCATTGAGCTCTGAAGGAAGTTCAATAACACCTCGAGACAGTCGCACTCCTGAGGAGCTCAGCCCTTAGTTAATAGCCCCTCTCCTCCTCCCCCCTTTGCTCCATGTCCTCCATCATCTTCTCCACCTCACAGGAGAAGTCAGATTCAGGTAAATGGTTAAGTAAGACTTATTATGATGAATTGAAAACTTGTATGTTAATTAAATAAACACACTTAGAGACATACATGGTTTGCTCTCCCCTTTAAAGTGTACTTTAGTCTTGTTCATTTTCAGCTGCAAACAACAGAAATGTGAGTGATAAATATTTCATGATCTAATCTGTGCAGACAAAGAAGTCGCCGCTGGTTTCAGCCTGGTGAGAGCCCAACATAATGGTTAGGGCATTGGAGCAAACATGTAAAAAATTTGTGGATACCTTCCTGCCCCAAACCTTTGCAGCTCGTCGGCGGTTTCTTCCTTCCCGAGCTCCAGCTCCAGAAAATAGGAAACCTCGAAGGGTTGTTAGACACCCTCCACAGGTGGACTTTAAAGGGCTTATCGTAGCGTACCTGCTGTCAATTGACGAAAAGTTAGGGGAGGAGCTTCAGCCAGTCTCTGATTTTTCAGAGACGCTCCGTCTGAGCCTCAGCCTGCTGAGTCAGGACGACTGGTAAAATGATTTTCTACTGTTAGCATTAATTATTTTCAATTTAATGTGAGGATATGAGTTTTAAAACTATTTGATGTTCCCACAGGAAGAAAAAGATAGAGGGGCTATGATACATCTTGGCGCTGCATCACCAAGAGGAGTTGGAGTTAAACCTCAGTACAGTTTGCTTGGGGGTGACACAAGAGGTATACCAGCTGTTTTTTTCTCTACATCTGTGTTTATGCCACCCTCTTCTGTCCATGTTTGCAAGCGTGCCCTGTCTCATGCATCTTTGTAACAAGTTTGATTTCTAACTGCTGAAATTTCCTCTGATTCTTTAGATTAAAAACAATCCTGTGCGGCACTGGACACCGTGGTATATTTGTGTGTACACCTCGAAGAGAGGATGGACAGAGAGGCTGAATGGATCTGTGAGAGTTTACTCCAGGTGTTTGCAAGGGCAAATGCCAATGTGTTCATTCAGCAGCATGCCGAGGAAGCTCTGACAGCACTGGTTCACGGTTGCAGCCCGAGTCGCTTTCTAAACAGCCTGGTGACTATGGGTTGAACTAAGTTCACACCTATGAAGAGTATCTGTGACCCCAGCATCACAATCAGATTAGCTGAAAATCAAACACATTGAGTGGATTTGTCTGTGTTTCCTTCCTCAGACATAAGAGCGTTCTCGTGAGAGCTGGTGCCGCACTGGGGCTTCTTATGATCAATGAATTCATGGGAGCGGAGAAAGTTCTGTCTGCAGGTCAGATTTTCACCAAATGCTTCCTGTTGGCTGTCAGTGAGCTGTGTCAGGATGCTTCCTCTGAAGTCAGGTCAGTGTGAACTTTTAACAATTATAGGCTGATATTTCTATTTTGACTTTCTTTTGATAAATTCTCTGCATTTACTTAGAAACTAAAGTGTTGATTTAAAACTGCATCTCTCTGCAGAGCCCATGGAAAGGCCATCCTAAAAGACCTGGTCAAACAGAGGAAATTCAGAAAGATGTGGGAAGAAAGCGTCTCAGATAAATCCCATTGTGAAGTGGAAAGAAGACTCAGAGACGTATTTCAGAAATGGCAGACACAGGTAAGCCACACAGCAAACATGAGCAGCCTTCAAATTTGGAAGAACACTTCTGCTGCTTTTGTTGGTAACCACCATGGTTGATTTCCTTCTACAAATGTCCAGAGTAAGGAGAGACTGAGATGGTGAGAGGAGATGGGACAGAGGCTCTCCATCCCTGATGAAACACCAGGACAGATTCAGCACTGTGTGAGGAAGAGGAGGAGAAAAAGGAGCCAGCAGCAGCTGAGAGATGGAGAGAACAGGGGGAGAATAGACACGTGTTCTCTGTAGTGGAGGGAGTGCTAAAAACATTTAAAACAGTTTCTAGAAATTTGGGTTTTTTGTGTGTGTGTATTTGCAGAAGTATCTCCAACACAAACTATAACAGCTGCATACAGGAAATCACTCACTTATGTTTACCATGCAGGACAGGATCTGACAGGGAAAGAAGGAAAAATCAAAGGAACCAAGGACAACTTTGATTTATCCAGAATATATTTAGTTAACATGTTTTCATCACAGTGGGATTGTGAAGGTTTGAGTATGCAGCTCATTTAAATAAAAGGTTCAAAGACCTGTGCAAAGTTGTACATTTATAAAGTGTGTCAGTATTTTATAAGAATGTCATGATTCTGCATCATCTCTCTCCTGTTAGAGCCTCTTACCCAAACATCAGCCTGTTTAATGCTCTCATATCTTCACATCATAAGTAAATTATATTGCCCAGTTTTCTGTCCAATAAAAGAATATTTACTGCATCAGTGTGACTTCCATTTTATGTGAAACGTACAAGGATCAAATCTTTTTAGTTTATTTTTGGGATATTGCCCCTTAAATATAACTAAAGCTTTCAGCCAGTGTTCATTGTATATTAATAATTGTCTGTTAGATAGTCACAAGTTATAAATGATATGAAATAGAAATATATATACCTTGAATTTTAACTGAAATATAATATTTGAGACAACTGAGTTACATTTCACAACTGAGGATTTTTTTTTCTTCAAATAATGGTGTGTATATGTAGTAAAATGTTAAACTGCTGTGACAAATGTTACTAATGCTAAACTTAGCATAAATGGCTAAGGGGACTCAGCGCAAGGCATTTATTAATAACTAAATTTCATTACCTATATCTTTACCACACATTTGCCACACAGATGTAGATACTGTAGGTGGAGTGAACGCCTAAATTGTACTGATTAGAATATACTGACCAGATTTTCAATGGTCACTCGGAATCCGGGTGCAGTGGACCAAGGGTGGCTGTTGAAAACTTGACAGCCTTTAGAGAAACACCTTTAGAGGTGGAGCAGGTGCAGCAGCGACTCGTTACTTCACCTCAGGAATTCAACCCGGCATCTTCATTGAGCTCTGAAGGAAGTTCAATAACACCTCGAGACAGTCGCACTCCTGAGGAGCTCAGCCCTTAGTTAATAGCCCCTCTCCTCCTCCCCCCTTTGCTCCATGTCCTCCATCATCTTCTCCACCTCACAGGAGAAGTCAGATTCAGGTAAATGGTTAAGTAAGACTTATTATGATGAATTGAAAACTTGTACTTTAGTTTAATAAACACACTTAGAGACATACATGGTTTGCTCTCCCCTTTAAAGTGTACTTTAGTCTTGTTCATTTTCAGCTGCAAACAACAGAAATGTGAGTGATAAATATTTCATGATCTAATCTGTGCAGACAAAGAAGTCGCCGCTGGTGTCAGGCTGGTGACAGCCCAACATAATGGTTAGGGCATTGGAGCAAACATGTAAAAAAATTGTGGATACCTTCCTGCCCCAAACCTTTGCAGCTTGTCGGCAGCTTCTTCCTTCCCGAGCTCCAGCTCCAGAAAATAGGAAACCTCGAAGGGTTGTTAGACACCCTCCACAGGTGGACTTCAAAGGGCTTATCGTAGCGTACCTGCTGTCAATTGACGAAAAGTTAGGGGAGGAGCTTCAGCCAGTCTCGAATCCTTCTGAGCCTCAGCCTGCTGAGTCAGGACGACTGGTAAAATGATTTTCTACTGTTAGCATTAATTATTTTCAATTTAATGTGAGGATATGAGTTTTAAAACTAATTGATGTTCCCACAGGAAGAAAAAGATAGAGGGGCTATGATACATCTTGGCGCGGCATCACCAAGAGGAGTTGGAGTTAAACCTCAGTACAGTTTGCTTGGGGGTGACACAAGAGGTATACCAGCTGTTTCTCTCTACATCTGTGTTTATGCCACCCTCTTCTGTCCATGTTTGCAAGCGTGCCCTGTCTCATGCATCTTTGTAACAGGTTTGATTTCTAACTGCTGAAATTTCCTCTGATTCTTTAGATTAAAAACAATCGCTCTTGTGTGTCCTGTGCGGCACTGGACACTGTGGTATATTTGTGTGTACACCTCGAAGAGAGGATGGACAGAGAGGCTGAATGGATCTGTGAGAGTTTACTCCAGGTGTTTGCAAGGGCAAATGCCAATGTGTTCATTCAGCAGCATGCCGAGGAAGCTCTGACAGCACTGGTTCACGGTTGCAGCCCGAGTCGCTTTCTAAACAGCCTGGTGACTATTGGTTTGAAGTAAGTTCACACCTGTGAAGAGTATCTGTGACCCCAGCATCACAATCAGATTAGCTGAAAATCAAACACATTGAGTGGATTTGTCTGTGTTTCCTTCCTCAGACATAAGAGCGTTCTCGTGAGAGCTGGTGCCGCACTGGGGCTTCTTATGATCAATGAATTCATGGGAGCGGAGAAAGTTCTGTCTGCAGGTCAGATTTTCACCAAATGCTTCCTGTTGGCTGTCAGTGAGCTGTGTCTGGATGCTTCCTCTGAAGTCAGGTCAGTGTGAACTTTTAACAATTATAGGCTGATATTTCTATTTTGACTTTCTTTTGATAAATTCTCTGCATTTACTTAGAAACTAAAGTGTTGATTTAAAACTGCATCTCTCTGCAGAGCCCATGGAAAGGCCATCCTAAAAGACCTGGTCAAACAGAGGAAATTCAGAAAGATGTGGGAAGAAAGCGTCTCAGATAAATCCCATTGTGAAGTGGAAAGAAGACTCAGAGACGTATTTCAGAAATGGCAGACACAGGTAAGCCACACAGCAAACATGAGCAGCCTTCAAATTTGGAAGAACACTTCTGCTGCTTTTGTTGGTAACCACCATGGTTGATTTCCTTCTACAAATGTCCAGAGTAAGGAGAGACTGAGATGGTGAGAGGAGATGGGACAGAGGCTCTCCATCCCTGATGAAACACCAGGACAGATTCAGCACTGTGTGAGGAAGAGGAGGAGAAAAAGGAGCCAGCAGCAGCTGAGAGATGGAGAGAACAGGGGGAGAATAGACACGTGTTCTCTGTAGTGGAGGGAGTGCTAAAAACATTTAAAACAGTTTCTAGAAATTTGGGGTTTTTGTGTGTGTGTATTTGCAGAAGTATCTCCAACACAAACTATAACAGCTGCATACAGGAAATCACTCACTTATGTTTACCATGCAGGACAGGATCTGACAGGGAAAGAAGGAAAAATCAAAGGAACCAAGGACAACTTTGATTTATCCAGAATATATTTAGTTAACATGTTTTCATCACAGTGGGATTGTGAAGGTTTGAGTATGCAGCTCATTTAAATAAAAGGTTCAAAGACCTGTGCAAAGTTGTACATTTATAAAGTGTGTCAGTATTTTATAAGAATGTCATGTTTCTGCATCATCTCTCTCCTGTTAGTGCCTCTTACCCAAACATCAGCCTGTTTAATGCTCTCATATCTTCACATCATAAGTAAATTATATTGCCCAGTTTTCTGTCCAATAAAAGAATATTTACTGCATCAGTGTGACTTCCATTTTATGTGAAACGTACAAGGATCAAATCTTTTTAGTTTATTTTTGGGATATTGCCCCTTAAATATAACTAAAGCTTTCAGCCAGTGTTCATTGTATATTAATAATTGTCTGTTAGATAGTCACAAGTTATAAATGATATGAAATAGAAATATATATACCTTGAATTTTAACTGAAATATAATATTTGAGACAACTGAGTTACATTTCACAACTGAGGATTTTTTTTTCTTCAAATAATGGTGTGTATATGTAGTAAAATGTTAAACTGCTGTGACAAATGTTACTAATGCTAAACTTAGCATAAATGGCTAAGGGGACTCAGCGCAAGGCATTTATTAATAACTAAATTTCATTACCTATATCTTTACCACACATTTGCCACACAGATGTAGATACTGTAGGTGGAGTGAACGCCTAAATTGTACTGATTAGAATATACTGACCAGATTTTCAATGGTCACTCGGAATCCGGGTGCAGTGGACCAAGGGTGGCTGTTGAAAACTTGACAGCCTTTAGAGAAACACCTTTAGAGGTGGAGCAGGTGCAGCAGCGACTCGTTACTTCACCTCAGGAATTCAACCCGGCATCTTCATTGAGCTCTGAAGGAAGTTCAATAACACCTCGAGACAGTCGCACTCCTGAGGAGCTCAGCCCTTAGTTAATAGCCCCTCTCCTCCTCCCCCCTTTGCTCCATGTCCTCCATCATCCTCTCCACCTCACAGGAGAAGTCAGATTCAGGTAAATGGTTAAGTAAGACTTATTATGATGAATTGAAAACTTGTACTTTAGTTTAATAAACACACTTAGAGACATACATGGTTTGCTCTCCCCTTTAAAGTGTACTTTAGTCTTGTTCATTTTCAGCTGCAAACAACAGAAATGTGAGTGATAAATATTTCATGATCTAATCTGTGCAGACAAAGAAGTCGCCGCTGGTGTCAGGCTGGTGACAGCCCAACATAATGGTTAGGGCATTGGAGCAAACATGTAAAAAAATTGTGGATACCTTCCTGCCCCAAACCTTTGCAGCTTGTCGGCAGCTTCTTCCTTCCCGAGCTCCAGCTCCAGAAAATAGGAAACCTCGAAGGGTTGTTAGACACCCTCCACAGGTGGACTTCAAAGGGCTTATCGTAGCGTACCTGCTGTCAATTGACGAAAAGTTAGGGGAGGAGCTTCAGCCAGTCTCGAATCCTTCTGAGCCTCAGCCTGCTGAGTCAGGACGACTGGTAAAATGATTTTCTACTGTTAGCATTAATTATTTTCAATTTAATGTGAGGATATGAGTTTTAAAACTAATTGATGTTCCCACAGGAAGAAAAAGATAGAGGGGCTATGATACATCTTGGCGCGGCATCACCAAGAGGAGTTGGAGTTAAACCTCAGTACAGTTTGCTTGGGGGTGACACAAGAGGTATACCAGCTGTTTCTCTCTACATCTGTGTTTATGCCACCCTCTTCTGTCCATGTTTGCAAGCGTGCCCTGTCTCATGCATCTTTGTAACAAGTTTGATTTCTAACTGCTGAAATTTCCTCTGATTCTTTAGATTAAAAACAATCGCTCTTGTGTGTCCTGTGCGGCACTGGACACTGTGGTATATTTGTGTGTACACCTCGAAGAGAGGATGGACAGAGAGGCTGAATGGATCTGTGAGAGTTTACTCCAGGTGTTTGCAAGGGCAAATGCCAATGTGTTCATTCAGCAGCATGCCGAGGAAGCTCTGACAGCACTGGTTCACGGTTGCAGCCCGAGTCGCTTTCTAAACAGCCTGGTGACTATTGGTTTGAAGTAAGTTCACACCTGTGAAGAGTATCTGTGACCCCAGCATCACAATCAGATTAGCTGAAAATCAAACACATTGAGTGGATTTGTCTGTGTTTCCTTCCTCAGACATAAGAGCGTTCTCGTGAGAGCTGGTGCCGCACTGGGGCTTCTTATGATCAATGAATTCATGGGAGCGGAGAAAGTTCTGTCTGCAGGTCAGATTTTCACCAAATGCTTCCTGTTGGCTGTCAGTGAGCTGTGTCTGGATGCTTCCTCTGAAGTCAGGTCAGTGTGAACTTTTAACAATTATAGGCTGATATTTCTATTTTGACTTTCTTTTGATAAATTCTCTGCATTTACTTAGAAACTAAAGTGTTGATTTAAAACTGCATCTCTCTGCAGAGCCCATGGAAAGGCCATCCTAAAAGACCTGGTCAAACAGAGGAAATTCAGAAAGATGTGGGAAGAAAGCGTCTCAGATAAATCCCATTGTGAAGTGGAAAGAAGACTCAGAGACGTATTTCAGAAATGGCAGACACAGGTAAGCCACACAGCAAACATGAGCAGCCTTCAAATTTGGAAGAACACTTCTGCTGCTTTTGTTGGTAACCACCATGGTTGATTTCCTTCTACAAATGTCCAGAGTAAGGAGAGACTGAGATGGTGAGAGGAGATGGGACAGAGGCTCTCCATCCCTGATGAAACACCAGGACAGATTCAGCACTGTGTGAGGAAGAGGAGGAGAAAAAGGAGCCAGCAGCAGCTGAGAGATGGAGAGAACAGGGGGAGAATAGACACGTGTTCTCTGTAGTGGAGGGAGTGCTAAAAACATTTAAAACAGTTTCTAGAAATTTGGGGTTTTTCTGTGTGTGTATTTGCAGAAGTATCTCCAACACAAACTATAACAGCTGCATACAGGAAATCACTCACTTATGTTTACCATGCAGGACAGGATCTGACAGGGAAAGAAGGAAAAATCAAAGGAACCAAGGACAACTTTGATTTATCCAGAATATATTTAGTTAACATGTTTTCATCACAGTGGGATTGTGAAGGTTTGAGTATGCAGCTCATTTAAATAAAAGGTTCAAAGACCTGTGCAAAGTTGTACATTTATAAAGTGTGTCAGTATTTTATAAGAATGTCATGTTTCTGCATCATCTCTCTCCTGTTAGTGCCTCTTACCCAAACATCAGCCTGTTTAATGCTCTCATATCTTCACATCATAAGTAAATTATATTGCCCAGTTTTCTGTCCAATAAAAGAATATTTACTGCATCAGTGTGACTTCCATTTTATGTGAAACGTACAAGGATCAAATCTTTTTAGTTTATTTTTGGGATATTGCCCCTTAAATATAACTAAAGCTTTCAGCCAGTGTTCATTGTATATTAATAATTGTCTGTTAGATAGTCACAAGTTATAAATGATATGAAATAGAAATATATATACCTTGAATTTTAACTGAAATATAATATTTGAGACAACTGAGTTACATTTCACAACTGAGGATTTTTTTTTCTTCAAATAATGGTGTGTATATGTAGTAAAATGTCAATAATGTAAATCCTATTATATCGGTACCATCAAAATGAACCGACTTATTTCAAGAGCTACACTAGCAAACTAGTTTACTAGCTAAACTTAGCATAATTTGCTAAGGGGACTCAGGACATAGCATTTATTAATAATTACATTTCATTACCTATATCTTTACCACACATTTGCGACACAGGTGTAGATACTGTAGGTGGAGTGAATGCCTAAATTGTACTGATTAGAATATCCTGGACATTCAATGCCAAGATTCAGCATACTGAATTAAATAGTGAAGCTGAAGGATGAACGCTAACCTTTTTCCACTCAATCAAAGTTAACGTGAGGGTTCCCGATATCCTGGTTAAGGACAAGTCACGTGCAATCACATGGCAGGATGCTGTAAAAGGGCCGAACTTCTGTCAGGAGAACAACTGAGATAATCCATCCATAATATAAGGGTTAGTCATTAATGCGTTGCCTGGGCTGTAGTTACATCGTAAGGTTTGGGCCATTCCCCAAAAAAACTGACTGAGTTTTAAAATGCGGTAATAAAAACCGAGGAGCCTGACAGTGATCACTGACTGTTTTTAGGGGCCTGTTGAGATTAAATAGAACAAAATATTAAGCATTAAAACATGTTAAAAACACAACAGCTTTATTAAATGCAGAGTAATTTGGGCCTGGAAGCAGGAGTGATCACGTCATCACTTAAAGACCGGATAGTTAAACCATGAGCTAATTAAAACTAAAATAAAAATTAAAACTGGATACGAATATTTTAGGCAGAAGTAGTTTTAAAAGACTGACTCATTTAAAGTGGAAAAAATATTAATATATAACATTTTTTTATATCACTTTTTGGGGCGGGACCATTTCTGGGCCTTAGGGACACGAGTGTGAGGTTTCTTTTTTTTAAATTGCCCCTGCAAAAAGAACAATGATGGATCAAAATGAATGTTGGTGCCAATCTTTGACCCATCTAAAGGCCTAATCATAATAACAATCAATTTTTTTTTTAAATGTATTTTATGGAAGAAATTTAAGTTTTTCGTTTTTTTCTGTTAAAAAAAAACTGTGCGGTTTAGTAAAGATACTGGGATTTAAAGGGTTAAAACCCACGAAATATAATTAAAACTTGATATGAATATTTTAGGCAGAAGTAGTTTTAAAAGACTGACTCATTTAAAGTGGAAAACATAATAATAATTAACATTTTTATAGCACTTTTTGGAGAGGGACCGTTTTGGAGCTTAGGGACACGAGTGTGAGTTGTTTTTTTTAAATTTGCCCCTGCAAAAAAAAAATAATGATGGATCAAAATGAATGTTGGTGCCAATCTTTGACCAATCTAAAGACCTAATTATAATAACAATCAAATATTTTTTGAAATGTATGTTATGGAAAATATTTAAGTTTTTCGGTTTTTTTCTATTAAAAAACCTGCGCAGTTATGTAAAGATACTGGGATTTAAAGGGTTAAACCCCACGAAATATAATTAAAACTTGATATGAATATTTTAGGCAGAAGTAGTTTTAAAAGACTGACTCATTTAAAGTAGAAAAATATCAATATATAACATTTTTATAGCACTTTTTGGGGACGGACCGTTTTGGGGCCTTAGGGACACGAATGTGAGGTTTTGTTTTGTTTTTTATTTGCCCATGCAAAAAAATAATGATGGATCAAAATGAATGTTGGTGCCAATCTTTGACCAATCTAAAGACCTAATTATAATAACAATCAAATATTTTTTGAAATGTATATTATGGAAAATATTTAAGTTTTTCGGTTTTTTTCTATTAAAAAACCTGCGCGGTTATGTAAAGATACTGGGATTTAAAGGGTTAAACCCCACGAAATATAATTAAAACTTGATATGAATATTTAAGGCAGAAATAGTTTTAAAAGACTGACTCATTTAAACTGAGTGATTTACCTTGCAATTTGTCCCCATAAAGTAGGCGAGACCTCACAATGTGAGTGTGGAAACAGATTTGTGTCCCCACAACAATAAGTAATACACGTCCACACACACACACAATTACTTTACCAACTGACCCCTGAGCTGCTAAGTGTCCCTCAAACCCGTTTCAAGGATCCACCAGTGTTGCCAACTCCTCAGTAAGGAAAATCACTATTGGGTGTCCTAAAAGTCGCTAGAAGTCGCTAAATGACGTCATCGCCTAATTTGCATAATTGGTCATGCTAATATAATTGTAACCTACGTTGTTGGAGAGAGAAATAACATCGTGGAAGAGACATAAAGTGAGTAAAAAACGTCCTAAATGCATTTAGAGTTTATTTAGAACTACAAATTAAATTTCTTTTAGCAATTATTGGTTTTTTTAATGTCACAATTCCAACCCTGCTCCTTTACCCGGGCTTCGACCGGCAAAAGTGACCCGAAATAGGCACTCTGGTGGAGTTACTTTGTGTGTGTGTGTTTATAAGTAGTTTTAAACCTTGAGATCCACAAAACAGCATAAGAGTAAAAGAGTAAAAGAAGAACTGACTGCGTTACAGCACCCGCTGCTTGTTGAGAGTAAAAGCGATACGTGCTTTCACGTTTTTTTTAGCGACTTTTTTTAGAAAAAAAGTCTTTTTTTAGAAAAAAAGTCGCTAGGGGGTCTGAAAACTCGCTAAATATAGCGACAAAGTTGCTAAGTTGGCAACACTGGGATCCACTCCTCCACCTCACTGTCACTCCCTGAAAGCTCACTGTCCTCACTTTCTGAAGGAATGTCCCCAACTGCACATTCCCTTGGGTTCCTTCCATAAAGGCTTTTTATGTCCATGTCATGTAATTATCAGCAGATTGTAAAGTAAAAAACATCGACTACGATCATGTTAATGCACACAAACATCTCTACACACATATGCTAATGCATTATATTGCAGGAAAAAATTAGGCTAACTGCACAGTGTTGCCTTGAGGCAACAGTTGAAAATTAACAGTTTTACTGTATAAATAAATTTTAAAAAGTAGAACAAACAATCAAATATACTTCTTAACATTTTTTATATACATTCATTTCACTATAAACATGTAAAATAGTGACAGTCCTAATGGAGATGTTTCTCATGTAGTGCAGCTTACAGAAAGAAGTCCCCCCTCCCCCAAATGAAAGTCACACCACCTTCAACTCATCATTTTATTGGACAGAGATGTGCCTGGTACCATTTTTTGTTTTTTTTGAAGGGCCAGTGTGTGAGGTATGAAAATGTGGTTTGTTGCCTCAGGGCAACGCTATGGAGTAGTGATGGTAAATTCGATTCTTTTTACTGAATCGAGTTTTAATGAGTCACTCACCAAAGTGAATCGGGTTTCTTGAGTCATTTGAGTCACTGAGTCAGTTGACCAGAGAGTGCAAAACTGTATATTTTCAGTCAAACTTAATTTGTTTCTCTTTGAATGTAAATCCTACTGCTAAGATGAATGATTGTAAAAGAAAACAACTATTTTCTTTAGAGCAAAAAAGAGCAAAAAAATTCTAAAGGGAACATTTATTTATTTTTATTTTATTTTATTGGTATTTTCCTTAAATGTGTCAAATATACATTTTCTCATCTAAATGTTCACTGAGCTGTGAGCCAGGGGGCGGTAAAGTGCCTTAACATTGGTTGCCAACCAAGAAGAAGAAGAAGCTGTGCGCCAGGAGGGAGAGGGTGAGTCAGTGGCCGTTCTCAATTCTCAAGTACGCGAGTACGTACTCGCGTTCTCGGCGAGTACGTACTGGCCGAGAATGCACGGGAGTACGGACTCGCCGAGAACGCGAGCACGGACTCGTGATTTGTACAATTGGAACACCAGCGTACGTGATGATGTCACAGGTCCGGAGTTTTTACTGCCGTCCCCTCTTAATTTAACTGTGAGTAACATGTTATGAAGCTTAACTTTAATCACAGCCAAACCGGTTTACTCAGGAACAAATAAAACACTGAAATAAACCAAACATTAACATTTAGAAGTGATCTAAGTGACTTATATATCATTTTTAACCTCAGTAGTGAAACCTCTATTAATAAAAATAGTGTACATGTACATGCGTGTACATACCTTAATAAAAACAAGCAGGTGAGATGTTAGAACGCTTTTATTTTTATTTTAGTGGACATTTAATACAATAGACAGCTGCTGGGGTTTGTTTAACCTGAGTAGTGAAAAGACCGCGGGCGGGGGGGGGGGTTGAAAACGATGTGTCGGGAGTCCGCTGTTCTGGACGAAATGCATTCTGGGATATTTAGCTGTACCAAGTCCACACCGATGCATGCTCGATAAAACGGGCGGAGCGAGAACACATCCGGGACTTTTTCGCGTTCTCGGCTTGATGCGTACTTCGAATTGGAACAGTACTTGGTCTCCGACTGATGACGTATCACGAGTACACGAGAACGCAAGTACGCACAAGTACGCATATTGAGAAACGCCCAGTGAGTCAGTGATTCGTTCAACTCGTTTGAGCTGTGAGCCAGGAGGGAGGGGGTGAGTCAGTGATTCAACTCGTTTGAGCTGTGAGCCAGGAGGGAGGGGGTGAGTCAGTGATTCAACTCGTTTGAGCTGTGAGCCAGGAGGGAGGGGGTGAGTCAGTGATTCAACTCGTTTGAGCTGTGAGCCAGGAGGGAGGGGGTGAGTCAGTGATTCAACTCGTTTGAGCTGTGAGCCAGGAGGGAGGGGGTTAGTGAGTCCTGAGTGATTCGCCTTACGCTATGATTCAGCACAGCAAGGGAGGGGGTGAGTACCTCAAATCTGCTGTTAGCATGCTAGCTGAGCGATGCTACTGTGAACCGAGGAGCTATTGTCTTGATGTGAGCTTCTACTCAGGGTTTTTTCTTCCAGTTCAGAGCAGGATTGTTTTTGTTAATAAACTGGCCGTTGTTTTTTCCCCCCACAATTTTAATTATAAGCTAGATATATTTCTACTAATGGAATTAGTTTGCTTACAGCAGGGGTCTCAAACTCAATTTAGCTGGGGGCCGCTGGAGGCAGAGTCTGGGTCAGGCTGGGCCGCATTAGGTTTTCCACAAGAAAGGCATGATTAAAAAATTCCAATCTTCTCAAATCTCTTTATTTTTATTTTTTTTAACACAAAATAAGATGAAAAATAAATAAACAAATTAAGAATTAATAAGAAAATAAATCAATCTGTAATACATAAATAAAATAATAATAAGATATTTTTAGTCAGTGAACTTATGTGTTTTTTTCAGTCTTCTATATCTGCTGTATTTTGATTCAAATGTCTGTATTAACAGTTCTATAACCTTCTTCTGAACATGAATGGAACACTGTAGAAAATGAACTGTTCTTCTGAACATGGCTTCTCTTGCCTACTCCTTGCTGCTAGAGACCTGGCAGCGTTTCCTCTCGCATAGCCGAGCCAGATTTGGCCTGAGGGAGGAAGCAGTTGAGACCCTCAGTATGTCTTGAAGATGATCATCCGTAAGTCTGGACCTGTACTTGGACTTATTGAAGTTCAAAGTGGAGAAGAGCTTTTCGCACAAGTATGTGCTACCAAAAAGGCACATGGTCCGCTTGAACATTTGGGAAAGCCGAGGGAAACTAGGGCTCAATTCTCTCAAAAATTGTCCAAGCTTGTCTGCTTTTCCATTCACCTCCCTGAACTTCGCTTTGAGTTCAGAGTTGCACTGCAACTCAATGAGCTCCATTTGAAGCACAGAAGGGGCATCTTGCACATCAAAGGAGAAGGGGTCCGCAAAAATTTGAAAGGTGGCTCTGTGTGTCTTGAAGTCAGCAAATCTGCGATCAAATTCCTCCTGTAGCCTCAAAATGACATCAACATACTTGTCAGCACTGAATGGTGTGCCTGCATCCACGAGTGCCTTGCATGCTGGGAAATGGCAAAGGTTTGTCTGAGAGAGCTGAGCTTTCCATAGCGCAAGTTTTGTGGAGAATGCTCTCACGTTGTCATAGGCAGCACTGACAAGTTGCCCCTGGCCTTGTAACTTCTTGTTTAGTACATTAAGCTCATGTGTTATATCAACAAGAAAAGCTAAGTCCATGAGCCATTTGGGATCACTTAGCACAGGAAGACTAACTCCATCCTTCTCCATGAAGGCTTTCACTTCTGCTCTCAACTCAAAAAATCTCTTTAATACATTTCCCCTGCTGAGCCAACGTACCTCAGTGAAGTAGAGCACATCCCCATATTCTGACTCCATTTCCTCTAAAAAAGCACGGAACCTTCGGTGCTTTAAGCCCCTGGATCTGATTTGGTTGATGCATTTCACAACAATAGACATCACATTGTCAAACTTCAGGCATTTGCTGCAAAGGACCTGCTGATGGATAATGCAGTGCAGAGCAATGGCCTCCTCCACGCCTTCCTCTTCCAGTTTTTTTTGAACAAGTGCCACCAGTCCATTTTTCCTCCCTGTCATTGATGGCGCTCCATCTGTTGTTATTCCAACAAACCTCTTCCATGGCAAACCAACATTCTCAATGGCATCACACAGCTTGTGAAATATCTCCTGAGCGGTGGTCTGGCCATGCATTGGAATTACTGTGAGCAGCTCCTCCATCACTTCAAAACTGTCATCAACACCACGGACATACATTGCGAGCTGGGCAGTGTCGGTGATGTCTGTTGTCTCATCAAGAGCGACTGAGTATACACTGAAATATTTGGCTTTCTCACACAGTTGGTCATAAATGTCATTTGACAGGTCAGAAATGCGATCTGCTACGGTGTTGGCAGAAAGGCTGATGTTGCTAAACTGACCTTTCTTTGCCGGACAGACTATATTTGCAGCCTGCAATATGCACTTTTTGACAAATTCACCTTCTGTGAATGGCTTTCCTGCTTTAGCAATCATCTCACTAACCACGTAGCTAGCTTCGACTGCTGCATTATTCTCTTTGGTTGCTTTCTTGAAGAAATCTTGCTGCCTCAGTAGATCTGTTTTAAGACTGGCAACCCGGTTCGCTCTCTCATCTCCCTGGTATTTTGCATACACCTCAGCATGTCTAGTTGTGTAATGACGTTTCAAATTGTATTCCTTGTGCACCGCAACTTTCTCTGTGCAAATAAGACACGTCGGGGTGCCCCTGTGCTCAACAAAGAAATATTGCATTTCCCACTTTTCCTGAAATTGTCGGTGCTCATCACCAACCTTTCTCTTCACTGCAGGCTTTAAAAAAGACATGTTTGGGGCTATGTAACATTTATAATTCTACTTGGTGTCACTGTCGCACTGAAGTTTCAATCAAGCATTTAGCCGACGGACGTCTCAACGCATAGAGAACGTCATTTCCCCTTCTTTTTCTTGCAACCGTAGCACGGCGATCGGCGGATAAAAAGCCGGTAGCAGTCTCCTTTGTTTTTACGCTCGATGTTCATGTCTTTCATGATGACACGAACACCGTGGCATTTGCAGATGGTAGAAAGTACAGGGATAGCGAGCGCAAAAAAGGCGACTGCTCACGGACTGTTAGCCGCCGGGCTGTTGTTACAGGAAAAAGAAGCGGAAATGACACCGTGACATATAACAAATAACATCACCTGTTTCTGATGTTAGTTGTTTTGACTGCTTTTACATTATATTGAAATATATGTAATGTTCATGTATGCTGCAATGCAAACGGAGTGATGCAAATAAAAAACATCGACCCACAAATTACGGTGCGACCCTATAATTAGTCCGGGTTACCGGGGACTGTTATTGCCGATGAACAGGTGTCGCTATGTGACTGCAGACTAAATTGGGCTGCATTGAGTTCATTACTTTTCTTTTACCCCGCCGCCTATGCATCACAGAGTTAATATACGGCCTCTCTCTGTGAAAAAATAACTAAAAATCCCACTGACATGTGTATAAATCTATATACGTGTAATGTCCCACTGTGCAGCAACTTAAAAAAACCCCAACTTTTTTTGAAGTGTTGTGAACGCAGCGCGCTGGGGCAAATGTCCGCGTTTGCCCAATAGAAAGGAGGCAGCCAGCCAGGCACAGAAAAGAAAGAAACACTCCAGGGCAATGCTGCTGTAACTTTTACTCATTGAGAAATGTTTCCCTGCTTGCATCAAGCCCGGCTGATAGTCACCTGAGATCCATATCCCACCCCGATTGGTAGGTTAGTTCAGCTCCGCACACAACACTGTAAAGTGTCATACATTATCAAACTCGCGGGCCGCACTAATATTAAATTTTCATATTAAGGTGGGGGCCAAAAACTATCATCCTGCGGGCCGCAATTGGCCCGCGGGCCGCGAGTTTGAGACCCCTGGCTAACAGCAACGGATGAGTCAGTGAGTCAGTTGCGCTTGTGAATCATGATTCACGAGTCAGTAAAGTGATTCTCGAGTATTGAACGATTCTTTCACGAATCGAACATCACTACTATGGAGTAGAGGGATAACATTTTTATAGCACTTTCTGGGGCGGGACCATTTTCATTTTATTTTGTTTCATGGTTTAAAAAAAAAACCCACTATGAAAAACACTGTTTTTGTAGATTTTCGGGAGGGCACTGGAATTCAGGATTCTCCTGGAAAAATCTGGAGGGTTGGCACGTATGTTTGGGTGCAGTGTATTTTTTGCATACAAGTACAATAGAATAACTTTTGTTTTTTGTTTTTTATTTTAGTATAAAAATGCAGCAAGATATTAAAAAAACAGTTTTATTGATTATAAAATAGACTAGATTCATATCAGTATTGGCAGATTTATTTATGATATATTTATGATATCAGTACCATAAAAAAGTGGAGTTGCACCATTTCTAATTTGTTATTCGAAAATAGGTTTGGAATTCAGGTTTTTATTGAGACTTGAATTCTTTCTTTTGTAAAATTCATTTTTAATTTGAAGTATTTATTGATGGGTTATTAATACACAAAATGTATTTGGTATATATGTATTATTTCTATACATTTTACATCAGATAACCACTTAGGTTGTAAGATTCAGATAATTAGTTATTAAAAGCTAAATATTTTAAATGAAAATGGAAATAATAAAAAAATATTTCTTTGTGCCCCATTTCCCAGTTAATGACTTAGACTCGCCTGTGTTACCAGCTGTCAGCTACGTAGAGAAGGATCGTGGTGTGATTTGTCTCTCAGAAACAGTTCATAACTTCGCTTCAACTCATTCATATCGCCTAAAAGGTAAACCTGTTTCTCCACCACCTGTTCAGCTCAGCTGGTTTCCTCTTTCAGGCGCAAAGTGGGCGATAAACAAACAAGAGAGACGGGACTTGCGTCAGAAAAGCAGATTATCTGATCATTTGTGCTTTATTGATCCCTTTGCAGAGGTTTGAACTTTCTTTCAATAAATCTCAGAAAATCGGTTTGGTTTCTATGCTAAAATTATTTTTCCAAAACAACAAAAAGGAGCAAGCCTGTGAGCATCAGTCCAAACAGAGACAATACAACGATATTATTAGTAGCTAACATATTGCACTTTAGGCTACTGACTAGATAGCCACTAATATCCTTATATTGCGTGAGGAAATACAAGAATAACTCTGAATGCAATTTGATTTATTGAATTTATTTATTGAAAATGACTTGAAGACAGACAAGAACATTTGTTGTCTTTTAAAGTTTTCTTTATTTTGTGCCAAATTAGTGCCAAATCAACAAATGAGCGGTAGAAGCTACCGTTCATAGATGGAAAATGTAAAACACTCACTTCCCACTCTATTAAGAACATGTTGCTTTTTGGTCAATGTGACGGACCAAAAAGCAACAAAGTTATTGTACCCAATTGATCCCTATGAGCGACCGTGGAGAGGAAAAACTCCCTTTTATCAGGAAGAAACCTCTGGCAGAACCAGGCTCAGGGAGGGCGGCCATCTGCCTCGACCGGTTGGTGGATAAGTGAATGTTTTTTTTGTGCATATTACATATTTACTTACTGTGCATATTATATCAAATATTTAAATGACATATATACTTACCTGAAGCAGATGTGATGTGGAAAATTTGTGAAAACGCCACACAATGAGCAGCCTTCAAAGTGGTTTCTTAATTTGAAGGCTGCTCATGTTTGCTGTGTGGCTTACCTGTGTCTGCTATTTCTGAAATACGTCTCTGAGTCTTCTTTCCACCTCACAACGGGATTTATCTGAGACGCTTTCTTCCCACATCTTTCTGAATTTTCTCTGTTTGACCAGGTCTTTTAGGATGGCCTTTACATGGGCTCTGTCAGCCTATAGTTGTTAAAAGTTCACACTGACCTGACTTCAGAGGAAGCATCCTGACACAGTTCACTGACAGCCAACAGGAAGCATTTGGTAAAAATCTGACCTGCAGACAGAACTTTTGTCATGGCCTGAGGCCAGTAGGAAAACTGACTCTAAGGCAGACAACACTGGGACTGAGTGTGACAAAGCTTTATTTACAGTGATGCAATTAGTGTAAACAGCGAACGACGGTGAGAGGTGCTTAAAGTGCTTACCATAACTTAGAATTGCTCAACGTAAACAAGGAATAACTCAAAAACATTCATGAGGACCGAGGGCTAGCGGCAACCTAAATAAACTTAAAACACGCTAGTAAACTCCACTCTGGAACATGAATTTAAATATAACATTAGCTTAGAGGCACACTATGATTCATAATACTCCGCTTGGAGACACACAGTTTTAACTCAGAAATTCATAACCCTTTACATTGAAACACACATGGCCGACTTGGCATTTCTATGAAACAAACTATAAGGAGCACTAGAAGTGTCCGTGGGGAGACTTCTAGTGAACCCGACACTGGGAAATCTGTCAGTGCAGGAACTCCCGAGGAGGGGGGGCAGAGGTAAGCGTTTAGTCATCATGCGCAGGCGGAGGCAAAGCTTAGAGGGGAGGTGGTCCGGGTGAGGGGAGATGATTATCCTGAGCGCTGGGCAGGGGGGCAGGCAGGTAGGCACCGAGAAACTGTGAACAGACCAGCGCTGAAATTCTAACAGGTTACGGCAGCGGCTTGACAATGTCCAGAGGTCCTAAAGGTTTGCAGACGATCTGGCGAGGTGTGAGTCTGACCGCTGGTCTTAAGAAACCGGCAATTCCAATAACGCTCAGGTGCAGCCTGTCACCATGATGTGGCGGCTCCGCCCAGGGGTGGAAATGCCGGCCCTGTGGGAAGGCCCAGCACTCACCCGGACCATGACAACTTTCTCTGCTTCCATGAATTTATTGATTATGAGGAGCCCCAGTGCAGCACCAGCTCTCACGAGAACGCTCTTATGTCTGAGGAGGGAAACACAGACAAATCCACTCAGTGTGTTTGATTTTCAGCTGATCTGATTGTGATGCTGGGGTCACAGATACTCTTCACAGGTGTGAACTTACTTCAAACCCATAGTCACCAGGCTGTTTAGAAAGCGATTCGGACTGCAACCGTGAACCAGTGCTGTCAGAGCTTCCTCGGCATGCTGCTGAATGAACACATTGGCATTTGCCCTTGCAAACACCTGGAGTAAACTCTCACAGGTCCATTCAGCTTCTTTGTCCATGCTCTCTTCGAGGTATACACACAAATATACCACGGTGTCCAGTGCCGCACAGGATTGTTTTTAATCTAAAGAATCAGAGGAAATTTCAGCAGTTAGAAATTAAACCTGTTACAAAGATGCATGAGACAGGGCACGCTTGCAAACATGGACAGAAGAGGGTGGCATAAACACAGATGTAGAGAGAAACAGCTGGTATACCTCTTGTGTCACCCCCAAGCAAACTGTACTGAGGTTTAACTCCAACTCGCCTCTTGGTGATGCCGTGCCAAGATGTATCGTAGCCCCTCTATCTTTTTCTTCCTGTAGGAACATGATATAGTTTTAAAACTCATATCCTCACATTAAATTGAAAATAATTAATGCTAACAGTAGAAAATCACTTTACCAATCGTAGCTGGTAACTAGTGGAGGGTGTCTAACAACCTCCACTTCCTATGTTCTGGAGCTGGAACTCGTGGAGGAGCTGGAGCTCCAGGAGGAGCTGGAGCTCGTGAAGGAAGAAGCCGCCGATGAGCTGCAAAGGTTTGGGGCAGAGAGGTTTCCGAAAATGTTTTACATGTTTGCTCCAATGCCTTAACCATATGTTGGGCTGTCACCAGCCTGACACCAGTGGCGACTTCTTTGTCTGCACAGATTAGATCATGAAATATTTATCACTCACATTTAGGGATGGGTATCGTTTAGGTTTTATCCGATACCGGTGCCAAACCGGTACTTTTGAAACGGTGCCGGTGCTTAAACGGTGCTCAAACCGGTGCTTAAAGAATGGAGAACACAAAATTGGTCCAAAAACCTCTCATGTTCAGCTGTTTTTTGTAAAAAGATAACAATGTTAGCCTTTTCTGCAGCTATAGGGCATATATGGTATCACTCTTGGCTGGAAGCAGTGCTTAAACAATGGAAAAAACACAAAATTGGTCCAAAAACCTCTCATGTTTAACTGTTTTCCACTTTTTCTTTTGGTCATTTTAGCCTTTTTGGCCAGGGTGAAGGGAGTATCTGCCATCAAACAAGAAGACAGTGTTTGCTAGTTCACCTTACATGCATTAATTTAATAACGTGGTTAGCCTACTCAACATAAATTACACACGAACAACATTAAGCTACTCACGCAGAGAAGAACGGCTGCTGCTGCCATCATCATCCGTCATCATTTCTGCTACACTGGCAGGGCTAGGGACCAGGACTCTACTCTTCGAGTTTTTGGGGGATGTTGCTAACTCCAGGTCCGATAACAGGCACCACACCCGCAGTAGATGTGCTCGGTGTGAGGTCTCGCAGCAAGCTATCAAACACGGCGCATTTCTCGGCTTTAAAAAAAACGCTATGCGTCGCCAGGTGTTTCATCGGATTCGAGGTGTTGCCTCCTTTGACAGTATCACAGTATCACCTTAAAGCACTTGTTGCAGGCTGCTGAGTTTGCATCTTTTGCTGCGAAGTACAGCCAGACTTTTGACCGCTTCGTCTTGGGCATTTTTAATCTGTAGCTCTGCTCTAAAAGAACGTACGTACCTGGACCCGCCTACTATCCTCGGAAACGTAAAATGATTGGCTAGAATTGGCTCAGGAAAAAAAAAAAAAAAGCACCGAAATGTGCGCTGCTTTTCGGTCTGGTTACTACCGTTTATGTCAGAACCGGTGCCATCATGGCACCGGACACCGGTACCCATCCCTACTCACATTTCTGTTGTTTGCAGCTGAGAATGAACAAAAGTAAAGTACACTTTAAAGGGGAGAGCAAACCATGTATGTCTATAAGTGTGTTTATTAAATTAAAGTACAAGTTTTCAATTCATCAAAATCAGTCTTATTTAATCCTTTACCAAACTTTGTATTCAAATAAAAGCAAATCACAGGCTGGATAAAAAGTGAAGCCAGTGTGCTGAAATGTCAAACTTTTGACCTCTATAGATATTTTACCATGGCAACACCATGACATTAAATGTGTTTTAGCAATGTGTAAAATATGGTTGGAGGGTTTATCTTTCACTCAACAGCTGATTAAAAGTCTGAAAAGTTTAAATGTCTGACATTCTGACTCATCATTACGTCGATTTAAAACTGACCTGTTTCTCTGCATTTTGGTAACCTCACTGGAATCTGACTTCTCCTGTGAGGACAAGAAGATGATGGAGGACACGGAGCAAAGGGGATAGGCCTGAGTTCCTCGTGAGTTTCACAGTGACCATTGAAAATCCGGTTTTCTAGGTCTTCCACAGGTCTAAGAATCTCGTCAATTCGAGAAAGAGTGTCCGTCTTTCTCTCCATCTTTTCTATGCCCTCCGTATATTTCTAAAAAATTGGAGACAATCAGATTAAAAGGGGAAAAAAAGCTGACTTGACCTGAAATGTTTAAAAATTATTTTACAAAATTAGATTTACAATTTTACTGTGATAAACTAAACCACATTACACCATCACACATCTAATCCTACAATGTTTATTTTTTAAATGACCAAAGTATTTTAACTTTATGCCATAACAACAGAAAGCATGAAAACATAAAAAGTGATGAGCTGTCTTCATATCTCAGTTATTGTTACAACAGTCTTTATCTGTTTTTACTTTTAGCATCTAAGTTTTCTCTTCATGAATTTGAAATGTGAAAAGTATGTTTAGAGAAGTAAAAAGAAGCTTGTACTTACATTCATTTCTTTAAAGTGATGATTTTCGTTGAGCTATCCTGTAAAGTTATAATTTTTGCCTTTTTAAGCAGACAAAACTGCAGTTAATGTACCGAAAGGTGTAATCTCCAAAAGTGTCGTGTCAAAAACGAACGCGTCTAACAGCTGTAGGGTGTTTGTGACATTACACAGATTTTCACGTGCAATGTCTTGCAGTTGTAAAGCTGCATCCATGGTAATAAAACAGCCAGTGCGGGGGGAGATTCCAAGATGGCTGCCGACTAGAAGCATCTCAAACAAAATAAATCTTAAACTGGTTTAAAAAAGGAAACCTGTTCTCCATCTTTTAAAAAACCGATCTTGTTTTAGAAGAGACAAAAACTGAGATATATAAATGTTGAATCATGAGAGAATGAGAATATAGCAGGCCAGAGCAAGTTTGACTGAAGTTTCATCAGGTAATATCTTTATATCTTCATGTCATGAGTAAGCTAGCACCTTGATTCCGGTTACGTTCAATGCATTGTGAGTTTCCTCATTTGCCGGTGTCCCAGCAAGTCCCCAGCTGTGAAAAAGTCTCTTTATGAAATGGAGAGTAGCTCTTCACAGCAAGACTGATATTTTAGATAAGAACTCACCTGAAACTTTTAGCGGCCAACCCAGGCCTCACTTATACTTTTGAGATTTGCTATTTAAAATATATTTTTGTTATTTCACAGAAAATGTTCCACATCTTATCTAGCTCTTCTCCTAGCCCTTGGTACTTCTGCAGCTTCTCATGTTGCTTCTTCCTGATGTTGCTGTCATTTGGTATTGCTGTGTCGATCACTACGGCTGTCTTCTTCCGCTTGTCTAACACTACTATGTCTGGTTGGTTAGCCGTGTATCTGGAAGTCCCACGGGATCTTAGCTCAGCCATTCTCCACCACCCTCAGGATTGTCTCCCATTTTGGCCTCGGGACTTCCAGGCCATATTCGGCCTGGATGTTTTTATTTTTTTATGTTATGTTTTTTTTTATTTTGTAAGAGCTCAGCAGAGATATATCTGAGGTTCCGTAGGGGACATTATTACTGAAGTTTTCTCAAACATGCTACTGAAAACCAAGAAGATTTCAACTGAACAGGAAGGCATTTTAGCTGCACAGGAAGATGAGGAAAACAAACAGCACATTAATGCACGGCTAACAGCACGGTTACGTCTATGCAACAGTCTATTAAAGGTATAATTGAAAATGTTTTGCCTTCAGCAGTGAATATCCAAACATTGTTGTAGGGTAGCAGCCTATTGCAACAAGTCTGGGCATCCTGGCTATGCTAGTTGCCCCTATAATCTGGAAAGACTGTGTCTGACAGTACCCCATCTACAATGAAATTACATCTGATACTTGCCATTTTTTACATACAGTCTTTGTTGTTTGAGGATGAATGAAGAAGATGTTGAAAGATTTTTTACTTGTGCTCTGCAATGTATTGAGGTGCTGCAAAATCTAAATTCAGACAATATCAGACAAGAGCGGCTTTATAGAGAGATAGATGATCATACACAAACTCTATCAGAATTTCTTGCTGCTGTATGTCGATGTGATCCTAATAATAGGGTTGTCACAAACCTACTAGGATCCTTGTACAGATGCTTTTGTAGCTTGCTACATGAACATGATGCTAGACAGAGATCTGCTTATGTGACCCACAGTTTGTTACCCTCAACAACCATGAGTGGTCATTCAGGTTGGCCACGATACACTATATCTGCTGAAACAGATTTCTCACTTTCTTCCCATTGGTGTGACATAGTAGAGAATTGCATCATGCTTTGGAATAAGTCGAAGAACCCTGCACAGACACAGACAAACTTTGGGAATTGAGCCATTAAGCTATGTGGATATGTCAAATCAGGAACTGAATGGCCTTGTGATGGATATCCTACAGAACACCTTAGCTGCAGGGGAAGTATATATTCTTGGAAGTCTGAGATCTCGTGGCATAAGAGTTCAACGTTGGACGGTCAGACACCGGAGAAGGAAAAACATGTTATAAGATCATTTGGCCCTGATAAATTGTCAGTGAGTATTAATCTAAAGCAACAACCTTAATGACTGTTATTGCAATGACTATAGAGCATGCTTTTTTTATCTTTCAACAGTCTCAAAGAACTATGTAAAAATGTTACTACAACCAAGAGGATAATTAAGGAGCAGCAGAAGCTGTGGTGTTATTGTTATAGAAGTATGTTATGTAAAATAAATAGTAAATAGTTACATCTGTTTATTGTACACTATTGTACACTGCCACTTACCTTCTGCATCTTGGAGATAGTCTCTCCAGAAGTTAACAACCATCTCCTCAGCAGCTCTTCTGTTGCTTCCTTCTGGAGATAAATGAATGCTGAAAAGATCATCCACCTGGTCAGCAGTCAGCAAATGTGGCTCAAAGCACAACAGGGCAAAAGCTGTCTGGATGCCTTCTCATTTTCTCTAGAACCCCAAGAGTTTTAAGACCTTCACAAAATGTGGAACAACAACACAAAGAAATTTCATTTAACAATTCTGCAATTTCAGGTTTTTAAGTTAATTGTATATATCAATTTGGCGCAATCAATTGTACTAGGTTATTAACTGGCCATGTTGATTCATAGGTAAGATTTTTATCACTATTTTAATTAATCTGAAAAACACAGAATACCTGAATGCCTTTGAAATGGACCTTGAGCCCTGTGGATGACCTGAAACATGTCAATGTCATGTACCAGCACATCCCTGTCTCTTAGTGAACGCAGAGACCTGAGACATCCTGCATCTGCCAAGTAGTCAAGCAGAGGTTCTTTTGACTTCTCAAGGTCTTCAAGGGTTGTACTTTGAGATATCTAGCATCACAAAGAGCAGAGGAAGGGCTTGTTATGGAAATTACTTTGTAGTCTTATAACCTATTAGAAGGAACCCAGCCACTAGAGGTCTGCACAATCACAATGTGCCCAAGTGTACATTGGAAGTCAAAGGACTGCACATTTTTTTAAACATGTTTACAATGTGCTTAAAATACATAGGAAAATATACTCTTTTGTCTACCCTTATCTGCTGAGTCTTAGTTTAATACAGCAGCAACAAAAAGTGGGCATTCAGCAATGGCCAGACTGATCGGGATAAACATTCCCTGGAAAAGAAAACTAACTATTTCCAATGCAACATAAGATTTATAAAATAAACATATGGTGACCTTTTTGACTTCCGAAGGTGAGGGAAGGTCCAGGGCAGGCACACACAAGCTCCTCTTCTATTCAGTCCGTGACTCACTCAGATAGTCCAGTCCAGAATGCTCATGCTCACTCACACACATCCACAGGAATCCAGACAGCAGGGGAGACGGGCAGGGAATCCAAAAGGCCCGCTTGAAGCTGACGCTCCGGTGTGTGTGTGTCAAAAAACCTCAACACACTGCTTCAGAAGCACTGTGTCGAGGCTTGATTCGTTTGGCCAGAGTCACGTGATCAGTGACGTCCGAAGCTTCATTTAGAACTTACTGTTTTGTTACCTGATTCAATAGTTTATAACGAAGTGAATCATTCGCAGGATTTGTGGAGTGTTTTCATGGTGAGAGATAGCGAACCACTGATTATTCTATTGAGAGATACGGAGCCAGCGAGGAAGAGAGGAGATTCTGTTGTGTGGGAGTATTTTGAGTTGATTTTGGTCAATCGTTTGGGTTTGCCAGGTTTCTGTTCTTGTTGTTTGCTTTTGTTTTGTGTGTGTTTATTTTATCTGAAAACATCAAGAACTTAAAATGTCTTGACAAAACAAAAATCTGCTTTCTATAATATAAATGTCATTAAATAACTTTAGAAAGACTTCCCATTTGATTTTTTAAATTTAATATAATTAAAAATATATAAAAAAATCATCTTAAAATGTTATTCAACAAAATGTGCAGCAATTTAATTTGTGTATTCTTTTTAGCTGATAGTCTGTAGGACCCAGGAAGACCGTAAACCTGCTTCTCTACCAGTTTCTGTGCACTCCAGCCTCTTCTGTTCCATGTGAGAGGATTTTCTCTAAGGCAGGAGAAATTATCTCCAAGAAAAGAAAGACTCGGCCATCGCACAGTGGAACAAATTCTCTTCTTATCGAACAGGATAATCTTAAATGCATCATTTTTTACTTTACACATTCGTAAACATTCTCCCTTTCCAGTTCACAATCAATTCTACCCCCAGGTCAAAAATATGTATAAGAAAATTGGCCTAATATAATATTATTTATAAACATACCCATCCAGCTGACCAGTGATTTAAGTCCCTGGAGTCAGGACCTCACAGCAGAAGCATACTCCATGATGTGTTGTACATTATTATATGTATATTAAATCTATTTTTCATCTATTGTATTTACCAACATTAAGAAGTCACAAGCAAAGAAAGGCCAAACGATGGCAGATGTTTAAATAAGGAAAGTTTATTGATCAAATGTATTTATTAAACAAATAGACATAATTTTTTTCAACCAAATTTTTTTTTCAATTCTTCAAAACAACACAACGGTGGCCCTGTATCAGCCAGAAATGTTAACTCTACTCTGTGGAGTAGGCAGTGATAATGAAGCAGTTCATTTTATTTTGTAGATTCCAGCCGCGCTTCATATTTTTGGCCACCAGATGTCACCAGAGAGGACTATGTTCAAAAGCTTCAATGCTTCAGAAAGCTTCATTTGGCCATCATTACCAAAAGGCCTGTACACAGAGGGAAAACAACGTTAGGAGGAAGCTCTAGGAAATCACAAAAGATACTCAAAGGGCTAGACTACACTGACGCTAGGTAGTGTGACGATCCAGCGAGGAAGCAGCATCTCCTGCCGTCTTAAGTAGTTTGCCAGGAATTTGCGTGTGAGGAGAAGCCAGAGCAGCATCAGTGTGAATGAGCCACAGATGTGTGTTGAGGGCGGGCTCAAAGGCGGGGAAGCAAAGTCCATTTCCGCCCTGGTGGGAGAGGCGAAGACAAAAAACACACCACACCCTCTCCAGATCCTGAGAACGGCTTTGCTTTTTAAAAAACTTTGGGATCAGCATCCCATTCAGCTCCTGACTGTCTTGGAGCTTTGGAGACACCAGCTTATTGCCACAAGCCATTAGAAACTCGAAGCTACAAAAAATAAATAGGGACAACAAAAATGTCTAATTGGTTAAATATTTTATTGTATACTGTTCTGCTTGTGTGTGTATGTAAGACTGTTTTTTATTTTAATTTTATTGTTTCTGTTTAGTGAATCACAGACTTTGAAATTCCACTGGTATAGTCCATATGTTTTAATAATAATGAATAATATTTTAAACTTCTTTACTTTGGTAAATTATCTTGAAGTAACAGTCATTACATGAATACACACAGTAACAATCAGTGTTGGTCAAGTTACTTAAAAAGTAATCAGTAACTAATTACTGATTACTTCCCCCAAAAAGTAATCCCATTACTTTACTGATTACTTATTTTCAAAAGCAATTACTTAGTTACTTTTTTAAAACACGATTTACAACCTGAATAGGTGATAAAGCGATAGATCTTTCAGCCCAATTCTACTTTTTCTGCATAATCCATCATACAAAATGTAATCAAATGAAAAAGTCTCTTTTTAAAACTTGTTTTATTAGTTTTAATCTTTTAACTTTATGCATCAAGCAAAAATTAAATTATATGCAACATTCTTCTCTGACTGGAAGAAATTTGTTTAAGATTTAAACCTATTTTCTGCACATTCCAGCTCATAAAATAAAATTTTTCTTTGTGTTTACACTCAGTATTTCAAATAAATGCAAGTGAAACACAGCAGAAAAAAAAATCAAAGACTCAGCGGTCCTGTTGCTCTATTTTCACCTGTATAGCAGGCGGATGTTTGCCCTGGTGCAGGTGTGCCACAGCGGTCAGTGGAAGAACCCGCGAGTTTTTCTGTGAATTTCCCATTACGTCGTAGCGTACTCGGTGCTTTGGGAAGTGAAGGGTTTTTTCGCTGTAAAAAGAAGTTTTCTTCCCATGCAGTGAACAGAGGACGCTGTTTTTGTCACTTTTTACGGAATCAAACTCAAAGTAAAGTCAGTACTTCCACGCTTTAAACGCTGCACGCTCATACTCCCTCCCGCACTCGATATATTATCCATTGTTGATCTGCACACAGCTGTTGCCACGAACGTCCCACTCGCTTACGTCATTGTCATGAGACACTCTCGCAAAAAAATCATGGTTTTAGTAACGCAGTAACGCAGCGTGCTTACGGGAAAGTAACAGTAATCTAATTATCTGTTTTGCAATAGTAATCCCTTACATTACTCATTACTTGAAAAAAGTAATCGGATTACAGTAACGCGTTACTGGTAACAATAAACAATAGTATTTTACCTGGCATCCTCTGCATTGTGTTCACCAAAGCTTTCCTTGATGTGTTTCACGACAGTTTGGTTGTCCCAGGTCTTCTGGAATTCAGAAACACTGAGGATGTGCCATGTTTGTGTAACCATAATTTTGAACCTTGTTTGCACACTACTCCCCATGATGGAGTTGGAAGTAGTATTACATCTTTGTTGAAATGGTCATGCTGCTGTGCCATAGCTCTGAAATATAAATATAACTATTAGATACCATAAACAACATCAAGTGATGACTAATAATACTGAGACGCAGACAGCAGAACACTATCCAACCCCCTGCACAGAATGCTTTCATAGACAAAATTGTTGTAGTTAGGCAAACATAAGTGGTTATTTTCATACTGTGTTGTGTTGTATTATATAAAATTATATAGTATCTCCCTTGGTGGGGTGATAATGAGTCTGTTATTAAATAAGATTGGAAACTTTGCCATTATAGAAATATAATACACTAAGGTATTGCAGTATATAGGAGCCAGACTTACTAAGGCTTTGCGACAGCGCGTAAAAAAAAGAATAAAATAAAAATACTGTTGTTAGTTAAAAAGACAACGCAGTGACAAAATTGCGTGCAAGAGATGAGGACGTAGAAATTTTTGCAAGTGACCCTGTGACATGTGCATTTCTGGGAGTTCGTTTCTTAATGTACAAAATATGGAATGGATAGATGGTGTAAATCTGCTACGCTGACGTGAGGGAAAGATATGGGCAGAAATCTGTGCCATCAGAAACTGAATTTGAATAAGTTAAATTTGAATTTATGGTTTGAAAATGATCATCACTAAATTGAAATTGAATTTTATATTTTGAAAATGAATTGATTTGCTTTGAAACTGCATTTTATCCTTTAAAAATTCAACTCTCGAATAATTTCAGTTTCACTCTCACCATTCAGTTTCAGTTCTACAATTCAATTTCAGTTCCAAAATTCAGTTTTTTGGAACTTACATCCGGTTCCGGTTCAAGCGCAGATTAATAGAACTACGTTTTACTAGCGGACCGAAAGTGTTACTGACGGGATTCTACAGCATCTTGAGCTGAATTAAGACTTCAGAAGTCATTCGTCATGTCGAATGACCAGCGGATAAACTCTCAGGTTGGTAATAAATGTATTACATGTATAAGAACAAGCGTCATGTTAACAAATGATAGCCGTACGGTAACTTTTATGCTTATTGTAGCTGTTAGCTAAAAACGCTAATTTAGCGTAGTTTGCCCTGAATTCAGCTTTGACAAACAAATATGATCGACTGTTTCTAGTAGAATTCCAAAGTTGTCATCTTGTACCCTCTCAGAGCCCTGTATGCTTGCAGAGACCCCTACAGTAGGGAAACAGGCAAAACGGTGTCCAAACCTTTGTATTTGAGCTTTATTTATGTCTTACACAGCATCCCAACTCTTTAGCTAACTTAATAACTTTAGCTAAAGTGAATAGTTAGTCTAATTTATTAGTGCAGCGTTACTGGATCACCTGTTTAAAGTGATATAATATGATATACAACTATCACTGAAGCAGCAAACTTTGTAAATAAACAAACAACACTTCTCATTCTCTAAACGTTTGGCCACAGCTGTAGATTACACTATCAGTGCTTGTTCACTCTTATTTATTTATTTAGGACAGTGCATGCTAATGAACATAAATGTAAAAACAAATTACATGAATGTAAACATGCCAGATTATAGCCAAAGGCTAATTTCCATCTGTTGTCCTTAAACATAAAAAATAGACATAATAATTCATAAAAATTCATCATTCATTCATAATAAAAACTCCATCACCAAACTTACACATACACACCATTCTGTTCCCAAATAAAACATTAATTACATTTCCAAATTCTCTTTGTGCATTTACAGGTAAACAATATCTAATATTTTATCTAAATGACTGCTTTGTCTTTGAAAAGGTGAAGAGCCTGAGGCCGGTGACAGTCCAGTTCTACTCTAAGTACATCCTTACGGTGGCTCACAGGACAAGGCCACATTCCTGTCCTGCCAGAAGAGAAGAGAAACTTCAGAGTCTTCATGCAGTTCAACCACACCTGTTATATTCCATATGACAGGGGTCTCAAACTCCAGTCCTCAAGGGCCGGTGTCATGCAACTTTTCCATGCCCTCGAGGACTGGAGTTTGAGACCCCTGCCGTATGGTGTTCATGCTGTTTTCTACCCCACAGTTACAGCATGTCTGACTGCCTGTTCAGCATATGCAAAAATATATGATGAGTTTAAGCATGTGATGACTAAGGCCTTCCATTATGGTGTTTGTCATCACGTCACAGACATCTGGATGATCATTTGGAATAAACAAAAAACTAAAAACTTGTTACTTCATCTTTTATCTTTATTATTATTATTGTTCTTATTTTACATTTTTCATTGTTAGGCATTATTTTCCAACTTCTTTCCCTCTTCCATGTTACTGTGTTACATGTTACATGTTACTGTGTCAGCTTGTCAGCATCTATTTGTGTTTGGAAGTGGAACAGAAAGTAAGGAAATCCAAAGTGCCATTAAAACCAGGAGAGGTTCTTATATTTCAGAAGAAGGGATTAATTCAAAAGAAATGACCTCAATGCCATATTTTATTTAGGAACCCTAGAGAGCACTTTGCAAAATAACACATTCTTATAATTTCACCCTCAGATGAGCCAAGTTACGACTGTCAGGGAAGGTGATGTAGGTACAGAGCATGTGAGAGTGGTTAAGTTAATGTCTCTTGTCTAGATGAAGGCACAAGAGGGATCAATGGCAAGGCGTAGAGATTCAGTATCTTCAGTCTTCAGTGGACACTCCATTTCTGGCACAAAACACCTGTAAAAGATGGTCGATTTAGGAGGTGACCCGACAACTTCAGCCTGTCAAACATAGCAATGGAGCAGTATGTTTTAAAAAAAAATATCTAATTAAGCATGCACTCAGTACCCTAAGAATTATTATGGTAGTTAAACACAGTGATAGTTGTATATCATATTATATCACTTCAAACAGAGGTGATCCAGTAACGCTGCACTAATAAATTAGACTAACTATTCACTTTAGCTAAAGTTATTAAGTTAGCTAAAGAGTTGGGATGCTGTGTAAGACATAAATAAAGCTCAAATACAAAGGTTTGGACACCGCTTTGCATGTTTCCCTACTGTAGGGGTCTCTGCAAGCATACAGGGCTCTGAGAGGGTACAAGATGACAACTTTGGAATTCTACTAGAAACAGTCGATCATATTTGTTTGTCAAAGCTGAATTCAGGGCAAACTACGCTAAATTAGCGTTTTTAGCTAACAGCTACAATAAGCATAAAAGTTACCGTACGGCTATCATTTGTTAACATGACGCTTGTTCTTATAAAAAAAAACTGAATTTTGGAACTGAAATTGAATTGTAGAACTGAAACTGAATGGTGAGAGTGAAACTGAAATTATTCGAGAGTTGAATTTTTAAAGGATAAAAAGTTTCAAAGCAAATCAATTCATTTTCAAAATATAAAATTCAATTTCAATTTAATGATGATCATTTTCAAACCATAAATTCAATTTCAAATTAGACTAATTCAAATTAAGTTTTCAAAAGCATTTATTCAAGTTACAATTCAGATTCAATCTGAGCAATTCAAATTCAAATTTAACTTATTCAAATTCAGTTTCTGATGGCACAGATTTCTGCCCATAGAAAGAGGGATGTTAAGTGACTATCGAATCCGTCCACGCTGGTACCGGTAGGTTAATACCTTGCTCAAGGATATTTGGCATGCAGACTGGAGCAAAAAAATTTGTAGGTAACCTGCTCTACCTCCTGAGCTACAGCCGTCCCCCCCATCTCCATGAAATTGTATTTATTAAGTGTTTACTGGTGATGTTTTACCTGGTTCTATCTGAAACTGAGTAGACCACAGGACGTTATCTTTGTACCTATGCACACCTAAATCAGTACTGAGATGTAACTTTCATTAAAATACAGCCAGACTAACACCAGAATAAAAACAATAAAATGGAAAAGACCCACCTTGTGGAGACACTACGATCTATGAAGAAGGCTAATTTCGATCAAAGATTCTGATGCGTCATCTTAACCTTCATAAAACACATTGAATAAATGCCTACCTGTTACGACACTGACGTTGGGCCAGCAAATACTTTCCTCCTGCTGTTTGTGACGTAAACGCCCTTGTTTCTAAAACAGTCGCAGTAAATGGTCCAGTCGAAGACAGAGGTGTCCACTTGTGCTCCGCAGACAGCTGTGAAAAAAACACAGTGCTGAGGGCTGAGACAGTAAGGTGGGCAAAACTTCAGCAGCCAGCTGAAGCAAACAAGTGCATCTACCAGCTGCTGTTCACCACTATGTCTTTAAGAGCCTCTCGTTTATCAGTGCAGTTAATATCAATTAAAGTCAGTGAGCAGAGAGGAAGCAACAGCCACATAACAGCCACATAACAGCAACACAGTGCGGTGTTAGAAAAAGTGACTGTGCCTTACATGAAGTTTTTCATGTACAAGAAAGGTAAATTTAAGGATGCAAATCCTGAAAGAGGAGCCACTTCATCAAAATCCTCAGAGGCCCACACTTCCTTCCATTTGTCTAACTGATCAAATTAAAGACATGCAGACGCTGAGGCCACAACTGGATCTAGCAGCCAGCATCCAGAAGCTGCAGGGGGCAGAACCTTTGCTATTGTTGAGCATAGAGCAGGGCGATATGACCAAAAATATTTATCACGATGTACATTTGAAAATTTGCGATAACGATATAACTGACGATATAATTGACACTAGACAAGATACTTTACAACTCCACAACTTTATTCGTGCAAAAAAAAAAAAAAAATCAAGGTATTTTCACTTAAACGAGCAGCTGTTTTTTATGTGCATTAAAGTTATATTAAAAAATAATTTAACAGTGCAAATGCAAATTCCTTGCTGACAGTTTAACCAAAAGGCATTTCCAGTGGAAATTGCCCGACATATCCTCAGCATAACCATGTATAATATCCACAGAACTTAAAAAGAGGTTATACACACACAATACCGTAATACTATCTTGAAGCACAGTACGTATCACTCCGTGAGGCTCCTGCCTATGATAGCCGCAACGCTCTGACAATCCGTCAAGCGGTGTGGGTTCGTAGCTTAGCAAAGTCGTACTAAAACATTTGACAGATTTTTGAGCGCCGTGTACCACATAAAATTGTTTCGAGGTCAGTAAACACAACCAGAATTCATACATAAGGCACACGGGATTATAAGGGACACTGTCGATTTTCACAAAAATCGAAGGATTGATTTTAAGTGTGCCGTATTTTCCAAAAAACACGGTAATAACGACGGCCAGCTAGCATGCGCTACCAAAAATAGTGCTTTGTTGTGTATCTGATGGACGAAAGCTAAACCAGTTCCACACCACTGAGGTTGCAGCATTTTTACAAACCAATTCTGGTTCATCCGTTTCATTCAACAATCCGCTTTCGCCTTTCTCATTCTCTTGCCGGACATTACACCGGTATTACCGTGAATGGTATGATATGGCCAGTGTTGGGGAGTAACGGAATACATGTACCGCCGTTACGTATTTAGAATACAAAATATGAGTAACTGTATTCCGTTACAGTTACCGTTTAAAAAGGTGGTATTCAGAATACAGTTACTTTGTTGAAATAAATGGATTACACGGCGGTACTTTCCTTTTTCATATTGTCGCGGGTCAGGACTGTTTGGGTTTGTTTGACAGCTACGCTCTGTTGTTCCAGGCGGCAGCGTTACGGTTGCCATGGTTACAGAGCGCTCTCTCTCTCTGCGTGTTTCCTGGGTGAGAGAGCGCCTTTTTTGTTGTTGTTGTTGTGCTATGCTAAAAGGCAGAATGCTACAGGCATGGCCCTAAAGAATGTAGCCTCATGGGCAGTGTAGTCCGTGCTGCAGCGAGAATGGACTACCATACACGTTATGTGTCTGTGAGCGAGGGAGGGAGAGAAAGGAAAAGTCCGAGCTGTCACGGAGCAAAAACGGGAGCTGGAAGCATGTAAATATAATAATAACCACTGCAGCCAAGAAGAGTGCCTGGAGAGCCCAGTTGTAAGTAAGCTATTAAGACTCAACTGTACACTGTGTTCGTGTTTTCCTCCGGAAAAAATAAGTTCCGTTGGAGCAGCCTTTCAACGCCTCTCTCTGTCTCTCGCTAGCAAAGTTGACCCAGACAACAAAGTAAAGCTAGTTTTCAGCTACGAGCCCAACACGGAACCCACCGTATTAGCCAGATGTCCCTTTACTACGGTTCGGAGCCGCGGACCTTCAGTAACAGTAATAAATCACAGCAATAGTACATTCACGTAGTTGTAAAAAGCATGATAATATATTAAGTAATCCAAAGTATTCAGAATACGTTACCCTCATTGAGTAACGTAACGGAATACGTTACAGAATACATTTTGGGGCATGTATTCGGTATTCTGTAATGGAATACATTTTAAAAGTAACCTTCCCAACACTGGATATGGCCCAGCCCTAGTTGAGCACTTGGTAGTGTTGCCCTACAAAGAGACCACATCCTCACTTCATCATGTATGTGCTGTTTTTGGTGTTCACATTGTTTGAAAATGTACATTTGAAAGACACAATTTAAAAAATGTATATTTATTTTAAAACTAAATGCTTAGTTTTCTATTGAAGTGTTTGTGTTACGTTTTCCACTGTGCAGAGTGGAGGAAATTGATGAACACAAATCAATATGACATTTCATCCTTCCCTTTGTATTAATTTTCATGGTCAACCCCCTTATTTCCATGAAAAAAAGGAAATCGAAGCGTTAACACCCCCCCCCCAACTAAAATCCATCTTCCTTTACTTTTTACTGCCTGCTGAGAAACTCATTTCAGATTAGCACCCATGGTCTCAGCTGTTTTCAGAGCAGGTTGCTATGATTTCTGGCTGTATGGAATATGCAGCATAACTTCTGGTGTCCTATACCAAACTGTCTGTATACAGGCACTAGGATGATGCAAAGAGTAAAACAGATTATGTAGTAAATCTGCATCTGTGTATTAATCATAAAGAAGTTGTTAGTTTAATAAAAACCTCAAAGTCCAAGGGTGTTTTTTGCACACTGTAACCCAACAGTTTATTTCTTGGCTTACACACACACACACACACACACACAATCAAATTGGCATTAATCTTAACTGACCAAGTGTAGCAACTCAGTATAACCACTCACTCAGCCTTACAACCAGATATACAGATTTTTATCTATCACCCTCGATGAATCACTACTGTATCGTGGTGGGGGACTTTGCAGGGGCAAATAAGTCCTAGGTGAGAGACCAGACAAAGCAATTCACAAGTAACTGGCTACAAGACCAAGTGAAGAGTTCACCTCTAAATGCCACCATTTAAAGAGAAAATGAAGTGTTCATTCAGAAAAACACATGAACACAAAAACTTTAATGCAGAGAAACAAGTCTGTGTGACCAAATCATGTGTTTTATTAGTGTTGAGTCAGCAACATTTGACAGGAGGTTGTGTTAGTGAGAATGAAACAAGTCAACTAGTGGAAGAGAAAGAATGAACACACCTTCTGACTGAGCTTCTACAGTAGATGTCAGAAAGTGTGTTTGGAGTATTCAGATAATTCTGCAGACACGTGTTACAGTGTTAAATCCAATGTTAAATACCAATTTGGATTCAAGGAAAATAATGATTTTATAACAATTAAAGGGTCAGACTAAAGACAGCAACACAGTATAGTGTAAGTCAGTATCCTTCTGCTCAACAGTGCTGAAGGTGAAGTCACTTTAAGAAAACCCTCAGAGTCCCAGAGCTTCTTTCTTCACGCTGCAACCCAGCAGGACATTTCCAGCATCCACACATTCTGACACACACAATGCTAAAAACACAAAACACAATGATTATAGAAATTGATATGGGGGAAAAAGCTGACTATATCATTTTATTTTCATTGTGATGATTACTACCTTTGTGAGCTTGGAGCCATGAGGCAGCCTTCACAGCCAGAAGCTCCCACTCGTCCTTTGCATCCATCTTGAAACCATGAAGCCAGATCAGAGCCAGGATGGTGGCCCACACTTCACTGCTGGCCTAATTCATCAAGTGAAAGACAATCAGATAAAACAGGAAACAGGAAAATCATCATCTTAATTTCTGCAAATAATAGAATAATATAAATGTAAAATAAGACAGTGATAGACTTTAAGAACTTTTGATGATGAAAATGATTTCTGCTGCTTTGTGGTTCCTGGACAATATCAGACTTTAGTGCAGCTCAGTGGTTGCTCATGAGTGTGAGTGTCTGATATACAGATGCTTATTTTCATGCAGCAAGAAGGCCTACAGTTAGTCTGACTTTATTTCCATTTGTTTTATGTTGTGTTGTAATTCTAGTTTTCATTCAGATCATGCTATGGAATCTGTTATACAGTATCTTACATTTGTGTTACTATTTCAACAGCCAAAGCAACAGCCCACCTTTTCAGGCTTTGACTTTTCCACCTCCTCGTCGGTCTGTCCCAGTGCAGCAGCCAGAGCTGGATCAAGCAGCCAGCAGCCAGACGCCTCCTGCAGGGAGACTAACTGCAGCAAAGGGTCTCTGGGTGGCTGTTCGGTCACAGCAGCTGGAAAATCTAAGATGAAATAAAAACAAAACCTGATTATGGTGCTAGATGAGACAACATAAAGTGTATATGATAGTGATGTGACGTTCTGTATCGAGGCTTCAAAGCTTGTGTCGAGTAGTGGAGGGGGCGTTTCCGCGATGCGCGTAACGAGGCTTGCTTCATTTATGGGAGGAGCTGAAAATGATGACGTCCGAAGCCTCGCTGCCCGGCTGTACCACGTGACTGGTTCAGGAAGTGGTTTGAACTTTGCCGCGAGCTATGACAGCGATATAAACCCCTCAGACTTCATTCAAAATGTGGGTGTTTGATGGAGAGTTGCGGTTAGTGAGAGTTTGGAGGTTTAGGAGAGTGAGGAGAGAAAGTCAGGAGAGAATGGAGCCAGCTAAGAAGAGGAGGATGTCCTCCCCTGTGTGGGAACATTTTGATCTTATTCCTCCCAACAAGGTATGTAAATTTCTACAGAAGATGTATTTTCATAATACTGATGGTACAATACAATTTATGTTAAGCTGCTTTTACTTTTGTACAAGGTGAAGTGTTTGCTATGTGCCAGGGAGCTGGGATATAACAACAACAACACCTCATCCATGCTTAGGCACTACAGAGCTTTGCATGAGAATAAGGGGAATACCGATTGTGGAGCAAGACCAGGTGAGCCATCAAATGCCATGATAATATAGCATGCCATAATGTTACTAAATGATATAACAATATTATACAACTGTAATAAGTTACGTGTGTGATATTTATATTTGTGCTTTGTTTTTATTGTCTTTCCTCAGGAGAACAATCTCAAATAGATGAAGACCTGGTTAGCATGGTGATTGAGGACTCCCAGCCATTTAGCATTGTGGAGGACAAAGGATTTAAAAGATTTGTTAAATCATTAAATCCTAGCTATGTTCTCCCCACTAAAAAGGTCATAAAAGCAGTGAAAATGTAGTTTTTACAGAATAAAATGTGGGCAGGACTGAGGCTCAAAGCCTCAGTGTGTAGCTGTCCATACCTCAACGTTACAAAAGCACAACCACTGTCCATACCCCAACCACACCTCACCTCACAGTAAATGATCATTTCCATTTTAAGCATTTCCAAATAATCATGTTCCATACTGCCAGTATAAATATACACAGTATACTGCCATCACCACACTATACATGTTTTACACACTCCTTTTGTTGTTGACATTTACAGGCTGTGTGCAAAATGCCACACTCTTCAAATTCATGCCAACTAATATTTTTATGTCCAGTAGATGTCCTACTAGAGCAAATGAAGCTTCAAGACGCTTTGCGCTGGGGTGAACCAATTGGATGAAAAGCTTCAGTGCTTCATGAAGCTTCATCTGCCCATCACTAGTATATGACTAACCAATGCACAAACCATTACACCTTAAACTGTTATAAATAAAGCCTTATTTGATTTATTTGAATGTCTGTCAAAAATGTAACTGTCACACCCAACTCACTGGACCCTCTACAGTTCGCATACCGCCACAACAGGTCCACTGATGATGCCATAGCCCTGACACTACATACTGCCCTGTCACACCTGGAGAAGAGAGACACGTATGTGAGAATGCTGTTTGTAGATTACAGCTCAGCATTCAATACCATCGTTCCCTCGAAGCTGGACAGGAAACAGCAGGATCTAGGACTGAGCAGCTCCCTCTGCAGCTGGATCCTTAGCTTCCTGACTGACAGACGCCAAGTGGTCAGACTGGGCAGCATCACCTCATCCCCCATCACACTGAACACTGGTGCTCCACAGGGGTGTGTACTGAGCCCTCTCCTGTACTCACTCTACACCTACGACTGCACGGACACTAACAACTCCAACATCATTGTGAAGTTTGCGGACGACACTACAGTGGTGGGTCTCATCACCAACGGTGATGAGACGGCTTACAGGGAGGAGGTCAGTGCCCTGACCCACTGGTGTCAAGACAACCATCTCACCCTCAACGTCGCAAAGACAAAGGAGTTGATAGTGGACTTCTGGAGGTGCAGAGAAGTACACACCCCCATCACCATCAATGGCGCTGCTGTGGAGAGAGTGAGCAGCTTCCGCTTCCTTGGTGTACATCTGGCTGAGGATCTTACGTGGTCAGTACACATTAACAAAACAGTGAAGAAGGCGCAGCAGCGCCTCTTCTTTCTCAGGAGACTGAAAAGATTTGGCATGAGTCCCTGCATCCTCAGGACCTTCTATCGCTGTGCCATTGAGAGCATCCTCACTGGATGCATCACCACCTGGTACGGCAACAGCACCGCTTACAACCGCAAAGCTCTCCAGAGAGTAGTGCGGTGTGCTGAACGGATAATTGGAGGTGAGCTTCCCTCCCTCCAAGACATCTACAGGAAGCGGTGCCTGAGGAAAGCGGGGAGGATCATCAAGGACTCCAGTCACCCTAGCCATAAACTGTTCAGACTACTTCCATCAGGAAGGAGGTTCTGCAGCATCCGGTCCCGTACCAGCAGACTGAGAGACAGCTTTTTCCATCAGGCCATCAGACTGCTGAACACGTCATAGACACCTCACCTTCACTACTGGAACTTCAACATTATGCACTCCATTCTGTACATTAATGCCACTGTTTAGCACATGTCCAACTACCAACCTCTGTATATTTTATATATTTTATTTTATTGTTTGCTCTATTTAATTTGTAAAATATGTACACACACACACACACACATAGAAAAACATATTTAGTATACACATCCAGTAATGCATATACTCTTATATATTGTACATATATTTATTACTCTCAGTTTTAGCCATGCTTATATTTTGCTTGTTTTACGTTATTATATTTTTGCACAACTCTGTTGCTTGTGAAGCTCGCACACAAGAATTTCACTCGCATGTACTGTACCAGTGTACCTGCACATGTGTTGTGACAATAAAAGTGATTTGTCTGGCTGAGGCAGACTAGCACGGACACTCGGAGACACAATGTGGATTAGCAGACGACCTGAGAAGGAAAGACTGAAAACACACAGACTAAATACACACAGGAGGACAATGAGGGAAGTGACACATGGGGGAAACAGCTGACACACAGGAACATCTCAGGGGAAGAGCAAAACTAAACACATTGACCATAGAAACACAAGACCTCTTCAAAATAAAACAGGAAACATAATGGGACGCAGACATGTGAACATGAACTTGACAACAAAAGACGCAGCATGAAACACATCAATAGTGAGGGAAGTTTAAATACAGGGGTAGAAAACACAAAGGGAATCTAATAAACAAATGAATTTAGAAAACCCAGTGAATTTAAACATAAACATCAAAATAAACTGAAACTCAAAACGCTGGGTCAAAGGACGCAGGATCATGAAAATAACGTTAAATATAATTACCAAAGCCATTCATGTGACAAATTGTGTATTTACAACAGCCTAAAAACTGACAACACCACACATTAGACTTTGTGAACTGAACAGGCGGAAGTTAGTTGGATTTTAATGAATAACCTTTGAATGTAATCAACCTGATCAGATGAATATCAGTGAAATGATGTTATATAAGGTCTGTTCTCATGCTTTATAATAAAAATATGTGGCCAATGTGCTAAACCCAAGAGGTCAGAAGACACTAAAGCAAAGAAAACTTAATAACAGAAAATCCTCGCTTTTATCTGTTTTATTAGAATATTAGACTAATAAATTATTCAGCAGGAGAAAAGTGGATCTTCTGTCAAAAAAAGGCATAAAGTAGAAGCAACTGCTACCACCAGCAGCAGCTTAACAGCTCAACATTGCTCATTTGCTGTTGTAGTTTACTGTATTTGTCACGTATTCTCAAGATTGCTGTAACAATTTCTACATGCAGTAGCTAGAATATAGAATAATAATTTGCTCAACTCCAAAAATGTATTGATATATAGGGTGCCTTGTCCTTGAATTTATATATTGTGACTGTCGTCTGTCTTAATCTACACTAATAACAGCTTATTACTAAAATCACATCCATCATTTTGCACTTTAATAAATATAGTGAGGTATTTTTCCCCAGAGGCACTGCATAATCACTCTGTGATTAAATCTGTCTCAGTTAAGGTAAATGACTGCAGAGACAGGATGGGGTTATTTCTGTAGACTCAACACTCTTTTGTTAAATGGACTCTGCCGTATGTGTCCATGCAAGATGACTGCAGCATGGAAATACAAAAGATGTTTTGCTCTGAAATTCTCAGTCTTACACAAGACACTCCTGTGGCTGGTTATTTAGGGGTTAAAATGACCATAGCTTACCCTGGCATTCCTCACAATATCTTCAAGGTAAAGTATGTTGACCAATATCAGTTAAGGTAAAGTATGTTGACCGCGCCACAGTCGTGCATCTGGAGTGACAGTGGGCTGGGGAACAGCTAAAACCCATCCACTCAAAAATCAAAACGATTGTGATGTTCTCAGTGCAGTCATCCAGGCGTGAGTTGCAGCACTTTTTGGGGATGGAAGGTTAGTGCAGAGGTTTCTGTAAAAATGTTTCCACTGTCGCTTACTGTATTTACACAAAACACACATCTTTGTTTCTTTTCTGTTTAGTGTTTCACTTACCTTGTGAAGCTTCTGAGGAAAAACGTTCTAGATAAACAAAGAGAAGAAATAAAGACATTACAACAAATCTTTATTATTATGAACTTGTTAAAATGTAAAGTTTTTAAAAATGCAACTTTTTACACACTGACTTAGAGCCCATTACAAGTGTTTAAAACGAGTGAGTCATTTATATATATATGTATATATATATATATATATATATATATATATATACATATATATATATACATATATATATATATATACACATATATATATACATATATATATATATATATATATATTATAAATTATTTATTTATTTTTAATCAAACCATAAGTTTTCATTTCTGGGCGAGGATAGCTTGCATCCACGATCTCGTTCTTTCGGTCACTACCCACAGCTTGTCACCATAGGTGAGGGTGTAGATTCTGTCTGTTGATCTCCCGCTCCTTTCACCCATCACTTGTAAACTAGACCCCGAGATACTTAAACTCCTCCACTTGGGGCACTTAGGCCTCTGACCCAGAGTGAGCACTCCAGCCTTTTCCGGCTGAGGACCATGGCCTCAGATTTGGAGGTGCTAATCCTCATTCCCACCGCTTCACACTCGGCTGCGAACTGTTCCAGTGCGATCTGGAGGCCATCACCCAAGTGAAAGCCTTTCGCCACTTGGCTATGTCTAGAAATTCTGTCCATAAAATTTACGAACAGAATCGGTGAAGAAGGAGCCCTCGTGGAGCCCATCATCCACCAGGAACGAGTCCGACTTAGCTTTTCCAGCAGTTTAATAAGGACTGAATGGCCCGTAATAATGGGCCAGGCACCCTGTACTCCCAAATAGGGATGGGTACCGGTGTCCGGTGCCATGATGGCACCGGTTCTGACATAAACGGTAGTAACCAGACCGAAAAGCAGTGCACATTTCGGTGCTTTATTTCGGTGCTTTTTTTTTTTTTCCTGAGCCAATTCTAGCCAATCATTTTACGTTTCCGAGGATAGTAGGCGGGCCCAGGTACGTACGTTCTTTTAGAGCAGAGCTACAGATTAAAAATGCCCAAGACGAAGCGGCCAAAAGTCTGGCTGTACTTCACAGCAAAAGATGCAAACTCAGCAGCCTGCAACAAGTGCTTTAAGCTGATACTGTGATACTGTCAAAGGAGGTAACACCTCGAATCCGATGAAACACCTGGCGACGCATAGCGTTTTTTTAAAAGCCGAGAAATGCGCCGTGTTTGATAGCTTGCTGTGAGACCTCACACCGAGCACATCTACTGCGGGTGTGGTGCCTGTTATCGGACCTGGAGTTAGCAACATCCCCCAAAAACCCGAAGAGGAGAGTCCTGGTCCCTAGCCCTGCCAGTGTAGCAGAAATGATGACGGATGATAATGGCAGCAGCAGCCGTTCTTCTCTGCGTGAGTAGCTTAATGTTGTTCGTGTGTAATTTACGTTGAGTAGGCTAACCACGTTATTACATTAATGCACGTAAGGTGAACTAGCAAACACCGTCGTAGTTACATGCGGCTGTCTTCTTGTTTGATGGCAGATGCTCCCTTCACCCTGGCCAAAAAGGCTAAAATGACCAAAGAAAAAGTGGAAAACAGTTAAACATGAGAGGTTTTTGGACCAATTTTGTGTTTTTTCCATTGTTTAAGCACTGCTTCCAGCCAAGAGTGATACCATATATGCCCTATAGCTGCAGAAAAGGCTTACATTGTTATCTTTTTACAAAAAACAGCTGAACATGAGAGGTTTTTGGACCAATTTTGTGTTTTTTCCATTGTTTAAGCACTGCTTCCAGCCAAGAGTGATACCATATATGCCCTATAGCTGCAGAAAAGGCTTACATTGTTATCTTTTTACAAAAAAACAGCTAAACATGAGAGGTTTTTGGACCAATTTTGTGTTCTCCATTCTTTAAGCACCGGTTTGAGCACCGTTTAAGCACCAGCACCGTTTTAAAAGTACCGGTTTGGCACCGGTATCGGATAAAACCTAAACGATACCCATCCCTACTCCCAAAGCACCCCCCACAGGCACACGACACTTAGAGGGACACGGTCGAATGCCTTCTCCAAGTCCACAAAACACATGTAGATTGGTTAGGCAAACTCCCATGCACACTCAAGTATTCCTGAGAGGATAAAGAGCACTGGTCCAGTGTTCTACAACCAGGATGAAAACTGCATTGTTCCATTGTTAAAACAGAAATGTGTTTGTTTGCGTCTGTGCTTTTGAAAATGCATGAAGATAAAGATATGTTGTTCTGCCATTTAATTTTTACTTACTTTTATGCAGACGATCACCAACTGTGAAGTAAAAACAAAAAAGAAAGAAAGAAAAGGGAGTCAAGATATTTCATAAGAATTTGTTAAAGAGAACAATTAATGGACTGACTGTTTCTAATTTATTTGGATGAAATACAAATACTGCAAATAGTATTTAAAATGTCTGATATCTTCCTCCATTCAGTCTGGTTGTTCTGTTTTCATGTCCTAACTCTTCAGTCATTACACAACTTGTTACTCTCACCTCCCTGACTTGTCTGCCAGTAGTTTCCTCACCACTCCTTGCCGGCATCCTGTTCTCTGATTGGTTGCTGAAGTATTTCTACCAGTTGCTCACCATCCTCGATTTGCACAACTGACTATTTCCATTGTTTTCTAGTCTTAAGCTTTTTCCTGTTAGTTCTTTTCCTATTACTTGTCCATCCTGCGTCAAGCACTGTCTGCCACATGTTTGATTCAGCAGTTAAGACGAGATGATTTGAAAACAAAATATAAATGAAGCTACTGGATTCTGATTTTACTGCTGAACCTTACAGCTCATTATAAGTAGTCTTTTATGTCTATGTGGTGTTCAATAATATTCTGAATATATCAAAATGTTGTAAAAGTTCAACCTTCTTCAGTCACCACTTTAAGATACTCTCTGTTAATATGTTAATGTGGCAAACAAAAAAATACAGACGAAGCATTTTACTTTCAACATTTCAAATGTTCAAAGAGAAATGAGTTGGTTTGTTTACATTTATTTTTAAACATATGTGCTGTTCTGCCATCCAGCTTTTACTTATACTTACCCCACCGACTAAACTTCTGGAAGGTACCAACTGTGAAGTCAAGAGTTAAAAAAAAAAAATTAGGTTTCAAACATTTAAGAAGAATTTGCTAAAATAGCAACAAAAGTACAGATTTTTAATATTACTGTGGTGATATATAAATACAACACAAATATTACAAACAGTATTTTAGGTTTATCTTAGCAGTCTAGTTTTTACATCCTGCGAGGACCTGTAACTCATTCAGAAATTACATTCCTAAATACATTAAGAAGGCAAGTGGAGATAATGTCCCCAACTAATAAAAGCAAAATAGTTTACTTAAAATGTAAAACACAATTTCATTTATTTGGACTTTTGACGTATCATAATCTTATTTGTGTTATTTTATAGCTCTGAAGTCCTGAATGTTGTAAACTGTAGGAAATAGTAAACACAGTCAAATCCTTCTATGAATAAGTGTAATCAAACTTTTGACACATACTGAAAATTTTTCTTCTACTCTCACTTATTGTTGCACACTCGTAGTATACAATAAATAATCTAAAATACTGGATTCTGATATTATGTGGTGCCTCAGTTTTATATATAAAACTTCAAGTTAAAACAGAAATATGTTGGTTTCTGTGCCTTTATTTGCATGGCTGTGTGTGTATCTGTTGTTGTTCAAATTTTACTTACTTATGGGCAATGGAGCACTCTTCATCATTTTGCCTACAATGAAGTCAAGCCAAAAAAAAAAAAAAAAAAGAAAGAGTCAGATTTTTCTGGTATTTGAAGTATAACAGCAATAAGTTGATGTTATTTTGGTGATATAACACAAAGACAAATATTACAATTGGGTTTTAGAGCTTCCTCTTTTCAGTCTAATTGTTCTGTTTTCATCTCCTAACTCTTGTGTCATTTCAAGACTTTCCCTTTCACAGTTCTCTCATCTCTAATTGGTCACTGCAGTATTTATACGACTTGCTCACTACACTCTTTTTTTTGATCAGATTACTGTCACGGAGCAGTCGTAGTGTGCTGTGATGCAGGTAGGATGGAGGGCCCACACGCAGGACTCAAAACCAAGAGGTTAACTTAAAGTGCAGTTTATTCACTGGGAAGACTCATCAGAGAAATAAACATTACTCAAACACGACCAATAAATGGTGAACACGAAACTAGACAGGACACTGGAACCTAAAACAAGATAACAAACAGGAACAGAACCAATGAATTTCAAACACAGCACAGAGAGGAAGTGGACGTCAACGACCCGACAGCAGGGAAAACGCAGGGCTTAAATACACACTGGGAAGTAATCAGGGAATGGGCAACAGGAGGGAGACACAGCTGGAAGAAATTAGGCTAACGAGACAGGGGAGAGGTAAAACTGAACACACTGACATGACACATGAACACGACCCTTCAAAGTAAAACAGGAAACAAGACGCACTTTACTAAGACACGGACTAGACAGAGAGACGGACTTGACACTGAACAAAACCTACTAATATAATAATAAACACAGTATCACAAAGTAATCAGCATATAAATAATAATCCCGAGAAATACCAAAAACATAAGAACTAATCCCTTAACAAGAATAACCGAAACATAGCTTATCATAATAATCAATAAAGCACCAGAGAAAGAAGACAGTCCATCATTCAAAAATAAACCAAAACATAAGAACTCAAAATGCTGGGTCGAACCGACCCAGAATCGTGACAATTACCAAGTTTTATTGTTCAACAGTATTTCGTTTTTTTCCCCAGTTTATCTTGATTTCTTGAATCATAGCAGTACATATCATGTTTTGTTTAACTGCCATCCCTTTTAAGGAGTCATACTTTAGGACCCACTGAGCTGACTCTAGTATATTCTGCTCTTCAATATGTCAAAAAAAATTGGTATTCAAAATAAAACAAAAACCTGCTGACTGTTATAATATAACACAGTACACTCTTATGCTTTTCTGCTCTTAACATTTTCATTGTGCTGATTTCACTCACACTCAGGTAGATGTTTAAATCTGTTGAATCTCAGGGACACAAGCACACCTCCATGCACACACACAGTTTCCATCACCTTTCATTCAGCTTTTTACTTACATGCTTTATATGTAGCAGCATCACATTCTGGACTTAAATGATATGAAACTGTAAGATGAAAAAAGGAGATATGAATTCAGGACAGGTTACTAATCATAGACATGCATAGATGTATCTTGTGCTTCCATTAATCTTATTTACTTTCTAATGCTAGTGACATGTGCTTTGGGCTCCCTGAACTACCTCTGATATTGTCCTCATCCTTTTAATATTTCATTTATTTATGATCAGTGATCTTTATCCTCAGAGCTGTGGGGGACACTTTTAGTGTTTGCTTTAAAAAAAACTCACAGGGTGTTGGAAGATTTCTCTGCACAAGAGGTCCAAGAGGAGCATTGCTTTCAGCTTAATGAAGCTTTCATTTGCTGCATCGGTTCATTCTAGTTTGTTCGAATAAGCTCTCACAGTGGATCAACTACTGTTGCGCAGTTCGGTAGAAATTTGCTGAACCACGTCATTAAGTCTAGGAAGGAACAAAGTGCAGCCATGTCCTTTGGTGCAGGAGCTTCAGAGATGGCAGTCAGGTGGACTGGGTGAAGACACAAGCCCTTCTTTGAAATGACGTCCCAGGAATGGAATATGCGTCTGCCCGAATTAACTTTTACTAGAATAGATCTGCGGACCAGCATCCTTCAGAGGCTGGAGAACAGCCTGTAGGCATTCATTGTGTTCTTCATTCATGTGTCCATTATTACGCTTTTATTAGGTTCACGCAAAGTCTCAAGTCACCTTTTCTTGCCACCACTAGAGGACTCAGCCATTCAGATGCATCCACTGGTTCAATGATGCCTGCGTGTAGTAAACCTTTCAGTTCGGCTGACACCTCTTTGCATATGCTGAGTGGTAGATGTCTCAGTTCATGTTTTACTACATTGTTAACTTTGTGAATGAACCTTTTAACACATCCAAGATGGCAGAAGCAGAATCAATGTTGTTCACCATGCATGTTTGTTAATTTGCTCTTTTGCCAGGTCCTCTTTTTGGAGTGTAATTTTCCATCTATAATGTTAAAGTTGAGCACTTTAATCAGGTCAAGCCCCAACAAAGGTGAACCATCTTTAACTATGTAGAATAATCCTGGCACGTTTTTGTCATCATTTGTCATCATTTGTCAGCACTCTCTTCTTCAATCCACCAAACATGAAGTCAAGACAAAGACATGAAGTCAAAGACTAAGAATTCGTCAACTACATTTACAGTACTGACTTTTTGATTTCATGACTATTTTTTAAAAATACAACTACAGTAGCATTTTAAATATTCATCTGTTCAGTCTAATTGTTCTGTTTTGACGAATCAACTCTTCAGGTATTTCAGAACTTGTTAATCTCACCTCCATGACATGTTTCCCAGTAAAGTCATCTAACCTGCGCCTCCTCTTCACCCACTATCATCTCTTATTGATCGCTGCAGTATTTCATACCACCTGCTCAATATCTTCCATTTGTCAGATTTTAATTACTGTTTTTTCTCTGTGTATTTGTATTTTGATTCCTTCGAATGTGGTTAATGGTAAATGTTGTGTTTTACTTTAACAGATCCTCTGAACTGACCCTAATATTCTGCTCTGAGAGTTATGTATTCCTTTTGTTCATGAACAGCTGATTTTATTTTCAGAGCAGTGTATATCACTTTTTGCTTTTGAAAAGAAATGATTACAAGTAATGTCTAATTGTGTGAATTATTATTAACATTCATGTTTATTGCATTTTTTAAACCTCTGAACTGTTGACTAAAAGTACTGATGCAAAAGTACTAAAACAGATGCAAAAGTACTAAAACAGTACTTTTGCATCTTATGCAATGTATCATTGTGCTGATGTCACTGACACTCAGCTATGGTCATTGATCAATGGTCATAAGTGCCATTCACAGAGAGTTGGGGAATGTCGGCAATCACAGCATTGTAAGATGGTGAAAGATGAAAGATTCAGAGATGGTCTTTCCCTTTTCACGTGAATGGCCTCCTTGACTCCCCGCTCTAACCAGCGTTCCTCCCAGGAATGTGTACCTGTAGGTGTGAACAGACTGTGGAGTCCTGGCTTGCTGAGTTAGCTCTTCTGTGTTGTACAATCCACTAAGCCAAACGTTGTTTGGTTTTCCCAATGTATAAATCCTCCTGGCACTTAACCATGTACCGTGTATTACTCTGTGCAAGGGGACCCAATACTTGGGGTGGACCACTTTTTGGCGCAACTTGTTTTGGGGTTTAACGCTGTGTTTAGACAAAACCTCAAAAAAAGGTCTCAGCTCCTGACACATAAGGAACCACTAAAGGTTATATCCTACGCAGCAGTTGTCCTTCTCTCCTGGCTCACCTGGAGCATCCTTTAGGTGCCTTTCCAGCTTTTACAAATGACCAGCTGGGATAACCACATTTAGTCAGGGTCTTCTTTATGTGATGTTCTTCTGCTTCCCTGACCGCTGTATCTGTGGGGATGGTGTCCGCCGTGTGTTGTAGCATCCTGATGACACCCAGGTTATCCTCCAGTGGATGATGAGAGACAAAGCTTAAATACTGATCTATGTGTTGGTTTATGGTACACATCCATTTTTAAAAGTCCCCCATTACTGTTGGTGTGGCAGAGGTGTGGTCCCTGGCTCAGCTGCAGCTGCAGGGGAGGGGTGGGGCAGTGAGCTCAAGGGAGCAGTGCCAGGGAGGCTGGAGGGACAGGTGGTGATGATTGTCCTATGGAGGCTTTTCCTTTTTATAGTGAAGCTGGAGACCAGAGAAGGAGGAGTATGTGCAGGAAGCCAACTGGAAAGTTGGTGGATGGGGTGCCGAACGGTAAAAACCATGTGTGCAACTTCAATAAACACTCCTGAAAGTGGTCCCAGTAACAGTGTGTTTGGTCCCAGTCTTTACAGATGTAAATCTCAGTCTAAGACTAGCTGCCCTAAGATTTGATTTTCAGCCAGGTGTCATCCGCATAGCTGAACAAATGGCCCAGAGGTGTTCCAGTACGGTGGCCCCTAAACACAAAGCACGTACAAACTCCAAAACACAAAAGAAGTGCTCCAGGACGCTAGGGGCAGTGTTGAGCTTGATTTTCAAAATAAACGGCAAGTTTGTTGCAAACACATGGAGTTGGATACCGATGGAAAACACCTGCAAGGATAAAACAATCACACTCATATATATTCAAATAATTAAAAAAAATGTTAATTTACCTGTTACTGCCACACACCAAATACGGTCGTTGGTACTTCCTGGCTTCTGTAGCCACTAGGTAATATTGAGATTTAAATTTATAATCTGAATACGTACTTCCTGGCCACATTATTTTATAGAAGAAAAGGTCTAACTTTGGGCCTAAAAGGTCTTGACAGGAAACACAGGCTGGTGCAGAGTATGCTTTGCAAAAGTGAAACCGAAAGCAGAGTCGGAGTGTAAGTATTTTGAGTAGGTTATGAACAATCAGGTTATTCTTTAGTATCTTTTATGTATCTATATCTTTGGATTAAGCTTTTAGTAGAGGTTCTCGATTAAAACATTTACTCAACATATTACATATAAAGTTCCAATTAGGTTTTTGGTGAGAGGTCAGAAGTGCAACAGGTGAGATGAGAGAGCATTTAAGGACGAGACACACATACACACACAGTTTCAGTTGTGTACGTGCTGGCCTTCTGTTTGGTGGAAAGGTTACAAGGTCTAGCTGGGGAGCTGAGAGGTGAAACAAAGTGCAAGCAGAAGCTGACACACGCATACACACACATGCACTCACATATTAGATAGACTCATTTATATAGGTAAAAGTTAATCATGTTTTTCTTGCAACTGCAAAATTGTGCGTGCATATGTGATAGTTTGTGTAGAACGTGTGCCTGATGTTCCAGACAGATAAGCGAGCGTCCGGGGACAACAGGAAGACACCTGGATGGAGACGAGACGATGTTCTTTTTAAACTATGTTAAAAGTCATTGTGGTTTTGGATTGACGTATGCTGTACTGGATCTGCCTGGCAACAGAAGAGGGGCTGTACTATTTCACCCCTATAAAGTCTTTGTTCTGACTATTGTAAGAGAGTTCAACACTGAATCTGTACAGTGTTGGCTCCACGCTGCGTGTATTCATTAAAATGTCATCTAACTTTACCCGGCCGGATCAGTGGTCGTTATTTTGAAATCCCCCTCAATTTATGAATCTTAACAGTAACAAAAGCTCAACACTGCCCCTAGCATCCTGGAGCACTTCCGTTGTGTTTTGGAGTTTGTACGTGCTTTGTCTCTAGAGGCCACCGTATTCCAAGGTAGGATAACAGAGAGTTCTTTTACACTTCCTCAATATAAAAATGGGGCGCAGTGGGTGAAAGTGGGGAACCCATGTTTCTTCCTGTAGTACTGACCCTTGTATGTGCCTCCATAATGACAGCTTTCACCTTAAACAAAATCCAAGGAGTTCTGGATGCGGTGTGGCTGTGGTGTTTAGAGCTGTCTACCAACGGGTTGAAGACCAAAGCCAGAAACTATGAGATGTTAAAGGTGGCTGAGGTGATCATACAGATAGTGGGTCTTAAAGGTACACCTGTTTATCTATCTTCTTTGAACCCTACAGACTTTGCGTAGCTTCTGCTGGGTATCACCTGTGGTCTGAGGTTGATGAGCTTTCTGGGATTTCTTTATCTGGATGATAAAGCATGCATCAAGATGTTTTTTAATAAAATTAAAAAAAAAAAAAACTAATTAAAAAAACCTCTCTTGTGTCTCTCACACTCACCTTCTTGGAAACAGAAATCCCTGTCCATTACTGAATGAAAAAGAGAAGATATCATAGACAGGCACAGATGTGTGTTAGTTATACTTCCATTCAGCTTTTTACTTTCTAATGCTCTGTGGAGAACACAGTAGCACGTAGGCATCTACTTCCTCATAAAAATAAATTGGACGGGGTTCCTCATTGTTATTTTACACTTGGAAAAAACTCACCTAGGTATGGAATCATATGTTGGAATATTGGAATATTTCTCTGGACAAGAGGTCCTTGCATCGCCTCTCCGTTGTCTTTGTTGACAGCAATGAAGGCAGTGAAAGAACTGCTCACTCCTGATTGGACACTGAGCTGCACCACCTTCTCCTTCACTCCTCCATCTTGCTGTCCTCTGTGCTCTCTCTCCTCCATCTCCAGAGAACGAATCAGAGTCTGAGCACCCAACCTGTGGACTGTTAGTCTGCAAATGAGAAGGAAAACACACAGAATGCTTGTCATTGTTAACACTGTGTTATTATAGGATATTAGGCTACCAGTCATTTTACTGTTTTTAACACCACTGTGTCCTCTTCAGGGTCACACAGTGATGAACATGTAAAAAGGCAGCATCTGATGCAGTCAAAGCAGTCCCTCAGTTGCAGTTTAGAGTCCAGACTGGAACAACTCAGTTTATCTTTCTGTATGGACAAGTGGGGACCAGGTGAATCGTACAGTGATCTGACAAAAGAACCGATTAGCTCCTCTAATAGTGCCGTATGTTTACATTTCTTCTCATCTTGTTGGATACTGGAAGTTATTCACTCAGTCAAAGGGCGTTTACTAAAATCTCCCAAAATAATACTGGTTCCATTGGAGCATATGTTAAAACATCTATAAGCATAAAGACATCCTGAAAAAGTTCAGAGTAAATATTTCAAGCCCTTTTTGATTTAGCTTTGTTGATTTTAGCTCATGAAAATCAGAAAACCGGTACTCCAATAGGTTGTGACACACTGATCTCTCGCCTCCAGCCGCACATCGACTACATGAGGAGAGAGGTTAATCAGCAGATTACAAACAGCTGTGCTCTTCACAGGTGGCACTGCACCTGAAACCATTCTGCTCCACCTCTCCATCCTACCAACCACACACCCCTGCTGCATTTAATTTCAATTAGGGATGGCACCGGTTCTGACATAAACGGTAGTAACCAGACCGAAAAGCAGCGCACATTTCGGTGCTTTATTTCGGTGCTTTTTTTTTTTTTTTTCCTGAGCCAATTCTAGCCAATCATTTTACGTTTCCGAGGATAGTAGGCGGGTCCAGGTACGTACGTTCTTTTAGAGCAGAGCTACAGATTAAAAATGCCCAAGACGAAGCGGTCAAAAGTCTGGCTGTACTTCGCAGCAAAAGATGCAAACTCAGCAGCCTGCAACAAGTGCTTTAAGGTGATACTGTGATACTGTCAAAGGAGGTAACACCTCAAATCCGATGAAACACCTGGCGACGCATAGCGTTTTTTTTAAAGCCGAGAAATGCGCCGTGTTTGATAGCTTGCTGCGAGACCTCACACCGAGCACATCTACTGCGGGTGTGGTGCCTGTTATCGGACCCGGAGTTAGCAACATCCCCCAAAAACTCGAAGAGTAGAGTCCTGGCCCCTAGCCCTGTCAGCGTAGCAGAAATGATGACGGATGATGATGGCAGCAGCAGCCGTTCTTCTCTGCGTGAGTAGCTTAATGTTGTTCGTGTGTAATTTACGTTGAGTAGGCTAACCACGTTATTAAATTAATGCATGTAAGGTGAACTAGCAAACACTGTCTTCTTGTTTGATGGCAGATACTCCCTTCACCCTGGCCAAAAAGGCTAAAATGACCAAAAGAAAAAGTGGAAAACAGTTAAACATGAGAGGTTTTTGGACCAATTTTGTGTTTTTTCCATTGTTTAGGCACTGCTTCCAGCCAAGAGTGATACCATATATGCCCTATAGCTGCAGAAAAGGCTAACATTGTTATCTTTTTACAAAAAACAGCTGAACATGAGAGGTTTTTGGACCAATTTTGTGTTCTCCATTCTTTAAGCACCGGTTTGAGCACCGTTTAAGCACCGGCACCATTTCAAAAGTACCGGTTTGGCACCGGTATCGGATAAAACCTAAACGATACCCATCCCTAGTTTCAATTCATGATCATGACCCACAGAGCACTGTGCTCTACATTAAACATGTTTTACCCAGTGTCCTCTGCAGGTCTGAGACTGAAGTGCAGCTGGTTCTCAGAGGGATGACCTGCCAGGCTGTACTTCAGCGTCACACAGCCCTCTGCTGCCTCTGAGCTCTGACACAGAATTACAGTGTTAGAAGTCCCGTTAATTACTGTCATCAAATACCTAAACAACAACATGAGAGGCTGCTGCTCCTACCTGTCCAGTGAGCTGGGCATAAATCAGTGACCTCTGACCCTGGAAAAGCGTTGTGATTGGTGGAGAGAGGACAGTGACAGACACTTCCTTTGGTAAATCCCATGTGACTGAGATGTCGACCACAGCTGGCTGCAGAGCAAATCGCAGTGACTGCATCACCTGACAACAACAAGAATTTGAAAAATTATACATTTATGTTTTTTTGAAATTATGTCTTCTGTCCAAATATTAACACCATGTTGCCTTTTATGATAATTTTGATGACTTATTGTCTTACTTTTGGTTGCATCCTGTCAGTCCCTGTGATGAACTGAGCGTGACCTCCTCCTTCCTTGGCCATCCCATTGATGAGAGCAGAGCTGGCCCCTTCCCCAATCCCAAAAGAGAAACACCTGCAGTACAACAGCTGTTTTTAAAACACCAGGCTTGGTATGCAGCACATGTCATCATCATTTTGCTGTTTTACCTGTGTGAACCTGAGTTCTTCTTCACCAGATCTATCACTTCTTTGGTGTTCCCCACCTCTCCATCAGTAAACACAAACAGCTAGAGGGCAGAGTTTACATACAAGGCCAAATTACACAAGCTAAAAGTAACACATATACACCAGTCAGACATGACATTATGACCACCTGCCTAATATTATGCTGATCCCTCTTTTTCTACCATAATAGCCCTGACCCATCAAGGCATTGAGTCCACTAGATCCATGAAGGTGACGTGATATCTGGCACCAGATCTTTTAAATGCTGTGAGTTGGGAATGGGATCGGACTTGTTTGTCCGGTAAATGCCACAGATGCTCAACTGGATTCAGATCTGTTGAATTTGGAGACCATATTTGAATCATATTTGCTTTCTGGTAGAACAAGAACACCCCACAAGGTCTGCAGATATCGTGATGAATAGATAATCAGTGTTCTTTAATTTACCTGTCAGTTTATTTATATAACCTCTGTCTCTCTCTCTCTCTCTGTGTGTGTGTGTGTGTGTGTGTGTGTGTGTGTGTGTGTGTGTGTGTGTGTGTGTGTGTGTGTGTGCGTGCGTGTGTGCGTGCGTGCGTGTGTGTGTTACCTGTCTAGGCTGATTTTGAATGCAGGATTGGCTGTAAATATGTTTGAGGGGCTCCAGGATCTCCGTTCCTCCAAGATCAGCCTCCATCTCCTCAACTTTCTTCAGAGCCTCCTTCATGGTCTTCTGGCTGTACTCCACACTCTTACTGCCATGAGATACACATAAGTGTCACGGTACTGGCTCTCTGACCCAGTGTTTGTGTTTCAGTTCTTGGTTTAATATTCTTTGATTGTTATTCCTGGTTTTGGTGATCTTTCGTTTGTGCTTAGTGATCTTAGTTCTTCCTCCCTTTGTATGTTTCTTGGTCTGTGTTTAGTCTCTGCCCCCATGTTTTCTCTGTGCCTGTCCTAGTCCCCAGTCGCATGTCTAATCACCCTTGTCTCCATGTTCCCTCTGTTACCGAGTCAGTCATCTCTGTGTGAAGCCCGTGTCTCTGAGTCTGTGTCTTTGCGTATGTGTCATGTTTCCTGTTTTACTTTGATAGTCTGTGTCCTATGTCAGTGTATCCTGCTTTGCTTCCTGTGTCTTGTTATGTCGGATTAGCCCCAGCTGTGCTTCCCTCCTGTTTTCCATTCCTTCGTTACTCCCTGGTGTATTTAAGCCGTGTTTTTCTCTGTTAGTTGTCATGTCCTCTGCATTAGCTGTGTTCCTCCCTTGTCATGTTTTGTCAGGTTAAGTTATGTCATGCACTCCCAGTTTAGGTCATTCTTCCTAGTCTGAGTTTTTGTTTTATTTCTAGTGCTCATATGTTGTGTTTCTCAGTTTGCGTTTGCCAGCGAATAAAAGCTGCTGCCTTCAAGTTAAATACTCCATCTCAGAGTCCTGTGTTTGGGTCCAACCACTACCTGCCACACAGCAAACCTTGACAATAAGTGATTGATGGCTGTTTAGCACTGCCAAATTCTACACTGTAATTTAATGAGTTTCACTCATGCACTTTCAAAACTGCCTTTTAGAACCATAACATAACAGCAGCTTACCTAAATGAGCCGTAAGTATTCTAGAAATGCATTATCTGGTCTAACTAGGGCAGATATCTTATGACACACTTTACACACAAGTGACATCATTGACTGAAGCACAGATTTTTGGACTGAGTCACTCACGAGAAGATGTGTTCATAACTAGACCCAAAACTGTAAATGTTGAAATAGCAGCCCATTGGTAAACTCTTCAACAGGAGCAGCAGAGTATCCTTCAGGGAAGAGGGAGAAGATGATGAGGCCACTGTGTGAGAGGAACACTATGAAACACCACATTATGAATACCTTGGCACTGCTGATGCGAGTATTACTCATGCTTCCAGATCGATCCATTAAGAACACAAACTCTCCACATGAAGCCATTGAAGACATCACAGACTGGGGGAACTCAGGGTACAGACTCACCATCACCACTGGATCACCCATCAGAGAGCCTGAAACACATGAAAAGGACAGAAAAATGTCAAGTTTAAATTTTTAATATTTTCCAACATGTTTATAATTGTGGTTTATATTCACTTATCATGGTAATAAATGTCATGGTAATTCTGGGCTTTTATTGATTCTCTGAATTGTTTTTTTGAGCGTGAAATAAAACTATGTTTTTTTTAATGTTTGATTTTCTCTCATTCACACAGGGTCAAAATTATGCAAACAGGCTCAGATATGACCAGTTTAAGCATGATGTTACCACCACCATGCTTGACAGCTGGTACAATGTTCTTAAGTTTGAAAGCCTCTCCTTTACTTCTCCAATACCTCTTATCATTATGGCCAAATAGCTCAATCCTTCTCTCATCTGACCGTAACTCTCTGGAAGGTATTTGCTTTGGCCACGTGGCCAGCTGCAAATTTCAGTCAAGTGTAAGGGGCTTCTTTTTTGGTCGGCACCCTCTCAGTCCACAGCGATGAAAAAGTCACTTCACCGTGGACACTGACGCCCAGTGTGGACACTGATGCCCAGTGTGGACACTGACGCGCAGTACAGTAACACTGGTGTTCCAGCAGTTTAAAGTTCATGTCATGCTTGAGAATTACTGATACTTGGGTTGTTCCTGAAGATCCTAACCAATTTCTTAACATTGAGAGTTTGGGTCTTCTTTACAAACTTATTAAAGTGATGACACATCCAAAAAAAAAAAAAAAAAGTTTACATACATACAGTCAGGTCCATAAATATTGGGACATCGACACAATTCTAACATTTTTGGCTCTATACACAACCACAATGGATTCCAAATGAAACGAACAAGACATGCTTTAACTGCAGACTGTCAGCTTTTATTTGAGGGTATTTACATCCAAATCAGGTGAACAGTATAGGAATTATGACAGTTTGTATATGTGCCTCCCACTTCTTAAGGGACCAAAAGTAATGGGACAATTGGCTTCTCAGCTGTTCCATGGCCAGGTGTGTGTTATTCCCTCATTACCCCAATTACAATGAACAAATAAAAGGTCCAGAGTTCATTTCAAGTGTGCTGTTTGCTTTTTGAACCTGTTGCTGTCAACTGCCAGGATGAGATCCAAAGAGCTGTCACTACCAGTGAAGCAAGCCATCATTAGGCTGAAAAAACAAAACAAACCCATCAGAGAGATTGCAAAAACATCAGGCGTGGCCAAAACAACTGTTTAGAACATTCCCAAAAAGAAGGAACGCACTGGTGAGCTCAGCAACACCAAAAAACTAGGAAGACCACGTGACACAACTGTGGTGGATGACCAAAGAATCCTTTCCCTGGTGAAGAAAACACCCTTCACAACAGTTGGCCAGATCAAGAACACTCTCTAGGAGGCAGGTGTATGTGCGTCAGAGTCAACAATCAAGAGAAGACTCCACCAGTGTGAATACAGAGGGTTCACCACAAGATGTAAACCTTTGGTGAGCCCCAAAAACAGGCAGGCCAGATTAGAGTTTGCCAAACGACATCTGAAAAAGCCGTCGCAGTTCTGGAACAACATCCTATGGACAGATGAGACCAACATCAACTTGTACCAGAGTGATGGGAAGAGAAGAGTATGGAGAAGGAAAGGAACTGCTCATGATCCTAAGCATACCACCTCATCAGTGAAGCATTGTGGTGGAAGTGTCATGGCGTGGGCATGTATGGCTGCCAGTGGAACTGGTTCTCTTGTATTTATTGATGATGTGACTGCTGACAAAAGCAGCACAATGAATTCTGAAGTGTTTCGGGCAATATTATCTGCTCATATTCAGACAAATGCTTCAAAACTCATTGGACGGCGCTTCACAGTGCAGGTGGACAACAACCCAAAGCATACTGCAAAAGCAACCAAAGAGTTTTTGAAGGGAAAGAAGTGGACTGTTTTGCAATGGCCAAGTCAATCACCTGACCTGAATCCGATTGAGCATGTATTTCACTTGCTGAAGACAAAACTGAAGGGAAAATGCCCCAAGAACAAGCAGGAACTGAAGACTGTTGCAGTAGAGGCCTGGCAGAGCATTACCAGGGATGAAACCCGGCGTCTGGTGATGTCTATGTGTTCCAGACTTCAGGCTGTGATTGACTGCAAAGGATTTGCAACCAAGTATTAAAAAATGAATGTTTGATTTATGGTTCTTATTCTGTCCCATTACTTTTGGTCCCTCAAGAAGTGGGAGGCACATTTGCAAACTGTTGTAATTCCTACACTGTTCACCTGATTTGGATGTAAATACCCTCAAATAAAAGCTGACACTCTGCAGTTAAAGCACGTCTTGTTCGTTTCATTTGGAATCCATTGTGGTGGTGTATAGAGCCAAAAATGTTAGAATTGTGTCGATGTCCCAATATTTATGGACCTGACTGTACATGCTCACGTGCAGTTGTTTGAGCTTGATAATCTTTGTAGCTGTTTAGCTTATGTAAATCTAAAATTCTCCTCCTTAGATTTTCACTGACTTTCTTTGATTTTTCCCATTGTCATGAGTATTGGTCAGTCCACCCATGTGGAAAAGAAATAGTAAAAACTTATAAAAGACTTGCATAAGATGTGGCCTACTTCATATAGTGAATCATATAAGGCTTATATGAGTTACTCATGAAATTGGCCACTTTCTCTTTACTTTCATATATTGTTTTAGTAAAGTATCCAAAACATACAAGTTTCATTTATATAATTTTTCAAGGGATCTTATATCTGTTTTCACTCTTGTATGCTTTTCATACAAGTTTCACACAAGACAAATACAAACTTTATATCTTTTCCATATGGGCAGTGAGTGCTGTCACAGTCTGTCAGTCTATCAGTTGTAATCAATCATGATCACTTAATCGCAATTCGAGTTATAATTTTCTGTACTTTTGTCACATTGGAAAATCACATATAAAGCTGTCAAAAAAAAAATGGCATTCACAGGAAGGTTCAAGGAGAAAACCACTGCTGACAAAAAACAACACAAAGGCTCACTGTGGTAAATGGAACCATGAATTCTGCTGTCTACTAAAACATCCTGAAGAAGAACGTCTGGACATCTGTTCATGATCCAAAACACAACAGCAAGTCCACCTCTGAAGAAATGGTAAATGAAGACTTTGGAGTGGCTTAGTCAAAGTCCTGACCTAAATCTGATTGAGATGCTGTGGCATGACCTTAAAAAGACAGTCAATCACTTTATCACACAGGGCGAGGTAGGTTTGGATTTTTTCATATAAAACACGTTCGTTTAGAAACTGAATTTTGTGTTTACTTGTGTTATCTTTGTCTAATATTTAAATTAGTTTGATGAGCTGAAAGTGTGACAAACATCTAAAAACAACTGTGAAATCAGGAAGAGGGCAAACACTTTTTTAGACCACTGTAAACTTTGAACCATGTATGGATTAGAGAAAATACAAAATACATTCAAACTTATGCAAGCTTAACAATTCTTATTTTTCAAATTCATTAAAGATCTATGCTGGACAATAAATCCACTCTGGAAAAAAACAGTTCAAAGATCATTAAAAGTCCAAGATTACCATGACAGTCATGCCCACAACCAGTGTATGTTTCTGATTACAACTATAAGTCTTGAGCTGAAGAATATGGATAATGATATTTTTTACTAAAAAGCTAATAACAACACTAATGTTACTCACCCGGCTCAGCAGAGGCCTGTCCTGCCTCCACCACAGCAGTGGGCTGGTGGGCGTCTTTGTAATAAATCAGCAGTTCAACATCTCTGTCAAACTTGTGTCCTGCAGCCAGCTTGACCTGCACACCACAAACACATTCATATTTAGTCCTTAGTAATAAGTAATAACCACACACAGCAGACACATCAGCAATCTACCTACCGTGGCCTGGGTTTGATCAGTGTTGAGGTACTGCAGAGGGTCCAGGGAACAGTTGGACTCTACTTTAGAGACTGGACGAGGAGAGGACACTCGGGCAGAAAAAGACAGACTGTAGGGCACCAGAGAGGCTGGAACAGAAGTCACCTGGACACCTGCACCTTCACTACCTGTACACAACATCAGGTTTAGAAATGCTGTAATTAATGAGGCTGCTTACACTGAAATCCTTTAAGTTACTAAGAACCTCAAACAATTACCTCAAAGTGCTTTATACTCTAAATGCTGCAATAATACAGAGAAACCCCAACATGACCCAATATGAGCAATAATTTGGCAACAGTGAGAATGAAAAACGGACTTTCAACAGAAAACCTCCAACAGAACCAGTTTCAGGAAGGGCAGCCATCTACCATGACTCGTTGGTGTTGTGGTTTTTCATTTTCAAAAGTGTCATTGAAGCATTTCTGGTCCAAGTGTTCTGAAGTTGTCCTACCCTGAGGTTGGTATCGAGGGTTGAGCACAGCAGGCAGACAGAACCTCAGACCATCATCAGCCTGCACAGCCAGCTCAGTGACGTACTCCAACCTGATGGAGGCGCTCTCTCCTGGAGGCAGACTGCCCACACTCAGAGAGAATATATCTGGACTCTCATCACTCTCCTCCAATAGGAAGGCCTGCTGACCGGAGCTCAGAGCATCATCATACTCCTCACGAGCCTGAAGCACAGGTGACACATGTCAGTGACATTCACTGTGTTTATTTTGAATCTCACTTATAATCAGCTTATATTTACTGTCCAGCTCACCTTCTGTTTCTCCTTCACCTCAGCTACAATCTGTGTCTGTCCAATCTGAGCACTGAAATGACAGACAGCAGCATCTCCAGGCACAGGGAAGACAAAAACAGCCTCTAATGGTTTGTCCTCCTTGTTCTCATAGTTCAGAGTGGAGACCACTGTAGCCACATGGTCCCTCACCTGCAGCTCCACCTCAATGCTCTTCAGAGGAACTGACAGACAAACAGAATTGTGATACAAACACAGCCCATATATTCTTGTGAAAAATGTTACATTTTAGCCACATGAAACTGTTATAAGAAATAAGTATACATGAAGATTTTATAATGAAGTGAGGTTCTAGTGAATACAGTCTCTTTATTTTCTATCAGTACCTGGTTCCTTCTGGAGTGTTAGCAGACCACAACAGTTCATCATCGCACCTGTGAAACAAAAACATTTAAGGAAATGGTGATGCAAACACTTTTATAGCTGCTGTACAATCTTCCCCATGAAACTCATCAGATAATGTAATCACATCAATGAATGTGGTTATCTTTACTATTCATATAATAATATTATTACTATTATTACTACTATCCTCACAGGAAGAATATCCTAGGTTTGAATCCACCATCTGGCCAGGGCCCTTGTGATTGTGTTTGCATTCTCTCCTGTCTGCGTGGGTTCTCAACAGCGTCCTTCCACAAGAAGACAACCAGTTAGTGGGGTTAGGTTAGTCAGTGTCAATGATTATCTGCAGCCCTGCGACAAACCTGCGAGGTGTCATAACCTGAATTGGATAAGCGGAAGAGAAGAGATGGACGGATCGATGGATTAGTATCATTAGTAGTACTAGATTGGACATAGTGGTGGTGATGATGGTGATGATGATGATGATCGCTATTATTCTTATGGATACGGCTGACAGTGCGACCAGTGCCACGCCCCTCCAACCATGACTTTCACTTTCCTGTGGTCTGCGGCACGGAGTTTAAAAACAGCACAAATGTCTCATCACCACATGGATCTATTTCATTTTATAACAGAAACACAGCTCGTAGAGAACTTCACTGTGACAGCACCCAGATTGTTGTCATACATGTTAAAGTTGTCATGTCAGTGAGCTGTTGAGCTGCTTAAACAAACGCACACTGGGAACTTACCTCTAAGAACAGACTGTAAGAACTGTGTCGCTTCACTGGAGTCCTGTCTTGTAAATACGTGGAGAATATTCTGCAAACACGAAGCGCTTCAGCCCACACAGCGACTTTCCCGAAACAGGATGACTTGCGGGTGTGCTCGATTCTCTAAAAAGAGAGCACCGGGTGGGTGGAGCTTTACGCTGCGGTTTGAGATCGGTCCAAACTTTGTGTTTTCTTTTACAAATTAGGATGTCATTTTTTTAAAAAAATATATCTGAAACGCCAGAAACTCTCGCGCTTGTAAAATTATACTGTATTTGTATTTTGCTGTTCTCAAAAAAAAAGCTGCATCTACCAGAATGGAACAAGCAACACAGTTTTCATTCAAGTCACATCCAATCTAATCACAGTCATTTCCTTTTTGTGATGAGTGTATTATGATGGGTAGATGTATTATGTATTATGTATTATGTTGAAGCTGAAGCTTTGGACTGTATCGCTTTCATCTGACACTAAAACTATCCCCATCAATACATATTTTTTCCTTCATAGTGCACCCGTCTTGGATCTGATAGAACAGGCAATATCAAGATATGAGGCTGTGTTTTTTTTTTCTTTCTATTTTATGTTATGGTATAATTTTGTAGATGGCATAGGTTCCTGTGGGTTAACTTTTCAGAAATATCTGTCCATATGAGGTATGAGTGCTTCAGATTATCGACTCGTGCAGAAAAATGATCAAATTGAGCTATTCTTGGAAAGTGGATAGTTTGTTCAAGAGCGAGTCAACACAGCACTATTCCCTAAATGTCTTCTCTTAAAGACAAAAATGCAGTGAACCAAGTCTTGCTGTTTGAAAGCGTTAGAAAGCAGCTGAGACAGTAAACATAGTTCCATTTTTAGATTGTGTTTTACTTATTCTTTAGAAACTGAAGGATCGTGTGCAGTTGTGGGACCTTTAAGGAACGATCAGCAAACATTAGCAGAATACAAGCATTTTATTGACAAAACTGCCTAGAAGCTGGAATGAACCTGTTATATTAGCTGTTTAGTTCATGTCACTGTCTCATGAGCATCCTGAACTGAAGAAAGTGGAATGACTCCTGAAATTGGCTTTGGTTTGTGAAACAAGTCAAAAGTCACAAAGTATGAACATCATCACCATCTAGTGGCAGAGAAAAAGAATGGACACACACACACACACACACACACACACACACACACACACACACACACACACACACACACACACACACACACTAGCTGTCCAATGTTTACTGTGTATTATGAGTATTCAGATAATTCTGAAACACCTTTACAGCATTAAAGCCAAATTGGGCTCAAATTTAAAACAACAGTTTAAACAACTGTCTTGTCTGGACTTGTCAGATTGTGTTTTCTTTTAATTTGGGTTTTATCCTTTTTTTTCAGCCTCACTCTGGACTGTTGCTTGGACCCGCGCCTCTGTAGCAGGGCTGGAGTGATCCTCCGCCCCTGTATTGTGCTGGTGCTGGGAATTCTTTATCGCCTCAGCTGGCTGGTCCCAGTTTGTGGGCAGCTGCACCAGACTGTGATCGAGGCTTTGGACGATTATAAGCAGCACAAGCCGTGGTTTGACTCGTGGGGTGCAAGTCTTCCAGTCTGCGCTCTGTGTTTGCGCGTGTGTGTTGTTTCTGTTTTATCAAAGATTGAAAATACTGTTTTGATTTTCCTCCCCATATGACCTTGGGCTCAGTGTCCTTTTTTAAATTCTTTTAACGTGCTGTGTCTTGTGCTTTTATTTTCAGTGAACAGAGGACGTGCCAGTGGCCTGAGACTCCTGACACACAGCCCAGGATGGTGACATATCTCTCCATGACACTGTAGCTAGTTATCATGATGAACCTACTGACTATACACAGACCCACAGTGCTGTGGTGAACCCTGTTAATATCAATCAGTCTTCTTAACCCACCTCAGATTCAGAAGCTTGTTGTTGAGCATGTTATCAGAGATGAGACAACAACTTCGTGGTCTACACAAACCAGACTGCGCACCTTCTCTGGCTGCACTCCTAGGCCCACTAGAGAGGTAGACTATGAAACATGGCGCACACAAGTGGATCTTCTCCTCTGATTCCTCCTTTAATGATGTGCAAAAGGTTAGGAACATTACTGAAACTTTGCTCAGTGCAGCAGCAGATATCGTTAAGTGTTTTGATGTGAGCTCACCTCTCAGAGCTTATTTTAGCTTACATCTGTGGATCTGTGTGAAGCTGATGGAGTTAAATTTGTCTCAAAACCCCACGTGGGCACGCAGTTTCATCTGTGTGTATCAGCTGATTCGTCCACACATATTTAAGGTTTTGTGAACGAGCGAGAGAGATGTTACGTATTATGTCATGGAGTGTGTATGCTAAGGACAGAGCAGCACAGCAGTGCACTGTTTTAACATTGTAAGAAATCAGAAGGTGAAAAGGTTATGATTTTTTTTCTTGGAATATGACTGTTTTTGAGAAATCCATACATTCAGATACTATTGCTGAGGAATTCTCTGTAATTACCTCAAAAACATTTGTGTGTGTGTGTGTGTGTGTGTGTGTGTGTGTGTGTGTGTGTGTGTGTATGTGTGTACGGGTTCGTACTATCCTGGTGGGGACCAAAATCTGACTTTTACTATCCTGGTGGGGACTTTCTGCACCGTGGGGACCAAAATCCAGGTCCCCTCGGGGTTGAAAGCAATTTTCACACTCAAAATGCGGTTTTACTGTCAGGGTTACAATTAGGTTATGGTTAGGTTTAGGGTAAGGGTTAGGGTTAGGCATTCATTTTTAATGGTTAGGGTTAGGGTAAGGGGCTAGGGAAAGCATTATGTCAATGGGATGTCCCCACGAGGATAGCAAACCAGACATGTGTGTGTGTGTGTGTGTGTGTGTGTGTGTGTTTACCAATTCAGATGGATTCCTGATGATGGAAGAAGAAAACCAGTCAAGAAAATGTAAGTAAAAAACAAAATGAGAGCATGTATTTAGTTTTAATTAGTTATAATTTGCTGGGTTAGAATAAAATAAGAAAAGAAAATAAGAAAAGAAAATAAGCACGCATTGTCTTGGTAGATATGAAGGAAGTTTAAGGGAAGTTTAGTGGAAGTGACTGTATAACAATATTTAGTTCAGTTGCTTTGATATTGAGATCCAGTTTTCTCCTGTTGAATAATCTTTTAGTCTTATATTCCAATAAATCAGATTAAAACTATTTAATAAATAAAACCATATATTTTCTCTGTAAAACATGTGAAACACATACTTTACATCGTATCAAGCTTTCATTTCATCAGTTTGATTGCCTTCAGGTGGTATTCATTAAAACTACAGTAACTAATGTGTGATGCTGCCAGTTTAATAAGATCAGACTGTTGTAAACATTTGATGTTTGATGTGGAGCTCTTATGTAATTATTACAGTTTTAAGATGTAATTTTCAAATGAATAAAATAATATTTATCTGTTGCATAGTTTACAGTGCGGTGTTTTATGCACTGGGTTATCATGTAGAGTTCTCTTTTGTCATCTAGCACCATCATCAGGTTTTCTTTTTATTCCATCTTAGATTTTCCAGCTGCTGTGCCTGAGCAGCCACCCAGAGACCCTTTGCTACAGTTAGTCTCCCTGCAGGAGGCGTTTGGCTGCTGGCTGCTTGATCCAGCTCTGGCTGCTGCACTGGGAAAGACCAACGAGGAGGTGGAAAAGTCAAAGCCTGAAAAGGTGCACTGCTGTCAATTTAAATATTAACACAAAATGATAATGTGAGATATTGTAAAACAGGTTTGATTCTATAATTTGAACAAAAAACACAATGTAATTAAAAACACACCATAAAACAAGGACAATGAAGTCAAACTAAATGTAGGCCTGCCTCACAGCCTGAGAATAAACATCTGCATATCAGAAGCTAAAAGACTGGTGGTAATCACACTCCTAATCACCCACCCACCCAGCGTCTGATATTATCCAGAAACCACACAGCAGCAGAAATTATTTTCCTCATCAGTTCTTGTAAAAACATGTCAGCACATTATTTTAGAGCATTTATGATATCACAGTTTGGGATTACATCAGGAAGAGCATCCAGTGTAAAAATCTGCCAAATCAAATATGCAGAGCTGCCCACCTTGGTGACCCCGTGTGACAAAGAAGTAGACAAACATATCTAATATTACTGGTTGTAGAAAGTAAAATGTGTGTTCTGTCTGTTTTATTTTATTTATTTTGATTTGGTGAATTAGGCCAGCAGTGAAGTGTGGGCCACCATTCTGGCTCTGATCTGGCTTCATGGTTTCAAGATGGATGCAAAGGACGAGTGGGAGCTTCTGGCTATGAAGGCTGCCTCGTGGCTCCGTGCTCAGAATGGTACTAACAATGATAGTGACAGATAAAATAAGAGCTTTAAAAAACTGTTTCATGCTACAGCCTTCCTCCCACAATCATTATTTTAATATCTGTTTTGTGTTTTTAGCACCGTGTGTGTCAGAGTGTGTGGATGCTGGAAATGTCCTGCTGGGTTGCAGCGTGAAGAAAGAAGCTCTGGGACTCTGAGGGTTTTCTTAAAGTAGCTTCATCTTCAGAGTGAACAGAAGCAGGTCTACTTACTCCACACTGCCTTTGATACAGAGCTGTTTTATATCATCAACCCCTTTTACATGTTTATTTGTTATGAATTATGTACCTAATTTTGGTTTTACCATTGTGGAAAAAAAGTATGTACACAATTATCTGAATACTCCTAACACAGTAAAAGATTGGACCACTGCTGCGGCAGCTCATTCAGAAAGTGTTAATTCCCATTCTCTGCCACTAGATGGCGATTATGCTCATACTTTTACTTATTTCACTTGCTGAGAAGCCACAGTCAGTTTATTTACTTCACTTACTATTTATGTCAGTTTGGCCAGCAGTCACGTATAGGTTCAAACAAAATGGCACGAGGCTGCAAAAATATTTATCATCTGGTAATCTTTATTAATGAAAGCATGAGTGTACCCACCAAAACACACCAAAGAACCCAACCCCTGTAACAGCAACTGGCTTCTTTTTATACTCTACCATTCAGGTGAGCATCTGGAATAGCCCAAGTCTGGGGGGAGCAAACCAAATGAGAAACAAAACATCCACATATGCAAACATCAAACCACAATATAACACATGGAAGACATTTATATTTTGTACAACGTCCTATGAATAATTCAATATGTATATGCTTCAGTCAATTGCATATAAATTAGAAAAACCTAGAGTGAAACTTCCCCAACCTGGCACATTGGTTTACTCCAGGAGCTCATAGGCAAGTAAGAGAATCAGTTGTTGTGCTTCACCTTTGCTCCCAGTGTGTCCTGCCCATTATTAACCAAGCTTTCCCTCTGTTACACTGGAGTCCTTGCCAGTGTTTCTCGCCCACGTTCATGTGATTAAGATTCCTGTAACAAATTAAACTTTGTATTCCCGTGAAAAGATTTGTTTGCTATATATAGGTCTGTACGTGCTTTTGGGTAAAGGCCACGTATCGACCTTCCTTGGGACAGACAATAATCTGTGTCTTAGTCTTAATACTCGTCAACAACACACACAAAACAAAAATGAGCATTTAAATTTAAATGACATAAATAACACTGAATATAAACAGTTTAGTTTTCTAATATTGAAATGAAAAAAATTCTATTTTTTTAATTCAATCATTTAGAATTTTTAGCAGCACTGCCAAACTCTGATTCCTTGTTTAAGACCTACCATAGAACCAAGTCCGCCAGAGCTTATCTTTATGTTTTTACATGCTGTAGTGCCACTTGTGGGAGTATTTCAAGTTTCCATATATCAATACAACCGTTATAGCCCAAATTTTAATAATATGTATGCATTAAGTCCATAGTAACTACATAAATTGCAAAAACTTGTAGTGCAATAAACTACAAAAAAATTGAAAATCGTTTTTGTTTTGTTTTTTACATATATTTCTAGTTAAAAAAATTTTTAAGAGGTGTATCCCTCAAAACTGTAAATACAAAAGTTTCCAACCATGAGAAATTTATTTTGAGTGTCTTCATAGTTTTATTTTTGAGATACACTAATTTTTGTATACTACAGGAAAAATGAAAATAAATATTATAATGCATCAAAATAAACTATTTCCAACAGTGTAATTTGAGTTCTAAGCATCCCAGAAACGATACAGAAAAGCATAAAGTCAAACATGTCTTTTAAAAACACCAACATAGGCTTATAAGGCCCTTTCGCGAAAATGACGTCACTTCCGGTTTCGGGCATGCGATAGTTGCGCTGACATATATGCCAATGTTATGAATGTCGGCAAAGCGTGTTTCTGGAATATTATCTTTTTGTTGCTGCAAGTTTGGAATATTATGTTTTTGTTGCTGCAAGTGCTTCTTATGCAATTTTTGCAACGTTATATGTGGAAGGAAACCGTGACCTTGGACAAGCTAATGGCATTAGATGTAAGTACAACTCCTCCGGTTTCACATGCAAAAAAAAAAAAAATTGCACTACCTTACGTGGTTCCAGTTCTACAGGGGTTTAAAAATAGTTAGGTAAAACGGAGTGTGCCTGCTCCGACCGGTTGTAAAGGGTTAATTATATATTTTATGTAATAATTTATAAAATTTGGGTTAGTACGATATAAACGATAGAAGACAAATGGCACGATAGACACTTTTCTATCGTCCACACGATATATATCGTCATATCGCCCAGCACTACACACATCTATGCCTGTCTATGATATCTTCTCTTTTTCATTCAGTAATGGACAGGGATTTCTGTTTCCAAGACGGTGAGTGTGAGAGACACAAGAGAGGTTTTTTTAATTAGCTTTTTTTTATTATTATTTAGAATTTTATTAAAAAACATCTTGATGCATGCTTTATCATCCAGATAAAGAAATCCCAGAAAGCTCATCAACCTCAGACCACAGGTGATACCCAGCAGAAGCTACGCAAAGTCTGTAGGGTTCAAAGAAGATACATAAACAGGTGTACCTTTAAGACCCACTATCTGTATGATCAACTCAGCCACCTTTAACATCTCATAGTTTCTGGCTTTGGTCTTCAACCCGTTGGTAGACAGCTCTAAACACCACAGTCACACCGCATCCAGAACTCCTTGGATTTTGTTTAAGGTGAAAGCTGTCATTATGGAGGCACATACAAGGGTCAGTACTACAGGAAGAAACATGGGTTCCCCACTTTCACCCACTGTGGCCCATTTTTATATTGAGGAAGTGTAAAAGAACCCTCTGTTATCCTACCTTGGAATACGGTGGCCTCTAGAGACAAAGCACGTACAAACTCCAAAACACAACGGAAGTGCTCCAGGACGCTAGGGGCAGTGTTGAGCTTTTGTTACCTAGTGGCTACAGAAGCCAGGAAGTACCAACGACCGGATTTGGTGTGTGGCAGTAACAGGTAAATGAATTTTGTTTTTAATTATTTCAATATATATGAGTGTGGTTGTTTTATCCTTGCAGGTGTTTTCTGCCGGTATCCAACTCCATGTGTTTGCAACAAACTTGCCGTTTATTTTGAAAATCAAGCTCAACACTGCCCCTAGTGTCCTGGAGCATTTCTTTTGTGTTTTGGAGTTTGTACGTGCTTCTGAGTTTGTACGTGCTTTGTGTTTAGGGGCCACCGTACTGGAACACCTCTGGGCCATTTGTTCAGCTATGCGGATGACACCTGGCTGAAAATCAAATCTTAGGGCAGCTAGCCTTAGACTGAGATTTCCATCTGTAAAGACTGGGACCAAACACACTGTTACTGGGACCACTTTCAGGAGTGTTTATTGAAGTTGCACACATGGTTTTTACCGTTCGGCACCCCGTCCACCAACTTTCCAGTTGGCTTCCCGCACATACTCCTCCTTCTCTGGTCTCCAGCTTCACTATAAAAAGGAAAAGCCTCCATAGGACAATCATCACCACCTGTCCCTCCAGCCTCTCTGGCACCGCCCTCTTGAGCTCACTGCCCCACCCCTCCCCTGCAGCTGAGCCAGGGACCACACCTCTGCCACACCATCAGTAATGGGGGACTTTTAAAAATGGATGAATCGAATTGAATCGAATCGTGGATCGAATCGATTCAGGACCTTGTGAATTGGAATCGAATCCATTCTAGAAATCAGTGATGATACCCAGCCCTAGTTACATGCGGCTGTCTTCTTGTTTGATAGAGTGATACCATATAGCTGCAAAAAAGGCTAACATTGTTATCTTTTTACAAAAAAAACAGCTAAACATGAGAGGTTTTTGGACAAAGTTTGTGTTCTCCATTCTTAAAGCATCGCTTCGAGCACCCCTTAACCACCGGCACCGTTTCAAAAGTAGTCAAGTTTGGCTGATAAAACCTAAACGATACCCATCCCTAGGCTTGACCTGATTAAAGTGCTCAACATTAACATTATAGATGGAACATTACATTCCAAAAAGAGGACCTGGCAAAAGAGCAAATTAACAAACATGCATGGTGAACAACATTGATTCTGCTTCTGCCATCTTGGATGTGTTAAAAGGTTCATTCACAAAGTTAACAATGCAGTAAAACGTGCACCAAAAACTGAGGCATCTACCACTCAGCATACGCGAAGAGGTGTCAGCCAAACTGAAAGGTTTACTACACGCAGGCATCATTGGACCAGTGGATGCATCTGAATGGCTGAGTCCTCTAGTGGTGGCAAGAAAAGGTGACTTGAGACTTTGCGTGGATCTGCGTGAACCTAATAAAAAGCGTAATAATGGACGCATTAAAGAAGAACACAATGAATGCCTACAGGCTGTTCTCCAGCCTCTGAAGGATGCTGGTCCGCAGATCTATTCCAGTAAAAGTTAATTCGGGCAGACGCATATTCCATTCCTGGGACGTCATTTCAAAGAAGGGCTTGTGTCTTCACCCGGTCCACCTGACTGCCATCTCTGAAGCTCCTGCACCAAAGGACATGGCTGCACTTTGCTCCTTCCTAGACTTAACTTCATGATTCAGCAAATTTTTGCCGAACAGCGCAACAGTAGTTGATCCACTGTGAGAGCTTATTCGAACAAACTAGAATGAACCGATGCAGCAAATGAAAGCTTCATTAAGCTGAAAGCAATGCTCCTCTTGGACCTCTTCTGCAGAGAAATCTTCCAACACCCTGTGAGTTTTTGTTTTTTTAAACAAACACTAAAAGTGTCCCCCACAGCTCTGAAGATAAAGATCACTGATCATAAATAAATGAAATATTAAAAGGATGAGGACAATATCAGAGGTAGTTCAGGGAGCCCAAAGCACATGTCACTAGCATTAGAAAGTAAATAAGATTAATGGAAGCACAAGATACATCTATGCATGTCTATGATTAGTAACCTGTCCTGAATTCATATCTCCTTTTTTCATCTTACAGTTTCATATCATTTAAGTCCAGAATGTGATGCTGCTACATATAAAGCATGTAAGTAAAAAGCTGAATGAAAGGTGATGGAAACTGTGTGTGTGCATGGAGGTGTGCTTGTGTCCCTGAGATTTAAAAGATTTAAACATCTACCTGAGTGTGAGTGAAATCAGCACAATGAAAATGTTAAGAGCAGAAAAGCATAAGAGTGTACTGTGTTATATTATAACAGTCAGCAGGTTTTTGTTTTATTTTGAATACCAATTTTTTGACATATTGAAGAGCAGAATATACTAGAGTCAGCTCAGTGGATCCTAAAGTATGACTCCTTAAAAGGGATGGCAGTTAAACAAAACATGATATGTACTGCTATGATTCAAGAAATCAAGATAAACTGGGGAAAAAACGAAATACTGTTGAACAATAAAACTTGGTAATTGTCACGATTCTGGGTCGGTTCGACCCAGCATTTTGAGTTCTTATGTTTTGGTTTATTTTTGAATGATGGACTGTCTTCTTTCTCTGGTGCTTTATTGATTATTATGATAAGCTATGTTTCGGTTATTCTTGTTAAGGGATTAGTTCTTATGTTTTTGGTATTTCTCGGGATTATTATTTATATGCTGATTACTTTGTGATACTGTGTTTATTATTATATTAGTAGGTTTTGTTCAGTGTCAAGTCCGTCTCTCTGTCTAGTCCGTGTCTTAGTAAAGTGCGTCTTGTTTCCTGTTTTACTTTGAAGGGTCGTGTTCATGTGTCATGTCAGTGTGTGCAGTTTTACCTCTCCCCTGTCTCGTTAGCCTAATTTCTTCCAGCTGTGTCTCCCTCCTGTTGCCCATTCCCTGATTACTTCCCAGTGTGTATTTAAGCCCTGCGTTTTCCCTGCTGTCGGGTTGTTGACGTCCACTTCCTCTCTGTGCTGTGTTTGAAATTCATTCATGCTCTTGGTTCTGTTCCTGTTTGTTATCTTGTTTTAGGTTCCAGTGTCCTGTCTAGTTTCGTGTTCACCATTTATTGGTCGTGTTTGAGTAATGTTTATTTCTCTGATGAGTCTTCCCAGTGAATAAACTGCACTTTAAGTTAACCTCTTGGTTTTGAGTCCTGCGTGTGGGCCCTCCATCCTACCTGCATCACAGCACACTACGACTGCTCCGTGACAGTAATCTGATCAAAAAAAAGAGTGTAGTGAGCAAGTCGTATAAATACTGCAGTGACCAATTAGAGATGAGAGAACTGTCAAAGGGAAAGTCTTGAAATGACACAAGAGTTAGGAGATGAAAACAGAACAATCAGACTGAAAAGAGGAAGCTCTAAAACCCAATTGTAATATTTGTCTTTGTGTTATATCACCAAAATAACATCAACTTAGTGCTGTTATACTTCAAATACCAGAAAAATCTGACTCTTTCTTTTTTTTTTTTTTTTTTTTTTTTGGCTTGACTTCATTGTAGGCAAAATGATGAAGAGTGCTCCATTGCCCATAAGTAAGTAAAATTTGAACAACAACAGATACACACACAGCCATGCAAATAAAGACACAGAAACCAACATATTTCTGTTTTAACTTGAAGTTTTATATATAAAACTGAGGCACCACATAATATCAGAATCCAGTATTTTAGATTATTTATTGTATACTACGAGTGTGCAACAATAAGTGAGAGTAGAAGAAAATTTTTCAGTATGTGTCAAAAGTTTGATTACACTTATTCATAGAAGGATTTGACTGTGTTTACTATTTCCTACAGTTTACAACATTCAGGACTTCAGAGCTATAAAATAACACAAATAAGATTATGATACGTCAAAAGTCCAAATAAATGAAATTGTGTTTTACATTTTAAGTAAACTATTTTGCTTTTATTAGTTGGGGACATTATCTCCACTTGCCTTCTTAATGTATTTAGGAATGTAATTTCTGAATGAGTTACAGGTCCTCGCAGGATGTAAAAACTAGACTGCTAAGATAAACCTAAAATACTGTTTGTAATATTTGCGTTGTATTTATATATCACCACAGTAATATTAAAAATCTGTACTTTTGTTGCTATTTTAGCAAATTCTTCTTAAATGTTTGAAACCTAATTTATTTTTTTTTAACTCTTGACTTCACAGTTGGTACCTTCCAGAAGTTTAGTCGGTGGGGTAAGTATAAGTAAAAGCTGGATGGCAGAACAGCACATATGTTTAAAAAGAAATGTAAACAAACCAACTCATTTCTCTTTGAACATTTGAAATGTTGAAAGTAAAATGCTTCGTCTGTATTTTTTTGTTTGCCACATTAACATATTAACAGAGAGTATCTTAAAGTGGTGACTGAAGAAGGTTGAACTTTTACAACATTTTGATTTATTCAGAATATTATTGAACACCACATAGACATAAAAGACTACTTATAATGAGCTGTAAGGTTCAGCAGTAAAATCAGAATCCAGTAGCTTCATTTATATTTTGTTTTCAAATCATCTCGTCTTAACTGCTGAATCAGACATGTGGCAGACGGTGCTTGACGCAGGATGGACAAGTAATAGGAAAAGAACTAACAGGAAAAAGCTTAAGACTAGAAAACAATGGAAATAGTCAGTTGTGCAAATCGAGGATGGTGAGCAACTGGTAGAAATACTTCAGCAACCAATCAGAGAACAGGATGCCGGCAAGGAGTGGTGAGGAAACTACTGGCAGACAAGTCAGGGAGGTGAGAGTAACAAGTTGTGTAATGACTGAAGAGTTAGGACATGAAAACAGAACAACCAGACTGAATGGAGGAAGATATCAGACATTTTAAATACTATTTGCAGTATTTGTATTTCATCCAAATAAATTAGAAACAGTCAGTCCATTAATTGTTCTCTTTAACAAATTCTTATGAAATATCTTGACTCCCTTTTCTTTCTTTCTTTTTTGTTTTTACTTCACAGTTGGTGATCGTCTGCATAAAAGTAAGTAAAAATTAAATGGCAGAACAACATATCTTTATCTTCATGCATTTTCAAAAGCACAGACGCAAACAAACACATTTCTGTTTTAACAATGGAACAATGCGGTTTTCGTCCTGGTTGTAGAACACTGGACCAGTGCTCTTTATCCTCTCAGGAATACTTGAGTGTGCATGGGAGTTTGCCTAACCAATCTACATGTGTTTTGTGGACTTGGAGAAGGCATTCGACCGTGTCCCTCTAAGTGTCGTGTGCCTGTGGGGGGTGCTTTGGGAGTACGGGGTGCCTGGCCCATTATTACGGGCCATTCAGTCCTTATGAAACTGCTGCAAAAGCTTGCTCCTCGTAGCCGGTAATAAGTCGGACTCGTTCCTGGTGGGTGATGGGCTCCACGAGGGCTCCTTCGTCACAGATTCTGTTCATAAATTTTATGGACAGAATTTCTAGGCTTAGCCAAGTGGCAAAAGGCTTTCACTTGGGTGATGGCCTCCAAATGGCACTGGAACAGTTCGCAGCCGAGTGTGAAGCGGTGGGAATGAGGATTAGCACCTCCAAATCTGAGGCCATGGTCCTCAGCCGGAAAAGGGTGGAGTGCTCACTCTGAGGCAGAGGCCTAAGTGCCCCAAGTGGAGGGGTTTAAGTATCTCGGGGTCTAGTTTACAAGTGACGGGTGAAAGGAGCGGGAGATCAACAGACAGAATCTACACCCTCACCTATGGTGACAAGCTGTGGGTAGTGACCGAAAGAACGAGATCCTGGATGCAAGCTGTTGAAATGAGCTTCCTCCGAAGGGTGGTTAGAGATAGGGTGAGAAGTTCAACCGTCCGAGAGGGGCTCAGAGTAGAGCCGCTTCACCTCCACATCGAAAGGAGCCAGTTGAGGTGGTTTGGGCATCTGATAAGGATGCTTCCTGGGTGAGGTGTTCCGTCATGTCCCACCAGGAGGAGGCCCCGGGGCAGACCCAGGACACGCAAGATTATATCTCTCGGCTGGCCTGGGAACGCCTTGGTGTTCCCCCGGACAAGCTGGAGGAGGTGGCAGGGGAGAGGGAGGTCTGGGTTTCTCTGCTTAGGTTGTTGCCCCCGCGACCTGACCCCGGATAAGCGGAAGAAGATGGATGGATGGATGAAATATTACTGAACAGCTCGCATACTTTATATACTACTACTAATATATATATTTTTTTATCAAATCATAAGTTTTAATTTCTGGGCGAGGATACAGTTCCAACATTAATATTCAAAGTTGTATCTTTTTGTGATTTTAATTATAGTTTTAAATGACTCACTCGTTTTAAACACTTGTAATGGGCTCTAAGTCAGTGTGTAAAAAGTTGCATTTTTAAAAACTTTACATTTTAACAAGTTCATAATAATAAAGATTTGTTGTAATGTCTTTATTTCTTCTCTTTGTTTATCTTGAACGTTTTTCCTCAGAAGCTTCACAAGGTAAGTGAAACACTAAACAGAAAAGAAACAAAGATGTGTGTTTTGTGTAAATACAGTAAGCGACAGTGGAAACATTTTTACAGAAACCTCTGCACTAACCTTCCATCCCCAAAAAGTGCTGCAACTCACGCCTGGATGACTGCACTGAGAACATCACAATCGTTTTGATTTTTGAGTAGATGGGTTTTAGCTGTTCCCCAGCCCACTGTCACTCCAGATGCACGACTGTGGCGTGGTCAACATACTTTACCTTAACTGATATTGGTCAACATACTTTACCTTGAAGATATTGTGAGGAATGCCAGGGTAAGCTATGGTCATTTTAACCCCTAAATAACCAGCCACAGGAGTGCCTTGTGTAAGACTGAGAATTTCAGAGCAAAACATCTTTTGTATTTCCATGCTGCAGTCATCTTGCATGGACACATACGGCAGAGTCCATTTAACAAAAGAGTGTTGAGTCTACAGAAATAACCCCATCCTGTCTCTGCAGTCATTTACCTTAACTGAGACAGATTTAATCACAGAGTGATTATGCAGTGCCTCTGGGGAAAAATACCTCACTATATTTATTAAAGTGCAAAAAGATGGATGCGATTTCAGTAATAAGCTGTTATTAGTGTAGATTAAGACAGACGACAATCACAATATATAAAAATCAAGGACAAGGCATCCTATATATCAATACATTTTTGGAGGTAGCAGTTGATTCTACTTTATGCCTTTTTTTGACAGAAGATCCACTTTTCTCCTGCTGAATAATTTATTAGTCTAATATTGTAATAAGATAAGATAACTCTTTATTGTCACTGCACAGTCATACATAGTACAGTAGTACAATGAAATTGGAAAACTGTCCTACGTCGGCACTACATATAACACAACACACGACACGATACGACGCATCACAATGCAACACAAACAACACAACACAGTATATTAACTTAGTAATTTTAAAAGAAGAAGATTAAGTGTATGTGTATTGCACACTGTTATTATTGCACATTTATTACTATTGCACCTTGTTATAAATATAAATATTATTATTGTTATTGTTTTTACCGTTGTTACCTCCCCCCCAAAGAAGTCCAGGGAGGTAGCCAATCAGGTCAGCTATTTGCATTGATTAGGGCTGTTGTCCTGTTGTAAAAGCTGTCCTTGAGTCTGTTTGTTCGGGACCTCAGCAGCCTGAACCTCCTGCCAGACGGCAGCAGCTTAAACCCCCGGTGTCTTCGGTGTGTACAGTCCCGTAGGATGCTGCGTGCCCTCTTGAGACAGCGAGTGCTGTACAGGTCCTTCAGGGAGGGAAGAGGATGTCCAATGATTTTTTGGGCCATATTAATGACCCTCTGGAGTGCCTTTCTGTGTGTTGTGGTGCAGCTGGAAAACCATACACCGATGCAGCACACTTTCAGTGGAGCAGCGGTAGAAGACGGTCAGCAGCTCCTTCTTCAGGTCCATTTTTCTGAGGATTCTCAGAAAGTGGAGACGCTGTTGGCCCTTCTTTAAAACCGCAGAGGTGTTAGAGCTCCATTGGAGGTCTGTGTCTATGTGCACACCCAGAAACTTGAAACTGGAGACCCTTTCCACGCACTCCCCGTTGATGCTGACAGGCTGCAGCTCAGACTTCCTCCTTCTGAAGTCAACTTTTTCTTGGTGGTATTGAGGTCCAGGTTGTTATCTACACACCAATCTGCTAGCCTCTGAACTTCAGCTCTGTACACCGTCTCATCTCCCCCAGAGATGAGCCCCACCACGGTGGTATCATCTGCAAACTTGATGCGTTGTCTGGGTGGGTACTAACACAGTCATGTGTGTACAGAGTCTACAGTAGGGGACTCAGTACACAGCCTTGTGGAGAGCCAGTGTTGAGGCTGAGGGCTGAGGAAAGATGAGGCCCCACTCTAACTCTCTGTACACGGTCTAAGAGGAAGTCTCTGATCCAGCAGCAGGTGGTAGAAGGAAGTCCAATTTCCAGCAGTTTAACTATTAGTCTGTCCGGGAGTATCGTATTGAAAGCAGAGCTAAAGTCAACAAAGAGCAGCCTGGCGTAACGGCCCTGCACTTTCAGGTGAGAGATGGTGGTGTGGAGCGTTGTAGCAATGGCATCTTCAGTTGATTTGTTAGCTCTGTATGCAAACTGGAGCGGGTCGAGTGTGGGTGGCAGGCAGGACATGATGTGACGTCGGACCAGTTTCTCAAAGCACTTCATTATAACAGGTGTTAGAGCAACTGGCAAAATCCAACTAACTTCCGCCTGTTCAGTTCACAAAGTCTAATGCTGGGGTGTGTGGTGTTGTCCGTTTTTAGGCTGTTGTAAATACACAGTTTGTCACATGAATTGCTTTGGTAATTATATTTAACGTTACATTTTTGACAGATATTCAAATGAATCAAATAAGGCTTTATTTATAACAGTTTAAGGTGTAATGGTTTGTGCATTGGTTAGTCATATACACTTTGTTGTCTCATCTAGCATCATAATCAGGTTTTGTTTTTATTTCATCTTAGATTTTCCAGCTGCTGTGCCTGAGCAGCCACCCAGAGACCCTTTGCTGCAGTTAGTCTCCCTGCAGGAGGCGTCTGGCTGCTGGCTGCTTGATCCAGCTCTGGCTGCTGCACTGGGAAAGACCGACGAGGAGGTGGAAAAGTCAAAGCCTGAAAAGGTGGGCTGTTGCTTTGGCTGTTGAAATAGTAACACAAATGTAAGATACTGTATAACAGATTCCATAGCATGATCTGAATGAAAACTGGAATTACAACACAACATAAAACAAATGGAAATAAAGTCAGACTAACTGTAGGCCTTCTTGCTGCATGAAAATAAGCATCTGTATATCAGACACTCACACTCATGAGCAACCACTGAGCTGCACTAAGGTCTGATATTGTCCAGGAACCACAAAGCAGCAGAAATCATTTTCATCATCAAAAGTTCTTAAAGTCTATCACCGTCTTATTTTACATTTATATTATTCTATTATTTGCAGAAATTAAGATGATAATTTTCCTGTTTCCTGTTTTATCTGATTGTCTTTCACTTGATGAATTAGGCCAGCAGTGAAGTGTGGGCCACCATCCTGGCTCTGATCTGGCTTCATGGTTTCAAGATGGATGCAAAGGACGAGTGGGAGCTTCTGGCTGTGAAGGCTGCCTCATGGCTCCAAGCTCACAAAGGTAGTAATCATCACAATGAAAATAAAATGATATAGTCAGCTTTTTCCCCCATATCAATTTCTATAATCATTGTGTGTTTTGTGTTTTTAGCATTGTGTGTGTCAGAGTGTGTGGATGCTGGAAATGTCCTGCTGGGTTGCAGCGTGAAGAAAGAAGCTCTGGGACTCTGAGGGTTTTCTTAAAGTGACTTCACCTTCAGCACTGTTAAGCAGAAGGATACTGACTTACACTATACTGTGTTGCTGTCTTTAGTCTGACCCTTTAATTGTTATAAAATCATTATTTTCCTTGAATCCAAATTGGTATTTAACATTGGATTTAACACTGTAACACGTGTCTGCAGAATTATCTGAATACTCCAAACACACTTTCTGACATCTACTGTAGAAGCTCAGTCAGAAGGTGTTTTCATTCTTTCTCTTCCACTAGATGTGATTGACTTGTTTCATTCTCACTAACACAACCTCCTGTCAAATGTTGCTGACTCAACACTAATAAAACACATGATTTGGTAACACAGACTTGTTTCTCTGCATTAAAGTCTTTAATTCAATTCAATTCAATTTTATTTATATAGCACCAAATCACAAAAACAGTCGCCTCAAGGGGCTTTATATTGTACGGTAGATCGTACAATGATACGATCTACTGTACAATATAAAGGAGAGTTTCAGTATGTGTTTTTCTGGATGAACACTTCATTTTCTCTTTAAATGGTGGCATTTAGAGGTGAACTCTTCACTTGGTCTTGTAGCCAGTTACTTGTGAATTGCTTTGTCTGGTCTCTCACCTAGGACTTATTTGCCCCTGCAAAGTCCCCCACCACGATACAGTAGTGATTCATCGAGGGTGATAGATAAAAATCTGTATATCTGGTTGTAAATGCTACTTTAGAGTGTGAGCTTCTAGCTGCAAAGGCTGAGTGTACAAAATGGAAGTAAAAACAAAAGTAAGTGTTCAGTTTGTGATGGTTATGCTGAGTTGCTACAGTTGGTCAGTTAAGATTAATGCCTGTTTAATTGTGTGTGTGTGTGTGTGTGTGTGTGTGTGTGTGTGTGTGTGTGTGTGTGTGTGTGTGTGTGTGTGTGTGTGTGTGTAAACAGATTTGCTACATCATTGCATCATCCTAGTGCCTGTATACAGACAGTTTGGTAAAGGGCATCTGAAGTTATGCTTCATATTCCATATAATGAAGCAACTGACATGTGGTCTCTGGGGCTGGTAGCTGTTACAGGGGTGCCACTCTACCCTGGGAATATGGATTATGATGTTTTGAAATTCATCATACATACTCAGGGTCAGCCATCAGATTATATACTAGACTCTGGCATGAGAACTGAATATTATTTCATAAAAGACAACTACAGCGAACAGTGCTGGACATTTAAGACTGGAAAACAATTTCAATATGAGACAGGATTCTAATCCCAGGAAACTCGATATATAAAAACCTCAGCGCCTTGATGACCTGAACAGGTTAGAACAGGAACTGAAAGTGGCCAACATTTATTTATCAGCTAATTAAACAGATGTTGGCTTTGGATGCTGAGGCTGAAGAAGTCACTTGGATTTGTGATGAAATGTTTCTCCCACTGAAAATGCTACTTCCACATGAACAGAATCAACTTTTTGGGATTCTGTGCTTAAGTACAGATACTAGTGCTCAAAATACTCCAGTAAAGGTTGAGGTAATGATCCAACTTCTTTATTCAAGTAAAAGCAAAGAAGCAGAGGCTCTAAAATGTACTAAAAGTAAGAAAATAAAAAAGTAGCTCTTTGGGGGACGTTTCTACCACTTATTTTTCTCCAAAGCTAACTGAACCTTGTACTATATTAATGTAATAATAAAATCATATAAATTAATAGGGATACAAGCTTTACTTCAGTCTAATTCAATTTAATTCTAATGAATGTATTCAGCTTGAATCAGTAAAATAAAACAGGAGCAGATGAAAAGTATTATTATTATATATATTATATTAAAAAAATCTAAATTTTCTGTTGCCTACATTGTGGGTGAGTTTGCCTCTAAACAGGAAAATGAGTAGGGCTGAGGTTACAGTGGGATTCATGAGGTGGGGAACCCTACAATCAGCAGTGTTGGGCAAGTTACATTGAAAAAGTAATTAGTTATAGTTACTAGTTACTTCTTCAAAAAGTAACTGAGTTAGTAACTGAGTTACAATATTCTAAAAGTAATTAATTACTTGAAAAGTAACTATTGCGTTACTTTAAAAAAACGTTTGACCCTCTGGGGTCCAGGGTATAATTGGCCATTTTTAACTACTTTTGATTTTCCCTCCACATTTTACCTTTAAAAACTATTTACTTTGCCTTGTTTGGTATCATTCTTTTCAGCACAACCTCATGTGTCTGAATTTACAGTTATGTTTTCATTTTGACATACTGTATTAACACAATTGATCTAAAAACAGACAAAAAAATATAAAATCAGAGTAGAAAAAGTTATATTTTTTACTGTAACAACCACAAACATGTTTAATGAATCATATTTCATAACTTTAAATGCAAATATAAATTGTCAATTTTAAAATCCTATGCACAACTTTTGCAAACAACAAAGTTATTTGCATCCATTTACCTTTTACCTTGATTTTTTAAAATAACCATTTCAAACTATTTACAGAACAATCAGCTGTTCTTAAGATGTCACACAAATTATTTGTGCCACTCCAAAAAAATAATTTCTGTCCACTATAAAGGAGAACATCACAGCCTGATACCTGCAGGTCTGACAGCAGCAGGTGTCACTCCTGTTTCTACCTGGAGACAGCAGTCGCCTCATTGTTCTGACACACAACACAAAACTATCCAGAACACGACACACTGACTACACAAGACAACACATTAACTACACACTCCAAACACGCTAAACGTCACAAATCTCTCACATCTCAAAACTCGCTCTCTCTCTTTTTCTGCTGCCTCTCTCTCTCTCCCTCTCGCGGTCACTCCTAAAACTTCCCGTTTTTTTTTTTTTGTTTGTTTGCTTGTTTTTTGCTCATAAGCAGAGAGTGCTTGGTAGCGCTGTCCTTAGACAGTAAACGTGACGAAACTATTGAGGAAAAAACGCCGCGTATATATTGTTTATCATGACTCTGGTTTTACGTGGCCTATCAACACAACTTAAAAACTGGTATATATCACCTTGTTGCTTTGTCTTTAAGTGGTCATGTGATTGGCTTACCACGACTACTTTATTCTTCCTCAGTCAAACAGCAGCACTCATGCGATTGTTTTGCCTCCTTAGCTCCAGGTGTTGTGCTAGACCAGGGGTCAGCAACCTTTAACACCCAAAGAGCCATTTGGACCCGGTTTCTACGCAAAAGAAAACACTGGGAGCCGCAAATACTTTTTGACATCTAAAATGAAGATAACACTGTGTATATTGTTTTTTTACCTTATGCTTTGTATAAACAACTATAGTGTGTTGCTTATGAAATCCATGAAGTGCTACGGAGAAAATTAAATTTTATTTATGTAATGAACACATTTTCAACCCTTAAAAAATAATAACAAAAAAGAAAGTCAACCAGTTGAAGGTCTCTTTTAAATGAATTAAAAAGCTGAACTTAAATTATCCATGTAGCAAACAAAAACAGTGAGCCGTCATCCTTATATCGCCCTCTGGGCTATCGGAGTGTAGCGAAGCCTTGACCAGAATTTAAAAAATAATTGGAAAAAAGCATTATGCTCCTAAAAAATTAAAAATAAATATTTTCAAAATATCTGCATATTTATTTTACCTGGTTAACATGCTTCGCGGGCGTGGCCCGCAGTGCCGCTGCAGGAGAGGCAGACGTACCCGAGTGTCATCCGCAATCACGCCTCACCGGCTTGCTCTCTCTGTTGTTGTTTGTATGTGTCGGGCTGTGAGCTGGAAAGCTACAGCCAGCTGTGTGTGTGAAAAGCGATCAATAAAGAGATGCTGAAGAGCATGTTCATGTAAACATCGTCGGGTCTGCCGTGATGTGTTTACAATTGGACTTCTGCTCCTGAAACTCTGCGCACAGTGTCTGCTGTACGATCGGAGCTGTACGAAGTCACTTTCATCTTTACGCAGGACTGTAAGCTGTCGTCTGTGAGGCGTGAGCGGTGTTTGTTTTAAACATAGTTCATGGTGGAGAATAGTTGCTCACATACATATGTGGATCTGAAGATCGACATTCCACAAATTAGGCATACTGGTAGGCCACTCTCGTCAGAAGTAAATACAAATGAATCTGCCCAGGCATCATTAAATGTTGTATTTTATTCAGATATTTTTCTTTTCTTACATTTCTCCATACTTGGCCTACCGGGGGCTGAAAGTCTCGGTAAATGCATGTCGTTTCGGCGGGTATACCGGCTTCCACGAGTGTGACGCTTATTTTGAGCGACGAAAAATAATAAAATATAACTTTATTCTGATCTTGAAATACAAAAATAATCGTCCAATTTAGAACTACAAGTTTTAAAAAAGAACTAACACAAATAAAATACACTTCAGTTAAATACTTATAATTTATTTTTCCAAACCATGCAGAGCCGCAATATAAGGACTAAAGAGCCGCATGCGGCTCCGGAGCCGCAGGTTGCCAACCCCTGTGCTAGACAGTGATCGTGACTACCGTCCGTGGGAGCGCGCGCAGCTGCTTAAGGCCTTGTGAATTGTTTCTTGTTTCCTGTTTTATTGTGAAGGTCCGTGTCTCATGTGAGTGAATTCAGTTTTGCTTCCCCTGTCTCGTCTTGTCAATTACTTCCAGCTGTGTTCCCCACCTGTGTGTAATCTCCCTGTGTTCTTCTGTGTGTATTTAAGTCGTGTCTATTCATGTACTAGTTGCTGATAACAGATTGGACAGCAAATACAGTGACTTTTTACAGGTGTATACAAATGGGTCAAAAGATCCTAAGACTGAAGCAACTAGTGTAGCAGTGGTAATTCCGGAGTTGAATATCAAGATTGCGCAAAGAACATCAACTCGTCTGGATGTATACGCAGTTGAATTGTATGCCATACTGCTGGCTCTAGAATGGCTGGAAGACAGCAGAGTCTCCAAAGTACTGATATGCAGTGATTCATTGTCCGCATTATTAAGTATTGAACAAGGATACACAACTACCCATCAGCAAATTCTGTATGACATTCTTTTTGCTCATCATAGACTGTCTGACCAAAATAAACATGTAGTAATAATGTGGACTCCGGCTTATGTGGGTATTTTGGGTAATGAAAGAGCAGATAGGTTGGCCAAAGCAGCTGTTAAAAGAGTCGACATAGATGTACAGATACCACTGTCAAAATCTGAAGGGAAAAGTGTAGTTTGGACAGAAAGTAGGAACTTCTGGCAAATGGCATGGGATAATGAAACAAAAGGGAGACATTTATATAGGGTGCAAAACACAATAGAAGCTAAGAGGAGTAGCGGATTAAAGAGACAAGAGGAGGTTGTTATCAGTAGAATACGAACGGGCCACTGCTTTTTAAATGGTACTCTTTTTAGGATGGGAAAACATCCGACTTGTGTGATGGGTGCACTGATATGGAGACGGTTGAGCATGTACTCCTTAGTTGTAGGAAGTATGCAAGTCACAGGAGGGTGATGTGGGGTGAAATGAGTGGTGGAAGGGAACTTACGTTTGAACAAGTGGTTAATGAGTTAAGTCACGGTGAAGGGAAAGTGGTGGTTTTTCGTTTTTTGAGAAATACTGGTCTCATCAAGAGGATCTGAGGATTCAGGAGTGACGGACGATTAACAGCCAGGAGATGGCAGTGATGCAGTTTTGGATGCAAGCTGCCGTTAAACTTGACTGAAGAAGAAGAAGAAGAAGTACTAGTTGCTGTTCTATCTCTAAGTCTCCTCTCTGTGTGTTTTCCCTGCCATCCACCTTCTTATGCCTCTGCTCACCCTCCTTCATGTTCATGTTTGCTGTTTAGTATTTTAGTTTTTGACAGTTTAGATTATCTTTAGTTCCGTTTTGCCATTTTTCACTTTGTGCTTGTACTTTACAATAAACCACCTTCATCTCAGCGAGTGCCTGCGCGTGGATCCTGAGTGATTTTCTCCACACGGCTCATCCCCTTGGCCGTGACAGGAAATCAGAATGTGCAGGGAATTAGTAAGGATGAAAAAAGGGCAACTATGAAGAGTGGAGAGGTGCTTGGTCCAAATGACACACCTGTGGAGGTATGGAGGTGTGTAGGAGAGAGGGCGGTGGACTTTTTAAGCAGGTTGTTTAACTCAATCTTGGGCAGTGAGAGAACGCTTAGGAATGAGGATGTGTACTGGTGCCAACTTTCAAGGGGAGGAAGAAACTGTTGACGAGGTGCCAAAGCATGTGTAGTGTCTGTCTTATCTACTGATGGTTCTTACTTTATCTTATAATTAAAATAACCATACTTGGGATGGGCAGGCGATTGTTTTCATGTGTCTGTTCATTAGAAACAACAATGGTAAAACCATCATCTACCTCCGCTGACTTGTTTATTTCCCACATAAACATTTCACATTAAAGACGGGTAGAGTTTGGTGTCATCAACATAACAGAGAAAATTGATATTAAATGTGTAGGAGAGATGACCAATTGGAAGTAGCTAGATAAGAAATGGTAGAGGTCCCTGAGGACACCAGTAGGAAGTGGAAATGGCTGGAATTTGATATTTTTGAGTTGAATTAACTGAGTGCAGCTGAAGAGAGGACGAACTAGTTCAGGTGTGTGTCAGTAATATCAAGTAAGGTTTGTTATACCTGCATCATTTATATTGTGAAAGCTCTAACTTTGATAACAGAGTTAATGGCATATTTCAACTCTGAAGCAAGTTTTCACATTTGATTTTGATTTTAATCCTCTGTAGACCGCTATCTTCAATCATGTTATCATTGTGAGTCTTAACCAAGTGGTGGATTAGCCTCCACCTCTGAAAAGGATAGAGTGGAGTGAAAAACAGAAAAGTCAGTGATGTACTAATGTAGCAAAAATAGGAAACATTACAACTGTAAATGTTTTCTTCCTTGTCTGCAGATTAACAGTCCACAGGTTGGGTGCTCGCACTCTGATTCGTTCCCTGAAGATGAAGGAGAGAGAGCTCAGAGGACAGCAAGATGGAGGAGTGAAGGAGAAGGTGGTGCAGCTCAGTGTCCAATCAGGAGTGAGCAGTTCTTTCACTGCCTTCATTGCTGTCAACAAAGACAACGGAGAGGCGATCCAAGGACCTCTGCACCGCAGACATATTCTACCACCCTGTGAGGTTTGTTTAAAGCAAAAAAAGCAATACCATGAAACTGTTAATAGACTCAGAAGAGCAACTTAAAATCAAACTATTTATGTAGTAGGTGTTTCTTTGCCAATGTCTTTTCTCTGCATTAGAAAGTAATAAGCCAAATGGAAGTACAACACACATCTATGCATTTCTATAAAAACTGACCTGCCCTGAACTCATACTCTCTCTCTCTCTCTTTGTTTTTCCTTAAAGTGATGGCTGTCCATTCTTCCTTTAAAAGGTGTAAATATAAACCTGAATGAATGGGAGTAGAAACTGTGTGTGTGTGCATGAAGACATGCTTGTGTCGCTGTGATTTAACAGATTTATACATGTAGCAGAGTGATAATCATATATAATAATCATTGAATAGTAATAATATTATTGAACAGGTTAAACATTTAGATATTACAAAAAGTTGCAAAAAAGCAAAAAATAATACACACAGCTGTGAAGTCAGCTGCACATAAATAACATCAGTACAATGACAACTTTAATCAGAGTGAGTTCAGAAGATCCAAAAGTGAGACACTAAAAACAAGCTAGTGAAAGCAAAAAGTGACTTTGAAAAATTTATTTCAAGGAATTAAAACACTGATAGGAAAAAACTAAACATGAGAAGAATGGCAATCCTGCAGCGACCAATCAAAGAAGATTGTAATGGCTGCATTGTAAAGAAGTGAGTGAAGAAAGCTGAATTTTTTTTAGTTTTTCTGAGATATGCAGAGTTTTAACGAACAATTTGAACATTATTATTCATTTACATTATTTGTTCTCAACAGAGATGGGCAGTAATGCGTTACAAGTAACGTGTTAGTGTAATCTGATTACAGGCACTTGCCCTGGTGGCCATTCTTTCAGTGGGCATTTCTCAACAACAACTACAAACACTAGTGAAGTGAATGGGCATTTAATTAAAAAATGAAACATTTAATTCAATAATTAATGGCATATTTAATTAATTCATTTGGTCACTCCTGGCCCTCCACACCTCACTGCCATGATTGTTTGTGTAGTTATTGGATTGTAAAACTACTAGAATAGAATAGAAAACACATAAGATGCAGTCTCTGTTTTTTCTTCACCTTATTGATTTGAGCTGAACTGAAATAAATCCGTTCTTTTCTGTATGGCAATGACCAGGACCTGTCCCAGCTGTCTCTGGTGGATTCAGTATTGTCTCCAATGTTTCTGATAACTTCCAGTTTGGGAAGTTTCCCATGTAGGTGAGGAATGCAGTGACTGACAGACTACCCCTCCTTGATTTAGGACCCATGCCAAACACTGAGTAAAGAGTTCCTTGCATTAAACCTGCACAGCTGTTTTCACATTTATAACAAATCACCCAAGTGACCGTGATCGTATAGTTAGTGCTCTGAGTTGTTGCCTAAACAACCCCTCTTCAAATCTGAGTTACAGCAGAGAGAATATGGCACTGAAGCAATGATGACAGCTTTAATAACCTATTTCATCTTCAATTATTCTTGTATGAAATTCTCTTAAAGTAGCAACTGAATTTCAACCAACTCAGCTAGCTCTGCATATTTTATTTCCTCTGTTAAAATAAAACGTGGCAGAGCCCAGCTGTAATTGTACCTTGCATTAATATGGTGTATTATTGATGGTGACACAGCACTGCTTAGCATGTCGTCCTGAATCTCACAGGTGTGCCGATGACCTGTGCAGTATATGAGGCACTAAAATCCTGGTGGATTTCTGGGATATGAACAGGAGGGAGTCATGTGAGCTCTATCAATATTGCACCACTTACGTCTCAGACCTGTATTTATGTATTTATGCACTGAAATCGTGCTGTAATATCCAGTTAGCTGTCCACATTTGTACTGGTCTCTAATAGCAGCCAAATTATAAGAGCTTTCATTAGTGATGGTGAAATGAAGCCTTGTGACGAACTGAAGCTTTCCAGCCAACTGGTCGACTCACGGTTCGAAGCATTGTGATGATTCATTGGCTCTACTGCGCCATCAAGTGGACGATTAAAGTCAAATAGGCTCAGTGATTATAATGATGTGATGTGTAAACCTCTAAACTTAATAAATGAATTGTTTTCATGGTTATTTATCCCAAATATTGTCTCAGTATGTCTGATACAAAAGAGAAAGTGGAAACTATCAGGACAGAGTTTTGGTATGATTGTGTAACTGTGTAATCATGCTTATGTACATCTGAATAATGACACAAACTAGTGTGTGGTGCTTCACTTTTTAATAAACTAAAAGACAGAAATCAGACTATAAGATCTGTGGTGTTGTTGATTTATATTATAGTACTTATCATTTGTGATATTTATTACTGTGTGCATACTTTATTAGGAGAGATGAGATCTAAATGTTGCCAGACAGGGGAAAATCTTCTCTTCCTTGCTGGTTCCTTCGAAGAAGAAATGCTCAAGTAAGTATGTAACTGGGACATAATCCAATTCCACAACACAATGTGATGGGAATCAGCTGTGTTTTGCTGCCCAATTTATTTAGAATCTGGTGCAAACCGGCGAGCCAGTTCCTGAATCAGTCATGTGGTACGGACTGCCCGCGAGGCCTCGAACATCACTGCATACGTAATCAAAGCAAGCCTCGATACGTGCTTTACAAAACTACCCCGAGATTACCGACACACGCTTCAAAGCTTCAACATACAGGAGACATCACTACTGCACACAGCCTTCACACGACAACAGGTGCACCACACTGCTAAGTGTGTTTTGTGTTTAGAGTTTTGGTAAATGGGAGACTGAGCTTTGCAAATGGTGTCCTAACCAGATGAATAGTGTTTAAGATTTTGGCAACTGTGGGATTGATTTGATGAAAGAGTTTTCATAGTTGACAGTTTAGTTTTTACAATGGGGTTTAGTGTTTTAGCAATTCAGAAAAACTGTAATACATCTGTGCTTTTCCCAGCAACTGAGGCTTTTACCCTGCATAGTTTAAGGTATGATAAAGCACTGACCTTATACATGGCACAAAATACACATTTTAGCTGGGAGCTGGACATTCACAGGGGAAAGGCCCCATTGTACAACAACAACAATAGTAATAATAATAATACATTATTATTAGTCAGGCAAGTATATCATATACCAAACATGATTCCAAACTAATGAAAGTTTTTGCATTCTTCACATCAGGTCAAAATGTACATTTTGAATGTAAAATGACATTTTGGCACAGTTTTAGTGTTTTCCAGGCATCGCTGGTTTACACATTCACCTGCAAAGTAAGAGGTCACTGGTTAAATTCCATTTGGTTACTTCAGGAACTTTTTGGGGTTACTTCAGAAAGGGACATCTTCGTCAAAGCCATGTTTGTGGTGGAATTTTGATCATTTACCACTGGGCATAAGATTTTCATCTCTAAAAATGTATTTTGTCCAGTCTGTCCCAAACTTCACATGTTTGATGACAGTCTGGCGACGACTACATGTCAATATCTGGTCACACATGGCGCCACAGTTCTCATATAACATTTTAATCAAGACTACCCCACTGTGATTGAAGTATTTCTTGCAAAACAATCATAACTAAACAAAACCTTTCATGTACTGTAAATGAACAGTAGGACAAAAAGATTACTAGTCATTGTGGAAAGCACGATGAATGTTTTTGTTTACATCGTTGGAACAAGGAAAAATTCCCCCACCACAAAAAGACAGAAATACTCATGAAAGCAACCTGTAGTGCAAACACGAGGCCAGAATTTATTACTTCCTGCACTAGAAACCTGCCGATGTTCCTGATATGAATAGATCACCAGTCTTCCTTGTCTTTATCTTATTATCTCCTGTTGAGATGTTGCAGCAGAAAATGCAGCCTGGCCTGTTGAAACACTATTTTTTTTCAGTGTTTCAACTGAAAAAATAGAATGCTTTTGATCCAAAGTAGAATGCCTTTGATCCTTTGTTATGTCATCATCTTGCCGAGAGACAAAAACCCTTAAGTAGGGGCTTTGCTCTGTTAAACTTTAGTGCTTAACGGACCTTGACCTGACAGCAACCAAAACACTTTTGGAGAGTTTTGAGAGAATTTTGCATTTCTCAGCAATTCACCGACCAAGCCGACACATTCCACCATGTCAGCTAACCCATCCTTCCGCTCAAATGAGCTTGAAATAGTTGAAGGGAGCATTTTGGGAAACCACTATAAGGTAGAGGCTTTCCTCGGAGAAGGGGGCTTTGGTATTGTAGCCAAATGTTGTGATACCATGACCAACCGAGCTGTGGCTATTAAAGTGAACAAGAGCCGCCCTGATATTCTGCAACAGGCAAAACTGGAAATTTTCATCCTGGAGCAGCTGAGAAGGTTGGATCCAGATGCCGCCAACATTGTTCAATGGAACGGCTTTTTTCACGACGGAGAGCGGGTTTGCCTAAAGTTCGAACTCCTTGATCAATGCTTGTGGGACTACATACGGGACCGGAAAAACCAGGGTCTCCCCATAAGCGAAGTCAGGCCAATTTTAGGTCAGCTCACAAATGCTCTGTCCCACCTGGGTTCTGTGGGAATAGTGCACGCTGACCTCAAATCTAGAAACATCATGGTTGTAAACCGCCATGAGTTTCCCATCAAAGTCAAACTTATAGACTTTGGCCTCGCATGTCCTGCGTCTGCAGTGATGCCTGGTGAGCGTGTCGGGACAGTTGGTTATAGTGCACCTGAGGTTATGCTTGGCCTTCCTTACAATGAAGCAATTGACATGTGGTCTCTGGGGCTGGTAGCTGTGGAGCTTGGTACAGGCGTGCCACTCTACCCTGGAAATGAAGACTATGATGTTTTGAAATTCATCATAGAGACTCAGGGTCAGCCACCAGATCATGTTCTAGACTCTGGCGTGTACACTGAAGACTATTTCATTGAAGACAAAGACAACCAACAGCGCTGGACATTTAAGACTGACCAACAATTTCAGTATGAGACAGGATATGAGTCCCTGGAGACAAGATACATAAAACTGACGCGTCTCGATGACCTCGAACAAATAATGATGTTTAGTCGAGGACAAGAAAATGGCCAACGTTTATTTGTCAGCTTAATTAAACAGATGTTGGCCTTGGATGCAAACCAGCGCATAACACCCTCGGAGGTTCTCCGGCATCCCTTTTTCAACCCTAAGAGTTCCCTGTGCATTGACGCGAGTAGCACAGGGGGACAAAACCCTGTGGTCTTTCAGCACCCTTTAAACTTGGAAAGCAAGAGATCACAGAAAATCAACTGCGGTTTTCAAAACTCGGTTGAATTTTCTCAGCAAGTATTCGTCCACACATCAGCCAGTCCATCCTTCTGCTCAGATGAGCTTGAAATAGTTGAAGGGAGCATTTTGGGAAACCACTACAAGGTAGAGGCTTTCCTCGGAGAAGGGGGCTTTGGTATTGTAGCCAAATGTCGCGACACAAAAACCAATCAAGCTGTTGCCATTAAAGTCAACAAGAACGACCCTGATATTCTGCAACAGGCACATGTGGAAATTTTCATCCTGGAGCAGCTGAGAAGGTTGGATCCAGATGCCGCCAACATTGTTAAATGGAACGGCTTTTTCCACGACGGAGAGCGGGTTTGCCTGAAATTTGAACTCCTTGATCAATGCTTGTGGGACTACATACGGGACCGGAATAAACAGGGTCTCCCCATAAGCGAAGTCAGGCCAATTTTAGGTCAACTTACAAATGCTCTGTCCCACCTCAGTTCTGTGGGAATAGTGCACGCTGACCTCAAACCTGGAAACATCATGGTTGTAAACCGCCATGAGTCTCCAGTCAAAGTCAAACTTATAGACTTTGGCCTCGCATGTCCTGCGTCTGCAGTGATGCCTGGTGACTGTGTGGGGACGTTTGGTTATTGTGCACCTGAGGTTATGCTTGGCCTTCCTTATAACGAAGCAAGTGACATGTGGTCTCTGGGGCTGGTGGCTGTGGAGCTTGCTACAGGGGTGCCACTCTACCCTTCGGAGAATGACTATGATTATGTGAAATTCATCATAGAGACTCAGGGTCAGCCACCAGATCATGTTCTAGACTCTGGCGTGTACACTGAAAACTATTTCATTGAAGACAAATACAAGAAACGGCGCTGGACATTTAAGACGGAAGAACAATTTAAAGGCTCTGTTCCAGGGACAGGACATGAATCCCTGGAGACAAGATACATAATACTTACATGTCTGGATGACCTCGAACAAATAATGATGTTTAGACGAGGATCAGAAGCTGGCCAACGCTTATTTGTCAGCCTAATTAAAGAGATGTTGGCCTTGGATGCACACCAGCGGATAACACCCTCTCAGGTTCTCCGGCATCCCTTTTTCAGCCCTGGCCTCTCTAACAGGTTCCCATGTATCGACATTGAAAGACCATACAGAATCAATCTCCAGCATGGCATCTTCCACCCTGGACAAAAGTGATAAAAACACAAACTGGGGTTGGAAAAGAATATTAACAGCAAATTACAGTGGAAAAATTAATTAAGCTGCTCCAATAATGATCACTTTGGCTTTTTTTTTTAAAATTTTCACTCCCCCCACCCCAACCAGTCGCGGCAGATGACTGTCCCTTCCTGAGCCTGGTTCTGTCGAAGGTTTCTTCCTTTTTAAAGGGAGTTTTTCCTTCCCACTGTCGCTAAATGCTTGCTCATAGGGAATCGTCTGATTGTTGGGGTGGCCAAAACTCCAGGGGAACTAGCAATTCTTGTGAAAATTAAAAAACAAAAAAGCCTACCAATATTCAAAGCAGAGCAGTGGACCCCTTACCATCACATCAGTCCTTCAATCAGACCTAAAACCATGTTTACAGAAATAAATTCCATACAAATTGGAAATAAATTGTGTAATAATTGTTGTTTTTGATTGTTTATAAATATATAGTGCTACCCTTCAGCCTCCTAGTAGACATACCTGTGTTATAAATGTGAAACTCCTCTGATTTTCAGAAAAGTTGACCTCTGACCTTGAAGTCAAGGTCACTGAGATTTAAGCTTCACAGAGATTTTCAGTAGATGCAACCATGGTATTGACTTGAAAACTCTACACTCTCACAGACTTGGGTGTCCACAGCACCTCGCCATATACAAAAGATAAAGAGGTGTTTTTTCTAGGCTTTTTATAAAGATTACAAAATACAAATAACAAAAAGGACAACGCTATTTTGATATTGTCTAATGTAGCGCAAAAAACGAAACAAACCCAAAAATTAATAAATAAAGTAATTTTTTATCTTAAACTACTGGATAACAGCTCTTTTCTAATAACATTGAAGATGCTGTTTAACTGCTTTTCAGCAGTAGTGCCCTACTAATTAAAGACTTGTTACTTATAGAGGTACTTCATAAATAAGAGTAAAACAATATATATACATAAAAAAATACAACTTAATTCTCTTTTAAGACCTAAGCAACCTGTCAATGATGATCGCTGGTGCATTGCAACCATGATTGCACCGTGACACGAATGGATGGTTATGGGGCCAATTTTGTGAATAAACAACACTTTTAAAAAATGGATATTTAAACCATCTTCTAACAATCGTGTGTGACAAATGAACAAAAAAGTTGCTCCGATGACAGTAAGCTTTTCTGAAATGCCTGGCAGATCTTTATTGTGAGAAATGGGATACAGAGGCCTCCACGCAGCACACGTGAGAGTCATCAAGGAAGGCGACACACAGGTGTAACAGATGATGCTCAGGTCCAGTGAGAGTCTGAACACAGGAACTCACCTGACAGGAATGTACTTGACAGTTTTTCTGAATTTCTAAAACACATTTCCTAAAATCTCATCTCTTCGTGTCAAAACACTAAACACAAAGTGTAAAATTCAAGTTCACATAACCTTTAACTTGTCTTGCAAAACCAAACGTTTGACCCAAAACTATTTGAACTTTACTCAAAATCAACCAGTACTGTCAAAAGCCACACAAAACCAGCCAATGTGCAAACACAACTTAGCAATGATTACACACTACAAAAATAAATACAAAACACTGTGAGATAGCTGGAAAATAATATTTATCTATTCATTCATTTATTCTTGTACTCACATTTTAACAAAAAAAAGAACTGCAGTAAAAGAAAAAGTTATATGTACATTAAAAAATTATATATTTTTACAGCATATTCAGATAATTTATCCTGTCTCAGCATTACGCCTCTGTGCTGGGTCAGGCCGCAGGACTTCATCCACATTACATGCTATGGTCTCCTTTGCAAGGCAACGAGGAAAGAATCCTTTAGCATGCCGAATCCAGCTCTGGCAAGATTCCACTCCTATCTCACCACAAGCTCCATTCAATGCTTGAAGTAGATTTTCCTGTGTGTAAGTGTTTCGGTCGTATACTTTCCATCTCCATGCTGAGAAAAACTCCTCAATAGGGTTCAAAAAGGGAGAGTACGGTGGAAGAAACACATTGATAAAATGCTGCTCATTGTGAAACCAATTGCATATTCTTGGACCTCGGTGAAAGCTCACATTGGCCCAAATGATATGGGATGCTCTGCCTGCTCGCGATCTCTCTAACCAAGCAAAGCATCCCGTAGACCATCTAGGAACATTACTATAAGTTCATTGTTGTACGGCCCAACAGTAACATGACTGTGGAGAACCCCATAGCTGCTGATGGCAGCACAGATAGTTACAGTTCCACCACGCTGGCCAGGCAGTTCAATAATGGCACGTTGACCTACAACATTGCTAGATTTTTTTTTGCTAGATTCAACATGTATGTTGTCTTCTACATTCCCTTGCTGCATTTCACGCAGTCAAATTGCATTATTCTGACGGACCATATCCACAACAAGTGTCTCCTGGTGTTGTGAGCACCCTCATGTGGCTTTCCTTCAATTCTAAACAAAATACCATTTAGTTATAAGTATACTTGTATACATAGCACATGTATATATTATACTATTTCATTTACAGAACTAAAATTAGTTTGTTGTGTAAAGAGAATCTTTGAGCTTGACTCAGTGGTTAGTCCTCATGAATACATCTTCATGGATGAAGCCGTATTCAGTGTAGCAAAAAGCAGAAGAAGAGGTTGCAACATGTGTTTTCAATTTTGAGTGGTAGTGTGTTAATGATGAAAACAGTGTGTTAGTTGTGTTTAACTTCTGTAGCCTGTGTGCACCATTCTGGGTACAAGTGTTCTGGTCATCGACCCAGTGATTTGTGTTTTTGGTTCTTTGATTTTGTTTATTTCATTATATTCTAGCTTTGCCTTATAGGTCATAGGATTATTCTTAGTTTAGGTTCTCTGTGTGGGTTTTGTTAGAGTTTTAGTGTTCTGGTTTTCTGTCTGTGATCCATAGTTGCTGTCTCCCCTGTCTGCTGTATCTCTGTGTCAAGTCTGCGTCTCTGTGTTATGTTTCCTGTTTTACTTTGAAGGTCCATGTCTTATGTTAATGTGTCTGGTTTTGCTTCCCCTGTCTCGTTAGGCCTGATTTGCCCCAGCTGTGTTTCCATCCTGTTTCCCATTCCCTGATTGCTCCTCTGTGTATTTAAGCCCTGTGTTTCTCTGTGTCCGTGTTGTGATCTACCATCATATATGCTGTGTGTTCTGTCTGCCTGTGTAAGTTATTTGAATTCTTAGGCTACATTCACACTGCAGGTGAAAGCACATCAAATCTGATTTTTTTGTCTGCTTGTTCGCACCACAAATAAAATGTGACAGCAAACGCGCTCTAGTGTGAACCCTCAAAGCGATCCGCATGCGCAAAATCAGACGTCACACACAACGCGCTCTGTTTAGAGCCAGACTAAACAGTATTGTTTGACTGATGGCCTTAACGTAAAGACTTGTTTTGGACTTTACGTTTCCCAATTTTGCTTTAAGTTATAAGGTTATTGTGTTATTTACACATGGCCTAATAATAATCCTTATTGCTGTTTTAGAGAGGAGCGGTGCTTCAAAGGATAGTTGCAGATTTCTGTCAGAATCTGCAGATTATACAGTACAAATAAAATGTTCACGTTTCTCCAACGTTGTCTTCCCAACAGTTTCACTAACATCTACACTGGATGGCCAGGAAGCGTTCGCGATGTCTTCTCCGGCGCTGATAATTGGCGTCTGTCTTGTGTCAGTGACGTAAAAGACGGATTTAATGCGACATGACCATTCAAACAGCAGTCGCTTTCTAAAACATCAGATATGTATCGGATTCAGTACCACATACGAAAGTGACCCAGATCGGATTTGAAGACATCGGATTTCTGCTGTTCACACTGTCATACCATGATCGGATATGGGTCGCATAGGGTCAAAAAAGTCGGATTTGATGCGCTTTCGCCTGCAGTGTGAACGTAGTCTTAGTTTTGTTCTGTTTGAGTTCAGCAATAAAGCTGTTTGAGTTCACGTTTGTCTCCGGAGTCTGCACTTTGGGTCCTCCATTTCACCACTCCTACCTGCACACTAGTGATGGTGAGATGAAGCCTTGTGATGAACTGAAGCTTTCCATCCAACTGCTCGACTCATGGTTCGAAGCATTGTGATGATTCAAGTGGACGATTAAAGTCAAATAGGCTCAGTGATTATAATGATGTGATGTGTAAACCTCTAAACTTAATAAATTGTTTTCATGGTTATTTATCCCAAATATTGTCTCAGTATGTCTGATACAAAAGAGAAAGTGGAAACTATCAGGACAGAGTTTTGGTATGATTGTGTAACTGTGTAATCATGCTTATGTACATCTGGATAATGACACAAACTAGTGTGTGGTGCTTCACTTTTTAATAAACTAAAAGACAGGAATCAGATTATAAGATCTGTGGTGTTGTTGATTTATATTATGGTACTTATCATTTGTGATATTTATTACTGTGTGCATACTTTATTAGGAGAGATGAGATCTAAATGTTGCCAGACAGGGGAAAATCTTCTCTTCCTTGCTGGTTCCATCGAAGGAGAAATGTTCAAGTAAGTATGTAACTGGGACGTAATCCAGTTCCACCACACAATGTGATGGGAATCAGCTGTGTTTTGCTGCCCAATTTATTTAGAATCTGGCGCAAACTGGCGAGCCAGTTCCTGAATCAGTCACGTGGTACGGACTGCCCGTGAGGCCTCGAACATCACTGCATACGTAATCAAAGCAAGCCTCGATACGCGCTTCACAAAACTACCCCGAGATTACCGACACACGCTTCAAAGCTTCGACACACAGGAGACATCACTACTTTTCATACACATGATGTAATAGTTAAAACTGACACCAAACCTGCAGAAAACTGTGCTTACAGACCTACACAATCAAACACTGAGGTCAATTTAGCTGCGCTCCTATTTTATGAACAGTGACTGCACAGTGGTTAGTACTCTGTTGTGGTTTTATTTACGTAGAACGTAAATATAAAGAAAAAGGAGAAAACGTTATGAATGTGAAGGTTTCATGTTTAATGTAAGGAACTATTTACTCAGGTAATCTTTGCCATGGGTCCTAAATTAATGTAGCCAATCATACAGCTGAAGGTGAGCAGGGGTACGGTGTCAGTGTAGCAGTGACATGTGTGACATGACCAGGACTCCAGCTGTCTCAGGTAGATCCAGTGACATCTTCAATGTTCTCATGACTTATTTGGAAAGTTCCCCATGCAGATGAAGAATGGAGATTTTTCATAGCATAACATGCAGACAAATGTCATTCTGCTGCCTGTAGTGTGCCCAGGCAATTCTTTTATATAAGTAGACCTGAAGAAAGCATATTTTCAGATCTGCATTTACCTGCCTCACAGGAAATTCCTGTGATTTGCGTTTCAGGGCAGAATGTACATGTAACTAGTCCTGGCATTTGGTCCCTCGCACAGCCCAGAGGGATGTTTGAAATGCATAGAGGTGTTCATAGGCCTGCTAAAGAGACGGGGTAACGGCATAGCAACGTACATAGATGAATGCCTGTTGCTATCAGAGTGAGAAATGTTGAGAAAAGAGCAGGTCAAAGTGGATCCACTGATGACTCTGGGTTTCACCATAAACTACGAAAAGAGTGTCCTGCAGCCAACACAGCCCATATCTTTCATAGGAATATCTCTAAATTTCACCTCATACAGAGCGTGTCTCTGTAGGCAGAGAGGGAAAAATGCTGTCACATGCAGGTATGTTTCAGGTGGGGCGATATCTCTCATTCAGACAATGGCAGCAGATGCTTCACTAGCAGCTGTCACAGAGAGGAAGGTGGTACCACGGATGCAAGTCTCATGGGCTGGGGTGCCACTCACAGCAGCATAGTAGTGGGTGGGACTACTGGGACTCACCTCAAAGGGGTGCTCACATCACCTGGCTAAAAATACTAGCAGCATTTTCACACTGAATAATTTCCTCCATTCAGAGTTGAAGTGGTAATCTTTACTACTGGGGATATAACACTGAGGACCGATGAGTCAATTTTTTTTACTTTGTTGATGTAACCATAGGGGTTCCTTGAATGGTTGCTGCACACCAGACCTACACACACTAAGTGCAGACATGTTAGCAGCTGCACTGTCAATAGTAGTCCCAGAAACAACTAATATAAAACCCTCACAGTCACAAGAGACTGCTGCACTGCTGCTAGCACTAGCCAGGAAGAAGTGCAGGAGGAGGGACAGCAGTCCCAACAAGAGAGTGAGGAAAAGACAGAGGGAGGTGTAATCAGCATGGTAAGAACATAGATGGACAGAATTGGGAAGGGAGAGCTTCAAGGAAAATGAATGGCTACTTTAACCATGAGGCACTGCTAATAGGTAGTGTAGCTTTTAATTGTCGCATGCTGCCCTGCACATGTTGCCTTTTAAACTGACCATATGGAGCAGCATTCATCTGCTGTCACTGAGAGCTACTCACAATCTGAGAACTACTGTCCACTGGCACCCAGCACCCACAGCTGGTGACCCAAATCTGGGCAGGATTTGACCAGCCACAGGTCAACATGTTTGCCTCTAGGTAGAAAGTGCAGTGTCCACTGTGTTTCTCCCTGATGGAAAAGGAAGCTCTACTAGTGGTGGGCCCATTAACTCACGAATGGCTGCATGCTCTGCCTTTTGCATTCCCTCTGCTGGCCTTGATTTCACTCACTCTGAGAGAGAGATGGCTGAGCACGATGTCCCTTTGGTTAGTGGAAATTATGCCCAGCTGTTTACTTACATGACATAAATTGAAAAAATGAAAGATATGCATTGGAATAAGAATGAATTTTGGACAAGTATGTTAGTCTTTTTTAAAAGTTTGTTTTATTATGACTCATGAAAAGAAATGAAGGAAAAATACTCACCTGTGCTTTTATTTATTTACTATAAATAATAAATAAATAAAAACACGGCAACATTAAAATGAGAATACAAAACCAATAATATTTGGTCCTCCTACAAAGCTGACTCTGGACACATGCAGCATAAAATAAGGCACATTAGATAATAAAGTTGGACGATGCAAAGATTAATGTGGATGAAGTATGGAGTAAATCTGCTTCTGTGTTTGAATCGTAAAGAAGTTGGTAGTTTAATAAAAACCTCAGAGGCCAAGGGCAGTTTTTTGCACACTGCAACCCAACAATATATTTCCGGCTTCCACACACTCTGTCACAGATGGTGCTGGAAAAAAAGCAGCACACAAAACAAAATAACCAATTAGCATTAATCTTAATAACTGACTGACTGTAGCAACTCAGTATAACCATCACAAACTTAATGCTTATTTTTGTGTTTACTACCTTTTTGTGCACTGAGCCATGATACAGCCTTTGCAGCCAGAAGCTCCCACTCGTCCTTTGCATCCATCTTGAAACCATGAAGCCAGATCAGAGCCAGAATGGTGGCCCACACTTCACTGCTGGCCTAGTGTATAGAATCAGCAGTCATGTAGTTAAATATTAAATTAAGTGAGGCAGCAAGCAGATGTTCGTTAACATGAGTGTGCCATTTTGAAAATTCACTTTTAAAACCATTTTGATGAATACGTTACAAACACCCACTATTACTGTATCTTATTATTCTTTTTAATAACCCACCTTTTCAGGCTTTGACTTTTCCACCTCCTCGTTGGTCTTTCCCAGTGCAGCAGCCAGAGCTGGATCAAGCAGCCAGCAGCCAGACGCCTTCTGGAGGGAGACTAACTGCAGCAAAGGGTCTCTGGGTGGCTTCTTAGCAGGCTTAAATTCTTCATCCGGCAGTGCTAAAGGGGAAATTTAAATACAAGTGCATTCATAAAGGTTTTTTTATGCTGATCACTCTCCTTCTATTTAGTTAATAAAATCATCTTAATTGGGGGGAATTAACAGAGCCATATTTTAGAACAAGAGTTTAGTTAATTAAGAAAATAGTTCCATTGATTTGGTTAGCACCCACATGTTGCAATATTTTTATCCTCACATACAAGGTGTTGAATAATCGAGCTCCACCTTATCTTAAAGACTTTGTAGTGTCGTATCAGCCGCTCTCTGACTGAGCTGTACTTGTGTTTAACTCCTGTGGAACCAGCTCCCAGTTTGGATTTGGGTGACAGACACCCTCTGTTCTTTTAAGACTATGTTTAAAACTTCCCTTCTTGATAAAGCATATAGTTAGGGCTGGATCAGGTGACCCTAATTCCTTCCTTAGTTATGCTTCAATATGTCTAGACTGCTGGGAGATTCCCATGATGCATTGAGTATTTCTTTTTCAGTCACCTTCTTCACTCCCTATGTGTTTATACACCTCTCTGCATTGAATTATTCTTCCTCTCTGGCTCTCTTCCACAGTGTGTCCTTGTCCTGTCTTCCTACCCTCATCCCAACCCCTCGCAGCAGATGGCCGCCCCTCCCTGAGCTTGGTTCTGCTGGAGATTTCTTCCTGCTAAAAGGGAGTTTTTCTTCCCACAGTCACCAAAGCGCTTGCTCATAGGGGGTCATATGATTGTTGGATTTCTCTCATTTTTGTATTACTGTATACAAAAGATATTTTATGAATTTCACCAGGTTCTGTACTAGGACCAATACTTCTTATGTTACACCTGTTTAGGCAGTATTATTAGAAAACACTGCATACATTTGCATTGCTTTGCAGATGACTCTCAACTTTATATACCCATGAAACCAGATGACACAAAACTACAGCAATGTCATAAAGATATTAAGGTCTAGATGACTTTTAATGTCCAACTAAAGATAAACGTGTCTATCTAAAGCAAAGAAGTCAAAACAGATACCTCTGTAACTGCACGTGCCTTTGAATAAACCAAAGCCTCCATCATCATCAGACTCTTTTTCAAAGGAAATTCAACAGTGAGCACACACACTTGAAGTTGTAATCAAAAATAAAACATTTTTCACTCATTGCACACTGATTGTAGTAGCATGCTCAACACTTAATTCAAACAAAATGTAAACCTTTCTTTATTAAAAATTTTAAAGTTAAAATTAATTGTAGAAAAATCAAAATAACACTTGGAAAAGAATCAGTACATATTCAAGTGTGTCCATTTTAAGCAAAGAAGTCAAAACACATACCTTCAGAGTCATCCGTTGCACATTTGTACTGTAAACCTGCTTTTTCAAAGAAAATACAACAGTGAGCACACACACTTATAATTCTACTCCCAATGAAAACACAAGTAAACATTTTTCTTTCATTGCACACAAAATTTAGTAGAAGCTTAACTGATGTGGGATCTCATTTTACTTGTCTGACTGGAATTTGTCAGCATGAGCAAATCATCTGACATTATATACCTCAGACTAACTCGGTCTGTGTCAGCAATCCCAAAACTAACTACCAGGAGACAAAAACCCACCCCAGACTGAAGAAGTGACTTGGATGGGTGATGAAACATTACTCCCACTGAAAACGCTTCATCCAGTGAACTTTACTGTATTTTTCGTAATCTAAAGCGCACTTAAAATAGTTTAATTTTTTCAAAAATTGGCAGTGCGCCTTATAATCCGGTGTGCCTTATGTATGAATTCTGGTTGTGCTTACTGACCTTGAACTGATTTTACATGGCGCTCAAAAATCTGTCAAAATTGTCTTAGTGCGACGTTGGTAAACTACAAAGCCGCACTGCTTGATGGATTGTCGTATGGCTACCGTAGTCAGGAGCCTCGTGGAGTAATCTGGGTCCAAAACTCTGTCCGCTTCAGGTCCTAAAGTCAAACGAACACTGCAGCATCACTGAGAGTTAAAAACTGTCTGAACTCTTTCAACTGTAATAAAATGATCAGCGTTGCTACTTTACCAGGTTTAACAATTAAGTTTAACATCCAGGCATCCATGAAAACAGAATTTATGAAATTTAACTGAGTTATCAGTTAGCAAGAAGTTAGCTTGCTAGTTTCCACCAAAACATGATATACCATTTTCTGGCTGAGAGATTTCTGAAAAAATTAAAACGTACAGCTCTGCTATCACTTCCAACATAAATGAAGACAGAAAACTAAACAGCAGTGACTTTCGTAGGGTTACTGAAGTTGGACTAGCTGGTATATAATGATGTGCTAAGTGATCGCTAGTGACACAGCTATGTTAGCATAATATAAACACAGAATTACTTAATGCACCTTATAATCCGGTTCGCCTTATGGTCCAAAAAATACGTTACTTTCAAGCTCCCAGGCCTCTGGTAGAGGACGCAAGCTTGAAGGACAGACTGCCCGCAGGGGCAAGAGGTGAATTTTTTGTATATTTTGTGCATGTGTATGTGTGTACCTTTACTGAGTTTGTAATGGTAACAAAACTTGTACTCACTACTGTAGGCTTCGAGACAGCAGCAACCTCTCTAAGTATGCTGCAATATGTCTAGACTGCTGAGGGATTCCCATGATACTTCTTCAGTCACCTTTTTCACTTACTATGTGTTTATACACCTCTCTGCATTAAATTATTCTTCCTCTCTGGCTCTCTTCCACAGTGTGTCTTTGTCCTGTCTTCCTACCCTCATCCCAACCCCTCGCAGCAGATGGCCGCCCCTCCCTGAGCTTTGTTCTGCTGGAGATTTCTTCCTGCTAAAAGAGAGTTTTTACTTCCCACAAGGAAAAACGGTATTTTATGAATTTCACCAGGTTCTGTACTAGGACCAATACTTCTTATGTTACACCTGTTTAGGCAGTATTATTAGAAAACACTGCATACATTTGCATTGCTTTGCAGATGACTCTCAACTTTATATACCCATGAAACCAGATGTCAAAAAACTAATTAAACTACAGGAATGTCTTAAAGATATTAAGGTCTAGATGACTTTTAATGTCCAACTAAAGATAAACGTGTCTATCTAAAGCAAAGAAGTCAAAAGAGATACCTCTATAACTGCACGTGTCATCGGGTCCTAGAGAGAATCCTAAATCATCCTCAAAATCTGCTTTTTCAAAGGAAATTCAACAGTGAGCACACACACTTGAAGTTGTAATCAAAATTAATACATTTTTCCCTCATTGGACACTGAATGTAGCATGCTCAACACTTAATTCAAACAAAATGTAAACCTTTCTTTATTAAAAATTTTAAAGTTAAAATTAATTGTAGAAAAATCGAAATTACACTTGGAAAAGAATCAGTACATATTCAAGTGTGTCCATTTAAAGCAAAGAAGTCAAAACAAATACCTTCAGAGTCATCCGTTGCACAATTGTAGTGTAAAACTGTTTTTTCTAAGGAAATACAACAGTGAGCACACACACTTATAATTCTACTCCCAATGAAAACACAAGTAAACATTTTTCTTTCATTGCACACAAAATTTAGTAGAAGCTTAACTGATGTGGGATCTCATTTTACTTGTCTGACTGGAATTTGTCAGCATGAGCAAATCTAACTCAGACTAACTCGGTCTGTATCAGCAATCCCAAAACTAACTACCAGGAGACAAAAAACCCACCCCAGACTGAAGAAGTGACTTGGATGAGTGATGAAACATTACTCCCACTGAAAACGCTTCATCCAGTGAACTTTACTGTATTTTCCGCAATCTAAAGCGCACTTAAAATTGTTTAATTTTTTCAAAAATTGGCATTGCGCCTTATAATCCGGTGTGCCTTATGCAGTGTTGGGACTAACGCGTTATTAAATAACGCATTACAGTAACTACGTTATTATTGTGGTAACGAGCACGGTAACTAGTTATTATGCCAAAACCAGGAACGCTTTACTCGTTACTGGGATTTAGATAGGCTCGTTATTCGTTACTTCGTGTGGTGGCTATCGCGGAGCTTCCACAGAGTCAATAACATTAGCAAGTGGTGGAAGCCAGCAGGTGGATGAAGGAAAAGGGAGGCAAGAGGAGAGACCCGAAGCGGCCGCCGGTCCGAGTGTCAGGTGAACTGAGCTTCAGGTAAGAAGTTATGACCTGCAGTCTATCTGGGTCAGATATTAACCAAGTTTAGGTGGAGTTTATTTTCGTTATGCTGACTTTTTCGTACTGCGTACTAGCTAGCATGACGGAGTTTCTATACAGCTGTGTGGGTGCTATGTTACTGATGTTCAACTTTATTTTGTTCATAAGGTTAATTATTAGAGTTGCCAACCGTCTGGTAAAAAACAGAATCGTCTCGTATTCAGAGAAAATATTACGCGTTTCGTATTGAGGTGAAAGGGAACACAGTTTGTCCGGTACTTCAGCTACAATGAAAAAGACACAAAGCTGGAGCTGCACAGCTGCCTCTTCTTCTGTCATTCTCTCCCCTCCCTCTCCTGTTTCTACTTCAATCATGAAACTGATCAATGATCAGCTGATCGGCTTTTCTCTCTTGTTTGTTTATCGCCCACTTTGCGCCAGAAAGGGGAAACCAGCGGATGTCGCGCTAAACAACAGCAGCACGTTTAAGCTTGATCAGCTGTTGTTAGAATTTATTTAATATTAATTTCTAGTATCAGCTGATGTTTGCTGGAGCCACAGCTGTAAAAGCTACTGGTCATGATATCAGTTTGGTTATCTGGTGAGAGGGAAACATGAAGATGAAACCAGGAGATGTCCTTACTGAGTAATCAGAGTTGAACAGGTGATGGAGAAACAGGTTTACCTTTTAGGTGACATGAATGAGTTGAAGGGAAGTTATGAACTGTTTCTGAGAGACAAACAACACCAGGATCCTTTTTTTATGGAGCTGACAGCTGGTAACTGTGCAGGGGCGGGTCTAGCAAAGTGTTGCCAGGGGGGGCAGGTAGGGCATTAACAGGCAAAGGGGGGCACAAGGAAATACTTTTCTTTCTTATTCTCATTTAAAATGTCTAGCTTTTAAAAAAGAATTATCTGAGTCTTACAACAAACGATTGATAGATTGATACATATATACAATCAGAACAGTGTACATCACTGTCACAACAGTGTTTGTTTTCATTCAAAGGCTTTATGATTTTTCCTATAATGGTGGGCCGGTCTCTAGTCAAAATGCCCGGGACGATTTTTTTGTCCCAGTCCAGCCCTGTATGCAGCTCATCTGCAGTCTGGTGTTACCTACATCTTCCTATTCAGAAGGCAGAATTTCCGAGTTCTGAGTACAATCGAAAGCACCACGACTGCAGTTTTTGTATTGGATGTAAAAAGCGCAACTGACGCTGTGACGTCGGCTAGAATCATGCGGCGGTCAATGACGGTCCAGGCGTGGGATTTCTCTCGTGGAAATGTGCACATTATTTTTTTCCTTTCTATTGGTAGGTGGCACAGTGCACTTGTGTCAAGTAAGCAAGCTAGAAGACTGACACTCTTGCTGGGTATCCAGTTATGGAAGCAACACATTAACAAGAGGATTCTGAGTAAAACCAAAGTTACTTTCCCTAGTAACTAGTTACTCTGAAAGTAACGAGTAACTTGAAGTAACTGAGTTACTTTTCACAGAAGTAACTAGTAATGTAACTAAGTTACTAATTTAAAGTAACTTACCCAACACTGGCCTTATGTATGAATTCTGGTTGTGCTTACTGACCTTGAACTGATTTTACATGGCGCTCAAAAATCTGCCAAAAATGTCTTAGTGCAACGTTGATAAGCTACAAAGCCGCACTGCTTGATGGATTGTCGTAGCATTATGGCTACCGTAGTCAGGAGCCTCGTGGAGTAATCTGTGTCCAAAACTCTGTCCGCTTCAGGTCCTAAAGTCAAACGAACACTGCAGCATCACTGAGACTTAAAAACTGTCTGAATTCTTTCAACTGTAATAAAATGATCAGCGTTGCTGCTTTACCAGGTTTAACAATTAAGTTTAACATCCAGGCATCTATGAAAACAGAATTTATGAAATTTAACTGAGTTATCAGTTAGCAAGAAGTTAGCTTGCTAGTTTCCACCTAAACATGATATACCATTTTCTGACTGAGAGATTTCTGAAACATTTAAACGTACAGCCCTGCTATCACTTCCAACATAAATGAAGACAGAAAACTAAACAGCAGTGACTTTCGTAGGGTTACTGAAGTTGGACTAGCTGGTATACAGTGATGGGAATAACGGCGTTACAAGTAACGGTGTTACTAACGGCGTTACTTTTTTCAGTAACGAGTAATCTAACTAATTACTATTCCTATCGTTACAACGCCGTTACAGTTACTAACAAGGAAACACGGTCCGTTACTATTTTTCAACAAACAGACGGTTGAAGCTGTGTTCAGCTTACCGCATCTTATATCAGTAGCACGGAAGTAGCTGACTATGTAAGTAATCTGGGCGCTACAGCTTTAAGCAGCTGCGCGCTCCCGCGGACGCGAAAATCACGATCACTTTTTGCACAACACCTGGAGCTAAGGGGGCAAAACAATCGCATGAGTGCTGCTGTTTGACTGAGGAAGAATAAAGTAGTCATGGTAAGCTAATCACACGACCACTTAAAGACAAAGCAACAAGGTGATATATACCAGTTTTTAAATTGTGTCGATAGGCCACATAAAACCAGAGTCATGATAAACAATATATACGCGGCGTTTTTTCCTCAATAGTTTCGTCACGTTTACTGTCTAAGGACAGCACTAGCAAGCACTCTCTGCTTATGACCAAAACAAACAAAAAAACAGCGGAAGTTTTAGGAGTGACGGCGAGAGAGAGAGAGAGCAGAGAAAGAGAGAGAGCGAGTTTTGAGATGTGAGAGATTTGTGACGTTTAGCGTGTTTGGAGTGTGTAGTTAATGTGTTGTCTTGTGTAGTTAGTGTGTAGTGTTGTGGATATAGTTTTGTGTTGTGTGTCAGAACAATAAGGTGACTGCTGTCTCCAGGTAGAAACAGGAGTGATACACCTGCTGCTGTCAGACCTGCAGGTATCAGGCTGTGATGTTCTCCTTTATAGTGGACAGAAATATTTGGAGTGGCACAAATAATTTGTGTGGCATCTTATTGAATGCAGAACAGCTGATTGTTCTGTAAATAGTTTGAAATGGTTATTTTAAAAAAGGGTAAAAGTAAACTTGTGCATAGGATTTTAAAATTGACAATTTATATTTGCATTTAAAGTTATGAAATATGATTCATTAAAGATGTTTGTGGTTGTTACAGTAAAAAATATAACTTTTTCTACTCTGATTTTATGGTTTTTGTCTGATTTTAGATCAATTGTGTTAATACAGTATGTCAAAATGAAAACATGACTGTACATTCAGACACGTGAGGTTGTGCTGAAAAGGATGATACCAAACAAGGCAAAGTAAATAGTTTTTAAAGGTAAAATGTGGAGGGAAAATCAAAAGTAGTTAAAATGGCCAGTTATACCCTGGACCCCAGAGGGTTAAACTTTTTTTTTAAAGTAATGCAATAGTTACTGTTCAAGTAATTAATTACTTTTAGGATATTGTAACTCAGTTACTAACTCAGTTACTTTTTTGAAGAAGTAACTAGTAACTATAATTGAATTACTTTTTCAAAGTAACTTGCCCAACACTGCTGGTATATAATGATGTGCTAAGTGATCGCTAGTGACACAGCTATGTTAGCATAATATAAACACAGAATTACTTAATGCACCTTATAATCCGGTTCGCCTTATGGTCCAAAAAATACGTTACTTTCAAGCTCCCAGGCCTCTGGTAGAGGACGCAAGCTTGAAGGACAGACTGCCCGCAGGGGCAAGAGGTGAATTTTTTGTATATTTTGTGCATGTGTATGTGTGTACCTTTACTGAGTTTGTAATGGTAACAAAACTTGTACTCACTACTGTAGGCTTCGAGACAGCAGCAACCTCTCTAAGTATGCTGCAATATGTCTAGACTGCTGAGGGATTCCCATGATACTTCTTCAGTCACCTTTTTCACTCCCTATGTGTTTATACACCTCTCTGCATTAAATTATTCTTCCTCTCTGGCTCTCTTCCACAGTGTGTCTTTGTCCTGTCTTCCTACCCTCATCCCAACCCCTCGCAGCAGATGGCCGCCCCTCCCTGAGCTTTGTTCTGCTGGAGATTTCTTCCTGCTAAAAGGGAGTTTTTCCTTCCCACAAGGAAAAACGGTATTTTATGAATTTCACCAGGTTCTGTACTAGGACCAATACTTCTTATGTTACACCTGTTTAGGCAGTATTATTAGAAAACACTGCATACATTTGCATTGCTTTGCAGATGACTCTCAACTTTACAGGTCCTTCTCAAAAAATTAGCATATTGTGATAAAGTTCATTATTTCCTGTAATGTACTGATAAACATTAGACTTTCATATATTTTACATTCATTACACACAACTGAAGTAGTTCAAGCCTTTCATTGTTTTAATATTGATGATTTTGGCATACATAACTCATGAAAACCCAAAATTCCTGTCTCAAAAAATTAGCATATTTCATCTGACCAATAAAAGAAAAGTGTTTGTAATACCAAAAAGTCAACCTTCAAATAATTATGTTCAGTTATGCACTCAATACTTGGTCGGGAATCCTTTTGCAGAAATGACTGCTTCAGAGCGGCGTGGCATGGAGGCAATCAGCCTGTGGCACTGCTGAGGTGTTATGGAGGCCCAGGATGCTTCGATAGCGGCCTTAAGCTCATCCAGAGTGTTGGGTCTTGCGTCTCTCAACTTTCTCTTCACAATATCCCACAGATTCTCTATGGGGTTCAGGTCAGGAGAGTTGGCAGGCCAATTGAGCACAGTAATACCATGGTCAGTAAACCATTTACCAGTGGTTTTTGGCACTGTGAGCAGGTGCCAGGTTGTGCTGAAAAATGAAATCTTCATCTCCATAAAGCTTTTCAGCAGATGGAAGCATGAAGTGCTCCAAAATATCCTGATAGCTAGCTGCATTGACCCTGCCCTTGATAAAACACAGTGGACCAACACCGGCAGCTGACATGGCACCCCAGACCATCACTCACTGTGGGTACTTGACACTGGACTTCAGGCATTTTGGCATTTCCCTCTCCCCAGTCTTCCTCCAGACTCTGGCACCTTGATTTCCGAATGACATGCAAAAGTTGCTTTCATCCGAAAAAAGTACTTTGGACCACTGAGCAACAGTCCAGTGCTGCTTCTCTGTAGCCCAGGTCAGGCGCTTCTGCCGCTGTTTCTGGTTCAAAAGTGGCTTGACCTGGGGAATGCGGCACCTGTAGCCCATTTCCTGCACACGCCTGTACACGGTGGCTCTGGATGTTTCTACTCCAGACTCAGTCCACTTCTTCCGCAGGTCCCCCAAGGTCTGGAATCGGTTCTTCTCCACAATCTTCCTCAGGGTCCGGTCACCTCTTCTCGTTGTGCAGCGTTTTCTGCCACACTTTTTCCTTCCCACAGACTTCCCACTGAGGTGCCTTGATACAGCACTCTGGGAACAGCCTATTCGTTCAGGAATTTCTTTCTGTGTCTTACCCTCTTGCTTGAGGGTGTCAATGATGGCCTTCTGGACAGCAGTCAGGTCGGCAGTCTTACCCATGATTGCGGTTTTGAGTAATGAACCAGGCTGGGAGTTTTTAAAAGACTCAGGAATCTTTTGCAGGTGTTTAGAGTTAATTCGTTGATTCAGATGGTTAGGTTAATAGCTCGTTTAGAGAACCTTTTCATGATATGCTAATTATTTGAGATAGGAATTTTGGGTTTTCATGAGTTATGTATGCCACAATCATCAATATTAAAACAATGAAAGGCTTGAACTACTTCAGTTGTGTGTAATGAATCTAAAATATATGAAAGTCTAATGTTTATCAGTACATTACAGGAAATAATGAACTTTATCACAATATGCAAATTTTTTGAGAAGGACCTGTATATACCCATGAAACCAGATGACACAAAACTAATTAAACTACAGGAATGTCTTAAAGATATTAAGGTCTAGATGACTTTTAATGTCCAACTAAAGATAAACGTGTCTATCTAAAGCAAAGAAGTCAAAACAGATACCTCTGTAACTGCACGTGCCTTCGAATAAACCAAAGCCTCCATCATCATCAGACTCTTTTTCAAAGGAAATTCAACAGTGAGCACACACACTTGAAGTTGTAATCAAAATTAATACATTTTTCCCTCATTGCACACTGAATGTAGTAGCATGCTCAACACTTAATTCAAACAAAATGTAAACCTTTCTTTATTAAAAATTTTAAAGTTAAAATTAATTGTAGAAAAATCGAAATTACACTTGGAAAAGAATCAGTACATATTCAAGTGTGTCCATTTAAAGCAAAGAAGTCAAAACAAATACCTTCAGAGTCATCCGCTGCACAATTGTAGTGTAAACCTGCTTTTTCAAAGGAAATACAACAGTGAGCACACACACTTATAATTCTACTCCCAATGAAAACACAAGTAAACATTTTTCTTTCATTGCACACAAAATTTAGTAGAAGCTTAACTGATGTGGGATCTCATTTTACTTGTCTGACTGGAATTTGTCAGCATGAGCAAATCATCTGACATTATATAACTCAGACTAACTCGGTCTGTGTCAGCAATCCCAAAACTAACTACCAGGAGACAAAAACCCACCCCAGACTGAAGAAGTGACTTAGGTGAGTGATGAAACATTACTCCCACTGAAAACACTTCATTCAGTGAACTTTACTGTATTTTCCACAATCTAACGCGCACTTAAAATCTTTTAATTTTTTCGAAAATTGGCAGTGCGCCTTATAATCCGGCGTGCCTTATGTATGAATTCTGGTTGTGCTTACTGACCTTGAACTGATTTTACATGGCGCTCAAAAATCTGTCAAAAATGTCTCAGTGCGACGTTGGTAAACTACAAAGCCGCACTGCTTGATGGATTGTCGTAGCATTACGGCTACCGTAGTCAGGAGCCTCATGGAGTAATCTGTGTCCAAAACTCTGTCCGCTTCAGGTCCTAAAGTCAAACGAACACTGCAGCATCACTGAGAGTTAAAAACTGTCTGAACTCTTTCATCTTTAATACAATGATCAGCGTTGCTGCTTTACCAGGTGTAACAGTTAAGTTAAACATCCAGGCATCTATGAAAACAGAATTTATTAAATTTAACTGAGTTAGAAGTTAGCAAGAAGTTAGCTTGCTAGTTTCCACTAAAACATGATATACCATTTTCTGACAGATTTCTGAAAAATGTAAACGTACAGCTCTGCTATCACTTCCAACATAAATGAAGACAGAAAACTAAACAGCAGTGACTTTCGTAGGGTTACTGAAGTTGGACTAGCTGGTACATAATGATGTGCTAAGTGATCGCTAGTGACGCAGCTATGTTAGCATAATATAAAGCTGGAGGATGAACGCTAACCTTTTTCCACTCGATAAAAGTTAACGTGAGGGTTAGGGACAAATGTAATCAAATGGCAGGATGCTGAAAACGGACCAAACTTCAGTCAGGAGAACAACAGACATAATCGATCCACAATAGTCATTGTGGATCGATTATCTCAGTCATCAATGATCATCTTAGTCACGATCATCTTCATCATTAATATACTGCAACATGGGAATAGAGCAGGAGCGAGAGAACTTAACATTAATGAATCAATGGTATGGAAGTGGAGGAAGCAAGAAGAATGAGTTGAGTAAAATTTGACGTATCTGACTGTTTTGTTTTGCTTAATGCGCCTTATAATCCGGTTCGCCTTATGGTCCGAAAAATACGGTACTTTCAAGCTCCCAGGCCTCTGGTAGAGGACGCAAGCCTGAAGGACAGACTGCCCGCAGGGGCAAGAGGTGAATTTTTTGTATATTTTGTGTGTGTGTGTTTACTCTTACTGAGTTTGTAATGGTAACAAAATTTGTACTCACTGCTGTAGGCCTCGAGACAGCAGCAACCTGCAATAGGTCTAGGCTGCTGGGGGATTCCCATGATACTTCTTCAGTCACCTTTTTCACTCCCTATGTGTTTATACACCTCTGTGCGTTTAATTATTCTTCCTCTCTGGCTCTCTTCCACAGTGTGTCTTTGTCCTGTCTTCCTACTCTCATCCCAACCCCTCGCAGCAGATGGCCGCCCCTCCCTGAGCTTGGTTCTGTTGGAGATTTCTTCCTCTTAAAAGGGAGTTTTTCCTTCCCACAGTCACCAAAGCACTTGCTCATAGGGGGTCATATGATTGTCGGATTTCTCTCATTTTTTGTATTATTGTATACATAAGGTATTTTAAAAAGTGCACTGAAGTGGTTTGAGTCATATGTATCTAATAGTCTCTAATTTGTCCTGATAACTAATTATTCTTCTTCACACACACACGCACACACACACACACACACAAACACACACCTGTGTTTGTAGAAGTACTCGTACTGTGATTGCAAAGGTAACAAACCTTGTACAGGGGTAGCAGCACATCTCATTAGACCGGCCGCTAATAAGATGAGATAAGATAAGATAAGATAAGATAAGAATGCCCCAAGAACCATATGAAGTAGATAGGATTGCTAATTATTCTTGTTACTTGGAATGTCTCGGTGCAGAAGAGGTCCTTGAATCTCCTTGTTGTTCTCTTTATTGACAACAATGAAAGCAGTGAAAGAACTGCTCACTCCCGATTGGACACTCAGCTGCACCACCTTCTTTTTTACTTCTTCTTTTTCCTGATTGTTTTCTGCTTCCATCTCTAGCAAGGAAATAAGAGTCCGAGCAGCTAACCTGTGGACTATTAAGCTACAGACAAGAGAAAATATTGGTATGGTGACATGGTCACATTTACCATGTTTTAGATCATACAGACATATAAAGTAAACTTTTGTAAAGTAAATATGTAATTGTACCAGTAGATTAACAGCTCATTTACCCAGAGTCCTCTGCAGGTCTGAGACTGAAGTGCAGCTGGTTCTCAGAGCGATGACCTGCCAGGCTGTACTTCAGCGTCACACAGCCCTCTGCTGCCTCTGAGCTCTGACACAGAATTACAGTGTTAGAAGTCATGTCAATTACTGTCATCAAATACCTAAACAACAACATGAGAGGCTGCTGCTCCTACCTGTCCAGTGAGCTGGGCATAAATTAATGACCTTTGACCCTGGAAAAGGGTTGTGATTGGTGGAGAGAGGACAGTGACAGACACTTCCTTTGGTAAATCCCATGTGACTGAGATGTCGACCACAGTCGGCTGCAGAGCAAATCGCAGCGACTGCATCACCTGATGAGTATAACAACCAAAATCGTATCTTCTTTCCAAATTAAAAAAAAAAAAAAAAACACTAATATTTTTTTAACTGTAATTGTTATGTCTCATTGTCTTACTTTTGGTTGCATCCTGTCAGTCCCTGTGATGAACTGAGCGTGACCTCCTCCTTCCTTGGCCATCCCATTGATGAGAGCAGAGCTGGCCCCTTCCCCAATCCCAAAGGAGAAACACCTGCAATACAACAGCTGTTTTTAAAACACAGGTTTGGAACGCAGCAAATGTCATCATCATTTTCTTGTTTTACCTGTGGAAACCTGAATTCTTCTTCACCAGATCGATCACTTCTTTGGTGTTCCCCACCTCTCCATCAGTAAAGACAAACAGCTAGAGAGGAGAGTTTACACACAGTTTTTCATCTACACAAGCAAAAACTCAATTTTTTGACAGGTATACAAGTATGCTGTCAGTAAACTGTTTTAACAAGTAAAAAAATGAAAATTAGAAAAACAATAAGCTTTAAGGCAGAGTGAGAGGAACAGTAGGAGCCACTCAACAGATCAACTCATGTATAATTAGCAGATTATATGAGACTGATACAGGGCTTGGTTCATGGTCAACTTACATGTTGGAGTAATGAATGATAAAAAAGGAAGTACTAAAGGATGACATCATTAAGGCATGTGTGTGTCTGAGTTACCTGTTTAGGCTGAGTGGGAATGCAGGGCTGGCTGTAAATATGTTTGAGGGGCTCCAGGATCTCTGTTCCTCCAAGATCAGCCTCCATCTGCTCAACTTTCTTCAGAGCCTCCTCCATGGTCTTCTCACCATACTCTACACTCTTACTGCCATGACAAACACACAAGTGAGATCAAACATAACCTGGAGTTTTGCAGAATCATCCAAAGGCAACATGTTCTCTAACAGCAGGGAAGATATCTTATTACACATTTACAGTAAAAAGTGACAGGAAAGTGATATCACGGAGATCATATGAATACAACTCACGGGAAGATGTGTTCATATCTGGACCCAAAACTGTAAATGTTGAAATAGCAGCCCATTGGTAAGCTCTTCAATAGGAGCAGCAGAGTTTCCTGAAGGGAAGAGAGAAAAGATGGTGAGGCCACTGTGTGAGAGGAACAATTTGAGGAAATATTTTGTAACTCTAACACCACATCATAAATACCCTGGCACTGCTGATCCGAGTATTACTCATGCTTCCAGATCGATCCACTAAGAACACAAACTCTCCACATGAAGCCATTGAAGACATCACAGACTGGGGGAACTCAGGGTACAGACTCACCATCACCACTGGATCACCCATCAGAGAGTCTGAAAAATAAGAGACAGAAAAAATGTTAAACAACTGCGCCTTTCAGTGTTTATTCAAACACGTTTAACTCCTGATTTGAAGAGTAAAGGTAATTAAATTTTGCAAATCATCAATTTCACTCACCCGGCTCAGCAGAGGCCTGTCCTGCCTCCACCACAGCAGTGGGCTGGTGGGCGTCTTTGTAATAAATCAGCAGTTCAACATCTCTGTCAAACTTGTGTCCTGCAGCCAGCTTGACCTGCACACCACAAACACATTCATATTTAGTCCTCAGTAATAAGTAACAACCACACACAGCAGACACATCAGCACTCTACCTACCGTGGCCTGGGTTTGATCAGTGTTGAGGTACTGCAGAGGGTCCAGGGAACAGTTGGACTCTACTTTAGAGACTGGACGAGGAGAGGACACTCGGGCAGAAAAAGACAGACTGTAGGGCACCAGAGAGGCTGGAACAGACATTACCTGGACACCTGCACCTTCACTACCTGTACACAACATCAGGTTCGAAATGCTGTAATTATTGAAGCCTTATACACTCAAATCATTTAGGCTGTAAAGAGTCTCTGGTCCACATGATGGAAAATAAGCATTTTGCTCAGGAAAAACAAAACAATTTTACAGCTGTTTTAATTCAAAACAACGAAAAAAGTGACAGAAAAGGAATAAGTTGACTTTTCTGACCGACGGATGGTAAAATGAACCATATCGGTATGTTGAGGAAAACCTACCATCATTTTTTCGCCTATTCCTTCTTTAAAAAAAAACAACTTTTAGGGTGATATCAAATTTAATGTCAGCGAGAATTAATGAATGTTAAGTATATAAAACTTTTTATGATCTAACTTTTGGGAAAAAAAAGGATACTCCATGTAAAAATTTCTATTTAGTTTAAACCATTTACTGATATAAAATCATGACGAGAGGGAGAGTCTGTGTTTGCACACTGCATCAACCTACTTCAAAAAAAGTTTATAATCTGACAAATGCAGTCCTGTGAAAACTAAACACACCAGTCCCAACAAGTATTTATGAGGTGTTTGTGCTGATACGTTGGGGTTGATTTTCTCTGATTGTGATGCTATGCATTATGGTCAAATATCTCCAGTTTTGGGTTTGTTTTTCAGAAGGGCATCGTTCTAGAAGTCTTGTAATTGGTTCAGGTGCAACTTTGAAAACATAAGCCATGCTGCCAATTTCTTTTTGAGACAAGAAGTTTTCTCCTGCAACCCCTACAAAAGAAGCCACACTTGTTCAGTTTTATTCTAATACCTCGAAATCTAACATTTGATATGCTAGCTGAGGCCTGTAGAGTCTGAGATACAGCTTTTGGGCTTTTTGCAATTTCTCTGAGGATGCTCTACTTAAGTTTTTCACTGGACTGAAACATTTCTTTTTCACAGCTTTTTATATTTGGCAATCACAATGTGATGAGAAGTGAATCCTTTTTCTTGCAGAAAATCAAGTTGAAACTTAACCTAATTATCTTCCAGATCTTTCTCATTGTATGTGTTTTCCTCTATGTGGCAACAGTTGCATATCTGGTTCTGCATTCGCGCCTTGCAGCAACCGGCAAAATTGGAAGATGTTTTTTTTTTTTTTAACATTTTGTGTTCTGTCAGTGGTGTGAAGGTTGGAAGGTGGTTCAAGACTTTCACCGATATAGTTGAAGTATTTCTGGTCCAAGTGTTCTGAAGTTGTCCTACCCTGAGGTTGGTATCGAGGGTTGATCACAGCAGGCAGACAGAACCTCAGACCATCATCAGCCTGCACAGCCAGCTCAGTGACGTACTCCAACCTGATGGAGGCGCTCTCTCCTGGAGGCAGACTGCCCACACGCAGAGAGAATATATCTGGACTCTCATCACTCTCCTCCAATAGGAAGGCCTGCTGACCGGAGCTCAGAGCATCATCATACTCCTCACGAGCCTGAAGCACAGGTGACACATGTCAGTGACATTCACTGTGTTTATTTTGAATTTCACTTATAATCAGGTTATATTTACTGTCCAGCTCACCTTCTGTTTCTCCTTCACCTCAGCTACAATCTGTGTCTGTCCAATCTGAGCACTGAAATGACAGACAGCAGCATCTCCAGGCACAGGGAAGACAAAAACAGCCTCTAATGGTTTGTCCTCCTTGTTCTCATAGTTCAGAGTGGAGACCACTGTAGCCACATGGTCCCTCACCTCCAGCTCCACCTCAATGCTCTTCAGAGGAACTGATAGAAAAATAATATTAGAATAAATACAAACCATACATCATGTTGTTATTATGTGCCATTACAACAAAATAAAATCTACATTTGAAGATTTTTTTAATGGATTTCTTCTCCATCAGTACCTGGTTCCTTCTGAAGAGTTAGCAGACCACAGCAATCCATTATCTTACCTGTAAAACAAGAACACTTAATACTGAAACTATACATTTTACACTTTACAAATAGGGAACATTCAAAACATATAGCCCCAGTCAGAGATAAGAGGTATGTCGACCGTGGGAATAAACGTTCTCCGTTAACTACTTTCTTTTTTAGGCTCTGTGCCTAAAAAAAACATTTAGTAAATAAAAGAACCACTGTAAACATGGCGCTTCTGGTCGATTTTTAACCGAAACTCGGAACACAAATTGCTCCTGACCGATTTATGTTTTGAGTACAAGTTACTTTGGTGATGTAAGCAGCTAAAAAGGGAGTCACTGTCGGGAACAGCTCGCTGACGCATTAATCAGGGTTTTTTGTACAGGCCTCGGGTTTTGTTGCAGTCTTGTTAATTATTATAACCAGCCAAGCGTCCCTCTGACCGTGACTTTCACTTTCACATTAAAACATGCCGTCTGTTGTATAACGCTGTGGACTTTCTCTACTGCATGACAGTATACACACATAAACAGTTAGTGCGGAACGTCTGTGTGACAGCACCCACGTGACAGCGATAAGCTTTCAGGTTTTCCTGTCAGTCGAGCTGCTTAAATAAGGGACAGACTTACCTCAAAGAATGGACTGATGTTTCCGGTACAGTTTTACTGCAGCTCCCCTCCTCTAAATATGTGAAGAATGGTGTTAAACCACGTAATGTTTTCGCTAACAACACTCACCTAACTGAAACAAGACTGCCACGTATGCTCGATTTTCTTGTACGAGAGCACCCAGTGGCGTAGTGATGTGTCGGTCGCGAACGAAACGGCTGTTAGAGCCGCCTCTTTGAAGTGAACGACGCGAGCCGACTCCTTATTGGGAGTCGTGGTTTTTTTTTTTCCTTCTCTCACCCTCTCTCAAACACTTTTTTTCCGCTTCACTCAGCATGCGAGCCTTGTGCTTTGCGCTGGGAAGAGGGGGGAGGGGCGGCAATAGCACAGAGAGAAAGAGAGCCACGGACAACAACGTCACATTAGAAAGGTATAGTGATCATCCACAAGTATTTTCAGTTGCGGATGATAAAGGATACAGAAAGTTTATTCATGCAAGCCTATATGACAGAGAATGTGCATCTTCTTTTTGTTTTCATATTTTAATTTATATTTAATTGTGTTATGGTTTGCAGTGTTTTGTGTTGTTTCATTTTAAATTTGTTTAAAAGGAACCAGCTGAAAAATTTAAATAGTTAAAAGTTGAAATGTAAATAGTTGGTTTTTGTATTATATGATTTATTTATTACATTTTATGTGGAATGAATAAATAAAAGTATATTTACGGTGGCCCCTAGAGACAAAGCACATACAAACTCCAAAACACGTACGAACTCCAAAACACGCACAAACACCGAAGCACGTACAAACTCCATAGCAATTGTGTAATTTAAGTGATCTAGGTAGCTCTGTTTTGTTTGTACATGCTTCGGAGTTTGTATATGCTTTGGAGTTTGTACGTGCTTTGTCTCTAGGGGCCACCGTATCTATTTATATATAAACATATATAAATAACCACGTTTTTTTTTTTTTTACATTAGTAATTCCTTTTGTGCATAATTTTATATTGTTGTTAATAATAAATTAATTAAAGCAACAAAACAACCTGGAGAGTGGGTTGGGATCCGAAAGAGCCGGCGCTCTTTAGTGAGGCGAGCCGAAAGAGCCGGTTCTCTAGAAAGAGCCGGAAATCCCATCACTACTTGCCACACAGGGAGGAGGGCGGCGGGGGATTCTCTGGCTGACTGGAGCAGCATCTAATAACCAGGGCCCTGTTTCAGAAAGCCGGTTTAGAAAACTCAGAGTTAAAAATGATACTCAGGGTTGAGTAACCCCGAACTGTCCAACTCGGAATATTCGGTTTCAGAAAGGCTGATAAGAATTAGTTCAATCAACCCGGAGTTGCTTTAACCCCAAGTTAAGCGCGCGCACGAGGATACATAAAGCCCTGATTAGTGGAGCACAGATTAAGCGAGTCACCATGGAGACGGAGGGAAAGAAGGCGCGGTCAATGTATTTTACAGCGCTTGAGGCCGAAATTCTGATGGCAGCATATGCCGACAACATGCATATTTTGCGGAAAAAAAGTAACACAGCCTCAGCTGCAAAAGAAAGGGAGCATGCATGGCAAAACATAGCCGACAGAGTCAATGCGTGAGTGTTAATTTAAACATTGATCTAGGGATTTCCACCCATTTAACACGTTATTTTATTATATTTCATTTTATTTTTTATTTTATACATTTTATTTTGTGATGTGATGTGAGCGCAGGTGCAACCCAACAGGCCCCAAACGTTCCTGGCAGCAAGTAAAAATGAAATATAAAAACATAGTCCAAACAGGTAAGGTGTAATTGTATTATGAGCCATACTGCTTGGTCTGTTTGTCCTATGTAAATCAATTGCAGTTAGAGGCTGCATTAATTTTCTTTCTGTAAGCACTTATTGAAATTATCTGAGCACATTACAAGTACATATTTGCATACTCTGTATGCTCAAATGTGGCCCGTTATAGCCAACAGAAAAAAAGCGGAGGCCCGAAAAACAGGTGGGGGTCCTCCACCACCACCACTCACAGAGGCGGAGCAGTTGGCCCTCAGCCAAAACAGTGGGCGCCCTGTGGCTGAAGGCATCTCTGCGGGGACATCCTCTGAGTCAATAACCCCGCAAGACACAAGTGCCTACATAAGAGGTAAATTCAAAATAATACATGATGTGCATACATCCTTTTGTCACAGTCACCTTTGCAGTGCTACTCATTCATTTGATAAACTCTTTACCATAATGAATTATTTTGTAGTGAAGTTATCTTCCTACTGATTTTGCCTTCCCTTAGTCTTGGTTGTCTTTGAGAGCATAATGACAATGAAGTGTAAGGTGATTGGTATATGTTTGTTAATTGCCATTTGGTTCCTTGTAAGTTATAAGTGACCTGTATAAACCTCATATTCTATCAGTTGATGGTGATGGTGTACTGCATCTGGTGCAGCCTCCTGTTGAGCCAGACCAACATGCAGTTGTGAGTACTCTTAATACTCCACAGATTAAATGAGTTTACAGTACAACAGCAATGTTGTTAATTTCATTACTACAGGAAATTGAAGAAACATTGACAGCTGTTACAGAGGAGGAAGCAACAGAGACACTTTATGAGGTTTACATCTTACAATGGAAAATATAACAATTGAATAAAATGTGGTACTATAATAAAACCATGGACTTTCTATGTCTCTAACAGAGTGATGATGGAAATGCAGAGGAAGAGGGTCCAGCCACTTCTCCAACAAACCTTTCCTCAGTAAGATGTTCAGCACTGATTTACAACCAACCTAAGTAGGCATGTACTATGAATGTCAATGCTATTTCCTGTGTTTCCATAGCTCCCTGTAAAGCAGCTGTATAGGAAATACTTGATCAAGAAAATAGAAAAATGCAACTTGGAAATGGAACACTTCAAGCAGCAGATCCAAAAGACCAAGATTGAGATTTTACTGCTGGAACATCAGTTAAGGGTGGGTGAAGTGGTCAGAGATGGACGAATTATTTCAGTGTTTGAACAACATACTAATATACTTATTAATACTTTGTGTACAGGAAATACAGGCGACCAATAAAGCCAGTTGAACAAAAAATCTGTTTATTTTTCTTTCAACATGTTGAGGTGATGGGTCAAAGGAAATGATTGTGACATATGGTGTCTCTGACTGCTCTTCCATCTTGTATGTCCGTAGGAGGGTCAGGATGTTCATGGTTTGGATCACTGCTGATGTTTGGTTCAGAAGGACAGTGTTCTCCTCTAATTGTGGCAATGTTGTGAAGAATCACACATGCCACAATAATGTCACATGCCCTTTCTGGGGTGACTCTGAGTCTTTGCAGGCACTGGAACCGGGCCTTAAGCATTCCGATAGTCATTTCAACTCTGGCTCTAGTCCTGCAATGAGCCAGATTACATCGCTGCTGTGGTCCCGGTTCAGGGTCAGGGTAAGGGGTAAGCAAATAGGGTAAACATGGATACCCCCTATCACCAAGCAAGTAGCCAGTGAACTCTCCTAAGACAGAAGGATACACTTCAGTTCAAATGTCCCTGTAGCAATTGGTCTTTATATATTTTAAAGTATTTTCAACTCACCATGTCCAAATTTTGTGCTCAGTGTACATTCACGAAAAATTCGTGAGTCATGAACAGAGCCTGGCCACTTGGCTTCCACATTTGTGATAATGTTGGCAGCATCACATATGATCTTCACAGTGCAGAGAACACAAATTAGCATCCATTACTATAATGAAATAATTTGTTAGTTTGAAATGCTACAGGGAACTATGTACCTGTACATTAATGCTGTGGAAAGACTTCCTGTTCACATAGTCTCCTTCATTTACTGAAGGAGCAATGATTGGAATGTGAGTGCCATCTATACAGCCAATCACGCCTGGGAACCCTGAAAATAAATGTAAAATTTAAGTAGTAGTTCAAGTATCACCACATCATGAATTAAGTTTTGTTCATCCTGATACCTGCAATTTTGTGGAATCCCTCTTTGATAAATCTTGTGGGTCTATGACCGGGGAACACCACAAACGAGTACAGGAGACGTTTCAGTGCAACTGTAACATTCCTGACTGCCCGACAGACGGTAGCCTTGGAAACGTGCTCAGCGTCACCAATATTATACAGAAAGCTCCCGTTTGCAAAAAAACGAAGTGCAATACAAATAATATGCACAGAACTGAGAGAATGTCCGCGATGTGTCACATGAGCATTATAAGGCCTGAGGATGTTATTCAAATAAATTATAGATTGTGCTGAAAAACGGTAACGTTCACACAGAAAATCATCAGGAAATGATAAAATGTCCAAACGCGCTCTAATCACTCTCTCCCGGCGGAGGACTCTGCGGAGAATTTCGGCTTCCACATCTACTGGCTCTTCAAGGAAGGGGCACGCCATGTCTGACACTTCCTACGGTCAGATTTCCGACAAAGAGGCGGAGACAGTCAGGGTTAGTTGAAGTAAACCTGCTAGGGGGCAGGTTAGCTTCACGGAGTGTGTCGTCATAGTAACTCACTCAGAATTAATCTAAACTCGCTTTGTGAAACCGAAAACCCAGAGTTTTCGTTAACTCAGGGTATACTTACTCAGAGTTTGCACTAAACCGGCTTTCTGAAACAGGGCCCAGGGGCCCGTTCTTCGTACCTCGCTTACTACATCCAAGATCAAATGACACATCCAAGATCAAATCATCGCGCTAACTTTGAGCTCGCTAATCCGGTTCTCCGAACACACCTGTTGTTGACGATTAGTATAGCTGGATGAAGTAATGTGAGATCACTGGGTGGCTTAAAAGGGGCTACGCATCGATAGTAGAAACATTGATCGGCAACCCTGTGATTGGTCGGCGAAGATGTCGAAGGAGCGCGCTCAGTATTTTACGGCAGAAGAGCAAGAACTCTTGATTGAAGGATTTCAGGAGTTTCAGAGTTTAATTAAAACGCAAGGGAACACTGCAAAGACTGCAAAAGCAAGGCGAGAGGGCTGGCAGAAAGTTGCTGACAAATTAAACTCGTAAGTAATCTATTATATCATATTACATGATACCATATTATATTATATCATATTATATTATATTACATTATATCCTCTTTCACATTAGAGCCACAACAGGACCCACTAGAACATGGGAACAAGTAAAAGTGAAATATAAGAATATTCTACAGAATGGTAATATCTATCACTTATATTGCTTTTAGTCTCTTGAAAAGAGACCCTGCAATAATCTGTTTGCTTGTTTATAACAGCAACCAAGAAAAGGGCAGAGCAAATAAAGACAGGTGGTGGTCCTGCACCCCCTCGTCACACCCCGGCAGAGGAGCTGGCCCTAGGGTTGGATGCCACCAGACCCATTGTGGAGGGCATCCCCGGGGGCAGCTCTTCCTTAGACCAGCAGCCGGGGTGCAGTAGCAGCAGCACCTTCATAACTGGTAAATGAGCTCATAATTCTATTTGTACAATGTAAAATATTTGGTTGTTGCCTTAATTAAAATGCTTTTTGTACTGTGTAATTTATTGGCATTGTGTGTTTTTTGTGTGTAGTTTCACATAACACTCCATCACTTTTACCTGTTCCTGAAACGTGCCACTCGCAAAGAAACGCAAGGCAATGCACACAGTTTGTGCAGTTGTTAATGCCTGACTACGGTGAGTGGAACTCTTAACATAGGGATCCAACAAGTTGGTTAAGTAAATAATACCCTCACGGGAAAATCGATATCTCTCTATGAGCACACTGTCGCGCTGAGCTAAAGGTTCCTGTCTATCCCGCAATATACGCTGAATTCTGAGAACTCTCCTTATCAACCTTGCACCTTCGGCAATGGGTTGCTCGCGTACAAACGGACAGGACATGGCTGCGACAGACTTCCCAAATCCACCTTCGCTTTTATAGCCGTGGTCTCTCATCTTGATTACACGAAGTAATTTACTATTACTACTCTAAAATATGAATTACATCTGAAATAATCAAATACATGTAATAGAATGATTAATAGTACATTTCCCTTTTTTTCGGAAATGACCTGTATGTATCTGTATGAAATCAATAAGAGCATCAAATGCTGCATTATATTTAGTTACATTGATAATATTTATTTATGGTAAAACAGTGGCGAAATATCGCTGTTGCTTTCATATAACTGCAGCGGACATACCTGAGTGGCCGCGATCTAATCCTGTTTACATAAAGTAAACCTGCTCCCAAGCAGGTTTACGCTTACGGATCTGTTGCTATGACAGCAAGTCCCAGATGAGCTTCGGAGAACCGAACGATCCAAGATCACGCGAAATCGTCAACATTCAAATCCGGCTAACTTACTTAGCGAGGTACGAAGAACGGGCCCCAGCTCTCAAAATAAAACAAAATAAAAACAACCCAACAAACTAGGGCTGTCAACGGGCACAGAATGACTCAAAATCCCTGAAATGTCTCTGGCAACGATTTTGGGCAGTTTGTCGAATGTTTGTCCATTCTGTGCTCCAGATGGGTTGATTGCGTTAAAAACATTTTTAATCGTGTTGACTGCGTTAACCCCCTAACTTTGACAGCCCTACAACAAACACAAAAACTTTTCTTTTTACCATGGGTATATTATTAGTATCTTGTCATTAAAAACCAGAAAAAAACTAGGTTTGAATATTCTTCTTCTTCCTCTTCTTTTTCTTCTTATTATCTGCTTATTTATTTAATTTTAGATAATGTAAGTGTTGTGATTGAGAGAAACATGTTACCAGAGGTTGGAATTAACAAAGTAAAAATAGTTATTTACTTTGGAGGATGAGAGGATGTCCTCTTGACAGTGTACTAGACATATTTGACTGCTGGCATAATCTATGAAGCAATTTGTTTATCTGCTAGGAGCTTGTTAGCGTAGCTGCATTTTAAATTTTGTTTAGTGAGTAAGGAAAAAGAAAAGATGCTCAAAAGAGGAAGGTTGTCAGTGTTTTGCTGAACAAAAGAGTGAGTAGTTTTGTTGTTTTGGGGTTTCTTTTGTAAAGGAGCGAAACTTTATTACCACTTGTATGTTGAAATCTATAGTGCGTGTGTGTGTGTGAGCAACACCTTCTTACTCCCTAAGCGTAATATTTTACGCTAGGTGACAAATCGTCCACATTTTATGGTTTCGGGTACCCAACACGTTCCTAAATGATGACATCGAAAAAAAAATAAATCAGAAAACATGAGAACCGTTTGGACTCTATCTACACATGTTCGTTCATTTTCTTAAAATCGCTTTGGAAAACACTATTTTATGTCATTTCAGTGCTGTTGTAAGGTTAGTAATTGCCCGTAGGTTTCAATTGCTAGACTAAGCTAAGTAAACAAAAATATCACAGTAAAAAACAGTGTGCGATAGACAGTAGCGGTTTTAGATACGGGCGACACGGGCGGTTGCCCGGGGCGGCATCGTGGTGGGGGGCGGCATCACGGGCATCGGCAAAAAAAACCCAAAACATGCTTGTACTCATGCTGCCCCGACATCATGCCAGCGCATATTGGGAATGGCATAGGCACCGATCGGTTTTCAATCGCCCATTAGCTGGGAGTAACGGCGCCCTCAGTTTGCGAGGTGCGCCTGCTGCTTGCGGCACAGGGAGGAGAGGGCGGGGCGGCGGGGGATTCTCTGGCTGGCTGGAGCAGCATCTAATAACCAACTCGCAAAATAAAACTAAATAAAAACAAACCAACAACACGAAAACACCAGACATTATGATACAGACTTGAATTTGCACCGATGTTTTTTCAAAATTCTATACGCGAAAAGTGAGCGTGAGAGCCCTCGGTGGGTCTGCTCGCTGCTGAAGTCAAAGTAAACTTTATTGTCATCTCCGCTACATACAGTCCAGTATATAGAGAGACGAGACGACGAGGCTCCAGTTACAGCAGTGCAAGTAAACGAACAATAAATATTTAAGAGTTTCACAAATAAATATACACTTTAGGACTTGGGGTAAAGGGATCAATAACAATTTAAAATGTATATTTTATATTTTGTTGATTTAAAGTCTCATACACAACCCGTTTTTAAAGTTTAAAAAAAAAGAGAAAAGAAGAGGAGGAGTTTAGCGACTTCCACAGTCGTTGAGCCTGCCTGACGCGCTGTCAACTTTACGCAATAATGCCAGAGGTGGAATTGCTTGCTTGTTTATTAAAGTGCTTGAAAAGTACTTTAATAAACGTGATCGGCTCGCGATTCAAACTCTTAAAACATCACAGGCTCTAATGCAACAAGGGGAAACTCGTTGTGCTGCGGTCAACAAAAACTACCAGCCCTCCTCTCTGTCAAAATCAAACCAGTGAAAGACAGACTGACAACGCCCTCTTAATGTCGCCGCTACCACCCACGTGACTCCCGTTACACATCACCATAGCAACCAAACAAATGAAAACCCAGTGATCATTAAAATTCAATACATTTAATTATGGCTCCTACAAGGAGAAACGAGCAAAAGATACAGGTAAGCAGATGTGTCATTGGATAATGGCAGGTCATGTATCCTAAAACATTAAGAATCAGAATACTTTCTTAATCCCTAAGGAAATTATGTGGGTTACAGTTCCTCCAAGAAGAAATGGTAAAATAGTAACAGTAGCAGACTAAACTCCAAACAATATATACAATAATATAATGTTAATTTGTCAGTGTCAATTGCTGATTTGTCCTGTTCTCATTGTAGCCGTTTACATACTATGCATACTCTCTCTCTCTTCATATGTGTGTATGTGTATGTGTGTGTGTGTGTGGGGGGGGGGCGCCAGAGGGAGTGTTCGCCCAGGGCGCCAAACAGGCTAGGACCGCCACTGGCGATAGACTCACAGCGTGTGATTGTGGAGACTAAACTGTGCACAACAGTTAATTTGTTCAATTGTGGGAACGTGATTTCTATAATATTTCATGCCCCGTAAGCTTAATCTGCAATCACTGTGTAAAAGCAAAGCACATCATTCAGTTGTTACATTACATAGTTTTTGGTAGTATATAATTTAATGAAACTTTTTTTTTTTTTTTTAACAAAAAGTACTTCGTGAATTTAAGAAATTTTTTTATGCGATTGTTAAGTTTCTCCACCCACCCATCCCACTATCTTCCATCATCTATCCATCCATTCATCCATCCATTCTCTTCCACTTATTCAATTCAGGATTCCAAGAGCCTATCCTAGCTGCCATGGGGCTAGAGGGTGTTTATTAATGCAAATTGGACATGTGTACAGCATGGTGTATTTTTTTTTAATAAAATGTACTTCATTGATCAGAGAAGTGTGAGTATATTACATGCAGAAATGTTTACTTTGCCTTTGTCCTTCGTTAGGTTTCCAGCACAGCTAAGCAGGTCACATTCTGTGGCTCAGTCTTTCACCAAAGAAGTGATTCTCTTGCCAGACCATCTAACTGCACGTGTTCCAAGGCGTAACAAAAAACCTTGGCTTTTTGAAAATGGACATATAAAATCTGCACTGGAGTTTAGCTGTGACTGGTACAAAGTAATGCAAGCAATAAGGACTGACTTCCAGCCAGTTGTTGAAGGATGCAGGTAAGCTTTAGATCCTTTTTCATAAAAATATTTTTTTTGTTACTTAGATTATTATACTATTAAAGGTCAATTTTGGGTATTTCCAAAAAGGATCTGTGAGCACTGATCAGATGACTGGATTGTTATCTTTTAGAGTTAACAAAAAGTAAACCTTTTAATGTACTGTATTGTATTGTAGTCTGTTAGCATGTATGTATGTATGTTCATAAAATGAGAGTGAATAAAGCAAAGATGGATTTTAAACTCCCTTAAACATTGTCACTTGTATTATGTTTTAATACATAAACATAATATTAATATTTACTATGTCATTTTGTTGTCAGTATATTGAAATGTATTATCTGTTTTTATTTACAGACATATTCTGATGGAGAGAGTAGCCATACAAGCAGGCAGGATTTCACAGAAACATTGAATTCTTACAAATGCGGTAAATATTCCTGTCTAAAAGTAGCTCCAAATAAACTGCAAACCATGGTGCATTTAGAAGTATAGAAAAGATATATCTCCAAGTGATGTAATACTAGAAATTACAAATAAATATCACGCTAAATTTGGGTAAAATTAAGGGATAAAAAGGTACTAATAACTAACTATACAATACTATAATCATAGCTGTACAATACTAACTGTACAATAAACAAAGACAGGACAGAGACAATACAAAGTGGATTGTGCAGTAGGTATAGAATACCAAGTACCGATGCAATTTACAAGGAACATTGTACCCAAATGTGATTTCTGTTTCACTTCAGTGTATTAAAAGCTTAGATAAATGCATTATTACCAATCCTGTTTACTGAGTACAAATAATAGACTATTTCTGCATCCACCTAAGCTTAATTTGTTGTGGTCTTCACTAACTTCTTTTTTCGACATTATGGTTTCACTGTATAGATTAAATGCTAATTAGCTTCATGTGTCACTTTCAAAGTACAGCTTAATTTTCAAAATATGCATCAGTTTTACTTTTGCATTAATCTTTTAGTATTTTAATGTATCAGTATACCAATAGTCTCAGTTAGAATCTCAATTTGATTTTGTATTTTTCTATCTTATAGTTGAAAGTGATGTCTCTTTGGAACATATTCTTGTTTTCTGCACTGGATGTGACAGCATTCCAGCCCTGGGTTTTTCTCCAAAGCTAAGCCTTGAGTTCATCACTAACTGCAGATTTCCAGTGACCAATACTTGTGAAAATATCCTTCGTATACCAGTTCATGTAGTGTACACTACTTTCAAATCAGACATTTTGCAATACAGAATTCACCAGGATTTGGAAGAGCATGATGTGTATTCTCAAAGATTGTAGAAATGATGAGGATTTTGTTTTTCTATTTTGCATTTGCATGTTTTATTTTCTTGTTTCTTGTTAATGCTGTTAACCCAGCGTCAGATTATCAACCTGTCCAGGGTGTACTCTGCCTCTCATCCTGTGGTAGCTGGAATAGGCTAGCAACGCGGATAAAAATAAGCAGAAGAGAATGGATGGATGCATTTGGTTTCAGTTTATACATATGAGACATATTTTGTTTTTGGATTGTAGTTTATCTGTTTTCCTGCCTATATGGCATGTTTTGTCTCTGTTCTCTGATATGACCCATAGTAACATTAGATTGTTTAGTACCCCTGCAGGGAGCGAAAGAATATGCCACAACCTCACTGTTACATAGAATTCAATTTTCTCAAATGCTTCCTGTGTCCAGCTATTCCACACAATGTAAAATGTCAGTGGTAATGTCATAAAATACAGGTTTATTAGCCATGTTTTGTATTTCAGATACCTTTGTTTATTTTTTAAATACTATCTATCTAGGGGCAGCACGGTGGCATGGTGGTTAGCATTGTTGCCGCACAGCAAGAAGGTGCTGAGTTCAATTCCACCATCAGGCCAGGGTCTTTCTGTGTGGAGTTTGCATGTTCTCCCCGTGTTTGCGTGGGTTCCCTCCGGGTACTCCGGCTTCCTCCCACCGTCCAAAGACATGCAGTGTGAGGGGATAGGTTAATTGGATAATCCAAATTGTCACTAGGTGTGAATGTGAGCGTGAATGGTTGTCTGTCCCTGTGTGTTGGCCCTGCGACAGACTGGCGACCTGTCCAGGGTGTACCCCGCCTCTCGCCCTATGACAGCTGGGATAGGCTCCAGCGCCCCCCGCGACCCTGAAAAGGATAAGCGGAAGCGAATGGATGGATGGACTATCTATAGATAGATAGATAGATATATATGTATGTATATATATATATACACAAGTTAAAAAATCTTGAATTGAAAAACACTTATATTTTGTTTTATTTTGGCGTGGCTACTTATCTCTCATCATGACTTAGGAACGTGTTGCCGTTTAAGACAAGGAAATTGTGTTATTTACATCTGTTATGGTTACGTGACTCTTAACTGTTCCTGTTAATGCTGAGGTGTAAATTCACTGACAGTTGTTGTTTGATGGAAAGAGATGTTATACCATGAGTGAGTTCATGTGCGGGGTTATTGACACTCTGAAACACAGGGTAGCAGAGCAAACTGTTCAATAAAGAGTTCCCCTTTTCTGCTTGGGGTGGAATAGCAGACTCAACCTCTGTCTGAGTCAGTTGTTGTAAAGATTCCTCAGCTTGCCACAATATAAAAATTACAGATAGTTTTTATTTACCATCAGATTGTGTCACAGTACATGCCTCTTGGGTACCTAAGCAATACAAGTTAAAAAAAATCTTGAATTGAAAAACACAACTAGTTGTTGTAATTTTTTTATTTAGTTATATTAGTAGCAGTTGTTTTATTAGGGACACTGAGAAATTTGATAATTTAATTGTTTTGGTTTGACAAAAGTCATATTAAAGATGAAGTGGCTAAACTAAAACTGCCTTTTGTTATTTTGCCACTAAGTCAATAAAGTTAGCAATGAAAACTGCACAGGCATGCAGATGCATGACACACTGAACATAGGGAGACAGAGACATTAAATACATGCAAAGAAGGAGGCTCTGAGGAGGTTTGTCCTCCTCAGAGCCCAGACCTCAACATTATTGAAGAGGGAACAGGTGGGAAGCAAGGCTGATAACTACAAACATAAGAAGGCGTGAGGAAATGAAACCCAATATAGAACACAAAAGACAAAGGTTACCAAAATAAAATGGAAAGAGACACAGACTGAGACTTGACAATACACACAAGGAAGATGAAGAGCTACACTAAGGACACCTAAAAACTAACAAGCATCACTAAAATAGGGTATAAATACAAAGGAAAAACACAAAGGTGACCTAGGAGTCAAACTAAACATGATAAACAGAACTTAGTAGTCCAAAAACATAAAATGCTGGGCCCTAGACCAAAAATCATCATGACAGCTTTAGACAAAAGCCTGTTTTAAAGTTAGCAATAAATAATCTGTAATTTGCCTTTACAAACCAAGTCCAAGTCAAAACAAGGATGAATAGGAGACTGTAGAAAATAGTAAATAACAATGAACTTACTCATAGGGGAAGAAACATAAACATCTGTAAAAAAAGGGAAACAAAACAACTAAGGTTAAAAAATGCTGAAATCAGCAAACATTTAACTAAATCATTGGCTTCTGTGCTTTTTACCAACACACAAGGTTTTTCAGTTCAGAAAGTGTAGCTCACCATGGTGTGCTCTATGGCCTTACAAAGTTCTGGTCAACACCCTGTATTTCAGTCAGTGGTGTTGGAGATCTTGCAAAAATTGAAGGAATTATGATCATTCTAATCTACTATCAGATTTTGATTTAGCACGAAATACCGTCTGGAAAGCATCTGATTGGCAATGGCTTTATTTTTCAGTATAAGTTAGATCTCAAACACACTGGAAATACAGTAAAATCAAACCATAATAGAAAAAGCACACAATGGAACATGGCTTTATTATGGTTTGGCCTCCTCGGAGCCCAGACCTCAACATTATTGAAGCACTGTGGGATGCTCTTCACTGGTGGGGAAGGACTCTGGGATAGTGCATGAGCTTGAGTCTAGTTTAAGGGTCTGAGCAAGCAAAGCTCCCACTTTACCAGTTGATCTACGTCCCTACCTTGACCTATAGGCTGAATGAATAGGTTGCAGAAATGTTGAACATCACACAAACCACAGAAATGTGTTGGTTTGGCAGTTCCAACATTTATAGAAAAACACACATCTGTGTTTCTGTTGTATTTAGATTATTTCTTACATCAGAATACTGGTCAGAACATATTAAGGAATCCCCAAAAACTGTGACAAGTACAGAAAACCTATGTGGTCACCATTGTATGTGAATAATATCAATCAAGTACAAATACACGCAATCTGTTGCTACTTGATTTAATATTTATAGTTGTTTGCTGTATTTAACATAAAATAAAAATGTATTACCAAGTTTTTACCACTCAGCCTGAAAGGCTTGGGGTATTGTGATCACCCCACCAAGCAGCTGGCAACAGCCTGCATGGGCATCCAACAATGTTAATGACAACAATTTGAGACAAAGCGATTTAGGATTTTCAAAAAGATACTATAGCTGCATCTAATAAAAAGTCCTGAAAGAGTTCAAATATGGATGACCTTCATTAAAATATATCTATATATATATCTATATCTATCTATCTATCTATATATATATATATATATATATATATATATATATATATATATATATATATATATATATATATATACATATAGGCAAGGCAAGGCAAGTTTATTTATATAGCACAATTCAACAACAAGGTGATTCAAAGTGCTTTACAGAGACATTAAAAATAAAAACAAATAAAAAGCATAATTTGAAATTGATTAAGACAAGCAAACAAGCAAACAAACACAAACAAACAAACAAACAAACAAACAAACAAACAAAACAGTATATAAAATCAAAAATCAAAACAGTAGATAAAATCAGGACAGTAGATAAAACTAGAAAGTGCATTTTCTGAAGAAACTGCAGTGTGAATGCTTGAATCTGAATGTATGCACTGAATGAATTAAATACTGAATATTAAGCTAAAAATGCTGAATTAGCTGGAAAATACAGAATTTTTAACCTGAAAACAAGCTGATTTTCACACAGAAGAAGTTGGAAAATAGCTGAACATGTTTAAAATATAAATTAGAAAAAGATGAGTAATGAGAAAAGAAAATTTAGTCAGAAAACCTCTGAATGAATAACAAAAGTTCATATTCTTCTAATCACTTAAAGAGTGGAATTATGTATTATAAATCTCTGATTCATAAAAAAATAATAAAAATAAATGTAAAAACAAATATGTTGAACTGAACTGAAAAAATGAACAAACATTCTGAAGAAAATACAAGCTTTAATATCCAGGATAATGTTTTTCAGACATATACACATGTGTATATCATGTTTAATGGTATTACATATATGTCATAGAAAATAACATAAAAATCTTAAGTCATATTGTACAGCTCCTTTCTGAAAAGGACTTAAATTAATTCAACAAATGTTTTTTTTTTTTTTCGAAATACAATAAAAATCATTTTAAAAAGAGACGTTTGCAATTTTTTAAGGTGTTAATAATCTGATCCTGTCATGTGTCTGTTCAACTTTAGTTTTTCGCACAGACTCGATTCTTAAAGAACAAATTACCAAATAATAAACAAATAAAATTGAAATTTAAGTAGCTTTTTTTTGTTAAACACTTCACAGGAGAATAAATAAAAATAACTAAATTAAATAACCAAATAAAAATAATAATCAACATAGGAAATACATGAAAATTCAACTTTTAAAACCACAATCCTGAACCTTTAAATTGTGTTGGTTTCTTAGAATATGGCTGAACAGCTGTTTCTATCGGTCTACTGATCTGTCTACACATCTTTTTATTACTCATTCTTTTTTATGTTTTATTGTAAACAGTGTCCACACAGTTTTAAAAGAGAACTGTATAGAGATTTTTGAGTAAACTCAAACGTAAGCCTAAGGTGGTGACACAGTTTAACACATACAAATAATCAAATAAACACATTAGTCCTTTTTGTGGATAAATAAGTATCATTAGTTTACAGCATTGTTCAGCCATGCCACTAAATGCTTTTTAACACTGTGTTTTAACCTGGGCTCAGACACGAAGTCCCAAATTTAGTTAGTCCCTGACTTTGAGTTGTGGTTATGACTAATTATTATACACAAGGCTTTATCTATCTGAACTCTAAGGACACAAATATGAAAAAACCTATACTTACCAGCTGATACCCCACACTACACACTAGGTGTGCCATGTGACCTGAAACTTTGGTACAAACTCATCATAATTATTCTGTTAACACTGTTTCTTTAACACTGTTTGTGTTGCTGTTCAGCAGTTTAAAATGTTTTAGATTGGATTACATGGAACGAATTTGAGTTCTCTTGGGGGGTTTTGTGTGTGTTTTGTTCTTAGCAGATTCTTTCTTTACATACTGTTGAATTACAGTTACCACATTTCTGGTCATATGACATCCCGAGTGCCCACTTAAAAAAATCCCCACAGTTAATTCAACATTAAAACAAAATAAAAATATGTTAAATAAATAAAGGTTTGCTCTGTGATGAAATATTAAATAAGCATACACTGTACAGAGCACTAACAATGAAAACAATCCTTTAGCCTGTCAGATCAGAGAGAGGCAGTCATTATGTCCATTTAAAACCTGTAATCAAAGAGCACAACATTTCTGTGAAACTATAAAGTCCCATATGATCCTCATCATGTCCAGTGACTTCAGAGTGGATCCTCCCTGTCATCCGGCCAGTGTTTGATGTGTGGCAAGCAGCACAGAAGCAGGATAGCTGAGGAGCAGAAAACAGGAACATATGTAGTTGTAAATGTAAATATCAGTGATACTTGTCTTGTCATAGGGAATAAAATAATGAACTTACACACTCATTTAGGGAGGATCTTGACACTGCACAGAGGAGGCACAGTCAGTCTGACAATGATGGTGATCTGCAGGGATGTTTTCCTGCAGCAACATTCCTGCCGACTGGCCATATGATCCAGAGTAGTTGGTTTGTAATGAACAGAAAGGTGTATATGTTAGGTAGTGTGCACTTGGAGCTGGTCCTAAGAAACAAACACATCCTGTAATAAACTGAATACCTTTAGTAGTGCTGCTGCAAATATAAAGCCCTTCTATCATGTGTGGTTTCAAAGAAGGTGTTTTGGAGGCTCGGTCACAGAAACTGTGCAGTCTGTTCAGTCCTGAGTGTCTCAGCTCTGAAGGGGATGGATCACAGAGGGAAACACCTGAGTACAGATATTAAAATACACTCAAAATAACACTCCTAAGGTCAAGTGAAAACACAATTTAAACACTTTACAAAGAATTAATACATGTTTCCATGAAAATAATGTCATTAACCCTTTTTGTTGTGAGTAAATCTCACCGACTGCTTGTGGGACAAGCTAGAAGGAGGACTTATCACAGAATCTCTCCTGTGCTCCAGATGTGAAGTCTCATGCTCTGATCGTACGGCGAAGATGGTGATGATGAAGCCTCTCTGATCTGTGGCATTACATTTTCTGGCTGCTATGTGCTTCACACTGTTGGATTTACCATGTGAAGCTTGGAGAAGACACAGGAGGACTGTGTCTCTCTTAACAAAAAAAAAAAAAAAAAAAGAAACCTAACAACCTCCCACCGTACCCCCCCACATTCAACTCCCACCTACCCACTCCACTCAACTCCCCAGCCTCACACCACCCAATGTCTATACAAATGTAGGGTATCAACTGGTAACAAAAAGCAAGTTTAACATATGTAGTGCATATGTAACACTGCTGAAACATTTCTGGCCAGAAATGTGCATTTATCATCCCAGACCCAGACCCACCCTGATAAATGCACTGGCTGAAACATGATAAAAGCTCATAAAAATGTATTTTTCATTGAAAGATTTGTCCAAAAATATAATAATATACTTTTGAAAAAGTTTAAAGATTATAACAAACTGAAATCAATAACATTTTTGTAAATAGTATTTCAAAATAGAGGCACAGATAAACTGGCTTAACTGTCATTATTGCTGTAATTAGATTTTTCTTTTTTTTTCTTTTTTTAAAAAAAGCAACCTTTAGTCTGTGTTGTTCTCTCAGAAACAATGAAGAAGCTGTTGAACATTTATTTGCTGTGTGGGCAATCCTCTGGTCCACCCTCCCTCCCTCCCAGCCACAGTGAGACTGGGGCAGCCTGGCAGGATTTTGAAGCCTGGCTGCAGAGAGGATATGCCTACACTGTTTGTTTTAAACTGCTATATTTGATTTTTCTGACATTCATAGATTTCTGATTTTTAGATTTTCTGTAATACATAAAATTGTCATCTTTTACTGATATCACTACTTAATTCATTTAATTGTATTTTATGTAGACAATTGAAACATTATATTGCAATGCAGGGTGCTTTTTCTTAAGTCAACTTTTAAATATCGCTCTACTTTCTTAAGTCATTCAAAAATATAGAAATTACTTACTGTATTCAAAGATATAGTTCATGAATCATCACAGGACAATACACAGTATACAGGGTCATGGTAACTATGGTAGGTCTTCATGACTCCAGAATGGAGACATCGCTCTGGCTGAGAAATGAAAATGAGGTCAAGCAGTGTGTTCTTCTCTGTGGTAGGGGCAGTGATGACCTGTGCGTATCCCCTAGATTCAAACAGCTCCAGGATTGGTTTGTTTGCACTGGATAAAACATTCTCATTAAAATCACCACACACTATGATGGGACGACAGTCCATGATCTCTAATGAGTCTAATAGGCTTACCAGGTTTTTCAGGAATGGCCTCAGAGTGTAGTCTGGAGGTCTGTACACAACTGCAATCAGAGCACTGACTGGTGCTTCAACCTTTAAAGCCAGAAATTCAAGGTCAGTTACATTATGGATGTACTGTTTTTCATGCACTTGAATGTCACTCTTCACATAAACAGCAACTCCACCACCACTTCTGTTTGCCATCTGGGGAAAGTTTGTGTAGGACAGGTGTCTGTTGCGTTTGAACAAATTGTAATTTTCCAAGTGGAGACTCTCTGCGACAAAAGAGCCCCGCAGGTGTGTTTCTGTTAGGCACAAAACATCTGCTAGACACAATTCATGGTGATTCTTGATGTCATTAATGTGAGCTGGCAGTCCCTCTGTATTATGATGAACAATGGTGAAAACCTCTGACCTGCTCAGTGTTTGTCTCACATGTAGAAGAGGCATCATGTCATCAAGGTTGGCTTGTCTCATGTTCTCAAGCGCTGCAGTGATTTCTGGATTGGTGAATATTTTTTTCTCCTCCATATCAAGAAGATAGAGTCCATTGAGAGACGTCACTCTACTGACAGCTACGTAGGCCATGCCGGGCTCAAAAATGCTCTTAAGAGAGACAACAGCTGATGTGGTTGTCATACCCTGTACCTTATGTATTGTACATGCAAAGGCCAGCTTCACTGGGAACTGTCTTCGTACCACTCCTTTCTGCTTTAGATTCTCCTCTGCTCTCTCAATGTACACCATGTCGTCTGCTGGTGTTCGGTTATTCTTTCCAGATGTCTCATTATCCATTTTAAGTCCAAGCTTGATGATGTGTTGGTCATTTTCAGAGTAAACTACTCTAAGTAGTTTTCCAAAAGCTCCATTAACCAAACCATTTTGTATGTCAATGTTTCTGGTGAGCATGACACGAGCTCCTTCTGCAACTTTCAGTGTGTCTGGTAACTCGTTTTTACCTCCTTTCAATGGTCTGTCTTGTAGTGTCATTCTGCCAGTTCTAGGATCCTTTCTATAATCATCTGCATGGATGTCAATGATATGAGTATGGAGCAGACCCAGTGTTGCAGAGTTGTGTGCATCCACTTCTTTGTTAGTTGCAAAAATGTGCAACGCATCAGTCGGACAATGGGCTGGTTCAGTTATGGCCTGTGACAACAAATTTCTATCTGCTTCACAAAGCACATCCAACTTTCCTTTCACACGGATTCTGTTCAGCATCTCAGCAAAGACAACATCATCTTTCTGACGCATAATCTCAGTCAGAGTGATCATCTGAAAATGCTCCCGCCACAGGTCGATCTCGGACGGGTCGTGCACACAGAGAGGTTTCGACTGTCGCACTGGGGGTAGCTGATAGAAGTCTCCAACAGCAATGACTGACATGCCTCCAAAGGGTCTCCGAGTCCCTTTGATCTGTTTGAGTCTTGCATCTACATATGCAAAGAGATGTCTTGACACCATAGACACTTCGTCAATGACGATTATTTCAGCATTCAAAAGTTCTGATCTGACTTCATCCAGCTGATTGCCAAGTCCCTGAATGGGAGGTTTTAAGCTTCTAGGGAGCTTGAGTAGAGAATGCAGTGTTGTTCCAGAAATGTTAAATGCTGCAGTCCCAGTGAAAGCAGTTAACAGGACAGTGGGTTTTGATATGTCAACGTCGTCTGCATATCTGGGCACTTTGCTCAGTATCTTAGATGCTTCTGAGTAGATGCATTTGATAAGATGTGATTTTCCTGTTCCAGCACCACCATTAATATAAAAGAAAAACTGCTCTGGATTTAGAGAACAGACCCTTTTAATGCACCAGTCTCTAACTGCATAAAATATGCAGGCTTGCTTCTTATTCAGATTCTGAAACATCTGACGTAACAATGTGGGATCAATAGCAGGGGGTTCCCTGATGGCTCTGACTTCTGTTGAAGCATCAGCCTGACGGCTGTAGTCGGGCACATCTTCCTGTTCATTTTCATTGTCTCGCTCTCTTTCTTGTTCAACAAGTGGCAACCTTATGAGATCTGATTCAGGTGCCAGATTACACCATTCGTCAGTCACACCTCTGTTCTGCTCATATTCCTCAACAGCGCTCTCGATCTCCTCACTGTTTTTCTCATATTTCTCTCTGTTTCTTTTGACAATGTGTTGCACGTACTCAAGACGGTCAGTACCTGGTAGCTGTACACAGCCAGCACCATAGAAAGCCTGATAGGTTGGCAACGATGGCGTTTTCAGTTCGTTGTCTGAACGATGAGGAAGGTACAGTTTAAGCAGTCTTCCATAATATTGCTCTGGATTTTTTTCTTGTGAGCATCGGTGAAATCTGATGATAGCAGGCTTATCGTTTTTGCGCCTTTGCACAAATCCCATCTCATTGAGAAGGGGCAAAACCTCTTTACCTTTTTTCTTTTGGCCATAGACAATCCTGCAAGTAGCAGCAAAGTCTGCCATGCACATCTCCTCATACTCTGGTGTTTCAGGTCTGGCTTTGTATTTGTCATTCAAAGATGTCATCCAAACATTGGAAGACTCAGGTGTTGTGTTGTCCAGAACTGACAGGGGACGACTCATTTTCACAGGATTATCATCAGTTGGAATGAATATTACAGCACGTGAACATTGCTTCATGTGAAGACCACATGCACGAGCAACACACTCCTGTGCACTGATCTCTCGCTTCTTTGAATATGCCTGCATGACGGCTCTCATTTCATCACACTCATTTACACTGTCTTTATGGGAGTTCTCAATGACAGTTTTCAGGTACTCAGATAGCCCACCCTCTTTTTTAGATATATATTTCATTAAATAATTTGCAGCGCCGAAAGCATCTAAAACAAAGCTTATGTCGATATTACTGTTCCAGGCTTCAAGCAGATGTGGATTATAGCCGTTTATCCAAGAGTCTTTTGGATCACGCTTTAGTATGATCGTACTCCTTGTGTTCATTTTATTCAGGTATCTCTCATATTCTGCATGTGTCAACTTGCATCTTGCCAAGAGCTGCTCTAAACTCATGAAAGCAGTTTCAGGCTCATTCAGCAGCTGGTTCAGTGGTCTGAGCTTGTTCTTTGCAGTTTCTACCTCCAGTTCATCATCCTCACTGGGTCTTGTGATCATTGTCTCATTGCAGGGTGGTTTAGGAAAACCAAAACGGCACCCAGAGCTTAAACTCCTAAAGCACGTCTTTGTGTGGTTCTTACTGTGTTTTTGCACTTCTGTTACTTTCTTGTACAGTTCAGGTTGTTTATGTGGATCAGGCAGCTGAGCTGTGATGTATTTGTTTATAAAATCAACAACAGTTTGATCATCATCATCCTCAAACACAGGAGCACCTTCTACCCACAGGAGACAGTGTATGTGTGGGCTTCCTCTGTGCTGAAACTCGACTCTGTAAAAGTAGTCAATGACTTTGCCAAGTGGCTGTGCAGGAGATAAGAGTAAATCTCTGAATAATGCTTCAACTCTCTTGTCAAACATGCGCATTGTTGTGACAGGATTGCTTCTCAGGATGTCACACTTTGCTGACCAGTCGAGTCCTTCAAAATTGACTTGTTCACCTTGCTGCCTTGTTATTGCCTCAATCACTTCAGGCCAGCGCATTTCAGCAGCTGAAAATGTGCAAAAGAACGTGGGAGTTCCCAACTGTCTGATCATGGCAAAAAGATCTCTTGTTGTTTTCTCCCAATAGGCTGGGGTTCCTCTCAGAGGCTGCATGAATCTCACTGCATCTTTATTTCGCACCAGTTTCTCCACCTCATGTTTATCTTGTAACATGCCTGAGGTTATTTTTCTCCCATCTCTGGTCAGAGGCTTTGCCTTCCTTAATTGTATTGTCATGCTGGAAGTAGCCAAATGTATTTCAGTCACAAACTGTGCAAAGAACAAATAGTTTGTGTCTTTGGCAAAACGATCATCAATGCAGAAAAGTCTTGATTTGAAATACCCACTGGGGGATACTTTGATCAGCCTTCTTTCATCAAGTGTGTTTTGGCCTGTAGGAAACTGCACAGGGAAGGCCATGGCCTCCAGTTTAGGTGTTTTGAAAAAACTTATTGGATTGTTTCTCTCTGCAGGAGCAACAGAGTAGATTCCTTCACTGAAACATAATATCTCCTCAGCCACATCAGGGGGCTGCAAACAGGACTCAAGTGCAAAACCACCATTAGTCAGTCCATCTTCTTGCTCTGAATCATCTCTGATCTGTTCACATGGTTGTTCACCATCATAGGGTAACATGTCAATATCTTGTTCATTTTTATTTTGTGCTTCACTCAGTGCATTTTTCTCACAGCTGTCAATTTCCATTAAATCAGCCTCATCATAATCGTTCTCATTCATGTTTTCATCATCATCATCCTCCTCCTCATCTTCATCAGGAAGTGTTGGATCACACAGCTCAGCATCATCTCTGATGCTCACATCCTTATACTGTGGATGAATCTGCTTGAGTTTATGCAGTGCTTGCACAAGTTTAGACCAGCTTACAGTCTGAAACAGCTGATGACCTTTGTAAGACAAGCGTCTCTTCAGTTTTACTCTCATCATCTGAGAATTCATTCTCAATCGAGGCAATGCTTCAACAGTTTCCTGTACCTCTGATGGGACACAGACCACATTTCCTCTAATTGCTCTTTGTCTGCCTTTGGGAAGAGGAATAATCTTGGCAAATGGTATGCACTTGGCTATGAGATGTCTCTCCAGTATGTTGAGATCAGACAATTCAGGTGGAATATCAGCAAGATCCAGTTTATTGGCAACAGCAAGTGCTGGCATGGATCCATTTTTAAGATGATTGTGGCAGGTGTGACAAATCCACTCTCTCTTTCTCTCATCAGGCACATTGCACTGCTCATTTCTGCAGTTTTCCTCACAAACATGAACAAATCTTCCTGTCAAACATGTTGCAACCACATGTGGGTTTTTGACATAATTTGACCTTGTGCAGGGTCGTACTTGGTTTGGAAATGAAGCCTTGAAACATACGGTACATGGATATGATGGTCCAGCTTTGATTTGTGATTTGAACACAAATATGGCCTCGTTGATCACACTGTTGTCACTCTCTTGGGTTTGTCTGTTCACCCATCTGTATTTCCTTTTTATTTTCATGGCACATCTCATGTTGTGCATAATCCTGAATGCAAGATTACTTTGATACCTGTCTTGCATTAGTTGTTTCATTAGTTGTTTGTGTCTTGCTCTGAATGCGTTGTCACGTGCATAACGCTGAGTCACTCGAGATCTCTCTCTCTCTCTGAATTCTGGGCTTTCTCGATACCTTTTAGTGATATAGCTTTTTTTCTCCTCTCTGAAATCAGTATTCTCATAGTAACGTCTTTTAATATATTGTTTTTGTTTCTCTCTAACTTTAGCATTCTCACAGTAACGTCTTTGAACATATTGTTGTTGTTTCTGTCTGAATTCTGCATTCTCATAGTAACGTCTTTTAAGATACTGTTGTTGTTTCTGTCTGAATTCTGCATTCTCACAGTAACGTCTTTTAATATATTGTTGTTGTTTCTGTCTGAATTCTGCATTCTCACAGTAACGTCTTTTAACATACTGTTGTTGTTTCTGTCTGAATTCTCCATTCTCACAGTAACGTCTTTTAACATACTGTTGTTGTTTTTGTCTGACTTCAGGATTGTTTTTATATGCCTCGTTTGTGCAAGATTTTTTCTTTTCTTTGTACTCTTTATTTGAAGCATATTTTTGTCGTTCTTTCCTTTTTTGGTTTTCTTTTCTCTGATTTCTGGGTTTCTCTGATGCCATTAATCTTCTTTTCATTTTGTGTCTTTGTTGTTTATTAACTTTGGTCATTTTGTAGATTTTCTTTAAAACAGTACAGGAAAGATCACATACAACTGCATTATTTACTGCAGAAGAGTTTAACTGGCTGCATGAAATGTCATTCTCTGGTAGGAAATTACATTCACTGGATGGTACTGATTCAGTTTGTGGTTTTACAGATGGTGTGTTTCTCCTTGTAGTAGAGGAGTTTGCTTCATCAACAGTTGTATCAGCGTGAGTAGGTGCCACAGCAGTGGAAGCTGTTGGTCTGCAGACTGTGTCTGTGATAGTTTCACTCAGGTTGACTGTGCTCATACTATAAAACTGCACAGGCTTCAGCTCATAGTTACAAGAGGGTGATATCTCCATCATTTCATAAGAATCTTGGATCCTCTTAATCATGTCACTGAGGAGTGTGAATTTCAGCATCACTGCTGTACCACGATTACGTGACCATAGTGGTAGAGGAAGACCACTGGGTGTTCTGGAGTGTGGATCAAAGAAACCATATTTGCCTGATGTGGATCTGAACACTGCAATACACAATCCACTCATAATCAGTAAGGCATACTGCACATCTGACAACAGGCAGCTCAGTCCTGCTTCTAAGCTGAGAAAGATATCTACTGCTTCCTCTGGAGGTTCTTCAAATGTCCCATACCGGGAAAGCTGTGTCATGTCGACATGATACATAGACCTGCGAGCATCAACTTTGTCTGGCATCTCATCGGTTGCCAAATGAATATTTTTAGGAAATCGTTTCTTGGCCTCTTTGTACATCACATCACCTTTATCCAAGACCAGATTAAGGTCAGCTGTAGTCATGTTTTCATTCTCATGAAGGAATGCAAGAAATGTGAGTGAATTACATGTGCACTGCTTGTTTCTGGAGTCTCCATATTTAGGATGTGCCTGGCTGTGAGATGCACAGACACGTGTAACAGAGGGCTGGTTTTCAAGGTTTACTGTTTCTGCATGAGATGGCCCTGCCACATCACTGTGATGACCTCTTTCCACAACATTAGCATAACCGACCTGTGGGGCACTTGACACCTTATGTTGGTCTCTGTGGTTTACGTGATGTTCATTAAATTCATGCTGCAGTCCACTCTTTACAGCATCAGCATAGGATACCTGTTGTACATGTGCAGGAACATGTTGACCTGCCAGTCTGACACCATCAGCATTGGTCTTTGCAGACACACTGTCTTCTGCAGAGCTCTGAAGAAAATCACACTCAGCTTGTTCACATGTTGGTACACTGTGAAACTCATGGAACTTCTTCCAGCGTTGTTTTGCAGCTTGTGACTTTTTCTGCTTCCTTGGCATTTTTACACACCTGTGTTTCTCTTAGTCTTTAGAAAATATATTCAAAAAATAAGTGTGGCACACACCAGGAGATGTTGTCTTTGTCTTTATATTTCAGTTTTTATTTCTCAGAAACAGATGTCTTTGTTTGTTTGACAGTTTTTTTGTCAGTCGAGAGAATAATATGCACTCTCTTTATGGGCTTGGCACAACTTAGCAGCAAGCCCAGAATGAAAAACAGGTAGAGAGAAAATTTAGAAGAGAGAATAGACAGAGCAGGAGAGACACGGCTGGGAAATCACAATCAAACCGTGAATTAGTTTTCTTTATTTGTTCAGTTTGTTCTCAGGTAGAGGCAATATGCACTCTTTATTGCTTTAATGGCTTGGCATTTTTCAGCAGCAAGCCAAGAGTGAAAAACAGGTAGAGAGAAAATTTAGCAGAGAGAACAGACAGAGCAGGAAAGACACGGCTGGGAAATCCCAATTAAACCGTGAATTAGAGTTCCTTCGAACTCTAAAATTAGAGACGCGGCTTTGAAATCAAACCGCAGAGTTTTCTTTGTTTGTTCAGTTTGTTCATAGGTTGAGGCAAAATATGCACTCTTTATTGCTTTATTGGCTTGCAATTATTCAGCAGCAAGCCAGGAGTGAAAAACAGGTAGAGAGAAAATTTAGCAGAGAGAACAGACAGAGCAGGAAAGACACGGCTGGGAAATCCCAATTAAACCGTGAATTAGAGTTCTTTCGAACTCTAAAATTAGAGACGCGGCTTTGAAATCAAACCACAATAAGATTCTTGGTTTGGCAAAATTTCTCACAAACCACAGGGTGAAATACAGATGGAAAGAAGGCAGAGACAACAGGTGGAGTAGGACAGAGGATAGAGGGGTTGGGGGGTTGGGATGTGAGAGAGAAGACTGGAGATCTGGTCCTTGTTCTTCTTCTGCACACTGTGAACAAAAAACAAGAAAAAAATAATAATTTTAATAAAATGATATCACATGGTAATTGTATGAACAAATTGTGACTACTGAAAAAGGACAAAACAAATATTCAAGCTAAACTGTTGTTGGCTGCCATGTGCAAAAAGTTGCATAACTTGGCACTTTTTAAAAGAATAAATATTTAATTAAATTCAGCAATAATATTTTTAAACACAAATCTGACTACATAAATGTACGAAAAAAATATTTTAGCCCAATTGTTAAGCTGCACTTATGTGTATTTATTATAAAATTGTGTTTAAAAGGTCTAGCACAAAGTTTGAACCCATCACTTTATAGCTTATATTAGTCAGATTATTTTTTTATTTTGGTCTACTTCTCTTACAGTATGTGCACACCTACCAGGCAAAGCACAGATGTGAGTCAAGTTCCTGAAAGTGTAAGACGAGAAATAATATGTTAGTTGTCTGTACAGTGTTATCAGACTAACAGAAATACAAAACCCACACGACATGATACGCTGAACTTATAGTCAGCAGGGTAATTATAGAGTAATATATAACACCAGCTGATACAGCAGCCATTTTATAATTCAAACTAATTAACTGAAGTATTTCCACTTATGTAAGGCTACTGTTAGACTGTTACTAGTATAAGCATTGCTGCTAGTGCTAGCATTCCTGCTAACGTTAGCACTTCAGTTAGTGTTAGCATTGCTGCTAGCGCTAACACTCTTACTGTTAAAACTGAGCCATAATGACAATATTAAAGCTCATTTGTTACTTTCGTTTCACTGACCGCCAATAAATATCACAGGAATATCACAGTAATATTCTTTTGGTCAGTGAACAACTGCTAAGGCTAGTGTAAGCACTATAGCTAGCGTTAGCATTGTTGCTAGCATTAGCATTGAAGCTAACGTTAGCACAGCTGCTAACAGCAAAAGTCATAAAGCACTCTTACTGTTAAAACTAATCCACAATGGCAATAATAAAGCTCATTTGTTACTTTTGTCTCACTGACCGCCAAGAAATATCACAGGAATATTCTTTTTGTCAGCTAACAACTGCTAACGCTAGTGTTAGCACTATAGCTAGCGTTAGCATTGTTGCTAGTAATAGCATCGTTGCTAGCATTAGCATTGAAGCTAGCGTTAGCACTGCTGCTAACAGCAAAACGTCATTAACAAAAATAAATGATAGCAAAGGTTATTCTTTTTTTTCTTTCTTTATTCTTTGAACTCTTTTAAACTCTGTTGGACTTGAGATGTGAGTTTAACTTTCAAACAGATATTTTTACCATCATAAAAATAAAACAGTGCAGTACTGAGTGTACTGTACTTACCACAGCAGAGAGCAAAGCGGAATGACACAGTTGGTCCAGTAATGGGTTGAAAACAGATGAGGCGTTCAGGTGGTGCTTGGAAATTTGACCATCAGTTTGAACAGCAATAATACATGTCTGTGTGTTAGTCTCTGTATGTGAGAAACATAGAGAGATAGAGGGAAAAAATACACTAGACTAGTGTACAAATTGGTACTTTTTATATAAGCGAATGAGTGACATACAGAAAAATATGGCATTACATGAGCAAATAAAAAGTATTTCATCTTGAACTGTTTTGTGGGTTTTATTTTAAGACAACTTTAAGTTTATCAGTGGGGAGATAAACTATACAGACTATAAACAGAGACATTAAATGAGATTAGATTAGTTAAACATTAGTTAAAATGTGGGAAAATCAACTACAGACAGGTAGATGCTGTAAGCTTTAATTATCCAGTCAGAAAGGATGATTTTAAAGTCATCAACTGACTCCAACTGCCCAGATCTGAAAAACCTATGTGCCAATCACGATGCTCTACTTAGTTGGCATATACTAACTACTGACCCCTGTCAAATCTGTCTTATTGTACCTATTGGAAAAGTTAATCTTACTACAACTGCTTAGATGCAGCAGACATTTTTAGGTTTAACCTTGGGAGAGTGAGAGACAGAGATCGTTAAGCAGGCAGGTGTGAGCCTGGTTACTATAGTGACTGCACCCAATGGCTCAGTACACATGCTCACAGACATGCACCTCACTTTTGCTGCTTAAAATTAACAGAAAAGTCAGCCCGAAACAAATCGCTCCCAAATGAAAAGTACATGTCGTATTAACAAAATTCTTTCACCGTGAGTGCCAGCAATGTCCAGTCTATCAAATTCTCAGTTTTCGTGCCTGTGGAGTTTATTATATGGACGTGGTGACAGTGTAAAGACAGCATGCTCTTCTGATTTTCAAAGGAACTTTCTGAGTCATTTTAACATTGGAGTCTATGTAAGAGTTGGAGGGAGGAGGCTGCACATTGGTGACATTTATGACAAAACCATAACATCTAGTACAATAATAAACACATTGGATGAAAGAGCACAGCGATGGCTACGTTTTGAGGGTAAAATCATACCTGTAGAGCAAACGCCGCAGACACAGCAGCAGTTTTAAAAAAGATTTTAAGATTAATTTTCGACCTGCTTCCACTCTAGCAGTTGAGCTGTCTCACTCTGGGGGCAACATTCCGTCCCATACACACCCATTATAAACTCTGAAACGGCTGAAAAAACATCATGAAACTTAAACTGGAACTGAAGAAAAAGTATAAAAGATATTGAAAAGATAAATACAAGTTGAATAGTTGAATGTCTTGTCTTCGTTTTAAAGTTTGAATGGTGGCTCTATGTCAACGTATGTAGAAGTAGTAGGAGTTTAAAAATGAGTGAGTTGAATGAGGATTTGAAGGGTCTCCCCATTGAAATACATGGGAAATTTTTGTTGAAAAAAGTTGAATAAAATTAAAAATATAAATGTTAAAAATGAGAAAAATAGAAGCAGTCATGTCCAAAAGAAGAGGAATCTAACGGTGTTTGAATGGTTTTTCTAAGTTGAACGGTTTTGAAGTAGTAGGACTACAAAAAACGTACGGAATAGATAATAATAACTAGAAAGTGCATTTTCTGAAGAAACTGCAGTGTGAATGCTTGAATCTGAATGTATGCACTGAAATGAATTAATTACTGAATTTTAAGCTAAAAATGTTGAATGAGCTGGAAAATACAGAAATTTTCACCTGAAAACAAAAGTGCTGAACTGCTAAAAGCTGACAATCACACAGAAGAAGTTGGAAAAGAGCTGAAAAGTTTTTCAATAAAACTTAGAAAAACCTAAGAAATGAGAAAAGAAAATTTAGAGTCAAAAAACCTCTGAATGAATATTAAAAGTTCATATTCTTTGAATCACTGATGACTTTTTAAACCACACCGTTTAAAAAGTTTAAAAATCTGAGCTTTGAAAGACACAGAAGAAGTTAGAAAATAGCTGAAAAGTTTTTAAATTAAAATTAGAAAAACATAAGAAATAAGAAAAGGAAATTTAGAGTCAAAAAACCTCTTAATGAATATTAAAAGTTCATATTCTTTCAATAACTGAATGACTAAAATGTGATCCCTCCACTTGGATCCACACAGTTTAAAAGGTTTACATCTCTGAGCTTTGAAAGACACGGTGTTGGAAAGAGAAGAACGATGGCGACGTTTTGAGGGTAAAATGATATCTGTAGAGGAAACACTGTGGACACAGCAGCAGTTTAAAGAGAAGTGTTTAAGATGAATCTTGGCAGAGTGAGAGACAGAGCTCGTTAGGCAGGCAGGTGTGAGCCTGGTTGCTATAGTGACTGCACCCAGTGGCTCCATACACACGCTCACAGACATGCACCTCACTTTTGCTGCTTAAAATGAACAGAAAAGTCAGGCCGAAACAAATCGTTCCCAAATGAAAAGTACACGTCGTATTGACAAAATTCTTTCACCGTGAGCGCCAGCAATGTCTAGTCTACTCAATTCTCAGTTTTCATGCCTGTGGAGTTTATTATATGGATGTGGTGACAGTATAAAGACACCATGCTCTTCTGATTTTCAAACGAACTTTCTGAGCCATTTTAACATTGGAGTCTATGGAAGAGTTGGAAGGAGGAGGCTGCGCATTGGTGACATTTATGAACGAACCATAACACCTAGTACAATAGTAAACACATTGGATGAAAGAGGACAGCGATGGCTACGTTTTGAGGGTAAAATCATACCTGTAGAGCAAACGCCGCGGACACAGCAGCAGTTTTAAAAAAGATTTTAAGATTAATTATTTTGCTTCGCTCACTCTGCCAGTTGAGCTGTCTCACTCTAGCCCCAACATTCCGTCCCATACACACCCATTATAAACTCTGAAACGGCTGAAAAAACATCATGAAACTTAAACTGGAACTGAAGAAAAAGTATAACAGATATTGAAAAGATAAATACAAGTTGAATAGTTGAATGTCTTGTCTTCGTTTTAAAGTTTGAATGGTGGCTCTATGTCAGTGTATGTGGAAGTAGATACAGTTTGAAAATGAGTAAGTTGAATGAGGATTTGAAGGGTCTCCCCATTGAAATACATGGGAAATTTTTGTTGAAAAAAGTTGAATAAAATTAAAAATATAAATGTTAAAAATGAGAAAAGTAGAAGCAGTCATGTCCAAAAGAAGAGGAATCTAACGGTGTTTGAATGGTTTTTCTAAGTTGAATGGTTTTGAATGAGTTAGATGCCAAAAAACGTACGGAATATGGAATAATAGATAACTAGAAAGTGCATTTTCTGAAGAAACTGCAGTGTGAATGCTTGAATCTAAATAAATGCACTGGAATAAATTAATTGCTGAATTTTAAGTTAAAAATGTTGAATGAGATGAAAAATACAGAAATTTTAACCTGAAAACAAAAGTGCTGAACTGCTAAAAGCTGAAATCCACACAGAAGAAGTTGGAAAAGAGCTGAAAATGTTTAAAATGTAAATTAGAAAAACCTAAGTAATGAGAAAAGAAAATTTAGAATCGGAAAACATCTGAATGAATAATAAAAGTTCATATTCTTTGAATCACTGAATGACTAAAATGTGATCCCTCCACTTGGATCCACACAGTTTTAAAGGTTTAAAACTCTGACCTTTGAAAGACACGGTGTTGGAAAGAGAACATGGATGTCTTCGTTTTGAGGGTAAAATGATGGCTGTAGAGCAAACACTGTGGACACAGCAGCAGTTGAAAGAGAAGTGTTTAAGATGAATCTTGGCACAGTGAGAGACAGAGCTCATTAAGCAGGCAGGTGTGAGCCTGGTTGCTATAGTGACTGCACCCAATGGCTCAGTACACACGCACACAGACATGCACCTCACTTTTGCTGCTTAAAATTAACAGAAAAGTCAGGCCGAAACAAATCGCTCCCAAATGAAAAGTACAGGTCGTATTGACAAAATTCTTTCACCGTGAGCGCCAGCAATGTCTAGTCTACTTAATTCTCAGATTTCATGGCTGTGGAGTTTATTATATTGATGTGGTGACAGTGTAAAGACAGCCTGTACTTCTGATTTTCAAACGAACCTTCTTAGCCATTTTAACATTAGAGTCTATGGAGGAGTTGGAGGGAGGAGGCTGTGCATTGGTGACATTTATGAAAGAACCATAACACCTAGTACAATGGTAAACACATTGGATGAAAGAGGACAGCGATGGCTACGTTTTGAGGGTAAAATCATACCTGTAGAGCAAACGCTGTGGACACAGCAGCAGTTTTAAAAAAGATTTTAAGATTAATTTTCGACCTGCTTCCACTCTACCAGTTGAGCTGTCTCACTCTAGCGGCAACATTCCGTCCCATACACACCCATTATAAACTCTGAAACGGGTGAAAAAACATCATGAAACTTAAACTGGAACTGAAGAAAAAGTATAAAAGATATTGAAAAGATAAATACAAGTTGAATAGTTGAATGTCTTGTCTTCGTTTTAAAGTTTGAATGGTCTCTCTATGTCAACGTATGTGGAAGTAGTAGGAGTTTAAAAATGAGTAAGTTGAATGAGGATTTGAAGGGTCTCCCCATTGAAATACATGGGAAATTTTTGTTGAAAAAAGTTAAATAATTTTAAAAATATAAATGTTAAAAATGAGAAAAGTAGAAGCAGTCATGTCCTAAAGAAGAGGAATCTAACGGTGTTTGAATGGTTTTTCTAAGTTGAACGGTTTTGAAGGAGTTAGATGCCAAAAAACGTACGGAATATATAAAATAGAATAACTAGAAAGTGCATTTTCTGAAGAAACTGCAGTGTGAATGCTTGAATCTGAATGTATGCACTGAAATGAATTAATTGCTGAATTTAAGTTAAAAATGTTGAATGAGATGAAAAATATAGAAATTATAACCTGAAAACAAAAGTGCAGAACTGCTAAAAGCTGACAATCACACAGAAGAAGTTGGAAAATAGCTGAAAAGTTTTTAAATAAAAATTAGAAAAACCTAAGAAATAAGAAAAGAAAATTTAGAGTCAAAAAACATCTGAATGAATATCAAAACTTCATATTCTTTGAATAACTGAATGACTAAAATGTGATCCCTCCACTTGAATCCATACAGTTTTAAAAGTTTGTGATTATCAGCTTTGAAAGACACGGTGCTGGAAAGAGAACATCGAGGTCTTCGTTTTGAGGGTAAAATGATGGCTGTAGAGCAAACACTGTGGACACAGCAGCAGTTGAAAGTGTTTAAGATGAATCTTGGCACAGTGAGAGAGAGAGAGCTGGTTAAGCAGGCAGGTGTGAGCCTGGTTGCTATAGTGACTGCACCCAATGGCTCCATACACACACACAGACATGCACCTCACTTTTGCTGCTTAAAATGAACAGAAAAGTCAGGCCAAAACAAATCGTTCCCAAATGAAAAGTACAAGTCATATTGACAAAATTCTTTCACCGTGCGCAACAGCAATGTCTAGTCTACCTAATTCTCGGTTTTCATGCCTGTGGAGTTTATTATATGGACGTGGTGACAGTGGAAAGACACCATGCTCTTCTGATTTTCAAACGAACCTTCTGAGCCATTTTAACATTGGAGTCTATGGAGCAGTTGGAGGGAGGAGGCTGCGCATTGGTGACATTTATGAAAGAACCATAACACCTATTACAATAGTAAACACATTGGATGAAAGACGACAGCGATGGCTACGTTTTGAGGGTAAAATGATGGCTGTAGAGCGAACGCTGCGGACACAGCAGCAGTTTTAAAAAATATTTTAAGATTAATTTTCGACCTGCTTCCACTCTGGCAGTTGAGCTGTCTCACTCTAGCAGCAACATTCCATCCCATACACACCCATTATAAACTCTGAAACGGCTGAAAAAACATCATGAAACTTAATCTGGAACTGAAGAAAAAGTATAAAAGATATTGAAAAGATAAATACAAGTTGAATAGTTGAATGTCTTGTCTTCGTTTTAAAGTTTGAATGGTGGCTCTATGTCAACGTGTGTGGAAGTAGTAAGAGTTTAAAAATGAATAAGTTGAAGGAGAATTTGAAGGGTCTCCCCATTGAAATACATGGGAAATTTTTGTTGAAAAAAGTTGAATAAAATTAAAAATATAAATGTTAAAAATGAGAAAAGTAGAAGCAGTCATGTCCAAAAGAAGAGGAATCTAACGGTGTTTGAATGGTTTTTCTAAGTTGAACGGTTTTGAAGGAGTTAGATGCCAAAAAACGTACGGAATATGAAATAATAATAATAAAGATTAGAAGAACAATACTGTGAATGCTTTTACAAGCATTCACACTAATAACTAGAAAGTGCATTTTCTGAAGAAACTGCAGTGTGAATGCTTGAATCTGAATGTGTGCACTGAATTGAATTAATTGCTGAATTTTAAGTTAAAAATGTTGAATGAGATGAAAAATACAGAAATTTGCACCTGAAAACAAAAGTGCTGAAGTGCTAAAAGCTGACAACCACACAGAAGTTGGAAAAGAGCTGAAAATGTTTTAATTTTAAATTAGAAAAACATAAGAAATGAGAAAAGAAAATTTAGAGTCAGAAAACATCTGAATGAATATTAAAAGTTCATATTCTTTGAATAACTGAATGACTAAAATGCGATTCCTCCACATGGATCCACACAGTTTAAAAAGTTTGTATCTATGAGCTTTGAAAGACACGGTGCTGGGAACAGAAGAACGATGGCTACGTTTTGAGGGTAAAATGATATCTGTAGAGGAAACACTGTGGACACAGCAGCAGTTGAAAGAGAAGTGTTTAAGATGAATCTTGGCACAGTGAGAGACAGAGCTCGTTAGGCAGGCAGGTGTGAGCCTGGTTGCTATAGTGACTGCACCCAATGGCTCAGTACACACGCACACAGACATGCACCTCACTTTTGCTGCTTAAAATGAACAGAAAAGTCAGGCCGAAACAAATCGTTCCCAAATGAAAAGTACAAGTCGTATTGACAAAATTCTTTCACCGTGAGCGACGGCAACGTCTAGTCTACCTAATTCTCGGTTTTCATGGCGGTGGAGTTTATTATATGGACGTGGTGACAGTGGAAAGACACCATGCTCTTCTGATTTTCAAACGAACCTTCTGAGCCATTTTAACATTAGAGTCTATGGAAGAGTTGGAGGGATGAGGCTGCACATTGGTGACATTTATGACAGAACCATAACATCTAGTACAATAATAAACACATTGGATGAAAGAGGACAGCGATGGCTACGTTTTGAGGGTAAAATCATACCTGTAGAGCAAACGCCGCAGACACAGCAGCAGTTTTAAAAAAGATTTTAAGATTAATTTTCGACCTGCTTCCACTCTAGCAGTTGAGCTGTCTCACTCTGGGGGCAACATTCCGTCCCATACACACCCATTATAAACTCTGAAACGGCTGAAAAAACATCATGAAACTTAAACTGGAACTGAAGAAAAAGTATAAAAGATATTGAAAAGATAAATACAAGTTGAATAGTTGAATGTCTTGTCTTCGTTTTAAAGTTTGAATGGTGGCTCTATGTCAACGTATGTAGAAGTAGTAGGAGTTTAAAAATGAGTGAGTTGAATGAGGATTTGAAGGGTCTCCCCATTGAAATACATGGGAAATTTTTGTTGAAAAAAGTTGAATAAAATTAAAAATATAAATGTTAAAAATGAGAAAAATAGAAGCAGTCATGTCCAAAAGAAGAGGAATCTAACGGTGTTTGAATGGTTTTTCTAAGTTGAACGGTTTTGAAGTAGTAGGACTACAAAAAACGTACGGAATAGATAATAATAATAAAATAGAATAATAAAGATTAGAAGAACAATACTGTGAATGCTTTTACAAGCATTCACACTAATAAGAAAGATTACAACAACAATACTGTGAATGCTTTTACAAGCATTCACACTAATAAAATAGAATAATAAAGATTAGAAGAACAATACTGTGAATGCTTTTACAAGCATTCACACTAATCAGTAGTTAAAATGTAAGTTTTGAAATTTAAGCTTAAAAGTGTGGATTTGGTGTTTTATTCAAAAGCAGCTGAGAACAGGTGAGTCTTCAACCTGGATTTAAATAAACTGAGTGTTTCAGCTGATCTGAGGCTTTCTGGGAGTTTGTTCCAGATATATGGAGCATAAAAGCTGAATGCAGCTTCTCCGTGTCTGGTTCTGACTCTGGGAACTGATTAAAAACCGGATCCAGATGACCTGAGGGATCTGGAAGGTTCATACTGGGTCAGGAGGTCACTGATGTATTTTGGTCCTAAACCATTCAGAGCTTTATAGACCAGCATCATAACTTTAAAGTCAATCCTCTGACGGACAGGCAGCCAGTGTAAAGACCTCAGAGCTGGACTGATGTGGTCCACTTTTTTGGTCTTAGTGAGGACTCGAGCAGCAGAGTTCTGAATGAGCTGTAGTTGTCTGACTGATTTTTTAGGTAGACCTGTAAAGATGCTGTTACAGTAATCAAGCCTGCTAAAGATGAATGCATGGACTAGTTTTTCCAGGTCCTGTTGAGACATCAGATCTTTTATCCTTGATATATTCTTGAGGCGATAGTAAGCTGATTTTGTTATTGTCTTAATGTGTTTTTCTAAGTTTAGGTCTGAATCCATCACTACACCCAAATTTCTCGCCTGGTTTGTGGTTTTTAGGTGTATAGATTGAAGTTCTCTGGTGACCTGTAATCGTTTTTCTTTGGCTCCAAAGACTATTACTTCAGTTTTGTTTTTGTTTAGCTGGAGAAAATTGTGGCACAACCAGTCATTAATTTCCTCAATGCATTTACCAAGAGCCTGTACAGGGCCTCGGTCTCCTGGTGACATTGTGATATATATTTGTGTGTCATCTGCATAGCTATGATAGTTTATTTTGTTGTTCTTTATAATCTGTGCCAGTGGGAGCATGTAAATGTTAAACAGAAAGGGTCCCAAGATGGAACCTTGGGGAACTCCACATGTGATACTTGTCTGCTCAGATGTGAAGTTACCTATTGATACAAAGTATTTCCTGTTTTCTAAGTATGTTTTGAACCAGTTTAGTACAGTTCCTGAAAGACCTGCCCAGTTCTCCAGTCGTTTGAGTAATATGTTGTGGTCAACTGTATCAAATGCTGCACTGAGATCCAGTAAAACTAAGACTGACATTTTTCCACTGTCTGTATTCAAACATATGTCATTAAACACTTTGGTCAGAGCGGTTTCAGTGCTGTGGTTCTGTCTAAAACCTGACTGGAAGGCATCATAGCAGTTATTCTGTTTTAAGAAGTAATTGAGCTGTTGAGAAACTGCTTCTTCAATGATCTTACTTAAAAATGGGAGATTTGAGATCGGCCTGTAGTTATTCATTTGTGTCTTGTCAAGATTGTCCTTTTTCAGTATAGGTTTTATTACAGCAGTTTTTAGTGATTCTGGAAACACACCTGACATTAAAGAAAAGTTTACGATCTGTAACAGGTCTGACTCCATAGTCTTTGAGACCTTTTTGAAAAAACTTGTTGGCAGGACATCTAAACAGCAAGAGGAGGAGTTCAGTTGACCTAAGATGTCCTCCAGGTCTTTGTTGTTAATAGGGTGAAACTGTTTGATGGTGTTAAAACAGTTTTTTGGTGGACACAGTACATGTCCTGGATCTGCTGTTGATGTACCAATTGCTTGTCTAATCTTTTGGATTTTTTCTGTGAAGAATTTGGCAAAGTCATTGCAGGCCATGGTCGAATGAAGTTCAGCTGCCACTGACACAGGAGGGTTTGTTAGCCTGTCAACTGTAGAAAATAGGACCCGAGCGTTATGACTGTTTTTGGTGATGATGTCAGAGAAGTAGGACCTCCTTGCACTCCTCAGTTGTAAATTATAATTGTGAAGTTTCTCTTTATAGATGTCATAATGAACCTGGAGGTTTGTTTTTCTCCATCTGCGCTCAGCTTTCCTACACTCTCTTTTTTCATTTTTCACCAGTGTGGAGTTTCTCCATGGAGACTTTTTCCTTCCAGAGATAACCTTCACCTTAATGGGAGCAATAGTGTCCATTACATTTAACATTTTAGCATTGAAGCTAGTGACAAGCTCATTGACTGAACCTCTGGACAGGTCAGGTGTTAATGGGAAGACCTGGTTAAAGATCTCACTACTGTGTTCAGTTATACACCGTTTTGTGATCACTGCTGTTGATATATTTGTGTGGGCTGAGATTTTACTTTCAAAGAAAACACAGTAATGATCAGACAGGCCCACATCAGACACAGTAACCTTTGAAATGCTCAGGCCCTTGGAGATCAGTAGGTCAAGAGTGTGTCCTCTATTATGTGTGGCCTCTGTTACATGCTGAGTCAGCCCAAAGTTGCCCAGAGTGTTACTTAGGTCTTTAGTCCCTTTGTCCTGAGGGTTGTCCACATGGATGTTAAAATCCCCAACAATAATTACACAGTCGAAATCAACACAGATCACAGACAGCAGTTCACTGAGGTCATTAAAAAAGTCTGTGCAGTATTTGGGAGGCCTGTAAACATTAAGAAACACAACTTTGGATGGGGCCTTCAGCTGTAAAGCCACATATTCAAAAGACTGAAAACTTCCAGGAGATAGCTGCTTACATTGAAATGATTCATTAAATAAGACAGCAACCCCTCCTCCTCTCCTGCTCACCCTGGCCTCACTGATAAAACTGTAGTTAGGAGGGGTCGTCTCGATGAGAACAGCTCCACTGTTACTTTGGTCCAACCAAGTTTCAGTTAAAAACATAAAATCAAGGCTGTGCTCAGTGATTAAATCATTAATTAAAAATGTTTTCCCAGCTAAAGATCTAACGTTTAATAAAGCCAACTTAAGTGTTTTAGAGGTATTATTTGCCCCCTCGTGTTTGGGAGCAGTCTGTGGCACACAAGGTATGTTTACTATATTTAAAGATCTTTTAGAGTGCAGCTCTCTGTGTTTTGACCAGGCCACACGTCTCCTTCTGTCACCTAAAAGTACAGAAATTTTAAAACCTTCTAGTAAACAGGGTCCCAGCTTCTCCTGGGAAAAGTCACCACTGCCATAATCCTCACAGCCTGGACCCTCCACACATCACACATCAGACTGCGGAGACAGAGCATGAAGGTGGTAAGGTGGAACTAAGGGGGGCGAGGCTGGGCAATGTGACTTCGATTGCTCTGTTGAGGGCGGGGCTCGATGGCGAACCTTTGGCTGCTCTGGTGGGGGGTTTATGGGGGACAAAAAGGGATTGGGCCGGGGGGTAGATCTGAGCCCAGCATTGACCCGCTCCATCATCTCCTCAGTGAATTTCAGGTGTGGGGAGGAGGGAGAAAGGGAGGGGGAGGGGGGTGATGGCCTGTCAGGGGTTTGGGGGACTGGGGAAGGTCGTGGTCCCTGGTCCTGGTCGTTGGTGTTGTTGAGAGAGTTGGAGGCAAATAGGGACCCCTCTTCTTGCCTCAGATGTCTCTCCTTTCTGAGGCTCTTCCCGGGTGGGGGCAGATGGAGCTCCTCCTCAAGGTTTCTGCTGGGCTTTGTTTGTTCTTGGAGTACTGTTTGTTCCTCTTTATGAGATAACTCCTCGTTTATCTCAGCCTTGGCACCAAGCACAGATGGATGACGTATGGAATAAAACAGGTTGGAGGTGAACAGTTTCACCCCTGACTTGTTAAAATTAAATCCATTTGCTTTAAACAGATGCCTGCGTTCCCAAAAAATATTAAAGTTGTTGATAAAATGCACTGAGTGGTTAGTACATGTTGATATAAGCCATTTATTCAGTGCAAGCTACCTGCTGAATCTCTCGTCTCCTCCTCTGACGGGCGGTACAGGCCCACTGATGAATACAGCTGCATTCAGAGAGTTTACAGTATTTAATAATCCAGTAAAGTCCCATTTCAGAACCTCCGACTGTTGTTTGGACACATCGTTTGACCCTGTATGCAGAACAATATTTGTCACAGTTGGATATTCATCTGCAATCTGAAGAATTCTCTCCTTCAGGTTGTTGACCATATCCTTAGGAAAGCAGAGGACTTTAGTGTTCTTACCGCACATCCTTTGTACATCCTTTACGGCAGAGTCACCCACAATCAGAGTTTCAGGCCTAGCCTGTAGCTTTCCCTGTGGCCTTTTACTTTTCAACAGATTTTCAGACCTTACCTCGCTACTTTTAGATGGATGGTTGTCCGATATAGATCCAGGGTCCTTTGATAGTGGAGCAAATCTGTTCTGCAGTTTCACATTCAGTTGTTTTGGAGATTTGTTGTTAACCTTCCTATTCACGGTTGTCCAGTCCTGTTTCCTCCCGTACACAGGGGTAGAAGAGCTTCTCTGTCTCGTAGGAAGTGAAGGCCAGTCGGTTTCAGAGATTTCAGCTTGCTGTGCCCTGCCTGTGATACGTCCTCCCCCTTCCAGGAGACATGATTTATGTCTTGGTTTTGCACCAAGACAGTCCAAGGGGGGATTATCGCTTGAGGATTTATTATAATGCACAGAGTCTACTTTCTTGGTCATGTTATCTGTGCTCCTTAGCTGTGTACTAGCTTGCTCATCGCCATTGCTTTGAATCAAAGGCAAGGTTGTTTCATTTCCACACAGTCCATTTACCTCCACATTTACTTCTAAGCGATGAATTTTTGTATCCAGTACTGCAATCTTCTGCAGGAGTTTGTGGTAGTCATCTGTGGAGAGGGAAGGCATCTTGTTGCTAGTTAGCCTAGCGGTTAGCACCTTTCCAGGCTACTGAGGCTGTTCGGTGTCCAGACGCTGTAATCAGGCTTCAGCTGTGTCTAGGCCACAGACACACGGAGCGCTGAGGATAAGGTAACTAAAAATGTTGCTGTTTCTGTTAAGAACACTTTAGTCCTAATGATCTATAAGTATCCAGAAGCTCTCGCAGGTAAGCTCATACAGAAAAAAGGGAAAAAATCAGCATAAAAATCAATAAAAATCAATAAAAGAAGCAAAGCATTTGAAGAGCAAAGAGAGGAAGCGTCCACACTCACAAAAGGGGGCAGAGAAATATATATAGATATATAGATATAGATATATAGATAGATAAGCCCTCCAGAAAGGCAGGGAAACACCCTGTAACTTCTTGTAAAGCAAAATATGTTCCCTAAAACAGTGGACAGAACTACAGGCCACTGACATCCTTACCCATATTAGATCATTTTTTATATTTCACAAAAAATGATCTAATATGCATAGTCACATAATTATGGTTTATTATAATGCAATTCAGTTTTAAAGAAAAAAATTAAGAAATAGATTGTATTGGATTTATATTTCAAATATGACAAAAATGTTTATTTTCTCTCTCTACAGTTTAAACATTTAATAAGCATTCTGCTTGCACTGAGTGGATAGTCAAACAAATTGTATCATTATACTACATTATTATACATTACTTAATTCTTATTATTTACTTATTATTATAGCACTAGGAATAAACAATAAGGGAAGCATTCTGGATCAGCACCATGATGCAAACTTGTAGCCATAGTATATACAGTATCCTGGAAAAGGTATAAAATGTCACTCTATGTGCATATCTGTGTGTGTGTTTTATGTCTATAGATTTTTAAAAATTATTACTCATGATATAACATTGTCCAGACATAACCTGTAAGGACATGAGGAGGACACGGCGACAAACTGAGCTATGTGAGGCTGCTAGCTAGGCTGTTACCTGCCTTGCATTCCTCATACCTGGAAGCATACCTAGAAACAAGGCAGTGGATCCCTAACCATCTGGATTAAAAAGAGCACAGGGAATCATAACACATGTACCCACTGTTATAATGATGAAATGTCACATGAGAGAACATTTTTACACACAATTGGTCAGCCTTTACCAAACTTCAGGTTTAAAGGAGACCTCAGATTCTCCAGATTACGTTTGAGGTCTTCAGTAGTACAAAACAGAAAAAAAAACTCCTAATAAACACTGTTTTACTTACCTTCATCTAAAGAGTCATAGCACATGTCATCTTAGAAGAGCAAAAACAAACATAAGTCAAAATATGTCAACATCAGCAAACAATCAGTATTTACTAAATTGCAGAGTGAAATGACGCATTAAACTGCATAATTTACAATAAAAAACTAGAACACTTGGGGTATTCTAAAACCTTTGACTGGTACTGCATCATTCTGCAATTAAAACTATCATTGTACACTCTTCATTCAAGTTAAGCTATCTTTATCTTCACAGCTGTGGATCACAGTTTTCGTTTTTGCTTTTAAATTAAACTCACCGGGTGTTGGAATATTTCTGCGGTGCAGAGGTCCTTGAATCACCCTGCCATTGTCTTTACTGAAAGCAGTGAAAGAACTGCTTACTCCTGATTGGACACTGAGCAGCACCACCTTTTCCTTCACCCCTCCATCTTGGCGTCCTCCGTGCTCTCTCTCCTCCATCTGAGCGAATCAGAGTCCGAGCACCCAACCTGTGGACTGTTAATCTGCAGACAAGAACATAGCCAAAGATACTACATTAGTTTATCTGTGACTTTTTTTAAATTTTTTTATTGAACTTTTAATTGCAAAGCAGGAAAACAGCAGTCACCAGCATATACATACACAGGACAAAGATGCATCTACATGTATAGCAGGACGTGAGAGGTAGAAAGAAAAACCCAACAGCAATAATAACAAACAATGAAAAAAGGTTAACAATCGTCCCTTTGTTGCCAGGCTAAATCCCGTAAGCCCGATTTTAACCTCTGAGCAGAAGGAGTGTCCAGATGGGCCAAAAAAGGGTCCCATGTGCGATAGAAAAGGAAAGGTTTGTCCTTAAGTGCTGTGGAGAAGGCTTCCATTGGCACAGTACATATCACAGACTGTAGCCACTGGTTGACAGATGGAGCCTTATCAGAAATCCACAGTACCATAATGCACTTTCGAGCGTAGTGTAGCAGTATGTGAAGGAGATCTTTGCTGCGAAAGCCGGCAGGTAGCTCATCATCTAGTCCTAACAAGCAAGTCCTTGGACCCAAATGCAGTCGGCAATTAAATATAGTACATAGCTTATCTATCAGTGATCTCCAAAACTGTAGAATAACAGGACAGCTCCACAGACAATGAAAAAAGGAACCAACAGCAGACTGACATTTGTTACAGAGATTAGGCAAAGCTGGAAACATTATGTGACTCTTCTCAGGTGTAATATAAAGCCTATTTATAAGTTTAAACTGCCTTTCCCAAATAGAATTAGATGCCAAGGCTTTAAAAGGACGACAACACAACTCATCCCAAGCTTCAGCATCTATAGCGCCTACGTCTGATTCCCATTGGCCCTTGATTTTGTTAGAGTTATCCATTCTAAGATCAGAGAGAATGTTATAAATCTTTTTAGTGATACATTTTAGTTGGGCAGTTTTTACCATGAGTGATTCTACAGGAGAAAGACCAAACCCTCCATTAAAATCCTTCAATTTAGAAGTAATATAGTGCTTTACCTGAAAGTACTTCAAAAAATCCTTATTGGTCAGACCAAACTTGCTTTTCAGTTGATTAAAAGTAAGAAGAGAGTTCTCATGAACAAGATCACCCACTGTATTAATCCCTTTTTGAGACCAGTCCGCAAAACCAGCCCGAAGACCAGGTAAAAAGTCAGAGTTTTCATGAATAGGAGTAAGGAGGGAAAAACAATTATAATATCCTTCCAGGCGCCTGACTTTGCGCCAAATAGTGAGCATATTCTTTAACACCATATTATCTTGTGTTAGAACTGTGGCTTTACCTGAGGAAATATATAGCAGGTTCCGCAACGGAATGCCCTTTAAAGAAGTGGACTCAGCGCTGAGGTAAATGGAATCCGGATCGTCCATAAACCATTCTCTAAGAAATTTAAACTGTGCAGCCAAGAGGTATTGTGGGAAGGAGGGAGCGGCAAGACCGCCTTTCTGAACAGGCAAACACAGAAAACTGTATCTCAATCTAGGTCTTTTCTTACGCCATATAAAAGAGATAATTGAACCATTTAATTTTGACAAAATTTTTTTGGACAGAGCAAGCGGTAACATCTGGAATAAATACAAGAGGCGAGGGAGGATATTCATCTTGACCAGATGAATACGACCTAAGAGAGACAGAGGGAGGCTGCACCACCTATCCAAATCGCGATTGATGGCCTGAATTAAAGGGGTGTAGTTCAGACTATACAGTTCTTTTAGATTCGGTGAAATCTTTACTCCTAAATAAGTGAAACCGGAGGGAGACCAACGAAAAGGCTGAGAAATGTTTGGATCAATCTCATTTAGAACAGAGAGGGGCATAGCCTCACTTTTAGAAAAATTGATCTTGTAGCCCGAGAAGGAGCCGTATTGGGAGATTAATGAAACTAATCTAGGAATTGAGTGAGCAGGAGAATTTAGAAAAATTAAAACGTCATCTGCATAAAGTGAAATCTTATGTTGAGAATTGTTCAAACAGAGTCCTTCAATAGCAGCATCCTTCCTAATGGCTGTGGCAAGGGGTTCCAGCTAGGGCGAATAACAAAGGGCTCAGCGGACAGCCCTGCCGACTGCCACGTTCGATACTGAAATTCCCGACCTATAACCATTGGTAATCACTGCCGAAAGAGGGGAAGTATAAAGGATCTGGATCCATTTAACAAAGTTGTCACCTAAACCAAATTCTTGAAGTGTGAAAAGAAGAAACGGCCATTCCAGACGGTCAAAGGCCTTTTCAGCATCAAGTGAGATGACTAGAGCCTCAGGGTTAAACAAAGATGAGTGCTGAATAATGTTAAGTAGGCGCCTCACACTATGTGTGGAATACCGCCCCCGTATAAAACCAGTTTGATCATTCTTAACGATCGAAGGTAGTATTGGCTCAAGACGTATAGCTAGGACCTTAGCCAGTATCTTCAAATCAAGATTTAAAACAGATATAGGCCTATAGGAAGCGCATTCATCAGGAGGTTTCCCCTTCTTCAAAATTAGCGAAATATTAGCCTTCATTAAGGAGGGGGGGAGAGTGCCTGCCTCAAAAGAGGACAGAAGCATCTTATACAGTGGGGAAGTTAGAATCTTACTGAATTTCTTAAAAAATTCCCCCCTGAACCCGTCTGGACCCAGGGCTTTGTTATTTGGAAGCATCTGAATAACTTTCAAAATTTCGCTTTGTGTTATAGGTTTACATAAATCATCCCTTTGGATTTCAGTAACTTTAGGTAAATTTAGTCCTAAGAAGAAGTGGTGCATACCTTGTTCGTATGTTGATTTAAACTGGGAGGTATATAACTGCTTATAAAAAGTTTTAAAAGTATCATTAATAATTAAATTGTCATATTTAGGTAAACCAGATGAGTCTCTAACACATGGGATATTACAACCAGCACCCTTATTATGAAGAAGATTGGCCAGATAGCGGTTAGGTTTATTAGCAAACTCATATAACCTCTGCCTCATGAAGAAAAGAGATTTCTCAGCCTTTCTTGTCAGTAGTGCCTTCAAAGCTGTTTTAACCACCTGAATTTCATTCCTTAATTGCTCTGAAGGTGATTCATTATGTCTAGCTTGCAGTTCGTGCAATTCCAGTTCTAATTTCCGTTGTTCCATCTGATTTTTCCGCTTCAGGCCTGCTGAATATGATATAATCAGCCCACGGGTGTAAGCCTTCAGGGTGTCCCAAAGCAGGCCTGGAGAAACTTCAGGGGTTGCATTAACCTTTGAAAAATGTTCAAGTTTATCTGTGACTTAAATTATTTTTATAAAATTGTATTTTTTAAGCTTATACAAAGGTGGAGTCAAACACAACACTTCCTCATACCTAGGAGCAATCAGAATCCAAATGACAGGTGAACACTTGCTTCGGGTTTTAAACCTGTCATTAGCTCTTTTATCACCGTTATGGAATTAGAGTTACTGTGGCATTAGAGTTACTTTTATAAACAGGACACACTTCCTGTGTGTCCTGTTTATAAAAGACTCTTAGCAGCAAATAATAATTAAGTATAAAAACATTTTAAACATTTCCTAAATTACCAGCTGAGTACACATGCATACAAAGGCATTCTTGTGACAATGTGACACACAGTTTTTCATGATCCTTCAGTCTTCCTGTGTATCTCCACTCTCCTTATGTTTTCTCTCTCCCTTTCCCTCTCTGCTTGTTTGCTTGCTGCTCCGTGTGTCGGTGTCTCTTCCTGTGCCTGGGACCACACACCAGAGATCCAAGAGAGAGTCTGTTGCTTGGAAAAGTTAGGAGATTCTTCTTGATAGATTCAGGGGATCAAGGATTCCCAGAGCCTTCTTTTTGTTGGATTTTGTACATAGAGGACTTTTGATCTGAGCACAACTACAAGACTTTGCATATAGTACACTGAATGTAAATAAACTCACTGAACTTTCATTCTCGAGTCCTGCGTCCAGGACAATAACGTCCAGGCAAATAATGACCGAGTTAATGCTTCACTCAGTTTTAGTTAGCTATGGTTTAAGCTACACATGTGAAAGGTGTTCCTACAGCAGAGAATCTATATTGTAGTGATTTTATGTCTGACAGTAAAGCACCGAGGCCTGTATCGAGTAAAGGGGGCGTGTCGAAACAAAGCCCAAGCTGAGGCCCATATCGTTCTTGAGAATATCACGTGACCAAAGATAAATGAGGTCCCTTTCTCTGAAATTATGTGACTGCCTTGTTATCACGAGCGTGAACGGAGATTGTAAGCACATTATGGAGCCACCAAAAAGGCAAAAATATCAGCAGTTGGGGAGGATTGTGACAGGATATCTCCCAACAATAAGACAAGTCTTAAATCAGTCTCAGAGAGGATGGTTAGTGGGTTATGTTGTTATGTAGCCCCCCCATGTATCACTGCTGTACATCAAATGACCAGCAGATGTCACTAGTTCCAAATGACTTTTTACACAGGGCTTCGTTTGAGCTGCCTTTTGTCGAAACAATTGGCGAGAAAGATTCAACACATTCAACACTTCATCACTACTATATTGCACTTAATATATGCTGTAAATAAAGAAAGGTTGCATTTGGGTGCTGCATACCAAGAGAATGGAACTAAACTCTGGGTATGTTGAACTCACTTCATAGTACACAGAGGCCAAAATAATGTATTACTCGAGGCTTAATGCCAATCACTACAGTTTTCAACACTTTTCAGTTACACAGTTAACATCTCATATAACCATGACATCTTTCACTAGCTGGGTCCACATCCTTATTTTAGGGTTGACAGCATTTTTAGTAGATTTTTAGTAGGTAAATGGCTTAGACATGAATTGAGCTGTGGTTTGGGGAAAGCCTCAGACTGGCATCAGCTACCAGTCCTAGCAGATCCCCCAAAAAGACCTCCCCTAGAAGCAGCTATAACTGTGCATTACAAAGGTCAAAGACCTCAGCAGTAATGATTCAATTTTGAGCATGAGCATAGATAGAGATAGAGAGCGAACGCCAGTGACAGCACCGACAGTACCGCCACTTGTCTTAGAGAGCTGTCTCAAATGACTGTGTCAAGAAAGGAGATGTTTAGATGATGCTAGTGAAAGCACATGAGAAGTGAAGGGGTGCCTTGAGGAATTATGCTCACGGCAGAGTTCAGATGTCTTAACCCTTTCATGTATAGTGGCCACTACAATGGACAGCTATTCACCTATTGGGCAATTTACTTTGAAAAAGTAATTAATTACAGTTACTAGTTACGTCTTCAAAAAAAGTAACTGAGTTAGTAACTGAGTTACAAGATTCTAAAAGTAATTAATTACTTGAAAAGTAACTGTTGCGTTACTTTAAAAAAAATGTTTAACCAGGTTTTCCAGGGTATAATTGGCCATTTTTAACTACTTTTGATTTTCCCTTCACATTTCACCTTTAAAAACAGTTTATTTGCCTTGTTTGGTATCATCCTTTTCAGCACAACCTCACGTGTCTGAATTTACAGAATTTATGTTTTCATTTTGACATACTGTATTAACACAATTGATCTAAAATCAGACTAAAAAAATAAAATCAGAGTAGAAAAAGTTATATTTTTTACTGTAACAACCACAAACATGTTTAATGAATCATATTTCATAACTTTAAGTGCAAATATAAATTGTCAATTTTAAAATCATATGCACAACTTTTGCAAACAACAAAGTTAATTGTAGCCATTTACCTTTTACCCTTTTTTTTATAACCATTTCAAACTATTTACATAACAATCAGGTGTTCTGCATTCAATAAGATGCCACATAAATTATTTGTGCCACTCCAAAAAAATAATTTCTGTCCACTACAAAGGAGAACATCACAGCCTGATACCTGCAGGTCTGACAGCAGGAGGTGTATGACTCCTGTTTTCATTCAGCAGTTACCTCATTGTTCTGACACACAACACTAAACTATTCTCTACACTACGGACTAACTACACAAGACAACACATTAACTACACACTCCAAGCACGCTAAACGTCCGTGGGAGCGCGCGCGCAGCTGCTTAAAGCTGTAGTGCCCAGATTACTTACTTAGACAGCTACTTCCGTGCAACTGATATAAGATGCAGTAAGCTGAACACAGCCTCAAACAACTGTTTGTTGAAAAATAGTAAGGTGACCGCACCGCATTTCTTCTTAGTAACTGTAACGGCGTTGTAATAATAGAAATAGTAATTAGTTAGATTACTCGTTACTAAAAAAAGTAATGCCATTAGTAACACCATTACTTGTAAACGCCATTTTTCCCATCACTGGTGAGTGTTGATAGTATACTTGCACATAAACCACTACATTGGACACTGATGTGTCACACTGATGTGTCAGCTTGTAGAACTGGGGGATCATGTATAGCTAAGAACAGGAAGGGGTGTTGTTTGAGGCGTGGACCCGCTCCTGAAATTCAGATACTTTATGTCCAATTACATAAATAGTTTCATATGTCTCATAATCTGTTTCTTTAAACTCAATGGGTGTGTGAGATCATGGTCCGCAGAACAGTGTTGTTTATATCAAAACTTTATTTTACCCAGTGTCCTCTGCAGGTCTGAGACTGAAGTGCAGCTGGTTCTCAGAGCGATGACCTGCCAGGCTGTACTTCAGCGTCACACAGCCCTCTGCTGCCTCTGAGCTCTGACACAGAGTTACAGTGTTAGAAGTCACGTTAATTACTGTCATCAAATACCTAAACAACAACATGAGAGGCTGCTGCTCCTATCTGTCCAGTGAACTGGGCATAAATCAGTGACCTCTGACCCTGGAAAAGGGTTGTGATTGGTGGAGAGAGAACAGTGACAGACACTTCCTTTTTGTAAATCCCATGTGACTGAGATGTCGACCACAGCTGGCTGCAGAGCAAATCGCAGTGACTGCATCACCTGAAAATAATAAAAAATCTCGAAAAATAGACAAACAGCTGGAACAGACATTTTACTCACTGCAGGTCTGACCTTAAATATGCATCTGCTGCTGCTGCAATGTTTAACTTGACTTCTAATTGTGTTTAATGTCTTACTTTTGGTTGCATCCTGTCAGTCCCTGTGATGAACTGAGCGTGACCTCCTCCTTCCTTGGCCATCCCATTAATGAGGGCAGAGTTGGCCCCTTCCCCAATCCCAAAAGAGAAACACCTGCAATACAACAGTTTTCTTTAAGTACACAGAGGACATGTTGGACATTCTGGGAATTGTGAAGATATAGTTCTGTGTTTATGTATTCACCTGTGAGAACCTGAATTCTTCTTCACCAGATCGATCACTTCTTTGATGTTCCACACCTCTCCATTAGTAAAGACAAACAGCTAGAGAGGAGAGTTGGCACACAAGGACATAACATCATACACAGAAACACAGCTTATTCTGTATGTGTGTGTGTGCAGTCACCTAGGTATATGATTTACCACCTGTACAATATGTGTGACACAAAAGGACCTGATGCACATAGCGTTGTAAGATGGACACTATGCACTATGGGATATTTGTGTATGACCCTATTCACACACCTGACCTCCACCTACACTACCTCCAACAAGCAGCAGTGGACCCACTGCACTAGCCTGCATAGGTCAAACATTTATGTAATGCTGAGCAGTTCATTTGTAGTATGTGGGATATTCAATATCACAATATTTTTGTGACCTTATTGAGCTAATGTGATTAAATCATAACTATATCTTGATTAAAGTATAATATGCTGGTGTGCAGGGGTATTATATGTGTTATGGGGATACTGCTGACATATTCAGGGGCGGATCTAGAGAAAGTTTCTTAGGGTGGCATGAGAGGTGTCATGGAATTCAAATTGGGTGGCAAAATCAAAGCCATAGCTGAACTGGTCATCGGGCATAATGGGCCGATGGTTATTTTTAGGTTTTATGGGCCAATTGTTTGTTTGTTTTTTGGTAACGGAATAAACAATGAAAGGTGGTGGATTGGCCAATTTGTCATGATCGACTCTGGGCTGGACCAATTACAGCTGAGGAGGTCGGATGCACCCTCTCCCTTGCTTGGGCAACGGCTCTGAAAGCAGTCTTATCACAGACAAACAGAAGAAAATGGTATTAGGGTGAAAAGGATTTGTCCCGTACTTCAGCTAGAATAAAATTCAAAAGACACAAAGCTGGAGTTATTGAGTGTCTTCACGCTTCACAGCTGCCTCTTCCTCTCTCATTCTCTTCCCCTCCCTCTCCTGTTGCTACTTCAATAATGAAACTAATCAATGATCAGCTGATCAATGATCGACTTTTCTGATGCAAGTCCCGTCTCTCTTGTTTGTTTATCGCCCACTTTGGGGTTAGGAGAAAGAGGTTTACCTTTTAGGAGACATGAATGAGTTGAAGGGAAGTTATGAACTGTTTCGGAGAAACAAATAACACCAGGATTCTTTTCTACGTAGCTGACAGCTGGCAACTGTGCAGGAGCGGGTCTAGCAAAGTTTTGCCAGGGGGCCAGGTAGGGCATTAAAAGGGAAAGGGGGGCACAAAGAAATACTTTTCTTTCTTATTCTCATTTAAAATGTCTAGGTTTTAATAAATAATTATCTGAGTCTTTTAACCAAAGTGGTCATCTGATGTAAAATGTATAGAAATCATACATATATACCAACAAGACAGTGTACATCAGTCTTGTGTCACAACAGCATTTGTTTTCATTCAAAGGCTTTATTTCCTATTATACCTGGTGGGCCGGTCTCTAGTCAAAATGCCTTGGCCGATTTTTTTGTCCCAGTCCAGCCCTGATCAAAGCCCTTTTTTAAACACATACGCAGGTGTTACATTTGGTTATGATTCAAATGTAGTAAGTATACACATGTTTCATATAAATATAGTCTATAACTGCACTGTCATGAGCAAAAATGTAAACCTATTTTTTTTACGATTTATTGGTTATCCCTCTGATGTCCAAAATATAACTGGCCATTTTTGACTACTTTTCATTTTACATTTGTATTTCACCTATTATTTGTTTTCCGTGTCTTGCTTGTCTCATTCTTTTCAGCACAACGTCACGTTGACATACTGTATTAACACAGCTGATCTGAACTCACACAAAAAAAACTAAAATCCTTGTAGCAGTTATATTTTTTTACTGTAAAACCTACAGACATGTTAAGTTCATTCTGATAACTTGAAATACAAAACGGTAAATTTTGAAAACTTATGCACAAATTTTGTAAACATATACAACTATTTATCTAAAATTGCAGCCAATGCTTCTGGTGTTTTTGTTTTTTTAATTATTGTTTACAACTGTAACAGGTGTTTTAAAAAATAATTTATATTTCACCAAAGATCCATCCTGCAGTGTTATTTTGCTTTGTCAGTATTGGTTATGACAACCATTTAAAAATACTACTAAAACTAAAATGAGAGAACAATCAGGTGTCACAATAAGATGCCCCACAAATTATTTGGGCCATTAAAAAAAAAAGTCCGCCACAAGACTGAGGAGAACACCACAGGGATAAAGGGTGTTTACACTGCAATCTGCCTTTATGACATTCATTAGTACCCTCACTGACACACAAAACAAAACAACGACTACACAACACACTAACTACACACTCCATGATAAACGTCACAATCTCCCAGATCTCAAAACGCTCTCTCTCTCGCTTGTTCACTCTGTCCCGCTGCTGTCACTCCCAAAACGTCCCCCTCTTTCTAAACAACCAAATCCCAAGTGTTGACATTTTTTATCCTTGGCTGACACGGTACATTTTTCCACCAATAGGAAAGAGGTGGCTTTTTTTCTCTCTTTACTGTTTTTGCGCTGTACCTAGAAAATGCTCCCCCCCCGCCCCCCCAGCAAAATGTGGCGATAGTATTTAGAAAAAAAGCATGGTTTTTATTTTTTTTTTAATCATAACTCTGGATTTAGTGGCCTCTCATTAAAATGTAAAAACCGGTGTATACTTATGCTGCCATCTTATTTTAATAAACAACACCGTCATACACAAAACTAAGGTGTCACGCCTGGTGTGGCGGGCGTGTGGAGTTTATAAAGAGGACCCAAAAGGCGGCAGCTCTGGTGCAGGTGAGTCTTTATTACACGCGTGGGTACAAACAACAAAGGCAGGTGAACGAGAACTGAAAAACCTAAACTGGGTGAAACTAACAAAACAAACCAGAAACACAGATGCAGGGAGGTCCGGGGAAATCACACATGGCGAGACGCAGGGAGAACGAGGGGAAACAACGCAGACGAACCAGCAATCACTAAGACAAAAGACACGACTGAAATACACTCAGAGAACACAGGGAGATTACACACAGGTGGGGGACACAGCTGGGAGAGATTAACCTGACGAGACAAGGGAGGCAAACAGAAAACACTCACATCAGACGCAGACCTTCACAATAAAACAGGAAACACATACACACAAAGACACAGACTAGCAAACGCGGACTTAACACAGGAGTAGACGGCAGAACAGAACAACACTAAACAGGAGGAAGAACAGAACCAAAATGACACTAATAGAAAACACAAAACGCTGGGTCAAAAGGACCCAGGATCATGACAGTACCACCCCCTCAAAGGCCGGCCCCAGACAGCCCAAAACAAGAAAACCAAGAAACGCCCAAAAACAGAAAACAACCCGACCAGGGCGGGCGGTGGGGGTCCAGGAAGGAGGGCTCGAGGCAAAACAAAACAGGAGCACTGGAAAGTCAGAAAACAAAACGCGAGTCCAGCCCCAAAAGAAACACACCGGAGCACAAGAAAACAGAGTCCAAAAACAGAAGAGTTCAGGGGGCCGGCCGTGCGGACGGCAACGTGGACACAGTTCAGGGGGACGGCCAGGGGGCCGACCGCACCGGAGCCCAGACAGTTCAGGGGGCCGGCCGTGCGGAAGGCAGCGGCGGCCACGTGGAAGCAGTTCAGGGGGCCGGCCGTGCGGAAGGCAGCGGCGGCCACGTGGAAGCAGTTCAGGGGGCCGGCCAGGGGGCCGACAGCACCGGAGCCCAGGAAACAGTCCAGGAGGCCGGCCGTGCGGACGGCAGCGACGCCGACGTGGGCACCGTTCAGGGGGCCGGCCGTGAGGACGGCAGCGGCGGCGACTCAGGCGAAGGCGGTCCGGGGGCCGCCCACGACGGCGATGTCGCCTGGCCAGTGGCCTGGAAAGTGGCCAGTCAGCAGCAGACCCCGACGGGATAGGACCAGGCGACGCCGAAGACTCGGAGGCTGGACCAGGCGACGCTGATGAGGCCGCAGGTGACGGCGTGGAAGCCGGAGACGATGAGGCCGCAGGTGACGGCGAGGAAGCCGGAGACGAAGAGGCCGCAGGTGACGGCGAGGAAGCCGGAGACGAAGAGGCCGCAGGTGACGGCGAGGAAGCCGGAGACGAAGAGGCCGCAGGTGACGGCGAGGAAGCCGGAGACGAAGAGGCCGCAGGTGACGGCGAGGAAGCCGGAGACGAAGAGGCCGCAGGTGACGGCGAGGAAGCCGGAGACGAAGAGGCCGCAGGTGACGGCGAGGAAGCCGGAGACGAAGAGGCCGCAGGTGACGGCGAGGAAGCCGGAGACGAAGAGGCCGCAGGTGACGGCGAGGAAGCCGGAGACGAAGAGGCCGCAGGTGACGGCGAGGAAGCCGGAGACGAAGAGGCCGCAGGTGACGGCGTGGAAACCGGAGACGAAGGCACTGCAGCTGGCGGCGTAGATGGTGAGGCTGCAGCTGGCGTGAATGAAGAGGCGGCAGCTGGCATGGAAGCCAGAGACGGAAGCGCTGCAGGCGGCGGCGTGGAAGCCGGAGGCGGCGGCGCTGCAGGCGGCGGCGTGGAAGGTGAGGCTGCCGCTGGCGTGGATGGTGAAGCTGCAGCTGGCGGCGGCGTGGAAGCCGGAGACGGAGGCGCTGCAGCTGGCGTGAATGAAGAGGCGGCAGCTGGTGTGGAAGCCAGAGACGGAGGCGCTGCAGCTGGCGGCGGCGTGGAAGCCGGAGACGGAGGCGCTGCAGCTGGCGGCGGCGTGGAAGCCGGAGACGGAGGCGCTGCAGCTGGCGGCGGCGTGGAAGCCGGAGACGGAGGCGCTGCAGCTGGCGGCGGCGTGGAAGCCGGAGACGGGGGCGCTGCAGCTGGCGGCGGCGTGGAAGCCGGAGACGGGGGCGCTGCAGCTGGCGGCGGCGTGGAAGCCGGAGACGGAGGCGCTGCAGCTGGCGGCGGCGTGGAAGCCGGAGACGGAGGCGCTGCAGCTGGCGGCGGCGTGGAAGCCGGAGACGGAGGCGCTGCAGCTGGCGGCGGCGTGGAAGCCGGAGGCGGAGGCGCTGCAGCTGGCGGAGGCGCTGCAGCTGGCGGCGGCGTGGAAGCCGGAGACGGAGGCGCTGCAGCTGGCGGCGGCGTGGAAGCCGGAGACGGAGGCGCTGCAGCTGGCGGCGGCGTGGAAGCCGGAGACGGAGGCGCTGCAGGCTGGACGGATCCCTTGGACCCTCCAGCGACGACAGGAGGCAAAGGCCGGACGGATCCCTTGGACCCTCCAGCGACGACAGGAAGCAAAGGCCGGAGCGGTCCCTTGGACCCTCCAGCGACGACAGGAAGCAAAGGCCGGAGCGGTCCCTTGGACCCTCCAGCGACGACAGGAGACAAAGGCCGGACGGGTCCCTTGGACCCTCCAGCGACGACAGGAAGCAAAGGCCGGAGCGGTCCCTCGGACCCTCCAGCGACGACAGGAAGCAAAGGCCGGAGCGGTCCCTCGGACCCTCCAGCGACGACAGGAAGCAAAGGCCGGAGCGGTCCCTCGGACCCTCCAGCGACGACAGGAAGCGAAGGCCGGAGCGGTCCCTCGGACCCTCCAGCGGAAGCCATGACCGAGCCAGCGGTCAAGGAGGCCACTAGCTGACACAGAGGTGACTGGCAATGCACCGAGCACTGGTTTTGCCCAGGCAACACTGACACGGAGGAGTTCTCTGAGAGCTGCTTAATCTTCAGGGGTCCAGAAACAGCTGGGGGGTGAAACCTAGCTTCTGGGGAGGCCCTGGAGTGCATTACTTCGCTTGAAGCAGCTAAAGCGCAGGAATCTCCCTGGGAGGAACTTAGACCTTCTCCCTGCATGAAGTGAGTGTGTGAGACTGGTGACGGAATGAGCGACGGAGCTACGGGGGACACTGGAGCTACGGGGGACACTGGAGCTACGGGGGACACTGGAGCTACGGGGGACACTGGAGCTACGGGGGACACTGGAGCTACGGGGGACACTGGAGCTACGGGGGACACTGGAGCTACGGGGGACACTGGAGCTACGGGGGACACTGGAGCTACGGGGGACACTGGAGCTACGGGGGACACTGGAGCTACGGGGGACACTGGAGCTACGGGGGACACTGGAGCTACGGGGGACACTGGAGCTACGGGGGACACTGGAGCTACGGGGGACACTGGAGCTACGGGGGACACTGGAGCTACGGGGGACACTGGAGCTACGGGGGGCACAGGGGCCTGAGCTACAGGTGAAACTGGGAGCACTGGAGACTGAGCAGCTAAGTGGGCTACTGGAGGCTGAGCAGCTAAGTGGGCTACTGGAGGCTGGGCAGCTAAGTGGGCTACTGGAGGCTGGGCAGCTAAGTGGGCTACTGGAGGCTGGGCAGCTAAGTGAGCTACTGGAGGCTGGGCAGCTAAGTGAGCTACTGGAGGCTGGGCAGCTAAGTGAGCTACTGGAGGCTGGGCAGCTAAGTGAGCTACTGGAGGCTGGGCAGCTAAGTGAGCTACTGGAGGCTGGGCAGCTAATTGAGCTACTGGAGGCTGGGCAGCTAAGTGAGCTACTGGAGGCTGGGCAGCTAAGTGAGCTACTGGAGGCTGGGCAGCTAAGTGAGCTACTGGAGGCTGGGCAGCTAAGTGAGCTACTGGAGGCTGGGCAGCTAAGTGAGCTACTGGAGGCTGGGCAGCTAAGTGAGCTACTGGAGGCTGGGCAGCTAAGTGAGCTACTGGAGGCTGGGCAGCTAAGTGAGCTACTGGAGGCTGAGCAGAGCGTGGCACTGGAGACTGAGCAGAGCGTGGCACTGGAGACAGAGCTGAGAATGGCTGCGAGGCTGCTAACTGAGCTGAGAACGGCTGCGAGGCTGCTAACTGAGCTGAGAACGGCTGCGAGGCTGCTAACTGAGCTGAGACCTGCAGAGCAGGCGATAAGCTGTTCCTATCATTATCTGCTGCACAGAACACAGCCCCAGAACGAACAGTCAAACAGTCCGAAAACGGAAAAGAGTCCTCACTCACCACAGCCGGCGAATTAGAAGTCCGAACGTCCGGCTGTGGGGTGGCGCGCCGGCGGCGCGATCGGCGTTTTCTCCCCGCAGATGGCTCCGACGGGCCGGGCAAGTTCACCTCCGACAAGTCGGGCAGCGAGGCAGGGGTGGCTGAGAGAAGGTGAGGTGTGCGCCGGAGAAAAGCCTGCATGGTCGGAGGAAGAGATCCCAAAAGCCATGGCAGGCCAGAAAAGAGCCGTTGAAGCCGGCTTTCAACAGCACGGCGAAGCTCATACGGAGGGTTCTCCAGCCACTTCCCGAGGAGAATCTCCACATTATAAGCGATGTCATCTTGGAGCTCCTCGGATGGATTGAATGCCGCAGGGTCCATGGTGGCTGGTTCGTGCTGTCACGCCTGGTGTGGCGGGCGTGTGGAGTTTATAAAGAGGACCCAAAAGGCGGCAGCTCTGGTGCAGGTGAGTCTTTATTACACGCGTGGGTACAAACAACAAAGGCAGGTGAACGAGAACTGAAAAACCTAAACTGGGTGAAACTAACAAAACAAACCAGAAACACAGATGCAGGGAGGTCCGGGGAAATCACACATGGCGAGACGCAGGGAGAACGAGGGGAAACAACGCAGACGAACCAGCAATCACTAAGACAAAAGACACGACTGAAATACACTCAGAGAACACAGGGAGATTACACACAGGTGGGGGACACAGCTGGGAGAGATTAACCTGACGAGACAAGGGAGGCAAACAGAAAACACTCACATCAGACGCAGACCTTCACAATAAAACAGGAAACACATACACACAAAGACACAGACTAGCAAACGCGGACTTAACACAGGAGTAGACGGCAGAACAGAACAACACTAAACAGGAGGAAGAACAGAACCAAAATGACACTAATAGAAAACACAAAACGCTGGGTCAAAAGGACCCAGGATCATGACATAAGGTGCTACTAGGGATGGCAAAAGATCATTTTAGGGCAGCACATGCAACCCCATGTCACCCTCTAGATGCACCCCTGAATATATTATAAATAAATTTTGTGTATATCAAGCTTTTATCCTAATAAGATATTTGTGTCTTTCTTCAAAATTCAGATCCTTACAGATTATTTGAAAAGTCGATCAACAGCTATTACTAATTGAAGGACTCTGAACCTTGCACTGGAAAAATATCCCTCATTTCACCCGTGATCACACTTTGGTTTTCCGTGCAGAGCAATGGCCAAGACAAAAAAAGATTTCCCTGAGTGAAAAAGACTGAAGATACAAGGTGGTGAAGATCCAGTGTAGCTGGTCTCAAGAAATGAAGAGAAAGCCTGATTAGCTTCTCTAAAGAAACAAGGTGAGTTTAATTTATGACTGATTTAAATTTTTTAAGGTATGTGTGCTACTTTAATTATAAACTGCTGATGCTGTAGCAGAATGCTGTTATGTGTAAGCAGCTCTACATGTATTATAAGAAAATTAATAATGATAATCCACACCAAAACTGTTCTTTCTTGCTGGCTTTCAGTTGTATTGTGTGCAAATTATTTTGTTTTTCAAGTCATTTCCCACTTCACTTTTGTCAATATTAAACTCTGTATTTTTATTTTTATTTTCATTATTTTTTTATTTTTAGATTAAATGTAAACAACAAAAATTTAAAATTTCTTTTTGTTTCTCTTTTTTCCTCAGAATAAATTCTGACTAAGCTAAATGGCTGAGAGCAAAACAACAACACATTAACTGCGACTGCTGTTCCTGTATGAACTGAACAGCTCTAAAACTCCAAGGTAAAGCTGAGTATATTTTCTTTAAACTTCTTTCTTTAAACTGAAGGCTGCATTCAGGACTTTATCACACTGGTATATGAAGAGTGGTACCAAGAGAAAGTGTGCACGCACAACCTCTCACTTCACGCTTGCTCTTCCCCTAGCCTCTGATGTCACTTTATAGTCACTTGTCTTATAATCATCTTATTTATTGCGATTTAGGGTCTGTGAGCATAAGCAGAGGTTCTAGCTTGGGAAATAACCATGATCTCGTTTTCAGAGCCTTCTGTAACATTTAATGGTCATGAAATATGTCAAACATTGCTCCTCAACTTAAAGTTAAACAGCTAAGAGCCTTTTGAGCACAGCAAAGAAAAAGGGTTGCACTGAGGATTTTGAACTATGGCGTTTAAGTGTTATCGCTGCTGAGGATTTGTGCACACTCATCCTTATTCACTTAACTGCTGTTTACAGGTTAAAAGTCTTCATCAGAACAAGCACTTCTAATTATATTTTGCTCCTCGTTGTCTTTGAAAAGCAAGAGCTGACAAAACAAATCCAGTAAATTCACTTTTATCTTTAAGTTTATTATTTAAAAAAAAAAAATCCTGTCAGCCCCGTGCAGAGATGGCTCCATCCATCCTGTTCTAATAAACCAAAATGTCAGCAATACCTTCTTTAGATCAGTTCAGTTTTATTCATATGGCACCACTTAACAGTCAACAAATCTTGTCTCAAAGCACATTATAGTGTAAGGTAAAGATCCTACAGTGTTAATCTAGGACAAAGGTGAGGTAAGGGAATACATGTACCGCCGTTACATATTAAAAATACAAAATATGAGTAACTGTATTCCGTTACAGTTACCGTTTTAAGAGGTGGTATTCAAAATACAGTTACTTTGTTGAAATAAATGGATTACATGGTGGCCTTTTCCAGTTTCATATATTAGGCTATGCTCTGTCTATTTTTGGTAATTCCACACTGGTGGAAACCCAAATTCAATTCAATTCAATTCAATTTTATTTATATAGCGCCAAATCACAACAAAAGTCGCCTCAAGGCACTTCATAGGTACAGAGAAAAACCCAACAATCATATGACCCCCTATGAGCAAGCACTTTGGCGACAGTGGGAAGGAAAAACTCCCTTTTAACAGGAAGAAACCTCCGGCAGAACCAGGCTCAGGGAGGGGCGGGGCCATCTGCTGCGACCGATTGGGGTGAGAGAAGGAAAACAGGATGAAAGACATGCTGTGTAAGAGAGATTCAGGGTCACCTGGTCCAGCCCTAACTATATGCTTTAGCAAAAAGGAAAGTTTTAAGCCTAATCTTGGAAGTAGAGATAGTGTCTGTCTCCCGAATCCAAACTGGAAGCTGGTTCCACAGAAGAGGGGCCTGAAAACTGAAGGCTCTGCCTCCCATTCTACTTTTAAATACTCTAGGAACAACAAGTAGGCCTGCAGTGCGAGAGCGAAGTGCTCTAATAGGGTGATATGGTACTATAAGGTCATTAAGATAAGATGGGGCCTGATTATTTAAGACCTTGTATGTGAGGAGCAGGATTTTGAATTCAGTTCTGGATTTAACAGGAAGCCAATGAAGGGAAGTCAAAACAGGGGAAATATGCTCTCTCTTTCTAGTCCCTGTCAGTACTCTTGCTGCAGCATTTTGGATTAACTGAAGGCCTTTCAGCGAGTTTTTAGGACATCCTGATAATAAAGAATTACAGTAGTCCAGCCTGGAAGTAATAAATGCATGAATTAGTTTTTCAGCATCACTCTGAGACAGGATATTTCTAACTTTAGAGATGTTGTGCAAATGGAAGAAAGCAGTCTTACATATTTGTTTAATATGTGCGTTGAAGGACATGTCCTGGTCAAAAATGACTCCAAGGTTCTTCACAGCGTTACTGGAGGCCAAGGTAATGCCATCCAGAGTAAGAATCTGGTTAGATACCATATTTCTAAGATTTTCAGGGCCGAGTACAATAACCTCAGTTTTATCTGAATTAAGAAGCAGAAAGTTAGCGGCCATCCAGGTCTTTATGTCTTTAAGACATTCCTGCAGTTTAACTAATTGGTGTGTGTTACCTGGCTTCATGGATAGATAGAGCTGCGTGTCATCTGCATAGCAGTAAAAATTTATGCTATGTCTTCTAATGATGTTGCCTAAGGGAAGCACGTATAATGTAAATAGAATTGGTCCTAGCACCGAACCCTGTGGAACTCCATAATTGACCTTAGTGTGTGAAGAGGACTCTCCATTTACATGTACAAATTGGAGTCTATTAGATAGATATGATACAAACCACTGCAGTGCAGTACCTGTAATACCTACAGCATGTTCTAATCGCTCTAATAGGATATTATGGTCAACAGTATTGAACGCTGCACTAAGGTCTAACAGGACAAGCACAGAGATGAGTCCACTGTCAGAGGCCATAAGAAGATCATTTGTAACCTTCACTAAAGCTGTTTCTGTGCTGTGATGAGCTCTGAAACCTGACTGAAACTCTTCAAATAAGCCATTCCTCTGCAGATGATCTGTTAGCTGTTTGACAACTACTCTTTCAAGGATTTTTGATATGAAAGGAAGGTTGGAGATTGGCCTATAATTAGCTAAGACAGCTGGGTCAAGAGATGGCTTTTTGAGTAAAGGTTGAACTACAGCCACCATGAAGGCCTGTGGTACATAGCCAATTATTAGAGATAGGTTGATCATATTTAAGATCGAAGAATTAATTAATGGCAGGACTTCTTTGAGCAGTTTTGTAGGAATGGGGTCTAAAAGACACGTTGATGGTTTGGAGGAAGTAATTATTGAAGTTAACTCAGAAAGATCAATTGGAGAAAAAGAGTCTAACTTAACATCAATGGTACTAAGAGTAGCTGTAGGTGATATTACATCTGTGGGATGATTATTGGTATTTTTTTCTCTAATGATAATGTAACCCTCTCAAGGTTATCCACTGCTGTTCAAGCCAGTGTTTTAATGTTTAATGCATGCAGTACTAATTCTATCCAACAGAGGGCAGTGATGGCGCTATAGTTGTCCTGCACTGCGTTATGCAGCAAGAAGAAGAGCTGCAGCGGAGCAGATAGCCAGCAAGCTAGAAGAAGAACGAACAGAGCGCATTGAGTACCGAAGAGAATAAGAACTCTTTTTTCTAAGTGTTAAGGTTTTTACAGTTACAGACTTATTAGGATTTGCTTACCACGCATCCTTTTTTCCAGTTGTTTTTTATTTTGTTGGGACATAGTGCGAGAGACAGTTACTGGATACTCGATCGGCGATTGGAAGGCGAATCCAGGGTTTTTTTTCCAGAGACGTATCGCTCCACCCAGAAGGACGGCGAACGAGGATTTTACTCATCTTTGCAGATAAGCACTGGGCTTATCCACACACACACACACACACACACACACACACACACACACACACACACACACACACTACCCGGGTAGATTGACAAAGTTTTTCTCAGAGCTCTGAATTTATTTTATTATTTTTTTACTTCAACACCATATTTTACTTTTTTTCCTTTCCTCACCAAACCAGAGTGGTTGGTGGTGGTAGAACTGTGATAAGAGACATAAATGGACTAATATTAATATGGAAACTGAACTGACTGACTGAAGGGGGGATTATATTGGGTTTTGTCTCAGAAGTGTTGTTAACATTCTGCATATTATTGAAGTTGCTGATGAGACTGTTATGTGTTGTAATAAATGCCATAGAGTGTTCTCTATAAGGCAGCATAAGGAGGTGTTCTAGTTTTCTTGTTCCTCTTCTCCTCATTGAAAGTACCTAGAATATCCATGTCCCTAAGTTAATCAATTAAGGGATCGATTACAAAAGTTGGCGAGCCAGCCAGGAGGAGTAGATGGAAAATTAGTTTGAAAACACTTCCATTTAGCTGATTTTTGTAAGTCTTTGTTTAAAATTTCACAGCTGTTGATTATTAAGTGTTACCGTTTTTCACAATGTATGCAGAACAGGAATATGGTACTGATATGAAGAAGTGTGTATACATTGAAGGAATTACAGCAACAACTACTGATGATCAAATTACAGAATTTTGTATGCAATTTGGCTGTGTTGACAAAGTTCTTAGAGTAAGACAGACAGGGCAAGGTACTGGTGTTAAAGCCCTGGTGGAGTTTGAATCTGAAGAAACTGTCATAAAGTTGGCTTCCACCCTCCCTCTGTACCTTCCCAGCGTTTCGAACCCAGACATTATGTGGCGTGTAGATGGTGCCTGTAAAACTGCTCAGTCTTCAAAGACAATGTCACCCACACTTTTCTCACGCCAACAAAGTGACAGTTCGGGCTCAGAAAATGAACCAGATTCTGATAATAGTTGGACACCCCTGCTACGTAGACAGACTGCAAAGAATAAAGAGATTGAAGAGGTTGTAGCCGAAACCACTTCTAAAGTAAAAGGACAGAGAACGGTCTCCAAGCCAACTCACCCTGTCTCTCAACTAACATTAGACAGTGATGTGTACAACCCTCCTGAAGTCCAAAAGATAATCGTGGAGCATGTCATCAAAAGCGATGCCCCTCCCACTCCAAGTCAGGGCTCTAAAGGTCTTCGCCCATTTTCAGGAAGAGTTCCTAAACCCCAAAATGAAGTCGATTTTGAGACGTGGTCACTTCATGTGGAACTCATGATTCAAGATAATCTCCCACTTGATGTACAACGCCGTAAGATCCTTGAGAGCTTACTCCCCCCAGCTTCTGACTTGGTGAGGCAGCTTGGCCCACATGCGGCTCCTCGTGAATATGTCAAGCTTCTTGGCTCAGCTTATGGCTTAGTTGAGGATGGGGAGGAAATTTTCGCAAGGTTTCTGAATACCCACCAGAACACAAGGGAAAAGGCATCTGAGTATCTTCAGCGGTTGCAGGTGTTGCTCACCACAGCTGCACAGAGGGGTGGTGTGAGGAGTTCAGAGACTGGGAAACACTTGCTGAGACAGTTTCGCCGCGGCTGCTGGGATCAGTCCCTCATCTTAGCATTGCAGTCTGAACTGAATTCAGATACAGCTCCTGACTTCTCTGATTTTCTTCTACAGTTACGGACTGAAGAAGATAGAAGGGCTGCAAAATTTGATCGAATGAACCGTCATTTTGGGGGTGTAAAAGCTAAATCATCCGTACACATGCAGCTGGTCCCAGACATGTCTTCCACGCATGATGCGAATACCAGTGTACTTCAGACATACATCACAGAAACAGAGGATTTGAGGAAGCAGGTAACTGAGTTAAAAATGCAACTTAACAAAGAGCAAAGGAAACAAAAACATGCTGAAAAGAGAAATCCCACCCTAAATGCCTCTGCTAGTATAACTCCAGTTGCAGTACAAGCCCAACAAATGACACCTAAACCCAGACCAAAACCTTGGTTCTGTTTCAAGTGTGGTAATGATGGACATATAGCCAGAGAGTGTGAAGGTCCTCCAAATAAAATCTTGGTTGACCAGAAATACAAGGAGTTGAGGGAGAGGCAAAGAGAGTAGGAAGCCAAATATGGTCATTTAAACTGGACCGGGTCGCAGTGGAGGGACTGACTGCACCCAAGAATGAGCCAGGATGTCCCATAAGATTTCAGGACAAAGAAAAAGTCACATGTGAAAGCCATTCCCAAGCCCAATTACTCTGTGACTGTCTTCCAAAAAGGCTTATTGGCCCTAAGTGTACTGCAGCAGTCTCCATTGAAGGGAGTCAGTGTAACAGTCTACTTGATTCAGGTTCCCAAGTAACCACAGTATCAAAATCCTTTTATGACAGGAACCTTTCCAGTCAGAAAATCTTTCCCATCCAGGATCTGCTGGACATTGAAGGTGCTGGTGGTCAGGAAGTGCCTTATCTGGGATACATATCCACAACCATCCATTTCCCTGAAAGTGTCATGGGGAAATCAGCTGAGGTTGACACGCTTATTCTTGTAGTTCCTGATCACAGGACAAACATGGAAGTGCCCTTGCTGATAGGGACTAATACCCTGGATATTTTGTATGAAACAGTTGGCTTAGGAAAAGCTCAGCCAAATCATGTCTTACAGGAAAAAAACATCCATCACTCTCCACTGGTGAAGCATCTCTATCACAGGTTCAGAACCCGTCAAGACAATGGCAGAGTAGGGAAAGTGAAGCTGCAGAGCAAAAAGTGCATTACTGTTCCTGCAGAAAAAAAAATGGCCTTGAATGGATATGCAAGGACGGTCACAACAACATCTGACACAACCCTGATGGTTGAGCCTCTATAGTCAACCTTGCCTGGTGGGCTCTTGTTTTGCAGTTTTGTAATGACACAGCCTTTATGTTCATCATTTAAGGTCCCGGTTCTAGTTAAAAATGACACAGCACATGATATTAAAATACCTGCTGGCCAGGTTATTGCAGAACTCATCCTTCCAAAAGCTGTGTCACCCTTGACTGAAAGAACTGTCAAAACTCTGTCAGGTGACCAATATCCGTCGGTTCCAGCCACAGCTGCATGCAACTCTGTATCTGTGTCTGACACAGGAACACTCACCTTTGACTTTGCTGAGTCAAGCTTGTCTGAGGAGTGGAAAGAGAGAATAACAAAGAAATTAAACTCAGTTCCTGAAGTTTTTGCTCTTCATGATCTCGACTATGGCCACACTTCTCAGATTAAGCACAGAATTCGACTTTCAGACCCATCTCCATTTAAACAAAGGCCCAGACCCATCCATCCTTCCGACTACGAGGCAGTCAGACTACATTTAAAAGAGCTTCAAGATGCGAACATCATACGTGAGTCAGAGAGCCCCTACGCCTCTCCCATTGTTGTGGTCAAGAAAAGAAATGGCAACATCAGACTATGCGTAGATTATCGCAAACTGAACAGTAAGACCATCAAAGACGCCTACGCTTTGCCCAACATTGAGGAATCTTTCTCGGCTTTGACTGGGTCCAAGTGGTTCTCAATCCTGGATCTGAAATCCGGCTATTATCAAGTGGAAGTCGAGGAAGAAGACAAATGTAAGACTGCTTTCGTGACACCCATGGGATTCTGGGAGTTTAACAGAATGCCCCAAGGAGTAACAAATGCTCCCAGTACCTTTCAGAGAGTCATGGAAAAGTGTATGGGCAGCATGAATTTGAGTGAAGTCTTGGTTTTTCTTGATGATGTCATCGTTTTCTCTGCGACACTTGAGTAGCATGAGGAACGACTGCTGAAGGTCCTCCACAGGATGAAAGAATTTGGTTTAAAGTTGTCGCCAGAGAAATGCCAGTTCTTCAGGACATCTGTCCAATATCTCGGCCATGTTGTATCCTCAGAAGGGGTCAAAACAGATCCAGCAAAAATAGCTGCCCTCACTACCTGGCCAAGACCAGCTAACATCAAGGAACTCAAGTCTTTCCTTGGGTTCGCTGGATATTATAGGAGGTTTATAAAAGACTATTCCAAGATCGCAAGACCCCTTAATGACTTAACAGCTGGTTACCTCCCACCAAAGAGAAAATCCAGTCTGTCTGGCCGAACCCATAAGGTTTCTACAAGTGTGGATCTCAAAAAGCCATTTAATGGCAATTGGACCCCAGCCTGTGAAGATGCTTTTGAGACATTGATTCACAAGCTCACAACAGCCCCTGTTCTTGGGTTTGCCGATCCTAAGAAACATTATATTGTGCATACTGATGCAAGCACCCACGGACTCGGCGCAGCCTTATATCAAGAACAGGAGAGCAAGTTGAGGGTCATTGCCTATGCCAGTAGGGGCCTCTCCAGGTCTGAGCAAAGGTACCCTGCACACAAGCTTGAGTTCTTGTCTCTGAAGTGGGCTGTCACCGAGAAGTTTTTTGACTATCTCTATGGAGCAAAATTTACAGTGGTGACAGACAATAATCCACTGACATATGTCTTAACGTCTGCGAAGTTGGACGCAGTAGGGCATCGTTGGTTGGCAGCTCTTTCCAGTTTTGATTTTGACATCCAGTATAGACTGGGAAGAACAACCAAGATGCTGACGGGCTTTCCAGACGTCCGCATCCACATGACTGTGATGCCTCTGATCAGAGTTCTACTGATGAGGAAAATCGCATTGAAAGCTTTATTGCACAGCTCTTACGCCGCAACAAAGGGCCCGATTTTCCAACTGAGGCAGTAAAAGCAGTATGCGAGAGACATCAGTGTTCTTCAACTCTCGAGGAGGAGAGAGCGGTGCCATCGCCTGCACGAGTAGAATGTTTGGCTATTGGAACCTCTGCAATACCAGCAGATTTCTGTCAAACTGATGTAGCTGGGTCGTGCCCCTTGCCGCAAATGTCTCTTCCCGATTGGGCACGTGAGCAGAAATCAGATCCAGTCATCAGCAGAGTAATGACTCTTGTACTTGCCGGAAAATGTCTCTCCTACAAGGCAAGAAGGCACGAAGACAGAGAAGTTCAGTTAATGACAAGAATAATGGATCAGTTAGTTGTAATGGATGAGGTCTTATACCGAAAACGCATCATTCAAGGGGAACCCATGTATCAGCTCGTTCTTCCGCAAAGTTACAGAGAAGTTGCCCTTGACCACAATGCTGTGGGCCATCTGGGTGTTGATAGGACTCTGGACTTAGTCCGAGCTCGGTTCTATTGGCCCCGCATGATCATCGATGTAAATGACAAGGTCAGGACATGTGAAAGGTGTCTCAGAAGAAAGGCACAAGTTGAAAGGAGTGCTCCTTTGGTGAACATAAAAACTAATCGTCCCTTGCAGTTGGTCTGTATGGACTACCTTACATTGGAACCAGATGAGAGAGGGACTAAAAACATCTTGGTCATAACAGACCATTTCACTAAATACGCAGTTGCAGTTCCGACTCCTGATCAAAAAGCAAAGACGGTGGCAAAGGCCTTGTGGAGCAATTTTTTAATCCATTATGGATTTCCTGAGAGGTTGCACAGCGACCAGGGTCGTGATTTTGAGTCTGCCTTGATCAAAGATCTTTGCTCGCTGCTTGGGATAAAAAAGACGAGGACCACACCCTACCATCCCCGCGGCAATCCTGTCGAGCGGTTCAATAGAACCCTTCTTCAAATGCTAGGGACGCTGGAGGAAGAAGATAAAGTTCGGTGGAGAGATTTTGTGCAGCCTTTAGTACACGCGTACAACTGTACAAGGAATGATACCACAGGTTTCAGTCCCTACCAGTTGATGTTTGGCAGACAACCGAGGCTCCCAATCGACATAGCATTTGGCCTATGCCCTGAAAGATCCGGCAGCCTCTCTCACTCTGAATATATCAAAAAGTTGAGAGAGAGTCTCGCAGAAAGCTACCAGTTAGCCATTGAGCACAGTCAAAAGAGTGCTTTCCGGAACAAACAGAGGTTTGACAGTAAAGTGCGGGAATCCACCCTTGCCAAGGGAGATAGAGTCCTTTTAAGGAATGTTGCCATCAGGGGAAAGCACAAAATTGCTGATCGGTGGAGCCGAACCGTGTTCACTGTGATCAGACAGATTCAGGACTCGCCTGTTTTTGTGGTAGTGCCTGAAGGAACAGATGGGCCTGAAAGAGTACTACACAGAGATCTGCTCTTACCTTTTGGGTTTCTCCCACCCACTGTGGAAGAGACAGCACCCAAAGTAACAGTGTCACGGTCTAAACCTGCAAACTCACCACCAGTTGAAATATTTGAGACTGATTCTTCAGAAACCAGCAATGAGGAGAGCACTGAAGATGAAGTTGAGTATTACTCTCTTCATTCTCTACCCTGTAATGAGCCTAATGTATTGCAAGATGGACTCCAAGAAGCCGACCAGATTGCAGTCACAGACAGACTGGCTGGAGTAAAAGTCCACGAAAAGTCAGCTACAGAAGACATTTTGGGACACATTGATCAGCTTCACACTGTTGAATCTGAGTTGAGTCCAGAGATCTCTACTCTAAATCCAGATGCTCACGAATTCCAGCCAGTGACGACCCAGAACGGAGACGATGAGAAGGACCAGGTTCAGGGGTCACCGCTGCATGAGATCAGTTCGGCTGAAGACAGCCAATCTAAAGATCTCTCACGCAGTTTGGATGATAGTCGTACCTTGATTACAGAAGTGAGCAACAAAATGAAAGTTGTGGAGGAAGAAAGAAAAGGAGAACCAAATCTCTCTAAAGATGTCCCTAATCATGAAGAGGGTGTGGGACTAAGGAGGTCATCAAGGGAGAGATCAGCTCCAAAGAAGCTAACTTATCCAACGTTGGGAAATCCTTTGGTGACAGTCATGCACTCCATTCTCTCTGGGTTAGACCAAGTTATCCACTGCTGTTCAAGCCAGTGTTTTAATGTTTAATGCATGCAGTACTAATTCTATCCAACAGAGGGCAGTGATGGCGCTATAGTTGTCCTGCACTGTGTTATGCAGCAAGAAGAAGAGCTGCAGCGGAGCAGATAGCCAGCAAGCTAGAAGAAGAACGAACCGAGCGCATTGAGTACCGAAGAGAATAAGAACTGTTTTTTCTAAGTGTTAAGGTTTTTACAGTTACAGACTTATTAGGATTTGCTTACCACGCATCCTTTTTTCCAGTTGTTTTTTATTTTGTTGGGACATAGTGCGAGAGACAGTTACTGGATACTCGATCGGCGATTGGAAGGCGAATCCAGGGTTTTTTTTCCAGAGACGTATCGCTCCACCCAGAAGGACGGCGAACGAGGATTTTACTCATCTTTGCAGATAAGCACTGGGCTTATCCACACACACACACACACACACTACCCGGGTAGATTGACAAAGTTTTTCTCAGAGCTCTGAATTTATTTTATTATTTTTTTACTTCAACACCATATTTTACTTTTTTTCCTTTCCTCACCAAACCAGAGTGGTTGGTGGTGGTAGAACTGTGATAAGAGACATAAATGGACTAATATTAATATGGAAACTGAACTGACTGACTGAAGGGGGGATTATATTGGGTTTTGTCTCAGAAGTGTTGTTAACATTCTGCATATTATTGAAGTTGCTGATGAGACTGTTATGTGTTGTAATAAATGCCATAGAGTGTTCTCTATAAGGCAGCATAAGGAGGTGTTCTAGTTTTCTTGTTCCTCTTCTCCTCATTGAAAGTACCTAGAATATCCATGTCCCTAAGTTAATCAATTAAGGGATCGATTACAATAAGAATTTTATTTGTGAAGAAGTTCATGAAGTCATTACTAGTTAGCGTTAAAGGGATGGTTGGCTCAAAAGAGCTCTGACTTTTTGTCAGCCTGGCTACAGTGCTGAAGAGAAACCTGGGGTTGTTCTTATTTTCTTCAATCAGTGACAAATAGTAAAATGTTCTGGCTTTGCGCAGGGCTTTCTTATAAATCAGCAAACTATTTCTCCAGGCTAAATGATGATCCTCTAAATTTGTGATACGCCATTTCCTCTCCAGCTTACGAGTTATCTGCTTTAGGCTACGTGTTTGAGAATTACACCACGGAGTCAGGTACTTCTGATTTGAGACCTTAGTTTTCACAGGAGCTACAGTATCCAGAGTCGTACGTAGTGAGGAGGTAAAATTATTAACAAGATAATCGACCTCTGTTGGAGTAGCATTCAGGTAGCTGCTCTGCTCTATGTTGGTACAGGGCATTGAAGATGATAACAGTGGGTGGATTATATTCTTAAACTTAGTTACAACGCTTTCAGAAAGACATCTACTGTGATAAAGTCTACTCTCCACTGCTGTGTAATCAATTATTGTAAATGTAAATGTTATCAGGAAATGATCAGACAGGAGAGGGTTTTCAGGAAACACTGTTAAATGTTCAGTTTCTATGCCATATGTTAAAACAAGATAAGACCCAAATGCAGGACATCCTGAGAAGCCACAGTCAGTTTATTTACTTCACTTGTGTCAGTTTGGCCAGCAGTCATGTATAGGTTCAAACAAAATGGCATGAGGCTGCAAAATATTGATCATCTGGTAATCTTTATTAATGAAAGCATGAGTGTACCCACCAAAACACACCAAAGAACCCAACCCCTGTAACAGCAACTGGCTTCTTTTTATACTCTACCATTCAGGTGAACATCTGGAATAGCCCAAGTCTGGGGGTAGCAAACCAAATGAGAAACAAAACATCCACATATGCAAACATCAAACCACAATATAACACATGGAAGAAATTTATATTTTGTACAAAGTCCTATGAATAATACAATATGCTAGAAAATGCACAGATACATAAATAACAATCTTCTTGTGAGATGTGTGTGAGAGAGACACAGAGAGTGTCGAGTGTATGTGTGTATGTCACCCCCAAATTTCACCACTAAAAATAACTATATTAATAGTATTAATAACAGTGAATTTTAGTATCATTTTCTCGAAAGATTTTCAAATGTTATATTTTCCTAACTTTTCTATTGACAACAGTACAGGATAGAATAAAAACAGGTTTTATATCCAGTTATGAGGCATTGCTGCTTCAGCAGTCTGGTTTGTCATTAAAAAGACTTTGGTTGCTGTGGCAGAAAGGTAATTTCATGACACAAATCAGTGATGCAAATTTATAAAAACACTTTAACTGAAATATAGTAAAAGTTCAAACTGTTCTGATAATGTAGAAATGTTGCTGTGTCAAAAACATTAGCTTGTATCTAAAATCACTGGAGATTCTAGTCATCTATTCTCTTCAACTTATCCTGGTCAGGGTCACGGGGAGGCTGGAGCCTATCCCAGCTACCATAGGACGAGAGGCAGGGTACACCTTGGACAGGTCACCAGTCTGTCAGAGGGCTAACACGTGGAGACAGACAAACCATTTGCCCTCACATTCACACCTATGGACACTTTAGAATGACCAGTTAGCCTAACACCAATAACCCCACAGTCTCTGGACTTTGGGAGGAAGCCAGAGTACCCAGAGAAAACCCACGCAAACACATGGGGAACATGCAAACTCCACAGCCAGCCAGGTGGTGGAATCGAATTGAACTGCCCTGCTTGCTGTAAGGCAACAGTGCTAATCACCGCACCACCATGCTGCCAGCTCATTGGAGATTACTAGCTTATTTTACCCTAGTTTTACCCTAGTTAAACTTTAAAGTTTACTTTAAACTTTAAAGTTTAAAGTTTAACTATGTTTTTGTCCTCGTTCTTTTGGAAACGGGGACAAAACAAAAAAAGGACAACAGATAGTTAAACTTTCTCATTTAGCCCAATTATTTAGGCTAAAGCCAATAAGATAGTTACAGACTATGTTTATATGAAACATGCGTATACTTACTGCATTTGATGTATTTTAACCATACGTATTGACTTATACATATTACAGAATTTAATGTTGCGGGTCCCAAGGATGAAGACAACCGTGATAAATATGTTACCTGAAAAAGCAGGTGAAGAGCGGAGTAATGAAGACACAATGCGTCTCAGTTTTTCTCCAGTATGTGTCTGAGGAAGCAGCGGAAGGTGGGCTCCCTTACTGCTCCCCGAAACCCTGGAGCAACCACCAACATTCTGCCCCCACTGCTTTCCAACATAAAATGACCCCCTTTCATATGGATTTCTATTCTTTTAAAGAAAATGAAAATAAATACATATATTAATGAAACATATCCCATAACACGTGTTTTACACAGAATATCCCTCTCTGGGATCCCACAGTTACACCAGCATAGAAGAAATGGCTTTGATTTTGCCACCCTATTTGATTTCCATGCCACCCTCTTTCAGTAGACAGGATGTGTGAAACAGGAGTGTATGAACACACACACAGTGTTGAAGGTGCTATGTTGGGTGGGTGTATCGGGGAGTTTGAGTGTACAGAATGAGTATGATTGTATGAAAACTAGAGTGCTGATAAAATGTTTTGACTATGGTGCACTTTTTTTACTGCAATATTTTCTCCTTCTGCTGTTCACTAAAGCTGAGTGAACAGCTCAGAACTCTAAAGGTAATTTGCTGCGGTGCTCCTTCAAACCTTCAACAGATCAAACAACAGAACAAACTCCCTGGTGCTGTGCTTTGACGCAATCCTGACTTCGAGCTCTATGTGCAGTTCCTTCAGCCTAATGGTTCGGTTTTTGTTCTAAAGCAGTGAGACCTCATATAGACAGGTATTTATCAAGAATGCAAATGTAAAGCAAGCCCATAGGCACCTGTCTCATCTGTCAAAATTGGCAAAATATTACAGTTTCTTGTTATTTAAAATGTTATCTATTCTCCCAGAGTCAGTGTGTGTGTGTATGTGTGTGTGTGTGTGTGTGTGTGGGGGGGGGGGTGGTTAAAAAGACCTCCTTTCACAAGTGTAACAACTGTGATTCAGCCAGGGACATTATTTTTGGGCCCTTTCCACCTGAAGCAAAAACAGCTTCTCACAGTCTTTCTCACCCTCTCTTGCTCTCTCTCTCTTTCTCACTGTATTGGTAAAATAACACATACCAATAATCAATACTGTCAGTAGCATCTTTCCAGGTTTTGATCAGCACCATGGAGAGCAACCACATTCAGAGGTCTGGGGAATGGACACATTTACTCACACCATCGTCTTCAACTAGGATGCCACGAGCCCTAAACTGATTTAATCTTGCTTACATAACAGAAAGACAATTGTAATGTTGATAAGCATGAAAGAGAAGAGAGAAGCCCATTAGACGCAGGTCCTCACAGATAGAATGAAAGGGAGTGATAATATAAAACAAGAGAATTCCTCACACACACACACACACACACAAGGAGTGAATATTTCAACATACAAGTGGTAACAAAGTTTCGCTCCTTTACAAAACAAAAAAACGACTCACTCTTTTGTTCAGCAAAATAAAAGAACAAACAACCTTCCTCTTTTGAGCATCTGTTCTTTTTCCTTTGACTCACTAAACAAAATTTAAAATGCAGCTGCGCTAACTAGCTCCTAGCTGATAAACAAATTGCTTCATAGATGATACCAGCAGTCAAATATGTCAAGTACACTGTCAAGAGGACATCCTCTCATCCTCCAAAGTAAATAAGTATTTGTACTTTGTTAATTCCTGCCTCTGGTAACATGTTTCTCTCAATCACAACACTTACATTATCTAAAATTAAATAAATAAACAGATAATAATAATAAGAAGAAGATGATGAAGATGAAGAAGAATAATATTCAAACCTCATTTTTTCTAGGTTTTAATGATAAGATACTAATAATATACCCATCGTGAAAAAAAAATGACTGATCGGATTAAAAGGGTGTGACTTGAATGAAAACTGTGATGATGGTTACAGATTGACAGAAACTGTAACATAAAGCTCCTCACGCCGGTGCTCTCAGGGGCGGTCCTAGCCTGTTTGGTGCCCTGGGTGTACAATCCCTCTGCCTTTTTTTCTAAACTGAGGACCTGATGGCTTTGACCTTTTCTTGTCCATCTTCCATCAATAATTTTGCACTCCAGTATCAACACCGAACCCCACAACATAGACTACCAGACTAATAGACCTACACCTTGTATAGTTTTTTTTTTCTTTCACACGACCCAGGAAAATAATTAATACATAATGGGCTTGGATTGACAATGTTATGAATGAAATGTTCACTATTTGGAAGCAGCCCGCTCCCTCCCCTTTCCATAGGTTATGTGTGAGACTTCAGCACAGAAGCAGCAGCAAGCATGCGCACCGAGGGCTCTCGCTCTCACTTTTCGAGTATACGTGTGTGATAAAATTTAGAAAACACATCGGTGCAAATTACAAGTCTATATCATGATGTCTTCAGTTTTTGTGTTCGTTGTAGGGCTGTCAACGTTAACAGGCTAACGCCGTCATCACGATTAAATTTTTTTTTAATGCAATCAACTAGTGATGGGATTTCCGGCTCGTTTTAGAGAACCGGTTCTTTGGGCTCGACTCACTAAAGAGAGCCGGCACTTTCGGCTCCCAACCGGCTCTTCAGGTTGTTTTGTTGCTTTAATTTATTTATTTTTAACAACAATATAAAGTTATGCACAAAAAGATTTTATGGTTTTATTTATATATGTTTATATAGAAATATATACTGTGGCCCCTAGAGACAAAGTACGTACAAACTCCAAAAAGCACTAACAAATTCCAAAGCACGTACAAACTCCAATTCAAGCTTGGCCATGATCCTATCTTTCAGGTCAGTTCCTCTCGCACTCAACGATCCTTCTCCTATCGCACCTGACCTGGCGTCCTGACTCCTCCTTGCCGTAGCATTTATGTTGTACCTCGTCAATCTCTAGCTGTGAGAGCAGTCCCTTCTTTCGAATGTTGGAACACTGAGCTGCTAGTTGTTTCTATGTTGTCTCGTAGCCAGTTACCAAGATTACGTGAAGTACCCTCAGAAGGTCTGCTAGATGATGTTAATGCAGCACTACGGATGATACCTACAACCACGATTACCGACACTAACAAGCTGATCTACAATACGACAGCAGTGATCAGTGAGATGCTTGGCTACAAGTTGAACAGTCCTGATCCCCAAGATCCCCTGGTCCCATCCAACTACCGACCAATAACCTGCCTCAGTACTACATGCAGTACCCTCCATGGAGAAGGAGGCTAGAGGGCAAGATCAAAGTAGCACGGAGGGAGGTTAGCCAACTAACGGAGTTGCAGAAAGGCACGACAAAGAAGGTGCATAAGAAATACAGCAAGCTGTCCATACCTGAGGCCTTGGAAACTGCCAAGCAAAGACTCACAGCCTTGGCCAGCCGCTTGAGGAGGTACACCAGAGAGATAGAAGGCAGGAGAATAAACCAGCTGTTCTCCACAGAACCAGCAAAGGTGTACTCTCAGTGGCAAGGGAACAATAAGAGAACAGCACCACCAAGGCTGGAGACGGAGCATATGGGAGAAGGACGCAACCCATAACGGCAATGCTCAGTGGCTAGTGGATCTGAGGGCAGACCATAGCGACCTCCCTGAACAGGGTCTAGTAACCATCACAGTGGCAGACATCCAAGAAAGGGTCTCCAGTATGAAGAGTTGGACAGCACCAGGACACATGGTTCACGCCTACTGGCTGAAGAAGCTGACTGCACTCCACGAGCGTCTGGCAGCACAAATGAACCAGCTGCTAGTTAACGAGAGACACCCGGAATGGTTAACCGAAGGTCGGACGGTCCTGATCCCCAAGATCCCCTGGTCCCATCCAACTACCGACCAATAACCTGCCTCAGTACTACATGGAAGCTCCTGTCAGGCATCATATCGGCTAAGATGAACAGTGTTCCTGTGTTCCAGAAAGGGATTGGCAAGAATACCAGAGGCGCAAAACACCAGCTACTGGTAGACAGAACAGTCAGCCGAGACTGCAAGACCAGACTGACCAACCTGTGCACAGCCTGGATTGATTACAAGAAGGCCTATGACTCAATGCCCCACAGCTGGATACTGGAATGCCTAGAATTGTACAAGATCAACAGGACCCTAAGAGCCTTCATCAGGAACTCAATGGGGATGTGGCGTACAACACTAGAGGCCAACTCCAAGCCCATAGCACAAGTCACCATCAAGTGCGGGATCTACCAAGGAGATGCTCTGTCCCCACTGCTGTTCTGCATAGGCCTGAACCCCCTTAGTGAGATCATTAACAAGACTGGCTACGGATACCGACTACGAAACGGAGCGGTTGTCAGCCACCTCCTGTACATGGATGACATCAAGCTGTATGCCAAGAGTGAACGAGACATCGATTCACTGATCCACACTACCAGGCTATACAGCAATGACATTGGAATGTCGTTCGGACTGGAGAAGTGTAGTCGGATGGTAACAAAGAGAGGGAAGGTAGTCAGAACTGAGGGGATTGAACTACCAGAAGGCAACATCACAGACATAGAGGACAGTTACAAGTACCTGGGGATCCCGCAGGCGAATGGGAAGCATGAAGAGGCCACTAGGAAAGCTGCAACCACCAAGTACCTGCAGAGGGTCAGGCAAGTCCTGAGGAGTCAGCTGAACGGTAAGAACAAGATCCGGGCCATCAACACCTACGCCCTGCCCGTGATCAGGTACCCTGCTGGGGTAATAGGCTGGCCAAAGGAGGAGATAGAAGCCACTGACATAAAGACAAGAAAGCTCCTGACCATGCATGGAGGGTTTCACCCCAAGTCCAGCATCCTGAGGCTATACGCTAAGCGGAAGGAAGGGGGCCGGGGACTGGTGAGTGTCAGCACCACAGTCCAGGATGAGACAAGAAACATCCACGAATACATCACGAAGATGGCCCCAACTGACAGCGTGCTCAGTGAATACCTCAGGCAGCAGAAACCCAAGAAAGAGGAGGAAGGCGAGGAACCATCATGGAAGGACAGGCCCCTGCACGGTATGTACCACCGGCAGATAGAAGAGGTGGCTGATATCCAGAAATCCTACCAGTGGCTGGACAAAGCTGGACTGAAAGACAGCACGGAGGCACTAATCATGGCAGCACAGGAACAAGCACTGAGCACAAGATCCATAGAGGCTGGGGTCTATCACACCAGGCAAGACCCCAGGTGCAGGCTGTGTAAAGATGCCCCTGAGACAATCCAGCACATAACAGCAGCGTGCAAGATGCTAGCAGGCAGGGCATACTTGGAGCGCCATAACCAAGTGGCCGGCATAGTATACAGAAACATCTGTGCCGAGTATAGCCTGGAAGTTCCGAGGTCAAAATGGGAGACGCCCCCAAGGGTGGTGGAGAATGACCGGGCTAAGATCCTGTGGGACTTCCAGATACAGACGGACAAAATGGTGGTGGCTAACCAACCGGACATAGTGGTGGTAGACAAACAGAAGAAGACAGCCGTAGTGATTAATGTAGCGGTTCCGAATGACAGCAACATCAGAAAGAAGGAACACGAGAAGCTGGAGAAATACCAAGGGCTCAGAGAAGAGCTCGAGAGGATGTGGAGGGTGAAGGTAACGGTGGTCCCCGTGGTAATCGGAGCACTAGGTGCGGTGACTCCCAAGCTAGGCGAGTGGCTCCAGCAGATCCCGGGAACAACATCGGAGATCTCTGTCCAGAAGAGCGCAATCCTGGGAACAGCTGAGATACTGCGCAGGACCCTCAAGCTCCCAGGCCTCTGGTAGAGGACCCGAGCTTGAAGGATAAACCGCCCGCAGGGGCGAGATGGGTGTTTTTATATATATATAATGTGTGTGTGTGTGATCTTTTTTTTCTCCAATTCACCAGGTCTGTAAAGTTCAGTATGACTGTGGTACATGATACAAAAGAATAAATACAGAAGAATAAAAACTTTATGTGAATAACTTTACTCTTCTTAAAAATAACTCATAAAACAAGTAAAAGTACAAATGTGTACAAGTTAGAGACTTCCTCAGTAAGTTTACACTCTTTTGGAGTGATTTTAATTGTGTGTTAAAGAAGAAAGAGATTAGGAGGTAAAGTAGAGGATGCAGAGTCCATCACTGAGGCCGTCTCTCCTGCATGAAGTCCAGGTGCTGGTTTTCCAGTGTGTGCATCTGATGGCCCAAAGCTGCCTCAGAGCTGTAACACCATCCATGGCTGCAGTATGGAACAGATGTGGGTGTGTCCTCATCTCCCAGAGGAGTCCAAATCGTCATCAAACAGCCCTACAGACACAAAAACGTGAAAATATAAACAACCAGACTATCAGCAGTGATTTAAGTACTTTAAGACCTCTGTGAAAATCATTTACAGTATATATCACAGAATTTAAGGCCTTTATAATCACAGAGCATACAGAGAAAAGTACTAAACTGAATCAATTTCAGCTTTCATTTCTCATGATGTATATTGTATTAATAATTAAACTTCATTATCTGTGTCTTTATCACACATGTGCCACACAGATGTAGATACTGTAGGTTCAGTGAATGCTTACATTGCACTGATTAGAATATACTGGACATTCAAAGCTAAGATTCAGCACACTGTGTTAGAGGCTGGGATTTGATGAATTCATCATATATACAACCTTTGATCATCATTTATGTCCAGTTGAGAATGAATCTGTGCACTCACATATTAAATGAACTGAAATCAGTAGTGTGATCTCCAGTCTTGATATAAGGAATGAGAGAACTGACAGCTGTTATTTTAATCAGCCTGTCTCAGTTGTTTTAACTCTAAGTATCACAAAGTAATGTGGTAACATCTGGACTGACGAGTTTACTGTCAGCATTTTAATCGCTAGTTTAAAGGCTGTAGGTTGCAGCCATTGCTCTAACACTGTATAAATGTAACAGGCCTCAGTGCTGGTTCTAACAGTCTGAGCTGCTTCCAGCTTTATTTGTGAAGAGCACAGCAGCTTACAAAACACGTAGCTAGCTCGTACAGCTGCGACGTAAAATTTTCATAAACTAAGATGATCTTAAAATAACGGGGCTACGTGCGGTGATGCTAGCGTTAGCCATGTTAGCACGTTACCTTCAACAGGTGGTCAGACTGCATAAACAGGCACTCAGTCAGAGGTTGCGCTCTCCGTTTCGCTGCAGGGTCCCTTCATTCTTCACATATCCGTGTCGAGCCGAGTGTAAATCCCGAGGCTGAACGGCCTTTGTACAAGCACACACGCTTCTTAGCAGGGCGAAGCTATGAGCTAGAAAAATCCAGGCAGACAGCCTGTATCTGTCCAACCAATCAGAGAGCTCCTTACATCCCACGATGTGGCTAATTTGAATAGCCTCGAGGAACTTGTTAATCGAAGAGCTAATCCAGCAGCTAATCCAGCACCTAATCCCGGAGCGAACAGGAAAGGGAAATGGATTTTGAACTGCAGTTTATTAAATTGCAAGTGGAAAAAGGATTTTGAACTGCAGTTTATTAAATTGCAAGTGGAAAAAGGATTTTGAAATGCAGTTTATTAAAGTGCAATTGGAAAAAGGATTTTGAAATGCAGTTTATTAAATTGGAATTCAAAAATGAATTTACAAATGCAGAATTTATTCTACAATTCATTATTTAAGCACAGAAATTTTTATTTCGATGCGCGTGGCTCTTGTGGTCCTCCATACGCGTGCTGAGTGAAGCGGAAAAAAAGTGTTTTAGAGAGGGTGAGAGAAGGAAAAAAAAAACCCACGACTCCCAATAAGGAGTCGGCCCCGCGTCGTTCACTTCAAAGAGGCGGCTCTAACAGCCGTTTCGTTCGCGACCGACACATCACTACGCCACTGGGTGCTCTACAAGAAAATCGAGCATACCCGGTGGCAGTCTTGTTTCAGTTAGGTGAGTGTTGTTAGCGAAAACATTACGTGTTTTAACACCATTCTTCACATATTTAGAGGAGGGGGGCTGCAGTTAAACTGTACCGGAAACATCAGTCCATTCTTTGAGGTAAGTCTGTCTATATTTAAGCAGCTCGACTGACAGGAAAACCTGGAAGTTTATCGCTGTCATGTGGGTGCTGTCACACAGACGTTCCGCACTAACTGTTTATGTGTGTATACTGTCATGCAGTAGAGAAAGTCCACAGGGTTATACAATAGACGGCATGTTTTAATGTGAAAGTGAAAGTCACGGTCAGAGGGACGCTTGGCTGGTTATAATAATAAACAAGACTGCAACAAAACCCGAGGCCTGTACAAAAAACCCTGATTAATGCGTCAGCGAGCTGTTCCCGACAGTGACTCCCTTTTTAGCTTCTTACATCACCAAAATAAAACATAAATCATCAAAACATAAATCGGTCAGGAGCAATTTGTGTTACGAGTTTCGGTTAAAAATCGACCAGAAGCGCCATGTTTACAGTGGTTCTTTTATTTACTAAATGTTTTTTAGGCACAGAGCCTAAAAAAGAAAGTAGTTAACGGAGAACGTTTATTCGACATACCCGTTATCTCTGACTGGGGCTATATGTTTTGAATGTTCCGTATTTGTAAAGTGTAAAATGTATAGTTTCAGTATTAAGTGTTCTTGTTTTACAGGTAAGATAATGGATTGCTGTGGTCTGCTAACTCTTCAGAAGGAACCAGGTACTGATGGAGAAGAAGTTAATTAAAAACATCTTCAGATGTAGATTTTTTGTTGTTGTTGTTGTAATGGCACATAATAATACCCTGATGTATGGTTTGTATTTATTCTAATATTATTTTTCTATCAGTTCCTCTGAAGAGCATTGAGGTGGAGCTGGAGGTGAGGGACCATGTGGCTACAGTGGTCTCCACTCTGAACTATGAGAACAAGGAGGACAAACCATTAGAGGCTGTTTTTGTCTTCCCTGTGCCTGGAGATGCTGCTGTCTGTCATTTCAGTGCTCAGATTGGACAGACACAGATTGTAGCTGAGGTGAAGGAGAAACAGGAGGTGAGCTGGACAGTAAATATAACCTGATTATAAGTGAGATTCAAAATAAACACAGTGAATGTCACTGACATGTGTCACCTGTGCTTCAGGCTCGTGAGGAGTATGATGATGCTCTGAGCTCCGGTCAGCAGGCCTTCCTATTGGAGGAGAGTGATGAGAGTCCAGATATATTCTCTCTGAGTGTGGGCAGTCTGCCTCCAGGAGAGAGCGCCTCCATCAGGTTGGAGTACGTCACTGAGCTGGCTGTGCAGGCTGATGATGGTCTGAGGTTCTGTCTGCCTGCTGTGCTCAACCCTCGATACCAACCTCAGGGTAGGACAACTTCAGAACACTTGGACCAGAAATGCTTCAACTATATCGGTGAAAGGCTTGAACCACCTTCCAACCTTCACACCACTGACAGAACACAAAATGTTAAAAAAAAAAATCTTCCAGTTTTGCCAGTTACTGTAAGGCATGAACACAGAACCAGATATGCAACTGTTACCACATACAAGAAAACACAGACAGTGAGAAAAATCTGGAAGATAATTAGGTTAAGTTTCAACTTGATTTTCTGGAAGAAAAAGGATTCACTTCTCATCACATTGTGATTGTCAAATATAATATGCTGTGAAAAAGAAATGTTTCAGTCCAGTGAAAAACTTAAGTAGTGCATCCTCAGAGAAATTGCAAAAAGCCCAAAAGCTGTATCTCAGACTCTACAGGCCTCAGCTAGCATATCAAATGTTAGATTTCCAGGTATTAGAATAAGACTGAACAAGTTTGACTTATTTTGCAGGGGTTGCAGGAGAAAACTTCTTGTCTCAAAAAGAAATTGGCAGCATGGCTTATGTTTTCAAAGTTGCACTTGAACCAATTACAAGACTTCTTGAAAGATGCCCTTCTGAAAAACAAACCCAAAACTAGAGATATTTGACCATAATGCATAGCATCACAATCAGAGAAAACCAACCCCAACGTATCAACACAAACACCTCATAAATACTTGTTGGGACTGGTGTGTTTAGTTTTCACAGGACTGCATTTGTCAGATTATAATTTTTTTTGGAAGTAGGTTGATGCAGTGTGCAAACACAGACTCTCCCTCTCGTCATGATTTTATATCAGTAAATGGTTTTAAATACGTGTGTGTATATGGAGTTTCCCTTATTTTGCCAAAAGTTAGATCATAAAGAGGTTTATAATTACTTAACACTCATTAATTCTCGCTGACATTAAATTTTATATCACCCTAAAAGATTTTTTGATTTTTTCTGAAGAAGGAATAGGCAAGAAATGGTTTGGTTTTCCTCATCATACCGATATGGTTTATTATACCATCCGTATGTCGTATGTCATAAAAGTCATTATTATTTTCCTTTTCTGTCACTTTTTTCATTTTTTTGAATTAAAACAGCTTTAAAGTAGTTTTGTTTTTCATGAGCAAAATGCTTATTTTCCAAATTTTATCTGTACTATCATGTGGACCAGAGACTCTTTACAGCCTAAATTATTTGATTGTATTATGCCTCATTAATTACATCATTTCTAACCTGATACTGTGTACAGGTAGTGAAGATGCAGGTGTCCAGGTGACTTCTGTTCCAGCCTCTCTGGTGCCCTACAGTCTGTCTTTTTCTGCCCGAGTGTCCTCTCCTCGTCCAGTCTCTAAAGTAGAGTCCAACTGTTCCCTGGACCCTCTGCAGTACCTCAACACTGATCAAACCCAGGCCACGGTAGGTAGAGTGCTGATGTGTCTGCTGTGTGTGGTTGTTACTTATTACTGAGGAATAAATATGAATGTGTTTGTGGTGTGCAGGTCAAGCTGGCTGCAGGACACAAGTTTGACAGAGATGTTGAACTGCTGATTTATTACAAAGACGCCCACCAGCCCACTGCTGTGGTGGAGGCAGGACAGGCCTCTGCTGAGCCGGGTGAGTGAAATTGTTGGTTTGCAAATAAGAATTAATGATCCCCGTTCTTCAACCTAAAAGTTAATTGTGTTGGAGCTATTATAAAATGTAAACTTGACATTTTTCTGTCCAATTCATGTGTTTCAGGCTCTCTGATGGGTGATCCAGTGGTGATGGTGAGTCTGTACCCTGAGTTCCCCCAGTCTGTGATGTCTTCAAAGGCTTCATGTGGAGAGTTTGTGTTCTTAGTGGATCGATCTGGAAGTATGGACTGTGCTACGAGTAACACTGAGCAGCAGGAAACTCGGATCAGCAGTGCCAGGGTATTTATGATGTGGTGTTAGAGTTATGAAATATTTCCTCAAATCTTTCCTTAAATTGTTCCTCTCACACAGTGGCCTCACCATCTTTCCCTCTTCTCTGAAGGACACTCTGCTGCTCCTGTTGAAGAGCTTACCAATGGGCTGCTATTTCAACATTTACAGTTTTGGGTCTAGTTATGAACACATCTTCCCGTGAGTTGTATTCATATGATCAATGATATTACTGTAAATGTGTAATAAGATAAATTCCCTGCTGTCAGACAACATGTTGCCTTTGGATGATTCTGCAAAACTCCAGGTTATGTTTGATCTCACTTGTGTGTTTCTCATGGCAGTAAGAGTGTAGAGTATGGTGAGAAGACCATGGAGGAGGCTCTGAAGAAAGTTGAGCAGATGGAGGCTGATCTTGGAGGAACAGAGATCCTGGAGCCCCTCAAACATATTTACAGCCAGCCCTGCATTCCCACTCAGCCTAGACAGGTAACACACACACACCTTAATGATGTCATCCTTTAGTCCTTCCTTTTTTATCATTCATTACTCCAACATGTAAGTTGACCATGAACCAAGCCCTGTATCAGTCTCATATAATCTGCTAATTATACATGAGTTGATCTGTTGAGTGACTCCTACTGTTCCTCTCACTCTTGCTTAAAGCTTCTTCTTTTCTTTTTTTTACTTGTTAAAACAGTTTACTGACAGCATACTTGTATACCTGTCAGAGAGTTGTGTTTCAGCTTGTGTAGATGAAAAACTGTGTGTAAACTCTCCTCTTTAGCTGTTTGTCTTTACTGATGGAGAGGTGGGGAACACCAAAGAAGTGATCGATCTGGTGAAGAAGAATTCAGGCTCCCACAGGTGAAACAAGAAAAAGAGGATGACATGTGCTGCGTACCAAACCTGTGTGTTTTAAAAACAGCTGTTGTATTGCAGGTGTTTCTCTTTTGGGATTGGGGAAGGGGCCAGCTCTGCTCTCATCAATGGGATGGCCAAGGAAGGAGGAGGTCACGCTCAGTTCATCACAGGGACTGACAGGATGCAACCAAAAGTAAGACAATGAGACATAACAATTACAGTTAAAAAAATATTAGTGTTTGGGGTTTTTTCTATTTGGATAGAAGATACGATTTTTGTTTTTGTACTTATCAGGTGATGCAGTCGCTGCGATTTTCTCTGCAACCAGCAGTGGAAGATGTTTCTGTTACATGGGATTTACCAAAGGGATCAAAAGTCACTGTCCTCTCTCCACCAATCACAACCATTTTCCAGGGTAAAAGGTCACTGATTTATGCCCAGCTCACTGGACAGGTAGGAGCAGCATCTTCTCACAGTGAAGAATCTCTGTGTTTATGCTTGTCATGTTTTGAAAAGATGAAATTGCTTTAGCACTGTAATTCTGTGTCAGAGCTCAGAGGCAGCAGAGGGCTGTGTAACGGTGAAATACAGCCTGGCAGGTCATCCCTCTGAGAACCACCTGCACTTCAGTCTCAGACCTGCAGAGAACTCTGGGTAAATGAGCTGTTAATCCACTGGTACAATTACATATTTACTTTACAAAAGTTTACTTTGTATGTCTGTATGATCTAAAACATGGTAAATGTGACCATGTCACCATACCTATATTTTTTCTTGTCTGTAGCTTAATAGTCCACAGGTTAGCTGCTCGGACTCTTATTTGCTTGCTAGAGATGGAAGCGGAAAACAATCAGGAAAAAGAAGAAGTAAAAAAGAAGGTGGTGCAGCTGAGTGTCCAATCAGGAGTGAGCAGTTCTTTCACTGCTTTCATTGCTGTCAATACAGACAACAACAAGGAGATTCAAGGACCTCTTCTGCACAGAGACATTCCAAGTAACAAGAATAATTAGCAATCCTATCTACTTCATATGGTTCTTGGGGCATTCTTATCTTATCTTATCTTATCTTATCTTATCTTATCTTATCTTATCTTATCTTATCTTATCTTATTAGTGGCTGGTCTAATGAAATGTCTTGCTACCCCTTGCTGTCTGGCAGCTCATAGTTCCTCTTTTTCGCCCGGTGAGTACAAGGTTTGTTACCTTTGCAAACACAGTGTGAGTACTTCTACAAACACAGGTGTGTGTGTGTGTGTGTGTGTGTGTGTGTGTGTGTGTGTGTGTGTGTGTGTGTGTGTGTGTGTGTGAAAAGAATAATTAGTTATAAGGACAAATTAGAGACTATTAGATACATATGACTCAAACCACTTCAATGGACTTTTTTAAATACCATTTGTATACAATAATACAAAAAAGTAAGAGAACTCCGACAATCATATGAGGAAATATTTCCTATTTCTATTCCCCTATGAGGAAGCGTTTTGGTGACTGTGGGAAGGAAAAACTCCCTTTTAATAGGAAGAAATCTCCAGCAGAACCAAGCTCAGGGAAAGACGGCCATCTGGTGCAACAGGTTGGGATGAGGGTAGGAAGACAGGACCAAGATATGCCGTGGAAGAGAGCCAGAGATTCAATTCAATTCAAATCAATTTTATTTATATAGCGCCAAATCACAACAGCAGTCGCCTCAAGGCACTTGAAGAATAATTAAACGCACAGAGGTGTATAAACACATAGTAAGTGAAAAAGGTGACTGAAGAAGTATCATGGGAATCCCTCAGCAGTCTAGACCTATTGCAGCATACTTAAAGAGGTTGCTGCTGTCTCGAAGCCTACAGCAGTGAGTACAAGTTTTGTTACCATTACAAACTCAGTAAAAGTACACACATATGCACACACACAAAATATACAAAAAATTCACCTCTTGCCCCTGCGGGCAGTCTGTCCTTCAAGCTTGCGTCCTCTACCAGAGGCGTTTTCTGTCTTCATTTATGTTGGAAGTGATAGCAGAGCTGTACGTTTAAATGTTTCAGAAATCTGTCAGAAAATGGTATATCATTTTTAGGTGGAGCTAACTTCTTGCTAACTGATAACTCAGTTAAATTTCATAAATTATGTTTTCATAGATGCCTGGATGTTAAACTTAATTGTTACATCTGGTAAAGCAGCAACGCTGATCATTTTATTAAAGATGAAAGCGTTCAGACAGTTTTTAACTCTAAGTGATGCTGCAGTGTTCGTTTGACTTTGGGACCTGAAGCGGACAGAGTTTTGGACCCAGATTACTCCACGAGGCTCCTGACTATGGTAGCCGTAATGCTACGACAATCCATCAAGCAGTGCGGCTTTGTAGCTTACCAGCGTCGTACTAAGACATTTTTGAAAGATTTTTGAGCGCCATGTAAAATCAGTTCAAGGTCAGTAAGCACAACCAGAATTCATACATGAGGCACACCGGATTATAAGGCGCACTGCCAATTTTTGAAAAAATTTAAAGATTTTAAGTGCGCGTTATATAAAATATGGTAAAGTTCACTGGATGAAGCGTTTTCAGTGAGAGTAATGTTTCATCATTCATCCAAGTCACTTCTTCAGTCTGGGGTGGGTTTTGGTTTTCTGGTAGTTAGTTTTAGGATTGCTGATACAGACCGAGTTAGTCTGAGTTAGATTTGCTCATGCTGACAAATTCTCGTCAGACAAGTAAAATGAGATCCCACATCAGTTAAGCTTCTACTAAATTTTGTGTGCAATGAAAGAAAAATGTTTACTTGTGTTTTCATTGGGAGTAGAATTATAAGTGTGTGTGCTCACTGTTGTATTTCCTTTGAAAAAGCAGGTGTACGGTACTTGTATGCAGCGCTTGACTCTGAAGGTATTTGTTTTGACTTCTTTGCTTTAAATGGACACACTTGAATATGTACTGATTCTTTTCCAAGTGTAATTTGGATTTTTCTACTATTAATTTTAACTTTAAAAATTTTAATAAAGAAAGGTTTACATTTTGTTATAATTAAGTGTTGAGCATGCTACTACAATCAGTGTGCAATGAGGGAAAAATGTTTTAATTTTGATTACAACTTCAAGTGTGTGTGCTCACTGTGGAATTTCCTTTAAAAAAGCAGATTGTGAGGTGGATTATGGATGCCCTCTAGAATTCGAAGACATGTGCAGTTACAGAGGTATCTGTTTTGACTTCTTTGCTTTAGATAGACACGTTTAGCTTTAGTTGGACATTAAAAGTCATCTCGACCTTAATATCTTTAAGACATTCCTGTAGTTTAATTAGTTTTGTGTCATCTGGTTTCATGGGTATATAAAGTCGAGAGTCATCTGCAAAGCAATGCAAATGTATGCAGTGTTTTCTAATAATACTGCCTAAGCAGGTGTAACATAAGAAGTATTGGTCCTAATACAGAACCTGGTGAAATTCATAAAATACCTTTTGTATACAGTAATACAAAAAAGAGAGAAATCCAACAATCATATGACCCCCTATGAGCAAGCGCTTTGGTGACTGTGGGAAGAAAAACTCCTGATAGGTTTGTAGCTTAACCCGATTCGCTGGAACGTTGAAGACAATGTAATTACACAGCAAGCAAGACACGAAGTAGGCAAAGTTCTTTATGTTTCACGTGCACGGGAGAGAACTGGACAGGCGCCGTTCCTTCGCTTGACCCCAGTTGCTCTCGTCCGCTCCCCCGTAACACTGCTCTTTTATTGTGGTTACATGAATATGCATAGGGTCATTAACATATAACAGCGTACCCAGGTATACATGTGAACAAAGAATGCCCTGTGTGTGTGTGTGTGTGTGTGTGTGTGTGTGTGTGTGTGTGTGTGTGTGTGTGTGTGTGTGTGTGTGGATAAAATGACTTCCTAACCCTGCTGGCCTGGAAGTCCAGCAGTTCATCTAAACAAAATGCACTTAGAGTAAAACAGACATAGATACGTTTATCCTACCATAAAACAATAAGACAAGGTATGACCTCTCCCATGCTCCCAGGATGTGGGTGTGAAAGCCAGAGTGCTCTGGAATGCACACAACGTATGTCTACAGACTACTAAGGATCAAACTTCTATTAATCTACAACTAATTATAAAACTCTAAGCATATATGAGTAGATATTTCTAAGCATAAATGACAATCAACAATACAAAACCTAACATTCCCCCCTTTTTGGCAGTTATGCTAGAAAAGTACCCAGTTATGAATATGTCGTGTCTGACAGTGTCAATGCAACCATTTTTATACTCAGCATATGTCAATCACTCTAAATTACTGTAACACGCACAGTTTGACAAATGTATTAGCAGTTATCCAAGTTCTCATTGATCTCATTCAATGGTAAACTGCATCCTAAAAGCAAACAAATGAATTGTTAATGGTCAAAAGAAAAATTAACATTTTCAAAAACACTCCAGCTTGGTGGTGCTCCTCTACAAGACATGTAAATCACCCGTCTCTCTGCAGAGTGGTTTAAGTTCTGCATAAATGTCTCTTCCAGTTGTTCCCATCACTGTCCATAGGATCAGAGTCCAAATGTATGTAGAATAAACATTCAAACATACCAGTTGAGTTTGTTGTTTGTCAACATGGGTCTCAGCTATCTTGAAAGCTGCAGACCTCGCTCGAGTTTTACGGCCTCTGCCAACCCCCATCACCTCACTTCAGGCCTCCTTGTCCTGTGGGGGATATTTATGACTCCTCCATTGTCCATTCTCTGCAGGAAAAACTCTGTGGAAAGGATGCTGGATCCAGTTATCTTACTGCTGTTGTGATCCCAGCAGTCTTCAGTGTGCCATCGTATGCACAGTATAGTGACACAGCATTAGGTGATGTTCATAGGAAACTGCTGTCATCACCACCATAGCTTCTGGTTCCTGTGCTTTTCACAGAATCATGATGCCATCCTCGAAATCTGCCTGCGCTGTCGATTGGAGCTTGGCACGCTCCCCTTATCCTTCAGATGCCCGTCTGTCGTCCACAATCTCCTCTGTTGGCCTCTGGAAAGACCCCCTTGGCACAGCTCTCATTCCAACGCAGCTTCGTGGTCCTTGCTCTGGCTCCAAAGTCTGATCTCATGATGGGCCCCAAACAGCTCGACCTTTGACCTCAACCACTGCCTTGGCTGTCAGCTATGCCTGGAATGGGTTCGCTTCTCACTGGGCCTCAGAATATTCCTTTCAGCAATACCCTGGACTGCTGCACCTGTATTTCCTTGCTAGGAGGAAAAACTTCTATCTGGAAAGCATGTCAATCATCATCGAACCACATTCTTTAGTTCAGTGAGCTCCATCTATGGACCATCAAAGCCTCATCTGAACATAGATGCACCACTTTGCATAGGTTTAATACCTGTAAATGAACCGTTAATCACACAAAAATCCTAAAAACATAGTTTAGAAAACATATAAAAGATAGTTTCATGTAACTCTGTAATTCTGGACCCCTCCTCTTGACGCATGGACACTCCCATGAGTCAACTCATCAAACCTAGATTCCTGTCTGAAAGAAAAAGTTAGCTAGATCATGTCCCAGGCACCATCAGGGTGTCTCCCCCTCTGGAGCAGCACCACCCCGGACCTATAATCCTGCAATAAAAGATGTTAGTGTGTTTTGCATATTAGGTTTGCTTAAAACCCCGCTCCGCCAGGAGCCTGCATACACACCATCATGGCCTGGAAAACAAGATCTAGAAGTAAAATCAACCTTCACACTTATAAACAATTGTATAATACGAGTATGAAAGCATTCAGCATCAACAGGACAAGTATCATGTGCAGGTTTTCTCAAATCAGTAAACTGCAATTATTGGCATAATTTGCCTCAGACATGGATCATCCCATGTGCTCAGTTAACATTAACGTAATCGGTGACTTCCCTTAAGCAAAGTCACTCCACTTAGCTATCACTAGGAGCTCAGTAGTGGCCAGCTAATGAGCCCCATATTAAACTATTCCATAAACACTGTATCTCTCATTTGCTTTCTCATGTTACTTGTCCGTCTCTGCTGAATCCTCTACATGCAAACTTAGAAAAACAAACATTTAGCAACACACATGGACAATCCTGGAGGTCAGGCACAAATTGACAGGGTCCAGAGGTGCTGTAAAAAGACCATAAAGTTAGCCAACCATAACTGTGGACACAAGTGACACTAGTTTCAACACAGGAAATGTTTCACATGTTATTCACATCGTCAAAATAACCTTCACATTTCCCCAACAACACAGTGTAACAGCATCACCAACTCATAACCTGTAAACACAGTTTTCTTCACACATGAACCCAGAAATCCTGTCGTAGAAAAACATCAACCAGCTATCCTGGTATAAATCACATGATCAACTGACATGAAGAACTGTAATGTTGTAGAAATGTTAGCGCTGCGCAGGTGTATACACACTTTCTCACAGTTACCTCTGAGAGCAACACAAGGTAGTGAATAACACCCCCTGGTAGATGCAAACACAGAAAGTGGCATTTAAAAGGCTAAATCGTCATGCAACCTCGGATGGTGCTGTCATCTTCCTGCTCCTTGTAAAAAGAAACACACATAAATTCATCTACACCTTTGTCAGGTGGGGGTTAACTCTGCACAGTCGTGTTACATCAGTAAAATCTTGTCAGCTTTTGTCAGCTGTTGTCAATCAGTCAGTTTTATTTCTCTTACTCATTTGTTATTCACTCATTCATGCATTCATTCATTCTTTGCTAAAAGTGGAACCCATCGACGCATTCAGTTTCCACACTCAGCAAAATGACGTCATTGTAAAAAGAAAAAGAAGAAAATTTCAAAAGAAGAATTTAGACTGGATTATCTCACTGAATCCTTTTTAACAGGGACTTTCATTCAAATTATCCCAGATAAGTGACTTTCTCCTGAGCCCATTTTAATTTTTTGGAGAAAGTCAACGGTTTGCAACGGTTTTCTCGACATGTCGTATAGCGCTTTTGTTCCAATCGTGCAGATCTGCTCAAACAGAGATTATCAAACAAAACTTTCAGTGCACTGTGAAAGTATCAAAATAAAAAGGCCTCATTAAGTCATGACACACGCTCCTCATCTCAGGAGGGTAAATCATACCATTAGCATGATTTATCAAACCATCATACTAATTGGCAGGCTCAACTTCACAACAAAAGAAAAATCATCACCTAGATTAATTCCAAACCAACCATCAGCCGCACAACATATAACATAAACCTAATGTCTTATCAGCTATGAATTTAATCTGTACTTTTTTACTCATTTAGGCCAAAGATCTCATTTAGTTTTTCTTTTTTCCCCGTCATCATAAAACATGTGACATGTCATCAGATATTTCACAAAAGAAGTGTGTTCTTATGTGTGCAGAGTTGTGTATCTGGGTGCAGGATTCACTCGCACATCACAACAGGAAACTCAGTGTTTTAGAGTCTCCACTCTAACAAACTCCAACACATCCCATTCACTCGTGCTAGAATTCAGTCACCTTTCATTAATCTAAGAACGATCAACTAATTTGCATATCAGCTATTAACCCACTAAGATGACAGGACAACAGAAATGCATGTTCAAAATATTATCACAAAAATATAATTTCCCTCATACAGTAAAATATTTTGTGCTGCATCAATCAGGCAGAAAGCATCTCCCAATTTACTATATTAATCAACTAAATTTATTGTCTGATCACTGGTTGGTCAAACCAGAATCTTTTTTCCCCACAAAAATTAAACTGTTGTCCTGCAACCTGGAGAGTTAACTGTCAGCATTGGATAAATTCAGCATTTGTTAACAAGCGTCTGTTAAATTGACACTATTTTAACACTGATGAGAGATTACAAGCTGATTTTCTTTGCATGTATGTTTGTTATTAGGCAGGTTTAATCAATGTGTCTGTGGAGCTGCATCTCCAGCAGGGCATGTTCTTAAAGCTGCCTTTCCTACACACTTCTCTGCTATTATTTGATCATTTTTAACTAACGTGCTATGAGTCCACTGGTCTTTGCATCACACGAGGTGACTTGGACAAGATGATAAACAGACTCACATGCTCAAGATGCTGTCTAATCTTCATGAGCTCTCTTTTGTTTGTGTTAGTAGGGTTAACGCACGTTCTGCTTGTGTGTGTGATTTTGTATATGTTTCTTTTTGCAGTGTTTCAGACTCTTTCACAGTTTTCCAACGTAAGCAGTCAGTGTTCTTTTCCCCAGATTTTCTAACCAAATTTTTGATTTCCCACATTAAACAACAGCATTCCTCTGTGTTCTCACCTGCTCTCACTCTGTTGTCCTCTCCCACTTCAACAGTCCAATAGCCGGCAGTTCTTCTTCAGCGTTGTCCTGTATTCTTCACTGTCTCTTTTTGCCATTTTCTCCAAAGGTGGCAAATGTCAACTTCCAACAGTCTCCTCAGTTCTCCTCAAACGTTCTTTTCACAAGCACAGTGAATTTGCAGCTAGTTGCAAACACAGTGCCATTCATCCAATCAGTCAGGATGGTGGTTTGCTCTTCTTCTCCACTGCTGTTTGTCCACACTGCTGCTGCTTGCTGGGTCTCTTTGCTCAGGACTCTGCTGCTGTCTCTTTATCTGCCATATTATTGCTCTTTGGAACTGCATTCCTTGTCTTCAGGGAGGAGTGAGAGCTCACTTGTGAGGTTGAGGGACACATGGTGCTGTAAATAAATTAGCCAAAAACTTGGCCTGATTGTTTCCAATGATCTTAAACTATAACTTTATTCCGACCGCTGCATGTGGAAAATTGGTCCAGGTCTGTTTTAATCTGAAAGTGACAAACTAAGACATTTTCATTATTATCATCACTGCTTAACTGACACACAGAACTCTCCTTTCTTAAAAGCAGAAAATGAGATTGTAGTGGTTCTTGGCTAATAAACACAAAAACTTTTTCCTATGATTTTTCATCTACAATGTAGATTCTGTCTCTTTTTACTCTTTTTTTTCTTTACACTAGCTGGTGACCTGCAGAATCACCGCTCTCACAATTTGTGACATCACATTTACACAACGCACACACACACTGCGACGTCAGGCACATTCACACTCACTTTTTTTCATCTGCATAAATAAATCATATGGCTGATGATAGGTGCCATGGTGATCCATAAGTATGATCACAAGTTTATTTAATTATTTTTCAACCCAACAAAACAAATAAACAAGAACATGATGCTGATGCTATGAACACTCTACACACATGAATCAAGATGCAGGAAAACTGCTGCGCATCTGAAAGAAGAAGCTGAACTCACGGATACGCTACATACTCGAGTTATCATAGTTCTCTTCCCCTTTCTTTGATGAGTTCTCAGCCAGCTCCTGATCTGATAATGTGTAGCTTGCTCATCAGCTCAGAAGAGACAGCAACACAACCTCACACAGTGGTTGTGTGCTTTGCCCACAGTGGCAAAGACTTGCAATTCAGCTTCTCCATCATGTAGTTTTCAGCCGCTTCATACAGGGTTCAGCTTATTAGTTGTTTTCATAAGTGTGCTCTATATCTCAACAATGGCTCATATTAGGATGACAGTTTTCAAACAGGTCAAGTGCCTCTATGCACGTAATTAGGTAAAATATTTATCTATTTTACTTCATCTCACATGTCATTGTACTGAAGTTGAGCAACCCCAAGCTTAATGCAGATTACTTTTAACACTCATCCACCTCAATCAAATCTGTGGTCTGGAGCACGGCTATTGTTGATCAGGGCAAGCTAAAAAAATAAAAATAATCTAAACATGTGTGTGTATTGGCAGTTTTGATTGGTACTAATCATTTATTACAGGTGGGGTTACTCAGGCTTGCGCTTAGGACACTCTTTCGCATAGTGACCCCTTTCTCTACATGCATAGCATTTCTCCTTCCTTCTGTCGTGTTCCCACCTAAATCCCCGCGAGCCTTCACCTCTCTTATTTCTGCCCCTAGTCAGCCCTCTTCCAGTCTGTCCCTGGAAAATGATTTTATCTGCCAGGGAAGCAGCGACTGCAGAGTTTTGTGACTTCTTCTGTGTTTCTTTAATTCCTTCCTGTGCACAGCGGGTGCAGTTAATGCATGTGAAGGACCGGTCAGAGTTATGATTAACATTTTGCTTCCTAATGAAATCAGCAATGGGTAGGTGAAAGCCATTCACCAGAGCATAGCTTAACTGCTGCTGATGTGGGCTGGCCTCCTCTGCACGCTCTTCAAGGCTGCCGTGTTTTCTGAAAACTTCCAACATTTGAGATTCTCCCGCGACCAGTTTACGCTCATGACAGTTATGAGAATATAAATACCTCACACTGCTAGGAGTAAATTCTTGCAAAAATGTGTTGTCTCCCTGTGAGGCAGTCTTACTTGCTCGGGAACCCATGATAACAACAACCGTGTCACAGACCGCGCCTGCTCCGCAGCATTCACACAAACACAGCAACACTCTTTTGGGACCCTAACCCAGGGACCCTAACCCAATTCTGGGACCCTAACCCAGTTCTGGGACGCTAACCCAGTCGCGCGACTCAAAACCCAATGAAGGGACGCTCGGGACACAAACCCAGGGCGATTTCAAAACCGGACACTCACCAGACGCTTGGGCGATTTTACCAAAACCTCTCTTTCGGGACCCTAACCCAGTTGTGGGACACTAACCCAATGTTTCGCAATTATAGAGTCACTCTTTCAACTTACTCGGCGTTGCTTAGCGTGTAATATCAGCCTCGGATCCCGCCGATCGTCATTCGTCGAGGAGAGAAAACACAGCTAATCCACAGGCCCGATGACAAATTCTCACGGCTTGCTGACGTCAGGGTTCTCTCCTCGGTGAATGCCGACTCCAGGGCTCCGGCGTCGAAGGACCAATTAATGATAGGTTTGTAGCTTAACCCGATTCGCTGGAACGTTGAAGACAATGTAATTACACAGCAAGCAAGACACGAAGTAGGCAAAGTTCTTTATGTTTCACGTGCACGGGAGAGAACTGGACAGGCGCCGTTCCTTCGCTTGACCCCAGTTGCTCTCGTCCGCTCCCCCGTAACACTGCTCTTTTATTGTGGTTACATGAATATGCATAGGGTCATTAACATATAACAGCGTACCCAGGTATACATGTGAACAAAGAATGCCCTGTGTGTGTGTGTGTGTGTGTGTGTGTGTGTGTGTGTGTGTGTGTGTGTGTGTGGATAAAATGACTTCCTAACCCTGCTGGCCTGGAAGTCCAGCAGTTCATCTAAACAAAATGCACTTAGAGTAAAACAGACATAGATACGTTTATCCTACCATAAAACAATAAGACAAGGTATGACCTCTCCCATGCTCCCAGGATGTGGGTGTGAAAGCCAGAGTGCTCTGGAATGCACACAACGTATGTCTACAGACTACTAAGGATCAAACTTCTATTAATCTACAACTAATTATAAAACTCTAAGCATATATGAGTAGATATTTCTAAGCATAAATGACAATCAACAATACAAAACCTAACAACTCCCTTTTAGCAGGAAAAAATCTCCAGCAGAACCAAGCTCAGGGAGGGGCGGCCATCTGCTGCGAGGGGTTGGGATGAGGGTAGGAAGACAGGACAAGGACACACTGTGGAAGAGAGCCAGAGATGAGGAATAATTCAATGCAGAGAGATGTATAAACACATAGGGAGTGAAGGTGACTGAAGAAGAAATACTCAATGCATCATGGGAATCTCCCGGCAGTCTAGAGATATTGCAGCATAACTAAGGAAGGAATTAGGGTCACCTGATCCAGCCCTAACTATATGCTTTATCAAGAAGGGAAGTTTTAAACATAGTCTTAAAAGAACAGAGGGTGTCTGTCACCCAAATCCAAACTGGGAGCTGGTTCCACAGGAGTTAAACACAAGTACAGCTCAGTCAGAGAGCGGCTGATACGACACTACAAAGTCTTTAAGATAAGGTGGAGCTCGATTATTCAACACCTTGTATGTGAGGAGCAGGATTTTAAATTAGATTCTGGATGAATCTTCTAGGAATGCAATCTAAATAATTCAGTAGTACAGTGTCAACTTACAGTAATAACATTTGGCATCACATGGCAGCTTCAAGAAAAGAAATCATCATCAAATATCCATAAAACTGTGAAATATATCTGGTTGTAAAAGCTGCTCTTTTGTTAATTATTACTCTTTTAATTGCAACACATGGATACTAACCAAGTCAGAACTATTTTCTTAATAACTCAGCTCATTATTTTATATTTTGTTCTTTTAATTCCCCCAATTAAGACAATTTTATTAAATAAATTAAACTCATAGCAGGAGAGTTGTCAGCATAAAAAATGTTATGATTGTACTTTGATTTTCAAATTTCCCCTTTAGCACTGCCAGATGAAGAATTTCCACCTGCTGAGAAGCCACTCAGAGACCCTTTGCTGCTGTTAGTCTCCCTCCAGAAGGCGTCTGGCTGCTGGCTGCTTGATGCAGCTCTGGCTGCTGCACTGGGAAAGACCAACGAGGAGGTGGAAAAGTCAAAGCCTGAAAAGGTGGGTTATTAAAAAGAATAATGAGACACAGTAATAGTGGGTGTTTGTAACGTATTCATTAAAATGGTTTCAAAAGTGAATTTTCAAAATTACACACTCATGTTAACGAACATCTGCTTGCTGTCTCACTTAATTTAATATTTAACTACATGACTGCTGATTCTATACACTAGGCCAGCAGTGAAGTGTGGGCCACCATTCTGGCTCTGATCTGGCTTCATGGTTTCAAGATGGATGCAAAGGACGAGTGGGAGCTTCTGGCTGCAAAGGCTGTATCATGGCTCAGTGCGCAAAAAGGTAGTAAACACAAAAATAAGCATTCAGTTTGTGATGGTTATACTGAGTTGCTACAGTCGGTCAGTTATTAAGATGCTAATTGGTTATTTTGTTTTGTGTTTCCTTTTTTTTCCAGCACCATCTGTGACCGAGTGTGTGGAAGCCGGAAATATATTGTTGGGTTGCAGTGTGCAAAAAACTGCCCTTGGCCTCTGAGGTTTTTATTAAACCAACAACTTCTTTACGATTATTACACAGAAGCAGATTTACTTCATACTTCATCCACATTAATCTTTGCATCGTCCAACTTTATTATCTAATGTGCCTTATTTTATGCTGCATGTGTCCAAAGTCAGCTTTGTAGGAGGACCAGAGATTATTGCTTTTGTATTCTAACTTTAATGTTGCTGTTTGCTTGAAAGCATCAAATATTAAACAAATAAAAACACACATGACTTTGTACCCATCATTCCTTCTAATGAGTCAGCATGAAAAAAAAAATAATTTAATTTTAAAATATTTAAAAAGACCAACACACCTGGCCAGTTCTGTCTTTCAACACATTTTATTTAATCATGGTTGAGGAAAATATGCAGCTTAAATTCAAAGTCATAATAAAGCAAAAGTTTTCCCTATTTCAATGCATATCTTTCATTCTTTAATTTATGTCATGTAAGTAAACAGCTGGACATAATTTCCATTAACAAATGAGACCTCATCATCAGCCATGTCTCAGAGCGAGTGAAATCAAGGCCAGCAGAGGGAATGCAGAGCTAGATTTGTTCTGCAGTCATGAGCCATCCATCACATGCTCTTAATACAACCACAAAAAACTATAATTTCTTCATCTGAGTAATGGCTGCTACAACAAAGCTATTTGTAAACCTCCATGTTTTATATTTTGAAACCAGAAACCTTTGCCCAGAAGGTAGAAACTGAAACTCACTATGCAACAGGTGTGAGCCATCAAGACAAATTAAACCAGCAAACTGCTGTAACTGTCTGGTGTACAGGGATGCTTGGCTCAGCTGTGGATCAGCCTGCTCAACCACTTAATAATTTGATCGAGTGAGTTACTGTTTTTTACAGATAAGTATCCAAACAATTACCCTGAAGAAAAAGGTCAAACTGATCTTTTTCTTTAGTAAAAGCACAATAAAATAAACTCATCACGGTTGCATCAATGTGGAAATGAGATCAGAACATGATTTCTTAACGGAGGGTTGCAGGCCTGGACTGGGACAAAAAAAAGATTAGCCCTGATATTTTTGGTCCAGGTGGCACCATGTTCAGTCTAAAATAAATAAAAGCAGTTTTTCTTTTCAATCAGGTTGGTATGGTTGTTGTTGTTGGCTTACACATCTTTGTATTACTGCAGGGCAGCATGTGACAATTAAAAGATACAATAGCTACTGGCAGTGCCTTGTGGTCAAAGTACCGTTAACTTTCCTTGAACTTCTCCGTTCCCAGTTCTGCCCATCTATTTTCTAAGCATGTTGATTACACCCCCCTGTGTCATTTGTCACTCTCTTGTTGGGACTGCTGTTCCTCCTCCACGTCTTCCTGGCTAGTGCTAGAAACAGCAGCCTCTTGTGACTGTGAGGTATTATATTAGTTGTTTCTGGGACTACTTTTAACAGTGCAGCTGTCCACCAATAAAGCAGTTCAAAAATAGAGGTGGCCCTAGCTTTCACCAATGAAAAAAAACCTCTGATTAATGAAGTCATTTCAGAGAGCCAGGCTCTCACTTGGTCCACTGAAAAACCTGCGGACAGTTTTGATCTGACCAACGAGCTGAATTTACAGCCTTTTGACGAGTGAATCACGCAGAGTTTTTTAAGTCAACCAAGACAGCTTTGCAGACTGTCCAGAAATACACAAGTTCTTACCAGCTGCCCCACAGCTCAGTGTTACCGGCCCCCTTACCACATTCAGGCGTATTTCCACTTAAAACATCGCCATTTTAGATATTTTTGATGAAATGACAAAGCCATATTCTCTTAATATCTTGGTGCTATTTCCAGTGGCAAGAATGTTTATGTTAGGTTCTGTTTTAAATCAGATTGTGATCTTAGAGTCAATCTCACAGCACTCGGCCTGCGCTTCAGGGTTCTGATAGTTAGTATGACTCGGGTGTGTTGACTCATTTAAGTCGGTGTTTTGCTGGTTTTTAGTTTGTTTTTTGTCTGTTTGGGAGTTGACACAGTGGGGATGGGGTTTTGGGGGGATAATGGGAGGAGAGAAGCTGCAACTCTGCTTCTTGGTCCCAACTCTGGATAGCCATGTTTTTAATATGTGTTTAATAAATTTGGCCAGATTTCTAGAAATGAGGGCTGCTCCATCCAAAGTGGGATGAATGCCATCTCTCCTAACAAGACCGGGTTTCCTCCAGAAAGATTCTCAATTATCTATGAAGCCCGCATTGTTTTTTGGACACCACTCAGACAGACAGCAATTTAAGGAGAACATGCGGCTAAACATGTCACTCCTGGTCTGATTGGCGAGGGGACCAGAGAAAACTATAGTCCAATATTGTTTCGGCAAAGTTCCACAACGATTCAATATTGATTTTAGTGACCTCCGATTGACGTAACCGGGTATCATTACTGCTGATGTGAATTATAATTTTACTGAATTTACGTTTACCCTTAGCCAGAAATTTAAAATGTCACCTGTCACCTTCTCTGGCCCCTGGAAGACAACTGACCATGGTTGCTGGTGTCTCTAACTTCACGTCTCAGAACAGAATCACCAATTACCAGAGTTTGATCCCCGGTGGGTGTGTCGCCGAGTGGGGAAAAGTGGTTAGATACATTTGATAGAAAAAGATATTTAGATTTTTTAAAGAAATATAAGAGTTAAGTTTACTCAGAATATACAGTTTAGTTCAATTAGTAATGGATTAAGGCTTAGTTAACATGCTGAGTTAAATGTGTGGTGAATAATTGTTTAAACTAAATATCTTCAGTTGCTGCAACTCTGTTATTAGTACATTCAAATGATGATGCATTACCATCACCAACTGGTAGAATATGGAGATGAAGCTCATCAGCTCTTATTTGAAATAAAAACTCACAAAGTTTTGATTTTAAACAGAAAAAAGCATCACTGCTTAATCTTGAATGTTTCTAAGCTTTGTACTTCCCAGAGGTGAGGAGGTTGAGGGGGTTCTTGCTTTATATTTCTGGGAGTTGCCATCAATGAGGTCCTTAAATGGACAACAAACGGTGCTCCTATTATAAAACAGGCACAACAGAGACTTTATTTCTTCAGAATACTGAAGAAGGCCCACCTGTCTGCAAATCTATTAGAGCATTTCTACTCTCAATATAAAGCATCCTGTTGTACTGTATAACTGTCTGGTTTGGGAACAGCTCCTCAGCAGACAGAGAAACTCTCCAGAGGGTGATAAAAACTGCTCAGGACATCACTGACCAACCCCTGCTGTCTCTGGAGGACAGAGGCGGCAGAGGCTGTTCCCTGTGCCCCCCTCTAGGCAAACGGCACAGGTTACTGAATTCACCCACTGCCAGATGAAAGAACAGCTTCTATCCAACAGCTATCACCCAACTAAACAAGCCCCCCGCCCCGTGACATTACAGTAAGTTTTATACTCAGTATAGACTCAGACCCACTTTTTTGCAATAAGACACATTACATTTTCACAATTGGCTTCACACTGGTTGCAAGCATTTTTAGATTTCTTCTATCTAATTAATCTGTGTATCTTGATAGTTGATTCTTTATTTTACTTTTTGGATTTTTAAAATCCACATCCAAACCTCCAGGAAATCTCAGTATATCTTTTATCCCACACAGGATAAACATTCTGTCATGTCAGTTCCATGAAGCACCAGGAGTACAAACACTTCCCTTGACATATGGTATTGATCATAACCAAGGCTCAAGATGGACCCAGAAAGCAGACCCAGACAACCAATAAGAATATTAAAAAGTTTATATTCAACACACAAGAAAGGACTAAACAGGACAGAGGACCATAAGAGACTGGCTTTAGCTGAAAAACATGGAAAGTGGAATGGATCTCGGCAGCAGCTATCCTTTACCGTACAGCAACAGGACTGATGATATTTTTAAACCTCAAAGGGACCTGAGAATCAGGGAGCCAGTTTCTTAGACATGCACTTCAAAGCAACGTCCCTAGAACACAGCCAGAACTTCTGGCCTACTGTGAAACACAACTGGGGACCTCTTCTTGTCAGGAAGGCACTGGTTGTGTTGAGCAATGTAAAGGAGGGCTGATTTCGTATGCCTCCAAACTCTGCAGCAGTGATTGAGGTGCACAGGAGGTACAGCGATCTCCTTCTAGAGTCAATTTGAGGTGTGGTGCTTGAATAGACAAAATGTGGTCAAAAGAGCTCTCCATGCAGGTGAAACAAGCCATCCTTAAACTGCCAAAACAGAAAACAACACATCAGAGAAATGGCTGCAATAATAGGAGTGGCAAATTCTACACTTTGGTACTCCTGAGAGGCAGTGTGAGCATGGCTGCCAGTGGCCCTGAGACACGAGTGTTTATTGATGATGATGTGACACAAGACGGGACAGAAGCAGTCAAATTAATTCTGAGGTGGGCGGGGTTTCATAATATAGATGGACAATGACCCAAAATATATAGGCAAAGCAACCTGGCAGTTTATTAAAGCCCTCTTATCAGATCTTTGACGTGTTAAAGCAAAAAACCTGCTACAACATACAATCGAGAGGACCAATGAGAAAAGAAAGTGAACTGGATTTTCTTCAAATTTAAAGAGCACCGTTAGATTTAGCTCATTTAGCTTTGTTAGTGAGCATACATGTAGCTTACAAATAAGTAAATCAAATTAAGGGAGGGAAGAATGAACTTGAAGGCTGAACTCCAGGAAAAACTAGGAAGATTGAAAAGGAAACTGTGGTTACTTTGGCTGCTGCCACAGCCGCTCCTTAAATACACACCTCTAGGCTGTGTAAGGGGTATTTGACCAAGAAGAGTAATGGAGTGCTAAGATCAGAGGATTAGACCGGAGGAGTGCTGTGCCAGATGGCCTGGCCTCCACAGTCACCTGACCTAAACCCTATCGAGATGGTCTGGGATGAGATGGACGGCAGAGTGAAGGCAAAGGGGCCAACAAGTATGCAGCATCCATGTGAACTCCTTTTCTCTATTTCAGGTGAGTACCTCATGAAGCTCATATAGAAAATGCCACGAGTGTGCAAAGCAGTAATCAAAGCAAAGGATGGACATTTTGAAGAATCTAAAATATAAAACACGTTTTGAGTTAATTCACACTTTTTGCTTTTACTACCTAATTTCATATGTGTTCATTCATAGTTTTGATGCCTTCAGTGAGAGCCTACAATGGAAATAGTCATGAAAATAAAGAAAAAAAACATTAAATGTGAAGGTGTGGCCAAACTATATCTGAGAATTCTTAAGAAAAAAGGTTCCTGTATGTTGGCGTTATTTCTAAAAATGCATACTAAGATATGTATTCGGCTCTGTAAACTGAATATTGCAGCATGAAGCTCCACCCACCCGGTACTCTTTTATGAGGAAATCAAGGACACGTGGTAGTGTGCGTAAACACTTCATGCTTTAACAACATTTGTCACATATTTTTAAAAAGGCTGCGCAGTAGAACTGCTCCGGACACATCAGTCTGTTCTTAGAGATAAGCTCCCGTTGTGCTTTTATTTAAGCAGCCAAATCACTCACTGCTCAGCATCAGTATTACTATTAATAATGTGAGACAGCATTCTGGGTGCTTTACACTGAAGTTCTCTACGAACTCTGTTTATGTTCATGTTGTGATAAAATGAAGAAGATCTGTGTGGTGATGAGACATTTGTGCTGTTTTTAAACTCAGTGACACAGACCACAGTAAAAAGAAAGTCTTGTAGTGGCTTTATTTAGTTTCTTCCCCTCTTTGTCTCTCACTATTTTTTAAGGGGGAATATCCGCTCCACCATGGGCCGGAGTTTCTCTGTGTGGGCAAACCTTTCCACACCTGTTCTGCATGAAGTCTTTTTGCAGCACGTAGTTCACGGGGGTGTGGTGCCACAGTTCCTTGTCAGACTGTCCCCGTCAATATGGATTCACTCAGTTTGAAACATTGCTTTCACCACAGAATCAGCTACCTGGATATTCTTTGCCTCTCTAAAAGGGCTGTGACTGTGGGTCTGTGTGGGAGATTTCCTTCCTCCTCTCTTCATGCCTTTTATCATTTAAGGATAAAAGATTTTTCTTTTTCTTTTGATGTGTCATTTGCGAACGAGCTGGCTCTAAGTGCCAATCTTTTTTTGTCTTGAATGAAACTGACCTGACTCCTATCTGGGAGAGCCGAATCTTCAGTTACTGCTGTTCAGCTTCACTGAGTATCCATGCATGATTTTATTTTGATCAGCACACAGACAGACTAGGATTATGGTATTATGTGAAACACAAAAAGGGGTCATTCGTTCACACCATCTGCTAATCTGACTGTGAGGGTGCGGAGAAGCATCTCCCTCACCAAGTCCACTAACCATTCTCTCTTTTGAGGTCAACATCCTGAAGGCCTGATTTATGGAATGCACACATGATTATGGGTTAAATACATTCACCAAAAAGGAGTTCCCTAATTATCCACCATTACACATTTCACATTTAGACGTGCCGCTGGTGAGAGTGTTGAACCATTGTATCTGTGAGAGAGATATATTCATAGCTGTGGAAAACGACTGAAGTCTGTTGTGGTTGTTTTTTCTGTCATCTGGTCCCCTTCACGTTAACTACCGACCGCTACACTCCCATTCAATTTTGTACAATAAAAATACAATAACTAACTTTATTGTCCTGAGTCTGCTGCTTGGATTCGCTGGACCATAACTAGGACAATGATCAGATGACAACAAGCTTTAAAGGGTACCATACTGGTTATGCTGTCTGCTTTATTAAAAGCATGGCTGGTCACATTCACATTCATTCTCATAACCACAATGGCTGTAATACTGTCTGATGAGATTAATGGGGAAGACTGTAAAGTAGCTGTGGAGTTGATTTATTTTACTCAAATGTTTTTAATTCACAGGTGCGATGATGAACTGCTGTGGTCTGCTAACTCTTGAAAAGGAACAAGGTACTGAAAGAAAACAAAGAGACTTCTGATTTCTCTCAAATCTCTTTTCATTAATATTTAAATGTAGACATTTGTTGTTATTGGGCATAATATTATCCTGCTATGTGGTTCACATATTTATTATACAAATATTTCTCTGTCAGTTCCTTTGAAGAGCATTGAAGTGGAGCTGGAGGTGAGGGACCATGTGGCTACAGTGGTCTCCACTCTGAACTATGAGAACAAGGAGGACAAACCATTAGAGGCTGTTTTTGTCTTCCCTGTGCCTGGAGATGCTGCTGTCTGTCATTTCAGTGCTCAGATTGGACAGACACAGATTGTAGCTGAGGTGAAGGCGAAACAGAAGGTGAGCTGGACAGTAAATATAAGCTGATTATAAGTGAGATTCAAAATAAACACAGTGAATGTTACTGACATGTGTCACCTGTGCTTCAGGCTCGTGAGGAGTATGATGATGCTCTGAGCTCAGGCTGATGATGGTCTGAGGTTCTGTCTGCCTGCCATGCTCAACCTTCGATACCAGCCTCAGGCTAGGACAACAGTTTACTGACAGCATACTTGGATACGTATCAGAGAGTTGTGTTTCAGTTTCTGTAGATGAAAAACGGTGTGTAAACTCGCCTCTTTAGCTGTTTGTCTTTACTGATGGAGAGGTGGGGAATACCAAAGAAGTATAATGACACGTGCTCCGTACCAAATCTGTGTTTTAAAAATCGCTGTTGTATTCTCAAAAACCACAAAACACAACTATATCTACACAATTCCCAAAATGTCCAACATGTTCTCTATATACACAATGAAAACTGTTGTGTTTCAGGTGTTTCTCTTTTGGGATTGGGGAAGGGGCCAGCTCTGCTCTCATCAATGGGATGGCCAAGGAAGGAGAAGGTCACGCTCAGTTCATCACAGGGACTGACAGGATGCAACCAAAAGTAAGAAAATGAGTCATAAGAATTACAGTAATGTTTTTTTATTATTCACAGCCTCCAGGAGAGAGCGCCTCCATCAGGTTGGAGTACGTCACTGAGCTGGCTGTGCAGGCTGATGATGGTCTGAGGTTCTGTCTGCCTGCTGTGCTCAACCCTCGATACCAACCTCAGGGTAGGACAACTTCAGAACACTTGGACCAGAAACAGTTAAACCATATTAGGTCTTTAGCCAACCCTCAGAACACTATATATCAGTGACAGGGGATTTCTTTAAATCACCCTGCCGTTCTTCAGCTGAGACGTCTGAGTTAGAAAACACACAAACACTGCAGTTCCATTTTTACTCGCGAGGGCAGCCATGGACGCACGACCTGCGTCTCATCACTGCCTGCGTTCTTTATTTATACAAGTCTGTGTCTGTGTGTGTGTGTGTGTGGTACAAATATAACAACGTCACTCCAGTAGCGGGACTTTCCCTTTTCTACATCTGTATGTTCTCGTAAAAGAGCTGAGCTTGGTCTTCTCTACATCTAAGTGTTAAAAACAACAGGATGCGGTTAGTATCTGCAGAAGTTCAGCACACAAGTTACTAGGTGAAAAGTCATGTAGAAATATGCTTCACTGATAAATATAAAGAATACATTTCATGTAACTGATCAAAACATAATTATCTTCTGACAATCAGAAAATGAAGTCAAGCTTCAACTTCATTTTCTAGAAGGAAAATTGATTTTTCAAATATATTTGTCATATGATGTGAGTAACCAAAGACTGTCACTGTTTAGATTTTTTTTTTGTCAGCTTGATATGCTACAAGTGAAATGTGAAAATGTACATTTTTTATGGAGATTTTCTTATTTTGTAAAAACTGTTAAAAAAAAAAAAAAGATTATGTATGTCCCAGTTTGCAGGGTTATCTATTAAATTTGATCAAGTATGTGGAACATTTGCAGAACACACAGAGTACAGGTGGATTGTTAAGTTGTAAAGCTGCTCACACAGATGTATGGTTCTCTATCACTTGCACTCTGATGATCTATTTATTCCTGAACAGCTCTGAACTTTAAACTAATATAATTCTACTGTCCACAGATTCAGAAAGACATAGGAATATTTAGTGAAACAAAAAATGTTTAAATACCAAATTTTGCTGACATCTTTTTCTGGATCAGAGGTTGTTCTTGTGGGCAGCCTTATTGTTTACAGCATTTCTAACCTGATGTTGTGTGCAGGTAGTGAAGGTGCAGGTGTCCAGATGACTTCTGTTCCAGCATCTCTGGTGCTGTGCTGGTGTAGTTCTTCTTCCCACCAGCAGGAGTCACTACTCTACAGTTAATAAGATTTGTTTTTATTAGCTGTAGAGTTAGTAATGCAGCACACTTTGAGTAAAGGCTGACTCATCATGTTGTTCTGATAACATCCTCTTCGTTGTTTTACAGAAAGCATTGCTTGTGAGTATTTACATTGAACAACAGTTAAGAAAACTATATTTATTATTATTTATCCACTTTTATGGTTAAAGGTGTACTGTATTCAGATTGTTTCTTTCCAATGTTAGCTAGTTTAGTCAACTGATTTGCATTATTGTGTGACTATATAGACTGAGTATTACTTATTTTCTTCTGTTTTTAGTTTCACTCTGTTGATAATTGAAGGCAGCGTCAATAAAAGGGACAATACACCTGTCAGTTGTGGAGGAGTTTATCTATCTGCATAACTGTATCCAGTGTAGCGGTACGGGCAGAATAGGTGCCCTACAGTCTGTCTTTTTCCGCCCCAGTGTCCAGTGTTTGGACTCTCCTCATCCAAACTCTAAAGTAGAGTCCAACTGTTCCCTGGACCCTCTGCAGTACCTCAACACTGATCAAACCTGTGTTACTGTGTTACTTTTTACTGTGAACTAAATATGAATGTGTTTGTGGTGTGCAGGTCAAGCTGGCTGCAGGACACAAGTTTGACAGAGATGTTGAACTGCTGATTTATTACAAAGACGCCCACCAGCCCACTGCTGTGGTGGAGGCAGGACAGGCCTCTGCTGAGCCGGGGGAGTGAAAATTTTTAGTTTGAGAGTAAATGAGTGAAGTTGTTTGTTTGCAAAAAGTCATTTTATTATACTAATTCTTCATGTCTGGATTTAAATTTGTGGAACAAAAAACAAAAAGTAGATTTATGTAAATTTTCCTGTCTCTCATTTTTCCGGCACTCTGATGGGTGGTCTTCAGTGGCTTCATGTGGAGAGTTTGTGTTCTTAAGGATAAAAGTAGAGTCTAGAATCATAAAGTAGAGTATAAAATAACAGAGATAAATATGATACTCGTAATAATATGCATAGTTATACTTAAGCTGGAGTTTGAATGCCAGATTCTTATTTGTCATGGAGTATTGTCTTAAATTAAAATATTTTAGTGAAGCAAATAAATTCTCCTGTCATCTTATTTAGAAAGTGTAGTTATATAGGGATAGACTTCAAGGAGGTGGTGGTGTACAGCTGAAGAGGTGACGGAAAGAATTTGCTGTATTTTCTGAACAGAAACTCAGTGGTGGATGTACAAGAAAGTATTTAAAGAAAGTGGCTGGAAAAGAAAAAGTGAGATAGAGGAGTAAAGAAAGTAGACAGGATTACTGGGAGACTAGAAAAAGAAAGACAGCAAAGAAAAGCCTTATAGTGATTTATACTGTATGTGATGTCAGACACTAAGGAAGGAAAGAAAGGACTTGTTACATGTGGCTAGGCAAAGAGACTGAACTGGAAAGGATGTGCAGCAGGTTACAGTGATTAGATATAGAGATGTAACTGAAGACAGTCTGCTGAGACAATAGAAGGAGGGATGAAGAAAATAACAGAAAGAGGGGAACAAATGCAGCAAAGTTAGTGAATCAGAAAGTGCAGAGGATTAGTAAGAAGTCACTCAGCTATGTAAAAGATGAAGAGTGGCCCGGCGGATGGCTCCAGATGACATACCTGTAGAGGTATAGATATGTTTGTCACTAGACTTCTGACTTGTTTCTAATATTTAGAAATACCAAAGCCAATCTATGGAGAGACTTGGTTTCTTCACATTTCAGTGATCCTACAACTGCTGCAGTTAAGGGTAAAATAGTCTTCAATTAATTGAAGTTAACGGTTCTAAAATAAGCACTCACCCAGCTATAAGGTTACAATTTTAAAATATCTGCTTTTAGTTGTATCACAGCTCCTTCAAAAGTCGCAGGAATTTCAGTTTAACTTCTATCCATTTATTCGGTCTGTGACAGCACATGGTCCTTTCAATGGCATCTGTTTCCAAAGAACAGGGACAACAAATAGTTAAACTTGTTCAAACAGAACCTGTGTGTCTATATGTAAGAGCTGGTTCTGGTATTAATCTAAAGATCACAAATTCTTACAGAAAATTTTTTAATATTGTAAATAAAATTAGTCAGTAGAATTATAAATGATCAGCCACTTTGAAAACGACCTTTAAAACAGTTAAATAAATTATTAAAACAATTAATAAAACAAAACCAGACAAACATCTGACTACAGCAGCCAGTGGTCTGCCAGCAGGAGCTAGGCTGGAGCCTATCCCAGCTACCATAGGGCGAGTGGCAGGGTTCACCCTGGACACGTTGCCAGTCTATCAAAGGGCTAACACATAGACACAGACACCCATTTGCACCCAGATTAATACCTATGGACAATTTAGAATGACCAATTAGCCTAACCCCACTAACCCCACAGTGTTTGGACTGTGGGAGGAAGCCAGAGGACCCAGAGAAAACCCATGCAAACACAAGGGGAACATGCAGACTCCACACAGCCAGCCAGGTGATGGAATCAGATGACCCTGCTTGCCGTGAGGCAACAGTGTTAATCACCGTGCCACCATGCTGCCGGTTCACTAGAAATTACTAGCTCATTTTAACCTTCTAAGTTAAACTTTAAAGTTTAACTAATATTTGTCCTCGTTCTTTTTGAAACAGGAACTAAACAAAGAAAGGACGACAAATAGTTAAACTTTCTGATTTAGCCCAGTTGTTTAGGCTAAAGCCAATAAGATAGTTACAGACTTTGTTTATATGAAACCTATATACTTACTCTGTTTGATGTATTTTAACCATACATATTACAGAATGTAACACCTGCATATGTGTGAAGAAATGGCTTTGATTTTGCCAACCCATTTGATTTCCATGCCACCCTCTTTCTGCAGGATGTGTGAAACAGGAGTGTATGAACACCGACACACACACACACAGTGTTGAAGGTGCTATGCTGGGTGGGTGTGTTGTGGAGTGTGAGTGTACAGAAAAAGTATGAATGTATGAAAACTAGAGTGCTGTTAAAATTTTTTGACTATGGTGCACTTTTTTCTCTCTTAAGGCCATTCACTGCAGTGCTCCTTCAAACCTTCAATAGATCTAACAGAATAAAACAAAAACTCTAATAACCTTCACTGGTGCTGTGCTTTGACACAATCCTGACTTCGAGCTCTACATGCAGTTCAGCCTAATGGTTTGGTTTTTGTTCTAAAGCAGTAAGACTTCATATAGACAGGTATCAAGAAAGCAAATTTAAAGCAAGCCCATGGACACCTGTCTCATCTGTCAAAATTTGCAAAATATAACAGTTTTTGTTGTTTAGAAAAGAGAACTCCATCAGTTACATTTATTGATATTATCTATTCTCCCAGAGTCGAGGGGGGAAAAGGTTTAATTTATGAAGGTAGTTTAACAACTGTGATTGGGCCCAGGGCAATATTTTTGGGCCCTTTCCACCTGGTGCAAAAACAGCTTCTCACAGTCTCTCTCGGCCTGTCTTACTGTCTCTGTCTCTCTTTCTCACTGTATTGGTAAAATAACACATACCAATAATCAATACTGTCAGTAGCATTTTTCCAGGTGTTGATCAGCACCATGGACAGCAACCACAGTCAGAGGTCAGGGGAATGGACACATTTACTCACACCATCGTCTTCAACTAGGATGCCACGAGCCCTAAACTGATTTAATCTTTGTAAAATAACAGAAAGACAATTGTAATTTTGATAAGCATGAAAGAGAAGAGAGAAGCCCCTTTTTCCCGCAGGTCCTCATAGACAGAATGGATGGGGTGATCATATCAAACAATAGAATTCCTCACACACACATTGCAGTAGGAGTGAAGATTTCAACATACAAGCGGTAACAAAGTTTCACTCCTTTAAAAAAAAAAAAAAAGAGTAAACAACCAAAAAATCTACTGACTCTTTTGTCCAAAATATTGACAACGTTCCTCTTTTTTTTTTCTTCTTTTTTTTTTTCTTTTTTTTTCCCCCCTGTCCCGTTTGGATCTTTAGCCATCAGAATTGTCTTAAGGCCAAGAGAGATGCTAAGCGGATTTACTTTACCAAGTGGATCATCATGGCCTTGCCAGACAACGTTCCTCTTTGAGGATCTTTTCTTTTTCCTTTGGCTCAATAAACATAATTTAAAATGCAGCTACGCTAACTAGCTCCTAGCTGATAAACAAACTGCTTCATAGATGATGCCAGCAGTCAAATATGTCAACTATACTGTCAAGAGGACATCCTTCACTTTCTAGTCATGCAACATTTGTGGAGCTTCTTTTCAAAATGATAGGCACTATGATTCCATGTTTTATAACATCGAGGGAGAAATAGATTTTTTTCAGGTGCTGTTATATTATTTTTCTATTGCTAAACATTTAATAATTTTTTTTAAATATGAGAGTCTTAAATTCAACTTAGGAATTCAGAAATATACAGTAATCCTTTCACAACAAGACAGATCATCTAGCTTGAAGTCAGCCTGTAGTGTTGTTCGCCACATTCCAGTCAAATTCCTGATGATAGCTCTTAGGTCCTGTTGGTCTTGTATAGTTTTAGACATTTTAGGATCCATGTGTGAATCATTGAGTCATGGGCTTTCTTGTAATCAATCCAAGAAGTTCACAGGTTAGTGACTCTGGACTTCCAGTCTCGAGCTGTCTATCAGTAGCTGACGTTTCGCCCCTCTCGTATTCCTGTCAATACCTTTCTATGCCCCGCTCATGTGTTAAGCCATTTTTGCTGCTATGATGCCTTAAAGGAACTTCCATGTGGTCTGAGGCAGAGGTTAGCTTGAGCCTGTGTCTGTGAGTACCGTTTTCCACTGTTGTGCACTGGGTGCAGCTCTGTTGGGGTTATTATTATTATTATTATTATTATTATTATTATTATTGTGGCGACCCACTAGAGGGCTCCACTCACACACAAGCTTGGAGGACGGGTTCTGTTGTGTTTTGGGCTTGATATGCTCAGTTGATGTAAGGAGGGAATAAAGTTGGAGTGGAAAGCTTGAGCTCCTGTGACGTGTGTCCCATGCCTCATTATCATTATATAATCATACCTCATTTTCTGGGTTTTAATTAGAAGATACATCGTGAAAAGGAAATGACTAATCATGATTGCCAGAAACTGTAACATAAAGCTCCCCACACCGGTGCTCTCGTACAAGAAAATCGAGCATACCCGGTGGCAGTCCTGTTTCAGTTAGGTCAGTGTTGTTAGCGAAAACATTACGTGGTTTAACACCATTCTTCACATATTTAGAGGAGGGGGCTGCAGTAAAACTGTACCGGAAACATCAGTCCATTCTTTGAGTTAAGTCTGTCCGTTATTTAAGCAGCTCGACTGACAGGAAAACCTGGAAGCTTATCGCTGTCATGTGGGTGCTGTCACACAGACGTTCCGCACTAACTGTTTATGTGTGTATACTGTCATGCAGTAGAGAAAGTCCACAGGGTTATACAACAGACGGCATGTTTTAATGTGAAAGTAACGATCAGAGGGACGCTTGGCTGGTAAAACCGACTACAACAAAACTCGAGGCCTGTACTACAAAACCCGAATACGTCAGCGAGTTTTTCCCGATCGCTTTTTAACTGCTTAAATCGCCAAAGTAACTTGTGCTCAAAACATAAATTGGTCGAGAGCAATTTGTGTTCCGAGTTTCGGTTTAAAATCGACCAGAAGCGCCATGTTTATGTAACGGAGCGAAGGTGATTTTTGCACAGTGTTATTAAAGGAGGGAAACCTTCCTCAAAACGGACAGAGCAGTGGAGCAGCCAAAGAAATGCACACGAATTAAAAAACTGTAAGGCTAAAATACAATTTATTATATTTAAACAGTTAAAAATATAAAAGGAACTAAAACAGCCCTGGCCAGGGGACAACACAATAAAAATCAATAAAACACAACATTAAAAGTCCAGTGGCGTCCGCCACGGTATAAAAGTCACTAAGAATAAAAAATCCAGTGAAGCGGGCAGAAGGGAAACCCGGCGGCGTCCTCGCCTTCCTCTCCGCCCGGTGCGCTAAAGAAAGAAAGGCAGCGGCAGTCACTACTCTTTTAGCGAGTGCCGTTTGTTAGAGTGGGATAAGTCAGAAGACTTACCCCGGGTGGGCAGAGCTCTCAACTCTGCCCGCCGCTTCCTTGAACAAGCCAATCGGCACCGGCCCGTCTCGCCGCGGAGGTAGAGCACTGTCTCGCCGCCTCTAATTCCCCACAGAAGCGTGATCTGGCCTCCAATAACTCCAGCAGCCGGACCACTCCTCTGCTTCCCTGCTCGCTGGCGTCGTATCCTGCTGCTGTTTTTGACGCCAACCTCCACCAGCCCTTCTGTGGGCTTGCAGGCGCCGCCGCCTGACACCATTCATTGCGCCATCTCTGCCGCTCTGTCTAAGCATACCTCCCCGAGCCTCTCTCCCAGTAGTCTGGCAGGCTCTCTTATCCACCTCTGTGCCTTCCCAGGTGTATGTGATTTGTGATTAGAAGTGGGCGGAGTCTCTCCGGGAGAAGTTAATATCTTCGATAAAACATGCAATATAAATAAAACACTTCACAAAAATATAAACAAAACATGCAATACAAAAAAATAAATAAATAAAAACACTCCACATTGGAACAGAGTAAAACACAGCAACATGCAAAGCAAAGTAACTTCAAAATAAAGTCGGTCCTTCCCTGGATGACATTTACAGTGATTTTCTTACTTACTAAATGTTTCAAATGCACTATAGAGTCGCTGCAGGGAGAATCGATATATATGCAGGTTATTAAGCCGCACCTTACTAAGAGTCGCTTAAAAATCGGTTAAGAATCGACCAGAAGCGCCATGTTTACAGTGGTTCTTTTATTTACTAAATGTTTTTTAGGCACAGAGCCTAAAAAAGAAAGTCCTTAACAGAGAACATTTATTCCCACGGTCGACATACCCGTTATCTCTGACTGGGGCTATATGTTTTGAATGTACAGTATTTGTAAAGTGTAAAATGTATAGTTTCAGTATTAAGTGTTCTTGTTTTACAGGTAAGATAATGGATTGCTGTGGTCTGCTAACTCTTCAGAAGGAACCAGGTACTGATGGAGAAGAAATCCATTAAAAAATCTTCAAATGTAGATTTTATTTTGTTGTAATGGCACATAATAATACCCTGATGTATGGTTCATGTATTTAATCTAATACTATTTCTCTATCAGTTCCTCTGAAGAGCATTGAGGTGGAGCTGGAGGTGAGGGACCATGTGGCTACAGTGGTCTCCACTCTGAACTATGAGAACAAGGAGGACAAACCATTAGAGGCTGTTTTTGTCTTCCCTCTGCCTGGAGATGCTGCTGTCTGTCATTTCAGTGCTCAGATTGGACAGACACAGATTGTAGCTGAGGTGAAGGAGAAACAGAAGGTGAGTTGGACAGTAAATATAACCTGATTATAAGTGAGATTCACAATAAACACAGTGAATGTCACTGACATGTGTCACCTGTGCTTCAGGCTCGTGAGGAGTATGATGATGCTCTGAGCTCCGGTCAGCAGGCCTTCCTATTGGAGGAGAGTGATGAGAGTCCAGATATATTCTCTCTGAGTGTGGGCAGTCTGCCTCCAGGAGAGAGCGCCTCCATCAGGTTGGAGTACGTCACTGAGCTGGCTGTGCAGGCTGATGATGGTCTGAGGTTCTGTCTGCCTGCTGTGATCAACCCTCGATACCAACCTCAGGGTAGGACAACTTCAGAACACTTGGACCAGAAATGCTTCAACTATATCAGTGAAAGTCTTAAACCACCTTCCAACCTTCACATCTCTGACAGAACACAAAATGTTAAAAATAAATTACATCTTCCAACTTTGCCAGTTGCTGTAAGGCATGAACACAGAACCAGATATGCTATTATCTGGCTGCCACATACAGGAAAACAGAGACAGTGAGAGAAATCTGGAAGATAATTAGATCAAGTTTCAACTTGATTTTCTGCAAGAAAAAGAGGACATTTTTCATCTCATTGTGATTGTCAAATATAAAAAGCTGTGAAAAAGAAATGTTTCAGTTCAGTGAAAAACTTAAGTAGAGCAACCTCAGAGAAATTGCAAAAAGCCCAAAAGCTGTATCTCAGACTCTACAGGCCTCAGCTAGCATATCAAATGTTAGATTTCCAGGTATTAGAATAAGACTGAACAAGTTTGGCTTATTTTGCAGGGGTTGCAGGAGAAAACGTCTTGTCTCAAAAAGAAATTGGCAGCATAGCTTATGTTTTCAAAGTTGCACTTGAACCAATCACAAGACTTCAGGAACGGTGCCCTTCTGACAAACAAACCCAACACTGGAGATATTTGACCATATTGCATAGCATCACAATCAGAGAAAACCAACCCCAACGTATCAACACAAACTCATTCAAAAAATTTGTTGTTTCTTTTTTTTTGGGGGGGGGGGGGGGTTGAAGAAAGAATAGGCAAAAATGATGTTAGGTTTCTCTCATTATACTGATATGGTTCATTATACCATCCATAGGTCATAAAAGTCAAGGGTGTATTTACAAGAACAAACTTATTACTTTTCTGTCACATGGTTTATGGTTTTAAATTTGAGTGTATTATGCCTCATTAATTACAGCATTTCTAAACCTGATGTTGTGTACAGATAGTGAAGGTGCAGGTTTCCAGGTGACTTCTGTTCCAGCCTCTCTGGTGCCCTACAGTCTGTCTTTTTCTGCCCGAGTGTCCTCTCCTTGTCCAGTCTCTAAAGTAGAGTCCAACTGTTCCCTGGACCCTCTGCAGTACCTCAACACTGATCAAACCCAGGCCACGGTAGGTAGAGTGCTGATGTGTCTGCTGTGTGTGGTTGTAACTTATTACTGAGGAATAAATATGAATGTGTTTGTGGTGTGCAGGTCAAGCTGGCTGCAGGACACAAGTTTGACAGAGATGTTGAACTGCTGATTTATTACAAAGACGCCCACCAGCCCACTGCTGTGGTGGAGGCAGGACAGGCCTCTGCTGAGCTGGGTGAGTGAAATTGTTGGTTTGCAAATAGGAATTAATGATCCCCGTTCTTCAACCTAAAAGTTAATTGTGTTGGAGCTATTATAAAATGTAAACTTGACATTTTTCTGTCCTTTTCATGTGTTTCAGGCTCTCTGATGGGTGATCCAGTGGTGATGGTGAGTCTGTACCCTGAGTTCCCCCAGTCTGTGATGTCTTCAAAGGCTTCATGTGGAGAGTTTGTGTTCTTAGTGGATCGATCCGAAAGTATGGACTGTCCTACGAATAACACTGAGGAGCAGGGAACTCGGCTCAGCAGTGCCAGGGTATTTATAAAGTGGTGTTAGAGTTACAAAATATTTCCTCAAATTGTTCCTCTCACACAGTGGCCTCACCATCTTTCTCTCTTTCCTTCAGGAAACTCTGCTGCTCCTGTTGAAGAGCTTACCAATGGGCTGCTATTTCAACATTTACAGTTTTGGGTCTAGTTATGAACACATCTTCCCGTGAGTTGTATTCACATGATCAGTGATATTACTGTAAATGTGTAATAAGATATCTTCCCTGCTGTTAGACAACATGTTGCCTTTGGATGATTCTGCAAAACTCCAGGTTATGTTTGATCTCACTTGTTTGTTTCTCATGGCAGTAAGAGTGTAGAGTATGGTGAGAAGACCATGGAGGGGGCTCTGAAGAAAGTTGAGCAGATGGAGGCTGATCTTGGAGGAACAGAGATCCTGGAGCCCCTCAAACATATTTACAGCCAGCCCTGCATTCCCACTCAGCCTAGACAGGTAACACACACAAACCGCCTTAATGATGTCATCCTTTAGTCCTTCCTTTTTTATCATTCATTACTCCAACATGTAAGTTGACCATGAACCAAGTCCTGTATCAGTCTCATATAATCTGCTAATTATACATGAGTTGATCTGTTGAGTGGCTCCTACTGTTCCTCTCACTTTTGCTTAAAGCTTCTTCTCTTTTTTTTTACTTGTTAAAACAGTTTACTGACAGCATACTTGATTACATATCAGAGAGTTGTGTTTCAGCTTGTGCAGTTGAAAAACTGTGTGTAAACTCTCCTCTTTAGCTGTTTGTCTTTACTGATGGAGAGGTGGGGAACACCAAAGAAGTGATCGATCTGGTGAAGAAGAATTCATGTTCCCACAGGTGAAATAAAAAAATGTGATTATATGTGCTATATGCCAAGTGTGTCTGTTTTTAAAACAACTGCTGTATTCTCGCAAACCAGAAAAAAATAACTATATCTACACAGTTTCCAGAATGTCCAACATGTCCTCTGTGTACTCAGTGAAAAGTGTTGTATTGCAGGTGTTTCTCTTTTGGGATTGGGGAAGGGGCCAGCTCTGCTCTCATCAAGGGGATGGCCAAGGAAGGAGGAGGTCACACTCAGTTCATCACAGGGACTGACAGGATGCAACCAAAAGTAAGACAATGACTCATAAGAATTACAGCAAAAAATTATTTGTGTTTTTTAAAAAAAATGGATAGAAGATATGATTTCAGTTTTTGTACTCAGGTGATGCAGTCGCTGCATTTTGCTCTGCAACCAGCAGTGGAAGATGTTTCTGTCACATGGGATTTACCAAAGGGATCCACTGTCACTGTCCTCTCTCCACCAATCACATCACTTTTCCAGGGTCAAAGGTCACTAATTTATGCCCAGCTCACTGGACAGGTAGGAGCAGCATCTTCTCACAGTGTAGATCTCTGTGTTTATGCTTGTCATGTTTTGAAAAGATGAAATTGGGTTTAACACTGTAATTCTGTGTCAGAGCTCAGAGGCAGCAGAGGGCTGTGTGACGCTGAAGTACAGCCTGGCAGGTCATCCCTCTGAGAACCAGCTGCACTTCAGTCTCAGACCTGCAGAGGACACTGGGTAAATGAGCTGTTAGTCTACTGGAATTATTAGATAATAAGTTTACAATAGTTTACTGGAACTCTCTTCCTCAGAACTTAAGATCTGCGGCCTCAGTGATCACTTTTAGAAAACAACTAAAAACACATCTTTTTAGAGTTGCATTTTGTTAACTTTTGTCTGTTTTTGTTTTATACCTTATGAAGCACTTTGTGATCTTTTATCTAGAAATGTGCTATATAAATAAAATTTTACTTACTTACTTACTTACTTTGTATGTAACATGGTAATTACATGGTAATTGTGACCATGTCACCATACCAATATTTTCTCTTGTCTGTAGCTTAATAGTCCACAGGTTAGCTGCTCGGACTCTTATTTGCTTGCTAGAGATGGAAGCAGAAAACAATCAGGAAAAAGAAGAAGTAAAGAAGAAGGTGGTGCAGCTGAGTGTCCAATCAGGAGTGAGCAGTTCTTTCACTGCTTTCATTGCTGTCAATAAAGACAACAACAAGGAGATTCAAAGACCTCTTCTGCACCGGGATATTCCAAGTAACAAGAATAATTAGCAATCCTATCTACTTCATATTGTTCTTGGGGCATTCTTATCTTATCTTATCTTATCTTATCTTATCTTATCTTATCTTATCTTATCTTATCTTATTAGTGGCTGAAGCCTATGGTTCCCGTATTTCGTTCGGTGAGTACAAGGTTTTTTACCATTGCAAACACAAACACAGTACAAGTACTTCCACACACACACACACACACACACACACACACACACACACACACACACACACACACACACACACACACACACACACACACACACACGTGTCTAAAATTGGCTGGCTGAAGAAGCTGACTGCACTCCATGTGCGTCTGGATGCACAAATGAACCAGCTGCTAGTCAATGACACCCAGAATGGCTAAACAAAGGCCGGACAGTCCTGATTCCCAAGGACCCCCAGGAGAAACCTGTCCCACCCAACTACTGGCCAATAACCTGCCTCAGTACCACATGGAAGCTCCTGTCAGGCATCATAGTGGCAAAGATGAATAGGAACATGGATCAATACATGAGTGGGGCACAAAAAGGAATAGACAGGAATACCAGAGGAGCGAAACACCAGCTACTGGTAGACAGAGCAGTCACCCGAGACTGCAACACTAGGCTTATCAACATGTGCACTGCCTGGATTGATTATAAGAAGGCCTAACACTCGATGCCCCACAGCTGGATCCTGTAATGCCTAGATCTATACAAGCTCAACAGGACCCTAAAAGCCTTCATCAGAAACTCAATAGGGATGTGGTGTACAACAGTAGAGGCAAACTTCAAGCCCAAAGCACAAGTCACCAACAAGTGCGGGATCTACCAAGGAGATGCACTGTTCCCACTGCTGTTCTGCATATGCCTGAACCCCCTCAGTGAGATCATTGACAAGACTGGATACGGATACCGACTACTGAACAGAACACTCGTCAGCCACCTCCTGTACATGGATGACATCAAGCTGTATGCCAAGAGTGAACGTGACATCGATTCACCAATCACCAGGATATACAGCAATGACATTGAAATGTCATTTGGATTTGAGAGGTGTAGTCAGATAGTAAAGAAGACTGATTGGATCAAACTATGAGAATGCAACTTTTCAAATACCTGGAAATCCCACAGGCAAATGGCATCCATATAGAGGCCGCTAGGTAAGCTTCAACCACCAAGTAACTACAGAAGGTCAGTCAAGTCCTGAAGAGTCAACTGAATGGTAAGAACAAGATCCAGGCTATCAACACCTACACCTTGACGGTGATCGGGTACCTTGCTGGGATAATGAGTTGGCCAAAGAAGGATATAGAAGCCACTGACATCAAGACCAGGAAACTCCTGACCCTGCATGGATGGTTCCCACCCCAAGTTCAGCACCCTGAGGCTGTATGCTAAGCAGAAGGAAGGAGGCAGGGGACTGGTGAGTGTCAGCACCACAGTCCAGGATGAGACAACGAACATCCACGAGTACACCAAGAAGATGGCCAAAACCAACCATGTGCTCAGTGAATACCTCAGGCAGCAGAAACCAAATTCCCGTCAGAGAAGTGTAATGAGATTGCACATCAGTTAAGCTTGCTACTGAATTTAGTGTGCAATGAAAGATGCATGTTTTAATTTTGTTTGCATTTGGATTAGAATTATAGAACTAAGAATATCTGGTGTGCTTACTGTTGTGTTTCCTTTGAAAAAACAGATGACAGATGTTACATGGATTTTTGCTGTTTGTACAGCATGGATGAAGGTATCTGTTTTGACTTCTTTTTCATGTATAATTGGTGCTTTTGTACTTTTAATTGTTGTTTTTAGTGTGTGGCAAACTATAAAAGAGACAGCCAGCGTGGTTAATTTTTCCTATTGATAAACAGAAACATCATAGGTAGCCCCCCGGTAGCCTATTGCAGCATTGCTAAGCGATTGTTCAAAGTCATCTGCTCCAGCCCAAACTTTTGAGCTTTATCATAAAGGAACGTTTTCACTGAAAGTTCTCCTCACTCTATATGAAGGAAAGGATTTTAAATTAAATTCTGAAGACAATGAATAGAAGCTAATATGAGAGAAATATGCTCTGTCTTTCATAGTTCCTGTTTGTACTCTCACTGCAATGTTCTGGATCAACTGAGGACTTTTCAGACATTTTTAAAAGTGATCTATAATAATGAATTACAATAGTGTAGCCTAGAAGTAATAAATACATGAACTAATTTTTTAGTATCACTCTTACACATAATGTTTTTGTTTGTTAGACACATTGCAATAAGGCAGTCCTACATATTTGATTAATATGTGCATTGAAGGACATATCCTGGTCAAATTTCCCACACTTTACTGGAAGCCAAGTTAATACCATCAAAATAAGTGTCTGGTTAGACACCATGTTTCTAAGTTTTTTAGGACTTATTAAAAGTTACCTAGACCTTAATATCTGTATGACATTTCTGTAGTTAAACTAGTTGATTTATGTCATCTGATTTCATGGTTAATAAAGCTGAGGGTCATCTGCAAAGTGATGAAAATGTATTAATTGTTTTCTAATAATTCTGCCTAAAGGAAGCAAGTATTACGCAAAAAGTATTGGTCCCAGGACAGAACCTGGTGGAATTCAGTAATTAAGTTGTGCATGTGAAGAAGACTCATCATTTACAGTCACAAATTAGAATCTGTTAGATACATGATTCAAACTACTGTAGTGCACTTCCTTTAATATGTGTACTGTTATGATCAATAGTACTGAACGCTACACTTAACTCTAGCAGAACAAACACAGAGAGGAGTCCACTGTCAGATGCCATAACTAAATTCAGTTCAATTTGATTTTATTTATATAAGGCCAAATCATAACAACAGTTGCCTCAAGGTGTTTTATAATGTAAGGTAAAGACCCTACAATAATACAAAAAAACCAGAGAAAACTCCCAATAATCATATTACCCCATATGGTGACAGTGGGAAAGAAAAACTCCATATTAACAGGAAGAAACCTCCAGCAGACCCAGCCTCATGAAGGTGTCACCATCTGCTGCGACAGTCTGTCCTGTTTTCCTCCCCTCACTCCAAAGACACGCTGTGGAAGAGAGCCAGAGAGGAAGAATCATTCAGTGCAGAGAGGTGTATAAACACATAGTGAGTGAAAAGGGTGACTGAAGAAGACGTACTCAATGCATAATGGGAATCTCCCAGCAGCCTAGACATATTGCAGCATAACTAAGGGAGGATTCAGGGTCACCTGATCCAGCGCTAACTATATGCTTTATCAAAAAGGAAAGGTTTAAGCCTAATCCTAAATGTAGGGAGGGTGTGTGTCTCCCAAATCCAAACTGGGAGCTGGTTCCACGAGAAAAGAAATCATCATCAAATATCCAAAAAGTTATGAAATATATCTAGTTGTAAAAGCTGCTGTCTTTTGTTAAATATTGTTCTTTTAATTGCCCAATTAGAAATAATAACAACTCTAAATATGACACATATATTGCAACATGTGGAACCAAATCATTAGAACTATTTTCTTACTTAACTCAGCACATTATTTTAAATATTTCTTTTAATTCCACCCAGGAAGGGCATTTTATTACGTAACTTTTCCTCTAAATTTTCCTCTTCACAACTGCTGGATGAAGAATTTCCACCTGCTAAGAAGCCACTCAGAGACCCTTTGCTGCAGTTAGTCTCCCTCCAGAAGGCATCTGGCTGCTGGCTGCTTGATCCAGCTCTGGCTGCTGCACTGGGAAAGACCAACGAGGAGGTGGAAAAGTCAAAGCCTGAAAAGGTGGATTATTAAAAAAATAATAAGACACAGTAATAGTGGGTGTTTGTAACGTATTCATTAAAATGGTTTCAAAAGTGAATTTTCAAAATTACACACTCATGTTAACGAACATCTGCTTGCTGCCTCACTTAATTTAATATTTAACTACATGACTGCTGATTCTATACACTAGGCCAGCAGTGAAGTGTGGGCCACCATTCTGGCTCTGATCTGGCTTCATGGTTTCAAGATGGATGGAAAGGACGAGTGGGAGCTTCTGGCTGCAAAGGCTGTATCATGGCTCAGTGCACAAAAAGGTAGCAAACACAAAAATAAGCATTCAGTTTGTGATGGTTATACTGAGTTGCTACAGTCGGTCAGTTATTAAGATGCTAATTGGTTATTTTGTTTTGTGTGTTCCTTTTTTTTCCAGCACCATCTGTGACCGAGTGTGTGGAAGCCGGAAATATATTGTTGGGTTGCAGTGTGCAAAAAACTGCCCTTGGCCTCTGAGGTTTTTATTAAGCTAATAACGTCTTTACGATTCATGCACAGAAGCAGATTTACTTCATCCTTCATCCACATTAATCTTTGCATCATCCAACTTTATTATCTAATGTGCCTTATTTTATGCTGCATGTGTCCAAAGTCAGCTTTGTAGGAGGACCAGAGATTATTGCTTTTGTATTCTCATTTTAATGTTGCTGTTTGCTTGAAAGCATCAAATATTAAACAAATAAAAACACACATGACTTTGTACCCATCATTCCTTCTAATGAGTCAGCATGAAAAAAAATAATTTAATTTTAAAATATTTAAAAAGACCAACTCACCTGGCCAGTTCTGTCTTTCAACACATTTTATTTAATCATGGTTGAGGAAAATATGCAGCTTAAATTCAAAGTCATTGTAAAGCAAAAGTTTTCCCTATTTCAATGCATATCTTTCATTCTTTAATTTATGTCATGTAAGTAAACAGCTGGACATAATTTCCATTAACAAGTGAGACCTCATCATCAGCCATGCCTCAGAGCGAGTGAAATCAAGGCCAGCAGAGGGAATGCAGAGCTAGATTTGTTCTGCAGTCATGAGCCATCCATCACATGCTCTTAAAACAACCACAAACAAACTATAATTTCTTCATCTGAGTAATGGCTGCTACAACAAAGCTATTTTAAACCTCCATGTTTTACATTTTGAAACCAGAAAAAGAAGGTAGAAACTGAAACTCACTATGCAACAGGTGTGAGCAGAAAAATTTAACCAGCAAACTGCTGTAACTGTCTGGTGTACAGGGATGCTCGGCTCAGCTGTGGATCAGCCTGCTCAACCACTTAATAATTTGATTGAGTGAGTTTCTGTTTTTTTACAGATAAGTATCCAACCAATTACCCTAAATAAAGATCAAACGGATTCAATGAAAGCACAATAAAATAAACTCATCACGGTTGTATCAATGTGGAAATGAGATCAGAACATGATTTCTTAATGGAGGGCTGCAGGCCTGGACTGGGACAAAAAAATCAGCCCTGATATTTTAGGTGCAGGTGTTACCATGTTCAGTCCAAAACGGAAAAAACAAAAAACAGATGTAACACGTGTAATGTGATCATCAAAGAGTATGATTTTTATAAAACATTTATTATTATTTTATAATGTTTTTCTTACACTGTTTAATTTTTATAGAAACTTAGCTCCTTGTATGAATGTGTAATCACGTATCTTTGATAAATAAAATATTTAATCTTGGATTTGTGTAATTTGTGGCTATTGAATAAAAGTTAGTCATGTATCCACTGATAAAAACAGATGGCTGAAAGAAATGTTTGATGTAAAAAGGAAACACAGTGTTGTGCTGTTGAACTGTGAGTTTCTAAATCACCAATGTTTAAATGCCAAGAGGAGACTAGCAGCCCTGAGTCTGCATGTAAAACAATAAACTCCATAGCAGTGATACCTGTTCTTACACAGGTACGCCTATTCTTTCTTATGGGACTTTACTGTCCCAATGAAACAAGAAGATCTTGTTTTGAAGTACATTTTTTTGCCATCCTGTAATCTCAAGAATGTTTATGTTAGATTCTGTTTTTAATCAGGTTGTGATCTTAGAGTCAATCTCATAGCACTTGGCCTGTGCTTCAAGGATTCTGATAGTTAGTATGACTCCGGGGTTTTGACTCATTTAAGTCGGTGTTTTGCTGGGAGGAGAGAAGAGAGGCATGTAAGACTGCAAGTCTGCTTCTTGGTCCCAACTCTGGATAGTCATGTTTTTAATATGTGTTTAATAAATTTGGCCAGATTTCTAGAAATGAGAGCTGCTCCATCTAAGGAATGTTGTCTCTCCTAACAAGACCGGGTTTCCTGTGGAAAGCCCACATCGTTTTTTGGACACCACTCAGACAGCCAGCAAGGAGAACATGCGGCTAAACATGTCACTCCTGGTCTGACTGGGGAGGGGACCAGTGAAAACTACAAACTCCAATATTGTTTCCAAAGTTACACACCGATTCAATAATCATTTTGGTGACCTCCGATTGACGTAACCGGGTATCATTACTGCCGATGTGAATTATAATTTAACTGAATTTACGTTTACCCTTAGCCAGAAATTTAAAATGTCACCTGTCACCTTCTCTGGCCCCTGGAAGACAACTGACCATGGTTGCTGGTGTCTCTAACTTCACGTCTCAGAACAGAATCACCAATTAGAGTTTGATCCCCGGCGGGTGTGTCGCCAAGTGGGGAAAAGCGGTTAGACACATTTGATAGAAAAATATATTTAGATTTTTTAAAGAAGTATAAAAGTTAAGTTTACTCAGTTAGAATATACAATTTAATCAATTGGTAACGGAGTAATGCTTAGTTAAAAAGCTGAATTAAATAAATGTGTGGTGAATAATTGTTTAAATTATGTATCTTCAGTTGCTGCAACTCTGTTATTAGTACATTCAAATGATGATGATTTACCATCACCAACTGGTAGAATATGGAGATGAAGCTCATCAGCTCTTATTTGAAATAAAAACTCAAAGTGTTGATTTTAAACAGAAAAAAGTATCACTGCTTAACCTTGAATGTTTTTAGGTTTTTACTTCCCATCTCTGCTGATATCAGATATCTGATGTCCACAAAATAATAATAATAAAAAAACATCTGACATCAAGTCAGTATCTGATTGGTGCTCTTATAAAAACCTTTTGCTGAACATTTAAAAAACCAAAAGAAGTCATTGGTTTCAGGCGACAGAGAGGGGCGCTCAGACCACTGGAATCTGGAGGTGAGGAGGTTGAGGGGGTTCTTGCTTTATATTTCTGGGAGTTGACATCAATGAGGTCCTTAAATGGACAACAAACGGTGCTCCTATTATAAAACAGGCACAGAGATTTTATTTCCTCAGAATACTGAAGAAGGCCCACCTGTCTGCAAATCTATTAGAGCATTTCTACTCTCAATATAAAGCATCCTGTTGTACTGTATAACTGTCTGGTTTGGGAACAGCTCATCAGCAGACAGAGAAACTCTCCAGTTTCTCCCCCTCTGCTAAACGGCACAGGTTACTGAATTTACCCACTGCCAGATGAAAGAACAGCTTCTATCCAACAGCTATCACTCAACTGAACCTTTTATCCCACACACGATAAACCTTCTGTCATGTCAGGTTCCATGAAGCACCAGGAGTACAAACACTTCCCTTAACATATGGTATTGATCATAACCAAGGCTCAAGTTGGACTCAGAAAGCAGACCCTGAAAAGCAATAAGAATATTAAAATGTTTATTTTCAACACACAAGAAAAGATTAAACAGGACAGAGGACTAGAAGACACTGGCTTAAACTGAAAAACATGGAAAGTGGAATGGATCTCGGCAGCAGGCAACTTTGACCGTACAGCAACAGGACTGATGATGTTTTCAATCTCAAAGGGACCTGAGAATCAGGGAGCCAGTTTCTTAGACATGCACTTCAAAGCAACGTCCCTAGAGGACAGCCAGAACCTCTGACCTACTGTGAAACAGAGCCGAGGACCCCCTTTTGTCAGCAAGGCGGTGGTTGTGTTGAGCAATGTGAAGGAGGGCTGATTTCGTCTGCCTCCAAACCCTGCAACAGTGATTGAGGTGCACAGGAGGTACAGCGATCCCCTTCTAGAGTCAATTTGAGGTGTGGTGTTTGCATTTAGAAAGTTTTGCTGTGAATAGACAACATGGGGTCAAAAGAGCTCTCCATGCAGGTGATACAAGCTATGCTTAAGATGCCAAAACAGAAAAAAACAAAAAGAGAAACGGCTGCAATATTAGGAGTGGCAATTTCTACACTTTGGTACTCCTGAGAGGCAGTGTGAGCATGGCTGCCAGTGGCCCTGAGACACGAGTGTTTATTGATGATGATGTGACACAGGACAGAAGCAGCTAAATTAATTCTGAGGTGTTCAGAGACATACTATCTGCTCAAATCTAGCTAAATGCAGTCAAATTAATTGAGCGGGGTTTCATAATTTAGATGGACAATGACCCAAAACATATAGGCAAAGCAACCTGGCAGTTTATTAAAGCAATGAAGTGGAATATTCTTGAATTACCAAGTCAGTCACCTGATCTTAACCTGATTGAGCATGCGTTTCACTTGCTGAAGACTAAACTTTGGACAGAAATGCCCTCAAACAAACAGCAACTGAAAGCCGCTGCAGTAAAGGCCTGGCAGAGCATTAAAAAAAGGAGGAAACTGAGCATCTAGTGAAATCTATAAGTTCAAGACTTCAGGCTGTCGTTGCCAGCAATGGTATTTCAACCAAGTATTAGAAAAGAACATTTTTTAATTAATTTTGTCCAAATACTTTTGAAATGAAATGAAGTGTTTGTGTTAAAAAGTCCTTGGTTCCTCATATATTTATGCAATCTTTTAGTTCACTAAACTAAAATAAAGCTGAGAGTTTGCACTTCAACTGCATCTGAGATGTTTCATTTAAAATTCATTGTGGTAACGTACAGAAGAAAATTAGAAAAAAAAATGTCTCTGTCCAAATATTTATGTACCTAACTTTAAGTCTCTCACCTCCTCCACTACAGGCCTATCTCCCTTTGAAGGATTTCTAGGGTAAAATGGTAAATGGCCTGTACTTGTATAGCACTTTACTTCGTCCCTAAGGACTCCAAAGCGCTTTACACTACATTCAGTCATTCACACACTGGTGATGGCAAGCTACATTGTAGCCACAGTTGCCCTGGGACACACTGACAGAGGCAAGACTGCCGGACACTGTCGCCACCGGGCCCTCTGACCACCACCAGTAAGCAACGGGTGAAGTGTCTTGCCCAAGGACACAACGACCGAGGCTGTCCGAGCCGTACAACGGAGCTGGCGGATTAGGTCCTCTGCCCTGGACTACAAGCCTGGGAAAAAAGGTATGGCTCTCAGCTAAGGACATACCCTTAAAAATCTTTGGCATGCACCATGCCTCATTGGACCTCATAAAATCGACTACAACATCTGCCCTTCTCTAGTAAAACTCAAGCTACCTTCATTCCTTCACATCCACCCGATGTTTCATGTTTCCAAAACAACAAACCCACTCCTTCCAGCCCATTGCCCTTCCTGCCTCTCTGCTCATCTTAAAACCCTGCAAAAGGTCACAAACAATCAGCCTCTTGGATCATTCTCAGCACAGTTCTCTCTTTCACCGTCCTGCTAAACAAGTAAGAAAATCAGTTGCTCTGCTTCACCTTTGCTTCACTTACCTCTTACCTTTGAGTCACTTACCTCTGTGTCAGTACTTACCAAAATATTGCCTCTTGCCCCTCTGACAGATGACCTCGCCTGAGAAAACAAAACAAAAAAACTTAAAATGGCTGCAACTGCTGTGCTCCCTAAATTAGTACTTTAAAAAAAAAACGAGAGTGGGCATGTTAAATATTACAGTTAGATATTCTTAAACTTTCACTCTTAGAAAGCATTCTGTTTTAAAGTGAGCACTTCAAAGACATGATGTTTGTGCAGGTCTCCACTCCTTCCTTCTCATGTTAGCCAGCCACTGGTTCAGTCTTGCTGCTCCATTATAACCTTTAGTAAAACGAGAGGCTCAGAAGCAACAAGAGTATTGTGTGAAAAGAGATCTGAATAAATGTAGAGTGGCATACCCCCCAGCGGTGTTGTGTTCTTGCTACTAGCAACTTTATAGTGATTCAGAACATACACCAGTTAGTGCACATCAGAACAAAATATTGGTATTTGTCATGAAAACTGTGCAGAACATTAGGAAATAAATATACTGTGCAGGAAGACTAGCAGCATAAAACCAATTTACCTTCATCACTCCAGGCATGATATTACACTGTCCCAAATATAGTCATGGTCCAAGTGAGGAAATGAAATATTTGCTTTTGAAGGAATCCTTTAAAAGCCAAAGATCCTTTTTTATAGATGATGTTTGCTGAGTATTCATGCACGCATCATCCATTAATGTTTGGGATGAGGGGCTGATTGACTTTGTCAGGACTGTTTTTCCCAAAAAGCCACCAACATTAAACTTTGACAAGCCTTATGGCCAACTCAACCCATCACAATTAATGTTTAAGGTGCAGTTCATGTGGAAGCCAGAGGAGGGTGGTGTTGTGCACATAATACAAAGTGATGGCGAAACCTAAAAGACGGTGTCATGTCTGCTCCCTGCAGCAATCTCATAACAGTTTCAATCTATTTCAAGCCAGTTAGTACATTTCTGTTATGAAGTAATTTTTTGGCAGTAAACTTTTAAATATCCTTTAATTATGAATATCACATTCTCATAGATTTTCAAGAGAGACCAGACCAATAGGGCAGCTGAAATCGCAAAAAAATAAAAATAAATAAATAACAGTTTTATAAAGATTAAAATAGTAAGTAAAAAAAAAAAAAAGACTGGATTGATTATGATGTATAACACAGAATATGTACAATAACACACCTAGAAAACGCGTGATACTTTTATTTTATCTATAACCTCTGTGCAAATGTTGTTGACTCCAAAGTGTTTATGAATATGTTTTTAAAAGCTGGTTATCTGACTGTCAGTTAATAACAATTAAAAAGAAAGCTGATTTTTATTATTCCTAAATGGAAAAAGTCCATTATGATTTTTTGTTGTGAATTTCATTTATCAATCCACCTCCTCACTGCTCTTTCAGCAGCCAAAGCTGGATCAAGCAGCCAGATGGCTTCTGGAGGGAGACTAACTGCAACAAAGGGGGTCTGGGTGGCTGCTCAGGCACAGCAGCTGAAAAATCAAAGATGAAATAAAACCTGGACCTGATCATGGTGGTGGATGAGAAGACATAAAAAGTCTAGATGATTAACCAGCGTATGAATTGGTAACACTGATTATGATGATCATGTTTAGGTGGAAACTAGTGAGCTAACTTCCTGCTAACCTCTAACTCAGTTAAATTTAATAAATTCAGTTTTCATGGATGCCTGGATGTTGAACTTAAGTGTTAAACCTGGTAAAGCAGCAACGCTGATCATTTTATTAAAGATGTTTTTAGCTCTCAGTGATCCCACAGTGTTCGTTTGACTTTGGGACCTGAGGCTGATGGAGTTTTGGACCCAGATTACTCCGCGAGGCTCCTGACTACGGTGAGCGTAATGCTCTGACAATCCATCAAGCCGTGCGGCTTCGTAGCTTACCAAAGTTGTAGTCAAACATGTTTTGACAGATTTTTGAGAACCCTGTACCACATAAAATCAGTTCGAGGTCAGTAAGCACAACCAGAATTCATACATAAGGTGCACCGGATTATAAGGCGCACTGTCGATTTTTGAAAAAATTTAAAGATTTTAAGTGCGCCTTATAGTGCGGAAAATATGGCAGCTTTTCACTTACACATTTGTGAACCACTCATTCATAGAAATAGTTTCCAGTCAAAGATCTGGACAGATCCACCAATTTCACAGTATTTTTACCATTTTCTGCAGTGCAGAAAAAAAAACTGAAAACATCACACCTCTGAAGTAACACATTGTGATTCATGTACAAACAACACACAATTATTGTAGATCCTTCAAAGCCTCCTTATATTCAACACTTGGGTAGGTGGTGTTATACATGCCCTCACAGCACCAGCACATCAATCATCCTATTTTCACCTTGTCACCTTCATTAAGCTGCTCTCCTTCCTCTGATTAATCGCTAGTGCTGATTGGCTACAGAAGGCCCACCGCATGCATGGGGGGATACCGTGGGCCAGGGCTGTGGCATCTAATGTCTGGTTGTCAGTGTCCTGTGGAAAAGCAAGTGATTGTCCTAAAATCAGATGTCCCAGCAGATTGTTCTAGTTTGCCATGCTGGCAAAATTGTCCACTCTCAAAATCCCAGCCACCCTGTTACAAGTCTATTACAAGGCCAATACACCAAGACAAACAGCCCTTTATGCTTTTTACACAGACAGCCGGTTTACCCAGGAAACTTGGCACAGATGTATTTTTTCTATCCTCTGTAGAATTATTTAACTAGAAGAATTGTTGCACTAAAGTTTCAAATCAATGAAAAAGCAATCGTGCCAAAGAAATGTCATGTGTTTGTTTAAGATGACTGCAATTATGGTATTAACAGAAAACACACATCTCTGTCTCTTTTCTTTTCTCTTTAGTGTTTCACTTACCTTCTAAACTCACCAAGTACTTGCACAATCATAAGGTTTTCAGAAAAGAACATCCAAGATTAAATAAGGAGGAGATACAGACATTAAAACTAACCTTTATTACTATGATACAAAACAATATTAATGAAGTTGTTAAAAGTGGTACTTCTTACACACATACACATACACACAAACTCAGCTCATTACAAGTGTAAAAAACTATAAGCAAAGCAAAACAGTTTATGTGAAAAACTGTAAAATATAATTTCAATGTTCTTTTTACATTTCAATAGAGTAAAATCCTGGTAGGAGTGAGTGTATCCAAGCTTCTGATAGATGTGACAGATGTTTAACTTATTGTTGTTTACTTTTAGTGTACAATAAATAATCAAAAATACTGGATTATTCTGCAATGCTTCATAACTCATTAATGTTACAAATGTTGAAAGGTAAAAGTGTTCAATAAAATCCTAAATATTGCAAAATGCTGTAAGAACTCAGTTCTTCTTTCGCTGCTTTAGGACACATCCCATTATATTGACTACTGTACACACAGTACTTAATATTTAAGATTCAAAAAATACTGGTTTCTGTGCATCTGCAGTGAAGGTGTGTGTTGTTTTGCAATGCAGCTTTTACTTACTTAGGCGCAATCGAGCACTCTTCTTCATTTTGTCTACCATGAAGTCAAGCCAAAAAAACACAACAAGAAAAACGAGTCAGATTTTTCTGGTATCTGACGTATAATAGTTCCCTGAACTACCTTTGATATTGTCCTCATCATGATAATATTCCCTTTATTTATGATTAGTTAGCTTTATCTACAGAGGTGTGGGTGACAGTTTTAGTGTTTGCTTAGAAAAACAAAAAAAAAACAAAAAACAAAAACTCAAAACAAAAACTTGAATATATATATTCTATATACATATATAGAGATGCTCACTCCTGATTGGACACTGAGCTGCACCACCTTCTCCTTCACTCCTCCACCTTGCTGTCCTCTGTGCTCTCTCTCCTTCATCTCCAGGGAACAAATCAGAGTGCGAGCACCAAACCTGTGGACTGTTAGTCTGCAGATAAGAAGGAAAACACACAGAATTCTCATGTTTGTCATTTTTCATACCGTATTATTAGAGTATATTAGTTTACCAGTCGAACAGATTTATTTTCCCAAATGGATCATTACAGCTTTTGCCATACTGGTCCACTTGATTGTCAAAGTGTATTAGCTCTTTATTATTTCTTTCTTTTGTTTACTTTGAAATTATTACAATCAGACGGACAGGACTGGGGGATGGGAAAGAGAAAGATTAAGAAAAGAGAAGTTGGGAAGAGGCTCAACAGAAGGAGAGGGAAAGGAAAAAATAGGAGAAGAGAGACACAGAGAGAAGACACTAAAAATCTGTTTGATCACCTGCTGGGAAAATAAAAACAAGCAAACAGAGAAAAACACAGTAGCAAAACCACAGCAACAACCAACATAAGCATAAGTTATAGTAAATAATAAATATCTCCACATCCTGAAAGGGGCCTGATCAAGCCACGGGGGCCAGGCCCCGCCAAGCAGCAACCGGGAGTGAGCCAGTACATACCCATACCCAGCTTCTCCTCTCAGCCCTTCTGCCTAAGATGGCGAACAGAGAAAAGGGGTGTGAAGACCCCATACCTCACTCCGCCCACTCATTTGTGATGTTGCTGTCTGCTGTTCTAAAGTAATAATAATAATAATAATAATACATTTTATTTATAGGCGCCTTTCAGACCCTCAAGGTCACCTTACAGTAACACGTAAACAATACCATAAAAACATAAGAAAAATGTATAGATAGCAAACACGGTAAGATAAAATTTAGACATAAACAGTCATAAAAGTATAAAAGCAAATATAAAAACTGAGCAAGGTAAAAATGGCCTAAGACAGATCAAGTGTATGCAATTCTAAACAGATGAGTTTTGAGTAGTGATTTAAAAGTGGTGAGACTGTGCGTGGTCCGTAGAGCAAGTGGAAGTGCATTCCAAAGTCGCGGGCAGAACAACTAAAGGCTCTGAGTCCCATGGTAGTCAGGCGAGCAGGTGGAACTGACAGAAGGGAAGCTGAAGAAGAGCGGAGTGTACGAAGGGGTGAGTATGTATGGAGAAGATCGGATAGATATGGAGGGGCAAGGTTATGAAGCGCTTTGAAAGTGAGAAGCAGGATCTTGAAATTGACACGGAGGTGAATTGGAAGCCAATGGAGCTGTTTAAGAACAGGTGTTATATGTTCAGTGGATCTAGTTCTGGAAATAATACGAGCAGCTGTATTTTGAACCAAATGCAGTTTATGGAGGGATTTATGAGGTAAACCATAGAGAAGAGAATTACAGTAATCCAGACGAGATGTGACAAGAGCATTGACAAGTATGGCGGTACTGTGTGGTGTGAGTGAGGGACGAAGACGGTTAATATTACGGAGATGAAAGTAGGAAGACCGAGTGATATTATTTATATGTGCTGTGAAGGACAGAGTGCTATCGAGGATGACACCAAGACTCTTAACCTGAGGGGAGGGTGTGACAACAGAGTTATCAATGGATAACGAAAGACTGGTTGGAACTGTAGTCAGTTTTGATCTGGTGCCTATTAAAATGAATTCTGTTTTATTGCCATTAAGTTTAAGAAAGTTGTGAGTAAACCAGACCTTGATTTCACTTAAACAGTCAGAAATGGATGTGGGTGGGAGAGTAGCTGTGGGTTTGGAGGATAGGTAGAGCTGGGTGTCATCTGCGTAGCAGTGAAACTGGATGTTATGCTTCCTAAAAATATTACCTAGGGGTAGGAGATAGATGATAAAAAGCAAAGGACCCAGGACAGAGCCTTGGGGTACACCGGAATTAACTGGAGTAGATACTGATCTGAGGGAGTAACTGAACAAACTGTGAGCGGCCAGAGAGATAAGAAGTAAACCAGGCGAGTACTGTACCATTGATGCCAATAGATGCTAATCTGTGAAGGAGGATGCGGTGGGAGATAGTGTCAAAAGCTGCTGTAAGGTCAAGGAGAATGAGGATAGATATAAGTCCAGAATCAGCTGCAAGCAAAAGATCATTGGTGATTTTTACTAGGGCTGTTTCTGTACTGTGACATGAACGGAAGCCGGACTGAAACTGTTTGTACAAGTTATTTCCAATGAGATGATGATGAACCTGTATAGCCACTATCTTTTCAAGAATTTTTGCTAGGAAAGGGAGATTTGAAATTGGCCTGAAATTATTTAGATTGGAGGGATCTGAACCATTCTTTTTCAGTATTGGAGTTATTATTGCAGTTTTAAGAGAAGAAGGAACAGAACCAGATATAAGAGAGGAGTGTACGATATTAGCAATCAGTGGGGCAAGAGACGGGAATGAGAGTTTAACAAGATTTGCCGGCAGTGGATCAAGTTTACATGATGATGACTTTAAGTTAGTAATTATGGAAGATAGCTGAGTTATTGTGGGAAGTTCAAAATTGGATAGAGAGGATGACAGCTGAGAAGGACAAAAAATTACATTACAGTACATTTAAAACATGGGAGGGGTATACTACTACTACTACTACTACTACTATTACTGCTACTAACACTACTACCAATAATAATAATACATTTTCTTTGAAAGCGCCTTTCAAGACACTCAAGGACACTTAACAACAGAATAAAACACAAAGTAGAATAATGACAAAACAAAGAACTATAAAAAAAAAACAGGTTCACAGTGAATATGCAGACTTGAACAGATAGGTTTTAAGTTGAGATTTAAACTGGGGGAGAGAACCGATGTATCTTATATCTGAGAAAAGAGAGTTCAACTGAAAGCTCTGCTTCCCATGGTGCTGTGGCGCAATGAAAGCACAGCAAGTTGGATAGAAGAAGAAGATCGAAGTGAGTGAGCAGAAGAGCTAGTGCTTAATAGGTCAGAAAAGTAAGGAGGAGCAAGGTTATGAAGGGCCTTGAAGGTGAGCAGAAGAAACTTGTATACTATTTCACGGAGAGCCAGTGAAGTTCCTGAAGGATAGGGATGATGTGCTGGTAGGAGGGGCTTCTGGTAATAATGCGGGCAGCAAAGTTTTGAACCAGTTGAAGCTTGTGGAGGGATTTCTGGGGGGAGACCATGCAGGAGAGAATTACAATTGTCAATGCGAGAGATAACAAGACTGAACAAGAATGGACGCACACTGGGTGGAAAGTGAAGGACGTAATTAGTTAATGTTGTGTAGATGGAAATAAACAGAGGGCGTGAGATCACTGATGTGAGATTTATAGGATGGTGTCATCCTAAACAGGTTACTAAGGGTCTTAAACTGAGGTGAAGGAAAAACTGGAGTTTTCAATAGTGAGAGTGAAATGATTTGCCTTCAGCAGGTTCGATTTACTGCCGATAAGGATTTCAGTTTTATCCTCATTGAGCTTAAGAAAATGAAAGCTGAACCAGGATTTTAATTAGGATAAGCTTTCTGTAAGAGAAGAAGGTGGGAGGGAGGAGTCAGGCCTGCAGGAGAGATATAACTGGGTGTCATCAGCAAAACAGTGAAATTTGAAGATCTAATTTACAGAAAATGGTATCAAGAGGGAGGATGTATATTATGAAGAGGGCCTAAGACTGAACCTTGGTGTACACCAGAAGTGACTGGGAACAGACAAGAGCAGAATAATCTAAGTTGGATAAACTCGGACGGTCAAGGTGATATGACTGAAACCAGGCTAGGGGTTTGTCGGAGATGCCAAGAGAAGAAAGTCTGTTTAGAAGGACGGAGTAAGAGATGGTGTCGAGGGCTGAACTGAACCAGGATGTTGAGAAGACCAGAGTCAGCTCCGAGTAAAAGATCATTAGTAACTTTAAGCAAAGCGGTTTCTGTACTGTGACATGAGCAAAAGCCAGATTGAAATCTCTTGTAGATGTTATTATTAACCAGGTGTGAATAAAGATTAGCTGGGACTATTTTTTCGAGTATTTTAGAAATGAAGGGTAAATTAGAAATCGGACAGAAGTTGTTAAAGCTGTTAGGATCCAAGGAAGGTTTTTCTTTTCTCGATATAGGAGTGACTGAAGCAATCTTAAACAAAGAAGATACGATATCGGTGGTGAGTGAAGAGTGAATGATAGCAGAGATGAGTGGCAGTAAAAAAGAGGGGCAAGATTTCACAAGTACGCAGGCATAGGCTCAAGATGACATATACTAGGCTTTGATTTACATATGAACTCAGAAATATCAGATATATCAAGAACATGAAAGGTGGAAAAGCTCAACACAACATTCGAATTGAGTTGCTGGTGAATGTTATTAATTGTGGTAGTGAAGAACAACATCAAGGAGTTACAGAAGAATAGAAGTGTGGTGGTAAAGCGTCAGGGCGTTGAAGAAGTTTGTTGAGAAGCGAAAAAAGGATCCTGGTGTTATCCTCATAAGAACTGATAGTACCTGAGTAAAAGCTTTGTTTGGCCTGGATGATGGCATCTTTAGACAGGAATACATGACATTTATAGATTTCTGCATCAACAGTTGAAACCAGATTTCTTATTTCTACATTCTAGTTACTGAGCTTTGGCCTTCAATGCTTGGAGGTCAGAGGTAAACCATAGACCAGAACAAGCGAAGGAAACAGAGTGGATTTTTACAGGAGCCAGAGAATCAAGGACTAGGGATGGGTACTGGTATCCGGTTCTGACATAAACGGTAGTAACCAGACCGAAAAACAGCACACATTTCGGTGCTTTTTTTTCCTGAGATGTCATACACTTCAGATTCTAGCCAATCGTTTTACCTTTCCAAGACTAGTAGGCGGGCCCAGGTACAGCAGAGCTACAGATTAAAAATGCCCAAGGCGAAGTGGTCCAAAGTCTGGCTGTACTTCACAGCAAAAGATGCAAACTCAGCAGCCTGCAACAAGTGCTTTAAGGTGATACTGTGATACTGTGCAAAGGAGGTAACACCTCGAATCTGATGAAACACCTGGCGACGCATAGCGGGTTTTTTTAAAAGCCGAGAAATGCACCGTATTTGATAGCTTGCTGCAAGACCGAGCACCGAGCACATCTACTGCGGGTGTGGTTCCTGTTATCGGACCTGGAGTTAGCAACATCCCACAAAAACCCGAGGAGTACAGTCCTGGCCCCAAGCCCTGACAGTGTAGCAGGAATGATGATGGATGATGATGGCAGCAGCAGCCGTTCTTCTCTGCGTGAGTAGCTTAATGTTGTTCGTGTGTAATTTACGTTGAGTAGGCTAACCACGTTATTAAATTAATGCACGTAAGGTGAACTAGCAAACACTGTCGTAGCTACATGCGGCTGTCTTCTTGTTTCATGGCAGATACTCCCTTCACCCTGGCCAAAAAGGCTAAAATGACCAAAGAAAAAGTGGAAAACAGCTAAACATGAGAGGTTTTTGGACAAAGTTTGTGTATTTTCCATTGTTTAAGCACTCCTTCCAGCCAAGAGTGATACCATATATGCCCTATAGCTGCAGAAAAGGCTAACATTGTTATCTTTTTTACAAAAAAACAGTTAAATATGAGAGGTTTTGGACAAAGTTTGTGTTCTCCATTCTTTAAGCACCGGTTCGAGCACCGTTTAAGCACCGGCACCGTTTCAAAAGTACCGGTTTGGCACCAGTATCGGATAAAACCTAAACGATACCCATCCCTATCAAGGACATTGAGCAGCAGAATGATTAGAGGGAGTAAGACAGCAGATCAAGTCCAAGGTGTACTCTTTCGAGTGAGTGGGAAAATCGATAAATTGTTTTAATTCCAAGCCTTCGAGACAGGAGGAAAGGTGAGCAGAAGGTAATTATTATCCATAGGAATATTGATATACAGTATATGCAGAATACAGTAGCTATGATCGTGGGAATAGGTCCATTCAGTTCACATGCAAGGCACTCTAGGGAGCTAAAGGTATCAGTACTCACTGGCAGGACTTTCAAGTGCTGATGAAAAATAATCGCCAGACCACCCCCATGACCTGAGCAGTGAGGTTTAGAAAAGTAAATAATCCCTGGAGGAGTAGATTCATTTAGTCTGGAAAAGTCATCAGGTTGTTGCCAGGTGTTGGTTAAACAGAAAAAGTCAAACTTTCAGACAGTCAGATAGCAGGTCTTGGATGAGAGGTCCCTTATTTGTCAGTGAACTGTATATGGTGTTAAATAGGCCTATACTACTGTACTTTAATGTCAGTCATAAGGGTGGTACTTTAAGAGCCATATTTTTTATGAGGTCGTACTCACTATGAAAAGTTTGAGAACCACTGATCTAGAGGCTGTATCAAGACTAATATGTTCTATCAGATGGTCTCTACATTGGTTAGAAATTCTTTATGGCTGATTAATAAGTGCAGACCAAGTGAACAAAGTGATACTGGAAGTTATTCACTGAATCAGCCAAAGGACAAAACTAAAATAAAATGTGTTCCATTGGAGCATATGCTAGAACATCTATAAGCATAAAGACATCTTGAAAAAGTTCAGAGTAAATATTTCAAGACTTTTTTGCTTTAGCTTTGAAGATGATAGCTCATGAAAATCAGAAATCCATATTTCTGATTCAATTTATTAAAATATTTCATTTTGAGTTTGAATAAATTATTGTAGCAGTCGTTATTTATGGGTTCTCGCTGTGCTCTACATAAAACATGTTTTACCCAGTGTCCTCTGCAGGTCTGAGACTGAAGTGCAGCTGGTTCTCAGAGGGATGACCTGCCAGGCTGTACTTCAGTGTCACACAGCCCTCTGCTGCCTCTGAGCTCTGACACAGAATTACAGTGTAAGAAGTCACGTTAATTACTGTCATCAAATACCTAAACAACAACATGAGAGGTTGCTGCTCCTACCTGTCCAGTGAGCTGGGCATAAATCAGTGACCTCTGACCATGAAAAAGGGTTGTGATTGGTGAAGAGACAGTGACAGACACTTCCTTTGGTAAATCCAATGTGACTGAGATGTCGACCACAGTCAGCTGCAGAGCAAACTGCAGCGACTGCATCACCTGACAACAATCTTTTTGTTGTTTTAACTGTGAGAACCTGAATTCTCAATCACTTCTTTGGTGTTCCCCACCTCTCCATCAGTAAAGACAAACAGCTAGAGAGGAGAGTTTTTTCATCTACACAAGCAAAAACTCAACTCTTTGACAGGTATACAAGTATGCTGTCAGTAAACTGTTTTAGCAAGTAAATCAAACATAACCTGGAGTTTTGCAGAATCATCCAAAGGCAACATGGTGTTTTACAGTGATATCACTTTAAGTCACTGAGATCACATGAATACAACTCATGGGAAGATGTGTTCATAACTAGACCCCAAACTGTAAATATCTGAATAGCAGCCCATTGGTAAGCTCTTCAACAGGAGCAGAGGACTGTCCTGAAGGGAAGAGGGAAAAGATGGTGAGGCCACTGTGTGAGAGGAACGATTTGAGGAAATATTTTGTAACTAACACCACTTTATGACTACCCTGGCACTGCTGATGCGAGTATTACTCATATTTTCAGATTGATTCACTAAGAACACAAACTCTCCACATGAAGCCATTGAAGACATCACAGACTGGGGGAACTCAGGGTACAGACTCACCATCACCACTGGATCACCCATCAGAGAGTCTGAAACACATGAAAAGGACAGAAAAATGTCAAGTTTACATTTTCTAATATATTCCAACACAATTAAATTCCAGGTTGAAGAACTGGGATCTTGAATTTTTATTTGCAAACTAATGACTTCACTCATTTTCACTCACCCGGCTCAGCAGAGGCCTGTCCTGCCTCCACCACAGCAGTGGGCTGGTGGGCGTCTTTGTAATAAATCAGCAGTTCAACATCTCTGTCAAACTTGTGTCCTGCAGCCAGCTTGACCTGCACACCACAAACACATTCATATTTATTCCTCAGTAATAAGTAACAACCACACACAGCAGACACATCAGCACTCTACCTACCGTGGCCTGGGTTTGATCAGTGTTGAGGTACTGCAGAGGGTCCAGGGAACAGTTGGACTCTACTTTAGAGATTGGACGAGGAGAGGAGACAGAAGAAACATCACTGGACAACCAAAACTATTTTACAGCTATTTTAGTTTAAAACCATAAAAAGTGACAGAAAAGGAATACGTTTGTTCTTGTAAATATGCTCTTGACTTTTATGATCTATGGATGGTATAATGACAAATATCAGTATAATGAGGAAAAAATAATTTTTGCCTCTCTTTTTTTTTTAAACAAACCTTTTAAGTGATATAAAATTTTATGTCAGCGAGAGCTAGTGAGTGTTAAGTAATTATAAACCTCTTTATGATCTAACTTTTGGAAAAATAAGGCAAACTCCACATAACATTTTCTTAATTAGTTAAAACCATTTAATGATATAAAATCATGACGAGAGGGAGAGTCTGTGTTTGCACACTGCATCAACCTACTTCCAAAAAAAATTATAATCAACAAACAAATGCAGTCCTGTGAAAACTAAACACACCAGTCCCAACAAGGTTTTATGAATGTGTTTGTGCTGATACGTTGGGGTTGTTTTTCTCTGATTGTGATGCTATGCATTACGGTCAAATATCTCTAGTTTTGGGTTTGTTTGTCAGAAGGGCATCGTTCTAGAAGTCTTGTGATTGGTTCAGGTGCAACTTTGAAAACATAAGCCATGCTGCCAATTTCTTTTTGAGACAAGAGGTTTTCTCCTGCAACCCCTGCAAAATAAGCCACACTTGTTCAGTCTTATTCTAATGCCACTGAAGGAGAAGCTGAAATCAACTTGAAACTTGACCTAATTATCTTCCAGATTTTTCTCATTGTCAATGTTTTCCTCTATGTGGAAACAGTTGCATATCTGTTTCTGTGTTCACGCCTTTCAGCAACTGGCAAAGTTGGAAGACGTAATTAAAAAAAAAAAAACACACACATTTTTGTGTTATTTTGTGTTCTGTCAGTGATGTGAAGGTTGGAAGGTGGTTCAACACTTTCACTGATATAGTTGAAGCATTTCTGGTCCAAGTGTTCTGAAGTTGTCCTACCCTGAGGTTGGTATCGAGGGTTGATCACAGCAGGCAGACAGAACCTCAGACCATCATCAGCCTGCACAGCCAGCTCAGTGACGTACTCCAACCTGATGGAGGCGCTCTCTCCTGGAGGCAGACTGCCCACACTCAGAGAGAATATATCTGGACTCTCATCACTCTCCTGAATTACTGAGCAAATGCCAACTTCATGGACACTGAACAAACTGCAGTATTGTCCATAAAGCTCCAGTGCAGTAACACTAACAGGCAAAAAGGTGCACTTCTTACATATACTTACCGTCACATCAACAACTGGTACAGATTTGAAGACAACCGTCTAAATCGATCTGAGTGTGGCCTCCCCTTCCCCCCCCCTTTTTCCCGTTATTTTGGCATCTGCTGTATTTTTCTTTTTCTTTTTCTGATTGACTTTTCTAACAGATAATACAGTTTATCTACTGTTTACAGGAACTATAAGACCCTGAATAAAACCAGCACATATGGCAGTGGAGGTTTTTCCCCTTTCGCTTTTTAGGGGACATTAGCAGGAGCAGCCACTTGCTTTTATGCATTTGTTGGATTTGACTGCATTGCAAAGGAAGCTCTGACAGCTCTGGTTCACGGTTGCAGCCCGAGTCGCTTTCTAAACAGCCTGGTGACTATTGGTTTGAAGTAAGTTCACACCTGTGAAGAGTATCTGTGACCCCAGGATCACAATCAGATCAGGTGAAAATCAAACACACTGAGTGGATTTGTCTGTGTTTCCTTCATCAGACATAAGAGCGTTCTCGTGAGAGCTGGTGCCGCACTGGGGCTCCTCATAATCACTAAATTCAAAGTTCTGTCTGCAGGTCAGATTTTCACCAAATCCTTCCTGTTGGCTGTCAGTGAGCTGTGTCTGGATGCTTCCTCTGAAGTCAGGTCAGTGTGAACTTTGAACAACTATAGGCTGATATTTCTATTTTGACTTTCTTTTGTTAAATTCTCTGCATTTACTTAGAAACTAAAGTGTTGATTAAAACTGCATCTCTCTGCAGAGCCCATGGAAAGGCCATCCTAAAAGACCTGGTCCAACAGAGGAACTTCAGAAAGATGTGGGAAGAAAGCGTCTCGGATAAATCCCGCTGTGAGGTGGAAAGAAGACTCAGAGATGTATTTCAGAAATAGTAGACATAGGTAAGCCACACAGCATACATGAGCAGCCTTCAAATTCAGAAACCACTTTGAAGGCTGCTCATTATTGTGTGGCATTTTCAGAAATTTCCCACATCACGTCTGCTTCAGGTAAGTATATATGTCATTTAAATATTTAATATAACATTCACAGTAAGTAAATATTTAACATGCACAAAAAACACTCACTTATCCACCAACCAGTTGAGGCAGATGGCCGCCCTCCCTGAGCCTGGTTCTGCCAGAGGTTTCTTCCTGATAGAAGGGAGTTTTTCCTCTCCACGGTCGCTCATAGGGATCAATTGGGTACAATAACTTTGTTGCTTTTTGGTCCGTCACATTGACCAAAAAGCAACATGTTCTTAATAGAGTGGCAAGTGAGTGTTTTACATTTTCCATCTGTGAACGGTAGCTTCTACCGCTCATTTATTGATTTGGCACAAAATAAAGAAAACTTTAAAAACAAAAAATGTTCTTGTTTTTCTTCAGTCAAATTTAATTCAGAGTTATTCTTGTATTTCCTCACGTAATATAAGGACATTAGTAACTATCTAGTCAGTAGCCTAAAGTTCAATATGTATAATACACCTCTGTCAGTGCGCCCCAGGGCAGCTGTGGCTACAATGTAGCTTGCCATCACCAGTGTGTGAATGGGTGGATGACTGAATGTAGTGTAAAGTGCTTTGGGGTCCTTAGGGACTAAGTAAAGTGCTATACAAGTGGCCATTTACCATTTAGCTACTAATAATATCTTTGTATTGTTTTTGTTTGGACCGATGCTCACAGGCTTGCTCCTGTTTGTTGTTGCGGAAAAATAATTTAAACATCGAAAACAAACCGATTTTCTGAGATGTACTGAAAAAAAGTTCAAACCTCTGCAAAGGGATCAATAAAGCATGAACAGGGTTTGTACCAGCATTGACAAAAAGGCACAATTATAGCAGCTGTTCTATAGCCGTCGTGTGGATACAATCTTGTCTATTCAGTGGTTGGGAGTGAAATTCTCACCTTCATGTAGGCACCAGCTTGATAATTAAGTGTGTCATCAAGACCAGGTATTTAAGGAGCGGCTGTGGCAGCAGCCAAAGTAACTGCTGTTTCCCTTTCAAGCTTCCTAGTTTTTCCTGGAGTTCAGCCTTCAAGTTGATTCTTCCCTCCCTTAATTCAATTTACTTATTAGTAAGCTACATGTATGCTCACTAACAAAGATAAATGAGTTAAATCTAACGGTGCTCTTTAAATTTGAAGAAAAGCCAGTTCACTTTCTTTTCTCATCAGTCCTCTTGATTGTGTCTTGTAGCAGGTTTTTGCTTTAACACATCAAAGATCTGATGGGCAGGGGCGGATCTAGAGAAATTTTCTTAGGGTGGCATGAGGGTGGCAAAGAAATCAAATGGGGTGGCAAAATCAAAGCCCCCCCCAAACACATATGCAGGTGGTTACATATGGTTAAAATGATTCAAATGTGGTAAGTATACACGTTTCTCATATAAATATTTTCTATAACTTAATTATTGTCTGTAGCCCACATAATTAAACACTTTAGTTACATAAAACATGTGAGTTTTGATTCTATGTACTGTATAGCCTGTATAATAAATAAATATGTAGCCCAATAAGTATAAAATCCAGAAAGCTACACAACATGGGACGGTTCATTTACAAACACAAGTCTAACTTAAGTTTCACACTGTTTTTTGTTAGAAAACAATCACATTGTTAGATGCTTAAATTACACAAAATGTCAGAAATCTACACTGTCATGAACAAAAATGTAAACCTAATTTTTCATGATTTGTTGGATCAACCCACTGAGGTCTGAAATACAGCAGCCATTTTTGACTCCTTTTGAATTTACGTTTGTATCTCACCCTCAAATTGTTTCATTTTATTTTTTCCCCCTTACCTTGTTTGGTATCATTCTTTTCAGCTCAACTGACATACTGCATTAGTATTACTGATCTGAAATCACACAAAGAACTTAAAATCCTAGTAGCATTTCTTACTGTAAAAAAAAACCACAGACATGTTGAGTAAATTTTTATAACTTGAAATGCAAATATAAATTGTACATTTTGTAAACATATACAACTATTTATCTAAAAATGCAGCCAATACACCTGCTGTTTTTTTTTTTTCATTTTATGCAACCATTTTAAAATATTACTAAAACTAAAGTGAGAGAACAATCAGGTGTCGCAATAAGATGCCCCACAAATGATGTGTGCCAGTAAAAAAAAAGTTTGTCCACCAAAAGACAGACACTATGCAATATATTCAGTTTTAGCATTTATATTCATTGTTGACTGTAACTACGCTCAAACTGTTAATGCTATCTTATTTTAATTAACAACACTGTCATATGCAAAACTGGGGTGGCACTTGGGGTGGCAAGGGATCATTTTAGGGTGGCACTTGCCACCCCATGCCACCCTTCTAGATCCGCCCCTGTTCACACATATGACAGAAACAATCGTTTTAATGCTGTAAATCACTTTTTGGACTGAGATCACTTTTTGGCACAACATCGGCTCTGATAACATTTAAAGCACATTGAAAAACTATTCTTTGATGCAAAAAGTCCATTATTAGTTGTAATTATAAATTTCAGATATCGATCTTCATTTTTGTAAAGTGGTGAATTAATGATTTTTTTAAAGAATTAAAACGACAAAATTTGTCAGTATATTTTTAAAAGGGATGAATAAAACTGTAAAATAAAATGAGAATTTTTGTAAAAAACAAAACAAAACTATGATAATTAGACGATTTTTATTTTATATAACTAATATTGATTTTCGGTGACACTGGGAGTCATGGTGATGATGACGTGTTTGAGTGCAGGTATAAAAGCAGGAGGCGAAATTGGAATTCGGGTTTCACATTTGAGCGCAAACAGGAGCTTTTTCCCACTAGTGCTGTGAAAACTCGGATTTTTCAAACTACAGCTAACGTTTGAAAATCTTCAAGAAGGATTTGCAAAATGACTTCTACCAACTTCAATCGCGAGATGCACCTGCTCTCCCTTTTCATTGACGATGTGATAGATCAACGCTATGGTGAGTACAGCAGGCTAATATGTCAGAGTGCTAGCAAACAAATACAACTTAGATTTTTGTCTTTTATTGTTTGAAGTAGGACTTCATGAGTGTTAACATTTAGGATGAGATGTTTCACACTTGAGTAACATCAATTTTAACATGTGCCAGTACACTATAAAGATGGCGCCATGTTTTTTTTTTTAATTGGTGAAAAAAAACAATTGAATGCACGCGCCATGGAAACGACGTAAGGCACTGGAGGACGCTGACGTCAGTGCGCGGTCCCGTTTTTGCATGTAGAGGGTTTGAGTTGACATGTTTGGGCTGCTGGCGCTGAGTTATACATGAAAGTTTCATAGATTGTGAATGTGTAAAGCTGGAGAATGGAGTTTTAAAAGTTCACAGAGTCGCTGGCTGAGTTTGAGATTGAAACAGTGTGTGCCTGCAATAAGGAGGTGTGAGGTTTCTCACCTAAATGTAGCTGCTTTATTCTCAAAAGATTGATGCTCAACTAATATGAAAATATTACTCCTTAATGTGAATGCGTATTAAAACCTCAGTGAAAGTCCATGCAGCCTTACACCACATGAAAACTTTTACCACGTGAAAAATGTGAAGGCTTTTATAAACAATGAGTTCTGCTGGGAGCTTCTTACTGTTTGTGTGTGGAATAGCTTATGATGATGTAAAGCCATGTCTCGACAATTTAAATTCAGGCTTTAATTTGTGCGATCACATGATTAACATAGACGCACGCTTTGCTTTCTCATAGCTGAGCTGGTGAGTCCAATAACTGCACCTCAGATGGTCGTCACTAACTTGAGGAACTGTCAACTGAGCAGCAGCCATCTGGACTCCATGTCCCCCCTGGTCCTCACTCTTTACCATAACCTGGTGACGGGATCCAAGGACTTTCCTCACATATTGTTTAAAGGATTGTTCCACCGGGACGAGGTGACGACACCATTTGTCCATGTGAGGCAGAGCCAGAGAGAGAACACCACTCCTTCTCCTCCTACGGACTCACCAGCTGGCATGATGCTGCCGCCTGCGGGCTCCAGCTCTCATCCACGCTTCCTGACTCCAGTTCTTCCAGAGAAAGCGGATCTTGCTGTGCTGAAGGCAGATCGGAGGAACTGCGTCCGCACCCTGACTGTCGACGGCCTCCCCGTCACCAGAGTCATCTCCACTGTTTACCGAACAGAGGACACTGAGATGACGAACCGCTGGAGAATAACAGACTACAGTGCAGACGGCAGAGTTCTCACGTCGGTGCTCTGCCGTTTTCTAAATACGTCGGCAAAGCGTGCTAAGAGGAAGGCTCCGGAGGAAGAGAGCAGCATCCGGAGCCCGACTCCAGCAAGGAAGCGCTTGAGAATATAATATACAGTGAAGCATGTCGAACGTCAGCAAGCCTGAACAAAGTGGTAAGTAGTAAATAGTGCTTAAGGTTGTTTCTAAAATAATGTCCTAAAATATTTGAAAATCGTCGAGGTTTTAACTTTTATTCTTTCTTTTCTGCCTCTTGTTTCTAAAAGTCAGGAAAAAGAGTCACGCTGCGAAGAAACACCACACAGAAGATTTTCCCTCAGTAAAATGGTAAATATATTCATCTTGTTATGACGTTTGCTCACATTAACAGGGAGTGTTCCTGTGTTTCTGAAGTGATTCACTCTCATTTGGTGTTATTTGATCCAAAGACAACTGAGGGTGTTCAGAGCAGTGTGAACGGCAGTGACCTCAGAGCAAGACAGTCCTCGGGCCTTTGTGGTTCCCTCCAGGTACTCCAGCTTCATCCCACAGTCCAGAGAGATGCAGTTAGGTTGAATGTGAGTGTGAATGGTTGTCTGTTTCTCTGTGTTAGGCTGACCTGTCCAGGTTGTACCCCCGCCTCTGGCCCCATAACATGGCTCCAACCTTGAATTGGTTAAGCAGAAGGGATGGATGGATGGATGATCCAAAGAGAAACATTGAAGGCCCTCTCACAAAAAAAAGATAAGAATGCATTTTACACATTGTTGAAACATCCTGAAAGTTACTTGTTCTGTTTAAAAACTTGTTGAACTGTCATTAGAGTTTGTTTCGACTTGTTGTTCATTTCTTATTCAGTTCAGCTGTGTTTCTATGTGTCCTTAGTTCCCATAATCAGCCTCCTGTGTGTAAATATTGTGTCAGTCTCCCTTTGTCCCTTGTCAGAGTGTTAGTCTCCGTCCCCTCGTGTTTCCTTGCCTCAGTAGTTCTGTTTCCTATAGTTTTCCACCAGTATAGGTTTTGGTTTGACTTTTTCAGTTCCCTTTGTCAGTCTTTGTATTTAGTATTTCCTCATCAGTCTCATCACTTTTCTCTGCAGAGAGAAAACAAGAAAAAGACCTGAAGAGACGTCTATGCAAACGCTCTCATTGTGAAAGATAAGTATACATCCATCTAACCTGTGACTCTGTCACAACTCTGATCAGCAATTCTTTCAGGTTTGTCTGTTTTGATGATGTTATTAATTGTTATTATCCTTTATCCAGTTAACTTTCAGAGAGGAGCGGAGGGAGGAGCGAAGCCAGCGTTCTCCGTAAACTCTCATTAAAAAAAAGATAAGTATATATTGATTTTATATTATTATGACAGCTCCTCTTCAGTGATCACTTCCTCTAGTTGCTGAAATCATTTATTAATCTTTTTCTTCCCATTTTTCTTTTGTTTTTCAGAGAAAACCGAGAGGAGACAAGGTGACATTAAGATCTAAGACAGGACGGATTGAACCCTTTCTCGTAAAAAGATTCACTCTGTTTTTAATCATAATATTGATAAAGATCTATAATTCTGCTTACCTGGTTGATAAAGTTACTAAAATGATTCACTCTTTACTGTCATTTGTCCTTTAGAGAGACGATGAGGAGAGTGAACGTCAGCAAGAATGAACAAAGTGGTAAGTAGTAAATAGTGTTTAAGGTTGTTTCTAAAATATCCCAAAATATTTGAAACTCATCGAGGTTTTAACTTTTATTCTTTCTTTTCTGCCTCTTGTTTCTAAAAGTCAGGAAAAGAGCCAAGCTGAGAAGAAACACCACACAGAAGATTTTCCCTCATTAAAATGGTAAATATATTCATCTTGTTATGACGTTTGCTCACAATAACCAGGAGTGTTCGTGTGTTTCTGAAGTGATTCACTCTCATTTGCTGTTATTTGGTGTTTGTCTTTGAAAGGAGAGGAGCAGTAACGACACTGGGAGACAAACAACAGGATGATCCAAAGACAACTGAGAGTGTTCAGAGCAGCGTGAACGGCAGTGACCTCAGAGCAAGACAGTCCTCGGGCCTTTGTGGTTCCCTCCAGGTACTCCAGCTTCATCCCACAGTCCAGAGAGATGCAGTTAGGTTGAATGTGAGTGTGAATGGTTGTCTGTTTCTCTGTGTTAGACTGACCACCTGTCCAGGTTGTACCCCCACCTCTGGCCCCATAACAGCTGGAATGGCTCCAATCTTGAATTGGATAAGCAGAAGAAATGGATGGAAGGATGATCCAAAGAGGAACATTAAAGGCCCTCTCACCAGCTTTCATTTATTAAATTTGTCTTTACTGAACGATTTCTGGTGTGTAATTGCATTGATACTCAGACAACAGCCCCTCTTTCTGTTTGTGCTGGAAGATTCAGGCAAACACATATTACATATATAGATTGTTATGATATGACTCCGTTTCACATTTAATGCTATATGATAATGATAAGGTCCAGTTTAATAGTATTGCTAGTGTCTAATGAAATGAACATGTGGTTTTCAGATCCAGCAAAGTGAATATTTTTCACTGTGGATAAAATACATGGAAAGGTTTAATGAGTCATCAGCTATTTCACTACAAAGATGATGTGATTAAAGGTTCTCATACATGTAGGTCAGAAGTTTTGCTCCATCCTGGATGTTAAATGCTGATCAATGTTTACACATATCTGCACATTTCTAACAGCTCATTTCACAGGTCATCAGTCTCCTGACTGCATATGCAGAGTTTTATCATCACGTGTTCATGGCAGACAAACATAATTATGAATTCTTGTTTTAGTTCCATTCAGTCACTCAACATCAGGTGTCTGCTTGTCCTGAGCTGTGAGAACTACAGTGAGTTCCTTTCCTCTTTAGCTTAGTATTAATAAACCAGGTCGTAGGTGGGCACCTGCATCAAGAAGCATATTTTATTGTTTAATGGTGAAAATAGTGGATTGTTGTTCATTTGTTTAATGGAAAGATTGAAAGTGCTGAAAGTGTGGCCTGGTGTTGACTTACACTTATTCAAAGTGATGAAGTACCAACAGATACTAAAAGTCACAGGCTGAAACACATCAACTGCTTTATTATTTCTAGTTATAAATAAACTGTAAGAGCAATGTGCAACAACAAAGAAAAATCCCTTAAATAAAACAGTACCTAGTTCATATGTTTTAAGTTCTAACTACTAAATAAAATACAAAAATATCAGAGAAATGCTTCAGTATTGTAAATTCATAGAGGTAGGTGCAATAAGGGAACTTGATTTGTAAATCAGTCAGTGTTTTTCACCGTTTTTAGAGGGAAAATCATTCATTACATCACTGCAAGAAATCTGATGGCCAACTTTGTTGTTAATACTAATTACTGTCGGTCCACTCAGTCTTTCTTGTGCCGTGGAAGGTCTATGGTAGTTGTTTAAGTACACAGTGAAGGGCAGATGATGCTGCCGTCTCCCTGTCAGTGGTGCAGTTCAGGTGTTGTGCGCATAATACAAAGTGATGGCGAAACCTAAATTTAATGAATTTAACAATGCACTCATTCTTATTATTTATTGATTGTTTATTTATTTTAGCATTCTTGGCACTCCATAAATTACATGCTCAACTACTTGCTTGGAGGGTTTTTTTTAAACAGTTATTTGTAAAGGAGAGTGTTTAGATTTTAGTCTAAACCCAACTATTTATTTTGCTCTGAACACTAATGCTTCATTCGGACATCGAGCAGCAATAGGCTTCTTCACCACATCTAAAGGAGAATCACACTTTTGGCATAGAGGGAACCTTAACAGGTCTCCTGGCACTGCTATTTCTTGCCATTAAGTAATCTTTGCCATCACTGTTATTTTCTTTAACATTTTTAGTTCTGAGCGAGCTCTCAGTAGCTTAGGCAACTCATTTTTCTTATTTTGAAGTTCAACAGTTTCTTCTTGTCTCTGTTTTAACGCTGCACTAAGCTCACTGTCAGGAGGAGGATTCTCGGACCTTTGGCTCAGTTTGTCTACTTGCTTTGCAACCTCATCCACTCTCCTTTCAAGCTTAGATGCCTCGCTCTGTTTTGTAGTCTGTATTGGAACAGGCTCATCATCATAGGAGGGTGCATCAAAAATGGAGTGGGCATGTACAGCTGCTTTTGTAGAATGTTACGCAGATGTGGTGAGGGAAACATCAGACTTCACTCTATCTTAACTGAAGTAATTGCTTTATTGTCTCTTGCCAATATCATGCACATACAGACAGCATCTTCTCAAAATGGCCCCCTTTAAAATTTCCTGCCCACTTTAAATACTCTAAAGACCACGCCTTCTCAATTCAGACTGGCCTATAAAAGAGCTGCAATTGAAGCAGGCCTCCTCTTTACTGGGGAAACAAGATGGCTGCCACAGAGGTAACCTGCAGAACACTTTGTTAATTCAATTCAATTCAATTTTATTTATATAGCGCCAAATCACAACAAAAGTGGCCTCAAGGCGCTTCATAGATACAGAGAAAAACCCAACAATCATATGACCCCCTGAGCAAGCACTTTGGCGACAGTGGAAAGGAAAAACTTCATTAGTGCTTCCCAACATAGAACAAAGATATGTTAGCCTAGCTTTACAGATCTAGCACCTTCCTCAGTTCTTAACACGAGGAGGACTTCTGAAAATGCTGATGGACTGGGGTTTGGTTTTTTTTGTTCTCTAGCTGGAGAGCCATGATGAGACTCATCCCAGCAGCCTCTATTGAACTGTCTGAGCATGTTTTTGCTCAAGGTTTCAACAGAGACTGCCCCTCTAGAAATAGCTTGAATAAGGAGGCTATGGAGTGTGTTCAAATATGCTGAGGGCTTTTCTCCACTATTCTGATTGGAGCTGAGAAAGGCTGCAAATAACTCTTCTCCGTTCTCTACAACACTAAAAGCAGAATCACGCTGCCTAAAATAAGCTCTGAGAGGTGAGCTCACATCAAAACGCTGAACGATATCTGCTGCTGCACTGAGCAAAGTTTCAAGAATGTTCCTAACCTTTAGTGCATCATTAAAGGAGAATCACAGAGGAGAAGATCCACTTGTGTGCGCCATGTTTCATAGTCTACCTCTCTAGTGGGCCTAGGAGTGCAGCCAGAGAAGGTGCGCAGTCTGGTTTGTGTAGACCACGAGGTTGTTGTTTCATTTCTGATAGCATGCTCAACAACAAGCTTCTGAATCTGAGGTGGGTTAAGAAGTGATCGATATTGACAGGGTTCACCACAGCACTAGCAGACGCACTGTGGGTCTGTGTACAATCAGTAGGTTCATCATGATCACTAGCTACAGTGTCATGGAGAGATATGTCACCATCCTGGGCTGTGTGTCAGGAGTCTCAGAGTAATGTTGAGCTTCTTTGACCTCACTCTGAATAACACTCAAGAAACCTGCTTTAACACTACTTCCAACAGCCTTCAGTTCTTCTAAGTATCTGCGCACAAACTCCTTGCCTACTTCTTCCTGAGCAACATCTCAAATGGTTTTGAGATGGTCGCACAAGTTCAAGGATGCACACCGAGGCAGGTTGGCTCAAATATTAATACAATTTTATTTGTAATTATAGAAGTAAAATAAAGAATAAAACAGTAAGAAAACTGAATGTAGTGTTGTTGTTGACAGTGTCCTAAATTACAATAAAACAATCATCCAGCTAGGACTTACCAGCAGCCGTGGACCCGAAAGAAAATCACACGGAAATATCACTACAGCCTGCACCCAGTGCTGTACAAAAAAGTGTGAAAACGACCCACCACCTGAAGTCCCAGGGCTACTGGCACGTCCTCTGTTCACTGAAAATAAAAGCACAAGACACAGCACGTTAAAAGAATTTAAAAAAGGACACTGAGCCCAAGGTCGCTGCATATGGGGAGGAAAATCAAAATCAGTCTTTTCAATCTTTGATAAAACAGAAACAACACACATGCACGCACACAGAGCGCAGACTGGAAGACTTGCACCCCACGAGTCAAACCACGGCTTGTGATAATTGTCCAAACCCTCGATCACAGTCATATGCATATATATATATAGAATTCCCAGCACAGCACAGGGGCGGAGGATCAATCCAGCCCGGCTACAGAGGCGCGGGTGCAAGCAACAGACCAGAATGAGGCTGACAAAAAAAAGGGGGGAAAAAGGATAAAACCCAAATTAAAAGAAAACACAATCTGACAAGTCCAGACAAGACAGTTGTTTAAACTGTTGTTTTAAATTTGAGCCCAATTTGGCTTTAATGCTGTAAAAGTGTTTCAGAATTATCTGAATACTCATAATACACATTGGACAGCTAGTGTGTGTGTGTGTGTGTGTGTGTGTGTGTGTGTGTTTTTCTCTGCCACTAGATGGTGATGATGTTCATACTTTGTGACTTTTGACTTGTTTCACAAACCATAGCCAATTTCAGGAGTCATTCCACTTTCTTCAGTTCAGGATGCTCATGAGACAGTGACATGAACTAAACAGCTAATATAACAGGTTCATTCCAGCTTCTAGGCAGTTTTGTCAATAAAATGCTTGTATTCTGCTAATGTTTGCTGATCGTTCCTTAAAGGTCCCACAGCAGCACACGATCCTTCAGTTTCTAAAGAATAAGTAAAACACAATCTAAAAATGGAACTATGTTTACTGTCTCAGCTGCTTTCTAACGCTTTCAAACAGCAAGACTTGGTTCACTGCATTTTTGTCTTTAAGAGAAGACATTTAGGGAATAGTGCTGTGTTGACTCGCTCTTGAACAAACTATCCACTTTCCAAGAATAGCTCAATTTGATCATTTTTCTGCACGAGTCGATAATCTGAAGCACTCATACCTCATATGGACAGATATTTCTGAAAAGTTAACCCACAGGAACCTATGCCATCTACAAAATTATACCATACCATAAAATAGAAAGAAAAAAACACAGCCTCATATCTTGATATTGTCTGTTCTATCAGGTCCAAGACGGGTGCACTATGAAGGAAAAAATATGTATTGATGGGGATAGTTTTAGTGTCAGATGAAAGCGATACAGTCCAAAGCTTCAGCTTCAACATAATACATAATACATCTACCCAGCAAAATACACTCATCACAAAAAGGAAATGACTGTGATTAGATTGGATGTGACTTGAATGAAAACTGTGTTGCTTGTTCCATTGTAGATGCAGCTTTTTTTTTGAGAACAGCAAAATACAAATACAGTATAATTTTACAAGCGCGAGAGTTTCCAGCGTTTCAGATAGATATATAAAAAAAGAGAGACATCCCACCGATCTCAAACCGCAGCGTAAAGCTCCACCCACCCGGTGCTCTCTTTTTAGAGAATCGAGCACACCCGCAAGTCATCCTGTTTCGGGAAGTCGCTGTGTGGGCTGAAGCGCTTCGTGCTTGCAGAATATTCTCCACGTATTTACAAGACAGGACTCCAGTGAAGCGACACAGTTCTTACAGTCTGTTCTTAGAGGTAAGTTCCCAGTGTGCGTTTGTTTAAGCAGCTCAACAGCTCACTGATACGACAACTTTAACATGTATGACAACAATCTGGGTGCTGTCACAGTGAAGTTCTCTACGAGCTGTGTTTCTGTTATAAAATGAAATAGATCCATGTGGTGATGAGACATTTGTGCTGTTTTTAAACTCCGTGCCGCAGACCACAGGAAAGTGAAAGTCATGGTTGGAGGGGCGTGGCACTGGTCGCACTGTCAGCCGTATCCATAAGAATAATAGTGATCATCACTATTACCACCACTATGTCCAATCTAGTACCTATCTAGCAATCTACACTGTAAGAAAAAGTCCTAATATAAAAGTATTTTACAGTTTTGTGCTGTTCTTCTAGAATATCATTAAATTTACATAAATAGACTGTGATTTCAAATCACTGTAATGTAATAAAACATAATTTTCTTGTTTTTTAAATGTATTTGTCTGTACATATGCATAATTAGATTGTTAAAATACATTCACAAATGTATCATGATTTCACAAATATGTGTCCGTTATTTGAAAGATTGAACTGTTAAATTCAAATGTAATGCTATGGAAAAATATATGAAATGATTCTTATAAACTTTTTTCACATCAAATAATTATTACTATTATTACTATTTAGGGCGATCGTGGCTCAAGAGTTGGCAGTTCGCCTTGTAATCAGAAGGTTGCCGGCTCGAGCCCCGGCTCGGACACTTTCTGTCGTTGTGTCCTTGGTCAAGACTCTTCACCTACTGCCTACTGGTGATGGCCAGAGGGGCCGATGGTGTGATATGGCAGCCTCGCCTCTGTCAGTCTGTCCCAGGGCATGCAATCCATTATTATTTAAGTTAACTGTATATTTCTGTACATTTAAGTATTATTATTCATATTGCCACATTCATTGACCTTGTTTATAGGTAATTTCATTGTTTAATCACATTAAAATGTTCCTAATTTAATGTTTAAAAGCACTTGAAAAAGGCAAAATCCCATGTAAAATTAGGGCAACAAACTGTATTGTCATTACTGAAAATAACCGTATTTTTATGAGAAAGTTATTTTCTGTTATTTTATGGTATTATTTTGGCGCCCCAGCTGCCGGAATATTACTGTTTTTCTAGGATTTTTTTTTTTTTAACAGTGTAGCATTATCAGGGACTACAACATCTAGTCCTTTTACTGAATCAGAATTAGTACTAATGATACTAATCCATCAATCCGTCCATCTCTTCTCTTCCGCTTATTCAATTCAGGTTATGACACCTCGCAGGTTTGTCGCAGGGCTGCAGATAATCATTGACACTGACTAACCTAATCCCACTAACTGGTTGTCTTCTTGTGGAAGGACGCTGTTGAGAACCCACGCAGACAGGAGAGAATGCAAACTCAATCACAAGGGCCGTGGCCAGATGGTGGATTCAAATCTAGGATATTCTTCCTGTGAGGATAGTAGTAATAATAGTAATAATATTATTATATGAATAGTAAAGATAACCACATTCATTGATGTGATTACATTATCTGATGAGTTTCATGGGGAAGATTGTACAGCAGCTATAAAAGTGTTTGCATCACCATTTCCTTAAATGTTTTTGTTTCACAGGTGCGATGATGAACTGTTGTGGTCTGCTAACACTCCAGAAGGAACCAGGTACTGATAGAAAATAAAGAGACTGTATTCACTAGAACCTCACTTCATTATTAAAATCTTCATGTATACTTATTTCTTATAACAGTTTCATGTGGCTAAAATGTAACATTTTTCACAAGAATATATGGGCTGTGTTTGTATCACAATTCTGTTTGTCTGTCAGTTCCTCTGAAGAGCATTGAGGTGGAGCTGGAGGTGAGGGACCATGTGGCTACAGTGGTCTCCACTCTGAACTACGAGAACAAGGAGGACAAACCATTAGAGGCTGTTTTTGTCTTCCCTCTGCCTGGAGATGCTGCTGTCTGTCATTTCAGTGCTCAGATTGGACAGACACAGATTGTAGCTGAGGTGAAGGAGAAACAGAAGGTGAGCTGGACAGTAAATATAACCTGATTATAAGTGAGCTTCAAAATAAACACAGTGAATGTCACTGACATGTGTCACCTGTGCTTCAGGCTCGTGAGGAGTATGATGATGCTCTGAGCTCCGGTCAGCAGGCCTTCCTATTGGAGGAGAGTGATGAGAGTCCAGATATATTCTCTCTGAGTGTGGGCAGTCTGCCTCCAGGAGAGAGCGCCTCCATCAGGTTGGAGTACGTCACTGAGCTGGCTGTGCAGGCTGATGATGGTCTGAGGTTCTGTCTGCCTGCTGTGCTCAACCCTCGATACCAACCTCAGGGTAGGACAACTTCAGAATACTTGGACCAGAAATGCTTCAATGACACTTTTGAAAATGAAAAACCACAACACCAACGAGTCATTGTAGATGGCTGCCCTTCCTGAAACTGGTTCTATTGGAGGTTTTCTGTTGAAAGTCCGTTTTTCATTCTCACTGTTGCCAAATTATTGCTCATATTGGGTCATGTTGGGGTTTCTCTGTATTATTGCAGCATTTAGAGTATAAAGCACTTCGAGGTAACTGTTTTGATGTTCTTAGTAACGTAAAGGATTTCAGTATAAGCAGCCTCATTAATTACAGCATATTTTACCTGATGTTGTGTACAGGTAGTGAAGGTGCAGGTGTCCAGGTGACTTCTGTTCCTGCCTCTCTGGTGCCCTACAGTCTGTCTTTTTCTGCCCGAGTGTCCTCTACTCGTCCAGTCTCTAAAGTAGAGTCCAACTGTTCCCTGGACCCTCTGCAGTACCTCAACACTGATCAAACCCAGGCCACGGTAGGTAGAGTGCTGATGTGTCTGCTGTGTGTGGTTGTTACTTATTACTGAGGAATAAATATGAATGTGTTTGTGGTGTGCAGGTCAAGCTGGCTGCAGGACACAAGTTTGACAGAGATATTGAACTGCTGATTTATTACAAAGACGCCCACCAGCCCACTGCTGTGGTGGAGGCAGGACAGGCCTCTGCTGAGCCGGGTGAGTAACATTAGTGTTGTTATTAGCTTTTTAGTAAAAAATATCATTATCCATATTCTTCAGAGTTCAAGAGTAATAGTTCTGATCAGAAACATACACTGCTTGTGGGTATGACTGTTATGGTAATTTTGGACTTTTAATGATCTTTAAACTGGGTTTTTTTTTTCCAGAGTGGATTTATTGTCCAGCATAGATCTTTAATGAATTTGAAAAATAAGAAATGTTAAGCTTGCATAAGTTTGAATGTATTTTGGATTTTCTCTAATCCATACATGGTTCAAAGTTTACAGTGGTCTAAAAAAGTGTTTGCCCTCTTCCTGATTTCCCTTTTTTTTTTTTTTTTTTTTAGATTCTTTAGATTGTCACACTTTCAGGTCATCAAACTAATTGAAATATTAGACAAAGACAACAGAAGTAAACAAAAAATACAGTTTCTAAATGAACGTGTTTTATATGAAAGGGAAAAAAATCCAAACCTACATCGCCCTGTGTGATAAAGTGATTGACTGACTTTTTAAGGTCATGTCACAGCACCTCAATCAGATTTAGGACAGGACTTTGACTAGGCCACTCCAAAGTCTTCATTTTTTTCCTTAAGCCATTCAGATGTGGACTTGCAGTTGTGTTTTGGATCATTGTCCTGCTGCAGAACCTCAAGTGTGTTTCAGCTTGATGTCACAAACAGATGTCCAGACGTTCTCCTTCAGGATGTTTTAGTAGAATTCATGGTTCCATTTACCACAGTGAGCCTTTGTGTTGTTTTTTGTCAGCAGTGGTTTTCTCCTTGAACTTTCCTGTGAATGCCATTTTTGACCAGTTTTTTTTTTTTAATTGTTGAATCATGAACTCTGACCTTAACTGAGACATGAGACAACTATGAATTCAGGAAGGGGACAAACACTCTATCATACCAATGTACATACAGCTTAAGTACATACATTCACTTAAATCTTTTACTGAGTGGTGCTTAAGGTTCTGCAATTTCTTTAAACTTGACAAAGCCAAGGCCTGTTAACTTCTCATTTGTGATCATGATTGACTACAACTGGTACAGACATGGAAAAAATTGTTGATGCCCTTTGGTCAATGAAAGAAAAAAACTCACAGTGGTCACAGAAATAACTTTAATCTGACAAAAGTAATAATAAATTAAAATTCTATAAATCTTAACCAATGAAAGTAAGACATTGCTTTTCAACCATGCTTCAACTGAATTATTTAAAAAATAAATTCATGAAACAGGCCTGGACAAAAATGACACTACCCCTAGAAAAGAATGAATCCAAGGTGTGTTCACTAATCAGCATCGCAGATGTCTACAATCTTGTAATCAGTCAGTGGGCCTATATATAGGACTCCAGGTAGTCACTGTGTTGTTTGGTGACATGGTGTGTACCACACTCAACATGGACCAGAGGAAGCAAAGGAAAGAGTTGTCTCAAGAGATTAGAAAGAAAATCATAGACAAGCATCTTAAAGGTAAAGGCTATAAGACCATCTCCAAGCAGCTAGATGCTCCTGTGACTACAGTTGCACATGTCATTCAGAAATTTAAGATCCATGGGACTGTAGCCAACCTTCCTGGACGTGGCCGCAGGAGGAAAATTGATGACAGCTCAAAGATTGTTACCATTCGGATAATCCGAATGGTAACAAAAGAGCCCAGAAAGACTTCTAAAGAGATCCAAGCTGAACTTCATGCTCAAGGAACATCAGTGTCAGCTCACCATCTGTCGTTGTTTGAGCCAAAGTGGACTACATGGGAGACGACCAAGGAGGACACCATTGTTGAAAACAAATCATAAAAAAGCCAGACTGGAATATGCCAAACTACATGTTGACAAGCCACAAAGTTTCTGGGAGAATGTCCTGTGGATAGATGAGAGAAAAATTGAACTTTTTGCCAAGGCACATCAGCTCTATGTTCACAGACAGAAAAATGAAGCATATCAAGAAGAGAACACTGTCCCAACTATGAAAGATGGGGGAGGCTCGGTTATGTTCTGGGGCTGCTTTGCTGCATCTGGCACAGGGTGTCTTGAATCTGTGCAGGGTACAATGAAATCCCAAGACTATCAAGGGATTCTAGAGAGAAATGTGCTGGCCAGTGTCAGAAAGCTTGGTCTCAGTCGCAGGTCATGGGTCTTACAACAGGACAATGACCCAAAAGACACAGCTAAAAACACCCAAGAATGGCTAAGAGGAAAACATTGGACTATTTTAAAGTGACCTTCTATGAGCCCTGACCTCAATCCTATTGAGCATCTTTGGAAGGAGCTGAAACATGCCGTCTGAAAAAGGCGCCCTTCAAACCAGAAACAACTGGAGCCGTTTCCTGATGAGGAGTGGGCCAAAATACCTGCTGAGAGGTGCAGAAGTCTCACTGACAGTTACAGGAATCATTTGATTGCAGTGATTGCCTCAAAAGGTTGTGCAACAAAATATTAAGTTGTGGGTACCATCATTTTTGTAAATAATTCACCTGAAGCATGGTTGAAAAGCAATGTCTGACTTTCATTGGTTAGGATTTATAGAATTTTTATTTATTATTACTTTTGTCAGATTAAAGTTATTTCTGTGACCATTGTGAGGTTTTCTTTCATTGACCAAAGGGCATCAACAATTTTGTTCACGTCTGTAGTTACTCTTTCTCATCAAGTTATTTGTTGCGACATCACTCATTGGCCTGACCAATACTCATAACAATGGGGAAAAAAATCAAAGTAAGTCAGTGAAAATCTAAGGAGGAGAATTTTAGATTTGCATAAACGAAACACCTGCAAATTCGAGGTTCAAACAACTGCATGTATGTAAAAGTTTTTTTGGATGTGTCACCACTTTAATTAGTTTGAAGAAAGACCCAAACTCTTAATTTTAAGAAATTGATTGAGATCTTCAGGAACAACCCAATTATCACTAATTCTCAAGTGTAACATAAACTTTAAATTTCTGGAACAAAAAAAAGCCCCTTACATTTGACTTAAATTTGCAGGAGAGGCTTTCAAATATAAGAACAATGTACCAGCTGTCAAGCATTGTGGTGGTAACATCATGCTTAAACTGGTCATATCTGAGCCTGTTTGCATAATTTTGACCCTGTGTGAATTAGAGAAAGTCAAAAATAATGTCACCAAAGATGACTGCATTCTCATTTCACCCTCAAAACCCCCCCAGAGAAGTCAAAAGCCAAATGACAATCATTTACATGATAAGTGAATATAAACCACAACTACAAACATGTTGGTGTCATGTGAAGGCTGTGTGCAGGCAGGAAAGGAGGAATGATGGACCCAAAAGTTCAGACTTTAAAAACAAAGATTTATTACTAAATGACAAAAATAGAAAATTGGCTAAACTGGGAATAGAGAAACTAAACTGGCAGGCAGACGGACGGAACACACAGCATGGGATAATGGAGATCACGACACAGATAAAGGAAAACACAGGGCTTGAATACACAGAGGGGGCAATCAGGGAATGGAAGACAGGAGAGATACAGCTGGGACAAAACCAGACACATTAACATAAGACACGGACCTTCAAAGTAAAACAGGAAACCCTGACTGAACTTACAGACACAGACTCACAAGCTGACACTGCAACAGAGGGAACACATAGATGTGGGACCGGGGCAGACACAGACTGGACACAGAACAGAGGGAGTCTGGAACCAAAGCTTAAGACCACAAAATCACAAACCAAGATGAACTGGAGGAATAGAAATGTAAAACAGAAACCAAAACCCTCACAGTCGTAAACCAAGATGAGAACACAAAATAAAGGTACAAAACTGAAAACACTGTTAGGTACCCGAACAGTTGGAATATATAAAAAAATTGTAAACTTGACATTTTTCTGTCCTTTTCGTGTGTTTCAGGCTCTCTGATGGGTGATCCAGTGGTGATGGTGAGTCTGTACCCTGAGTTCACCCAGTCTGTGATGTCTTCAATGGCTTCATGTGGAGAGTTTGTGTTCTTAATGGATCGATCTGGAAGCATGAGTAATACTCGCATCAGCAGTGCCAAGGTATTCATAATGTGATGTTTCATAGTGTTCCTCTCACACAGTGGCCTCATCATCTTCTCCCTCTTCCCTGAAGGATACTCTGCTGCTCCTGTTGAAGAGTTTACCAATGGGCTGCTATTTCAACATTTACAGTTTTGGGTCTAGTTATGAACACATCTTCTCGTGAGTGACTCAGTCCAAAAATCTGTGCTTCAGTCAATGATGTCACTTGTGTGTAAAGTGTGTCATAAGATATCTGCCCTAGTTAGACCAGATAATGCATTTCTAGAATACTTACGGCTCATTTAGGTAAGCTGCTGTTATGTTATGGTTCTAAAAGGCAGTTTTGAAAGTGCATGAGTGAAACTCATTAAATTACAGTGTAGAATTTGGCAGTGCTAAACAGCCCTCAATCACTTATTGTCAAGGTTTGCTGTGTGGCAGGTAGTGGTTGGACCCAAACACAGCACTCTAAGATGGAGTATTTAACTTGAAGGCAGCAGCTTTTATTCGCTGGCAAGCGCAAACTGAGAAACATGAGAAACAAATATGAGCACTAGAAATAAAACAAAAACTCAAACTAGGAAGAATGACCTAAACTGGCAGTGCATGACATAACAAACATGACACACAGCTAATGCGGAGGAAACGACAACTAACAGAGAAAAACACAGGGCTTATATACACAGGGGAGTAACGAGGGAGCTAACGAGCTGGGGCTAATCCGACATAACAAGACACAGGAAGCAAAGCAGGATACACTGACATAGGACACGGACTAAACACGGCAGGAAAGAGGAAACACGGCACATAAGCAAAGACACAGACTCAGAGAAACGGGCTTCACACAGAGATAACTGACTCTGTAACAGAGGGAACATGGAGACAAGGGTGATTAGACATGCGACTGGGGACTAGGACAGGCACAGAGAAAACATGGGGGCAGAGACTAAACACAGACCAAGAAACATACAAAGGGAGGAAGAACTAAGATCACTAAGCACAAACGAAAGATCACCAAAACCAGGAATAACAATCAAAGAATATTAAACCAAGAACTGAAACACAAACACTGGGTCAGAGAGCCAGTACTGTGACACTTATGTGTATCTCATGGCAGTAAGAGTGTGGAGTACAGCCAGAAGACCATGAAGGAGGCTCTGAAGAAAGTTCAGGAGATGGAGGCTGATCTTGGAGGAACAGAGATCCTGGAGCCCCTCAAACATATTTACAGCCAATCCTGCATTCAAAATCAGCCTAGACAGGTAACACACAGACACACACACACATACACACACACACACACACACACACACACACAGTGTGTGAGTTTATATTAATAAACTGATAGGTAAATTAAATAACACTGATTATGTATTCACCATGATATCTGCAGCCATTGTTGGGTGTTACTGGTCTGCCACAAAGCAAATATGGTTAAAATATGGTCTCCAAATTTGATCTCAAGATCTCAATCCAATTGAGCATTTGTGGGACAAACAAGTCCGATCCACAGAGGTGCGACCTCACAACTTACAGGACTTAAAGGATCTTAAAGATATCACGTCACCTTCATGGATCTAGTGGACTCAATGCTTTGATGGGTCAGGGCTATTTTGGTAGCAAAAGAGGGACCAGCACAATATTAGGCAGGTGGTCATAATGTCATGTCTGACTGGTGTATATGTGTTACTTTCAGCTTGTATAATTTGGCCTTGTATGTAAACTCTCCTCTCTAGCTGTTTGTCTTTACTGATGGAGAGGTGGGGAACACCAAAGAAGTGATCGATCTGGTGAAGAACTACTCAGGTTCACACAGGTAAAACAGCAAAAAGATGATGACATGTGCTGAGTACCAAACCTGTGTGTTTTAAAAACAGCTGTTGTATTGCAGGTGTTTCTCTTTTGGGATTGGGGAAGGGGCCAGCTCTGCTCTCATCAATGGGATGGCCAAGGAAGGAGGAGGTCACGCTCAGTTCATCACAGGGACTGACAGGATGCAACCAAAAGTAAGACAATAAGTCATAATAATAATTATTAAAAAGGCAGTATGATGTTATTAGAGATGGACCGATCCGATATTACGTATCGGTATCAGTCCGATACTGACCTAAATTACTGGATCGGATATCGGAGAGAAATAAAAAATGTAATCTGACCCGAAGTATCACAAAATCACCTCACAAAACGCGCTACTTGGCGTAACCCAGCTCGGCGCATCGGAGCAGTATGTGTCACGTGATAGAGCGGCTGTTGTCTGCAAGACCTGTCGGCGGTCTGTTGGAGCATTTGGAGCCTCGCTACATGCTTCCTAACCGCGGCATTTCATCTCGGCGAAAACTATCCCAGAGAAGTAAAGCAAGTGTGTAAGTTCATCCCAGAATGTTTGCATAGTATTTTCACGTTAAGCTTAACAACTGATATATTGAGCTGGACTGGCCATCGGAGTTCCATATTGAGGTGAAAAGGAAGCGATTTGTCCCGTACTTCAGCAAGAATTAAAAAATAGACACAAAGCTGGAATTATTCTGTCTTTGCTGCGCAGTTGCATCTACTTCTCTCATTCACTCCCCCTCCCTCTCCTGTTATTACTTCAAACATGAAACTGATCAATGATCAGCTGATCGGCTTTTCTGCCGCAAGTCCCATCTTTCTTGTTTGTTTATCGCCCACTTTGCGCTAGAAAGAGGAGACCAGCGGATAAACAACAGCAGCACGTTTAAGCATGATAAGCTGTTGTTAGAATGTATTTAATATTACTTTCTAGTAACAGCTGAGGTTTGCTGGGACCACAGCTGTAAAGCTGCTGGTCATGATATCTGTTTGGATATGTGGTGAGAGGGAAAGATGAAGATGAAACCAGGAGATGTCCTTACTGAATCATCAGAGCTGAACAGGTAATGGAGAAACAGGTTTACCTTTTAGGTTACTACTAGGTTATTACTAGGGTAATATACACCCTAGTAAGCTATAGTACTTTTTCCTGTGGGAAGGTACCATCTGTGCAGTCTGCAATTCTGTTGAAGAAAGATGTTGAATCTATTTAATTATTGTAGAAAAATAATTGATTTCTGTGCATTTGTTTTACACTTGCATTAAATTAAAGTTGATTACATCGATTAAGGGCGGGGGGTGGTTCCCTAATATTTTTGCTGGGAGTTGGCAACCCTATTAGTTAGGTAGGTAAGTACTCTTTAAAATACCAGAATAGGGAGGATGGTGTAGGTTTAAGTTTATTAGATTGATCAGTGTTGCTGAACTATAAAATGTTTCGGTGGAGTGTATTTTTTGCATACAGGTATAACAGAGTAGCTTCAGTCTCTTGTTTTTTAAAACTTGAGTATGAACTTATACAAAATGCAGCAAGATATTTATAAAAGAAACTGTTTTATTGATTACAAAATACGCTATATCGGATTCATATCAGTATCGGCAGATATCCAAATTTATGATATCGGAATCGGTATCGGACATTAAAAAGTGGTATCGTGCCATCTCTAGATGTTATTATTTGGACAGAAGACATAATTTCAAAATAAACATAAATGCATAATTGTTTTCTAATTCTTGTTGTTTTCAGGTGATGCAGTCACTGCGATTTTCTCTGCAGCCAGCTGTGGTCGAAATCTCAGTCACATGGGATTTACCAAAGGAAGTGTCTGTCACTGTCCTCTCTCCACCAATCACAGCACTTTTCCAGGGTCAGAGGTCACTGATTTATGCCCAGCTCACTGGACAGGTAGGAGCAGCAGCCTCTCATGTTGTTGTTTAGGTATTTGATGACAGTAATTAACGTGACTTCTAACACTGTAATTCTGTGTCAGAGCTCAGAGGCAGCAGAGGGCTGTGTGACGCTGAAGTACAGCCTGGCAGGTCATCCCTCTGAGAACCAGCTGCACTTCAGTCTCAGACCTGCAGAGGACACTGGGTAAAACATGTTTAATGTAGAGCACAGCGCTCTGTGGGTCATAACCATGAATTGAAACTAATTACAGCAGGGGTGTGTGGTTGGTAGGATGGAGAGGTGGAGTAGAATGGTTTTAGGTGCTGTGCCACTTGTGAAGAGCAGCACAGCTGTTTGTAATCTGCTGATTAATCTCTCTCCTCATGTAGTTGGTGCATGGCTGAAGGCGAGAGTTCAGGGTGTCACAAACTACTGGTTTTCTGATTTTCATGAGCTAAAATCATCAAAGCTAAATCAAAAAGGCTTGAAATATTTACTCTGAACTTCAAGATATCTTTATGGTTATAGATGTTCTAGCATATGCTCCAATGGAACCACTGTTTTGGGGGGAGATTTTAGTAAATGTCCTTTGACTGAGTGAATAACTTCAAGTATCCGACAAGATGAGAACAAATGTAAACATATGGCACTATCAGAGGAGCTAATCAGTTTTTTTTGTCAGATCACTGTACGATTCACTTGGTCCCCACTTATTAATCAGCCATAAAGAAAGATAAACTGAGTTGTTCCAGTCTGGACTCTAAACTGCAACTGAGGGACTGCTTTGACTGCATCAGATGCTGCCTTTTTACATGTTCATCACTGTGTGACCCCGAAGAGGACACAGTGGTGTTAAAAACAGTAAAATGACTGGTAAACTAATATCCTATAATAACACAGTGTTAACAATGACAAGCATTAGAATTCTGTGTGTTTTCCTTCTTATCTGCAGACTAACAGTCCACAGGTTGGGTGCTCGGACTCTGATTCGTTCCCTGGAGATGAAGGAGAGAGAGCACAGAGGACAGCAAGATGGAGGAGTGAAGGAGAAGGTGGTGCAGCTCAGTGTCCAATCAGAAGTGAGCAGTTCTTTCACTGCCTTCATTGCTGTCAATAAAGACAATGGAGAGGCGATCCAAGGACCTCTTGTCCAGAGAAATATTCCAACAGCCCGTGAGTTTTTTTCATTGTCAGGGATTCTAACAGCTAGTCCTTTTACTGAATCAGAATAACAATGAGAAACCCCGTCCAGTTTATTTTTTTAAAAAATCAGAATCAGAATCAGAAAGGGTTTTATTGCCAAATGTTGAGCAGGTTTACAACATTAGGAAATTGCTGCGGTACTTAGTGCAAACATACTGTCGGATAACGCTTAAATAAACATAAAAATAAGAATTAAAAGTGCTAAGTAGATAGATATATATACATGAGTGCAGGTGGTGATCAGTGCCAAACATGGAATGATGCAGTGAACACAGTGTTAGTGGTGGGAACAGTCATATGGTTATTGTTCATGAGTCCAACAGCAGAGGGGAAGAAACTGTTCTTATGGCGAGAGGTTCTGGTGCGAATGGACTGGAGCCTCCTGCATGAGGGGAGCAGGTCAAACAGACTGTGTCCAGAGTGAGAAGGGTCAGCTGTGATCCGAGCTGCACGCCCCAGTGTCCTGGAGGTGTACAGGTCCTGCAGAGATGGGAGTCTACAGCCAATCACCTTCTCAGCAGAGCGCACAACACATTGCAGTCTCTGTTTGTCCCTGATAGTGGCTCCAGCGTACCACACGGTGATGGAGGAGGTGAGGATGGACTCGATGATTGCAGTGTAGAATTGCATCATCGTTCATGTTGGCAGGTTGAATTTCTTCAGCTGCCTCAGGAAGTACATCCTCTGCTGGGCTTTCTTTATGACGGAGGTGATGGTGGGCTCCCACTTCAGGTCCTGGGTGATGGTGGTACCCAGAAAGCGGAGTGAGTCCACAGAGGTGATGAAGGTGTCAGTCAGGATGATGGGGGGGAGTGGGGCTGTGTGCTTCCTGAAGTCCACAATAATCTCCACTGTCTTCTGGGCATTCAGCACCAGGTTGTTGTGGCTGCACCAGGACAAAAAAGCAAAACTAAAATTGTCACCAACATCTGAAGCTAAAAATAGCTGAGCATCAACGAAAGGAATACTATTATGATCCTATGAGGAGAATATCAGAGTTAGTCCAAAGAACACCAAAGCGCAACTTATTGGTGAACAAGTTAATGAAGCAGTAGATGCCTACAGGCTACTGTGTTCGCCACAGAGCATTAGAAAGTAAAAAGCTGAATGGAAGTACAACACACATCTGCCAGTCTATGATATCACGTCTTTTTCATGCTATATAGTGGCAATGGATTGCTTTTTATCATCAGCAGCACATAGAACATGCAAGTACAAACCTGAATGAATGGCAGTGGAAACTATTTTTTGCATGGAGGCATGCTTGTGTCTCTGAGATTTAATAGATTTATATTGTACATATAGGTGAGTGTGAATGACATCACCATACTAATAGTAATGTAATAGTAATGTAAAGTGCAGAGAGACACAAAAGGGCAGTGTGTTTTATAAAAATCAGCAATCTTTTTTTAAATTAGGTTTTTATTATTTTAAATTTTATTAAAATCTTGATGCATGCTTAGTCATCCAGATAAAGAAATCCCAGAAAGCTCATTGACCTCAGACCACAGGTGATACCCAGTAGAAGCTACGCAAAGTCTGTAGGGTTCAAAGAAGACACATAAACATGGTGTACCTTTAAGACCCACTATCTGTTTGATCAACTCAGCCACCTATAACATCTCATAGTTTCTGGCTTTGGTCTTCAACAAATTGTTAGTCAGCCCTAAACACCACAGCCACACCACATCCAGAACTCCTTGGATTTTGTTTAAGGTGAAAGATGTCATTATGGATTCGCATACAAGGGTCAGTACTACAGGAAGAAACATGGGTTCCCCACTTTCACCCACTACAGCCCATTTTTATATTGAGGAAGTGTAAAAGAACCCTCTGTCATTCTACCCTGGAACACCACTGGGCCATTGGTATAGGTGTGTGGATGACACCTGGCTGAAAATCAAATCTTAGGGCAGCTAGCCTTAGACTGAGATTTCCATCTGTAAAGACTGGGACCCAACACACTGTTACTGGGACCACTTTCAGGAGGGTTTATTGAAGTTGCACACATATCGTTTTTACTGTTCGGCACCCCGTCCACCAACTTTCCAGTTGGCTTCTCTGGTCTCCGGCTTCACTATAAAAAGGAAAAGCCTCTTTGGGACAATCATCACCACCTGTCCCTCCCTCCAGCCTTCCTGGCACCGCCGCCTTGAGCTCACTGCCCCACCCCTCCCCTGCAGCTGCAGCTAAGCCACAGGCCACACCTCTGCCACACCATCAGTAATGGGGGACTTTTAAAAATGGATGTGTACCATAACCTATTGCATATGGATCAGTATTTATTTAGGCAGATGAAGAAGAGAGTGCTGACAAATGTTGACAAAAAAGTGCCAGGATTATTCTACATAGTTAAAGATCATATAAAGCACTTAAAATTAATATTATAGATGGAAAAGTTTAAACAGACATGCATGGTGAACAACATTGATTCTGTTTCTGCCCACCATCTTGGATGTGTTAAAGAGGTCATTCACAAAGTTCAGGTTAACAATGAAGTAAAAACTGAGGCATCTGCTACTCAGCATATGCAAAGAGGTGTCAGCCGAACTGAAACATCTGCTCCAAGCAGGCATCATTGAACCAGTGGATGCATCCAAATGGCTGAGTCCTCTAGTGGTGTCAAGAAAAGGTGACTTGAGACTTTGCGTGAACCTAATAAAAGCGTAATAATGGACACATGAATGAAGAACACAATGAACGTTTGCATGCTGTTCTCAGGCCTCTGAAGGATGTTGGTCCGCAGATCTATTCCAGTAAAAGTTCATTCGGGCAGACGCATATTCCATTCCTGGGATGTCATTTCAAAGAAGGGCTTGTGTCCTCACCCAGTCCACCTGACTGCCATCTCTGAAGCTCCTGCACCAAAGGACATGGCTGCACTTTGCTCATTCCTAGGGTTAACGTTGTGGTTCAGCAAATTTTTGCCGAACAGCGCAACAGTAGTTGATCCACTGTGAGAGCTTATTTGAACAAACTAGAATGAACAGATGCAGCAAATGAAAGCTTCATTAAGCTGAAAGCAATGCTCCTCTTGGACCTCTTGTGCAGAGAAATCTTCCAACACCCTGTGAGGTTTTGTGTTTTTTAAAGCAAACACTAAAAGTGTCACCCACAGCTCTGAAGATAAAGATCACTGATCATAAATAAAAGGAATATTATCATGATTAGGACAATATCAGAGATGGTTCAAAGCACATTTCTAATGCACATCTCAGTAGCATTAGAAAGTTAAAAAGATCAATGGTAGTACAAAATACATCTATCCATGTCTATAAATACTAACCTGTTCTGAACTCATACTCTATCTCCTTTTTTCACCTTACAGATTGCTGTTCAGCATCCTATGTTACATATAAAGCATGTAAGTAAAAAGCTGAGTGAAAGGTGATGGAAACTGTGTGTGTGCATGGAGGTGTGCTTCTGTCCCTGAGATTTAACAGATTTAAACATCTACCTGACTGTCGGTGAAATCAGCCCAATGAAAATGTTAAGAGCAAAAAAGCTTAAGAGTGTACTGTTATACTATTACAATCAGCAGGTTTTTGTTTCATTTTGCATATCAATTTTTTGATATAGTGAAGAAGAGAATATACTAGAGTCAGCTCAGTGGATCCCAAAGTATAAAAGGGATTGCAGTTAAACAAAACGTGAGATTTACTACTAAACACATGATTCAAGGAATCAAAATAAACTGTGGAAAAAAACTAAATACTGTTGAACAATAGAACTAGGTAATTTCACAAATCTGACCCCAAAAAAGTGTAATGAGCAAGTGGTATAAATACTGCAGTGACCAATTAGAGATGAGAGAACTGTGAAAGGGAAAAAGTCTTGAAATGACACAAGAGTTAGAAGATGAAACCAGACTGAAAAGACGAAGCTCTAAAACCCAATTGTAATATTTGTCTTTGTGTTATATCACCAAAATAACATCAACTTTGTGCTGTTATACTTCAAATACCAGAAAAATCTGACTCTTTCTTTTTTTCTTTTTCTTTTTGACTTGACTTCATTGTAGGCAAAATGAAGAAGAGTGCTCCATTGCCCATAAGTAAGTAAAATTTGAATGACAAATCAACACACACACATACACAGCTATGCAAATAAAGGCACAGAAACAAAATATTTGTGTTTTAACTTGAAGTTTTATATATTAAATACTGTATGTAGTGTAGCTGCAGTACTTGCCTTGGTAGACAGGATGTATGCTACATCAGTAAATGAAGAAAATCAGGTTCGTACAACATTTTGCAACATTTATAATTTAATTGAACATATTTACATTTTACATTTTTGTTATGAGTTTTGAGGCACCACATAATATCAGAATCCAGTATTTTAGATTATTTTTGTATACTATGAGTGTGCAACAAAAAGTGAGAGTAGAAGAAAAATTTTCAGTATGTGTCAAAAGTTTGATTACACTTATTCATAGAAGGATTTGACTGTTTTCACTATTTCCTACATTTACAACATTTAGGACTTCAGAGCTATAAAATAACACAAATAAGATTATGATACGTCAAAAGTCCAAATAAATGAAAATGTGTTTTACATTTTAAGTAAACTATTTTGCTTTTATTAGTTGGGGACATTATCTCCACTTGCCTTCTTAAGGTATTTAGGAATGTAAATTCTGAATGAGTTACAGGTCCTCGCAGGATGTAAAAACTAGACTGCTAAGATAAACCTAAAATACTGTTTGTAATATTTGCGTTGTATTTATATATCACCACAGTAATATTAAAAATCTGTACTTTTGTTGCTATTTTAGCAAATTCTTCTTAAATGTTTGAAACCTAATTTATTTTTTTTTAACTCTTGACTTCACAGTTGGTACCTTCCAGATGTTTAGTCGGTGGGGTAAGTATAAGTAAAAGCTGGATGGCAGAACAGCACATATGTTTAAAAAGAAGTGTAAACAAACCAACACATTTCTCTTTGAACATTGCCACATTAACATATTAACAGAGAGTATCTTAAAGTGGTGACTGAAGAAGGTTGAACTTTTACAACATTTTGATTTATTCAGAATATTATTGAACACCACATAGACATAAAAGACTACTTATAATGAGCTGTAAGGTTCAGCAGTAAAATCAGAATCCAGTAGCTTCATTTATATTTTGTTTTCAAATCATCTCGTCTTAACTGCTGAATCAAACATGTGGCAGACAGTGCTTGACGCAGGATGGACAAGTAATAGGAAAAGAACTAAGAGGAAAAAGCTTAAGACTAGAAAACAATGGAAATAGTCAGTTGTGCAAATCGAGGATGGTGAGCAACTGGTAGAAATACTTCAGCAACCAATCAGAGAACAGGATGCAGGCGAGGAATGGTGAGGAAACTACTGGCAGACAAGTCAGGGAGGTGAGAGTAACAAGTTGTGTAATGACTGAAGAGTTAGGACATGAAAACAGAACAACCAGACTGAATGGAGGAAGATATCAGACATTTTAAATAGTATTTGCAGTATTTGTATTTCATCCAAATAAATTAGAAACAGTCAGTCCATTAATTGTTCTCTTTAACAAATTCTTATGAAATATCTTGACTCCCTTTTCTTTCTTTCTTTTTTGTTTTTACTTCACAGTTGGTGATCGTCTGCATAAAAGTAAGTAAAAATTAAATGGCAGAACAACATCTTTCTCTTCATGCATTTTCAAAAACACAGACGCAAAGCAACACATTTCTGTTTTAACAATGGAACAATGCGGTTTTCGTCCTGGTTGTAGAACACTGGACCAGTGCTCTTTATCCTCTCAGGAATACTTGAGTGTGCATGGGAGTTTGCCTAACCAATCTACATGTGTTTTGTGGACTTGGAGAAGGCATTCGACCGTGTCCCTCTAAGTGTCGTGTGCCTGTGGGGGGTGTTTGGGAGTACGGGGTGTCTGGCCCATTATTACGGGCCATTCGATCCATATGAAACTGCTGCAAAAGCTTGCTCCTCATAGCCGGTAATAAGTCGGTCTCATTCCTGGTGGGTGATGGGCTCCACCAGGGCTCCTTCGTCACCGATTCTGTTCGTAAATTTTATGGACAGAATTTATGGGTGTAGCCAAGTGGCGAAAGGCTTTCACTTGGGTGATGGCCTCCAGATCGCGCTGGAATGGTTCGCAGCCGAGTGTGAAGCGTGGGAATGAGGATTAGCACCTCCAAATCTGAGGCCATGGTCCTCAGCCGGAAAAGGGTGGAGTGCTCACTCTGAGGCAGAGGCCTAAGTGCCCCAAGTGGAGGAGTTTAAGTATCTCAGGGTCTTGTTTACAAGTGACGGGTGAAAGGAGCGGGAGATCAACAGACAGAATCTACACCCTCACCTAGGGCTGGGCGATATGACCCAAAATTCATATCTCGATATTTTTTAGCTGGATGGCGATATAAGATATATATCGCGATTTTTTTTTAAGCCATAAAAGAGAGTTCTTAGTTAAAGCTGTTTCCCAGATGTCACACAGGCACTTTTATTAACATACAGCGTAGATGTACATGAAAAAATTACTCAAAAATAAATTATGAGCATTTATTAAATAATAATGCTCCATAAATAAAAGAAAACAATGTTGTTTTTGTGCATAACAAAGAGCTCACAATTGTGCAGTCAAAATGTAAACTAAAAGACGCTGAGCATAATAACAAAGAGACAGATTTCACAACTGCTCTGTTCCCAACTTCTACTGCGTGACTGACAGCCTGGAGTTTGAAATCCGCTTCGTAACCACGTCTCTTAACAGGTGTCATTTATGGTTCTTATACACACAGAGTACGTATAAGACTCATCTAACTTATATTTATAGTGATATTTACTAAGCCTCTGAATTACTTTTTAGAGTGCAATAGCATCAGTAGTAGTAGTATTTAAAGTATGCGAGCTGTTCAGTAATATTTCATCCATCCATTCATCCATCTTCTTCCGCTTATCCGGGGTCAGGTCGCAGGGGCAGCAGCCTAAGTTAGATGAGTCTGATAAAATCTATGAATATCCTTTTAGTAATTATTTGAGTTTGATAAGTTGAAATAAATGTCTAAAATGTTAACGTATGTGTTTGTGTTAAATTAAGGTATTATTTACATTTATCTCAGACAAAAAATTCAGTATGTGGTTCACAGAATACCTTCTTTGCATGTACTTAATATTTTTGTTTAAAATTGAATCAAAATATTTGAGAAATAGGTATCTATACTCATCAGTATCTTGTACTAAAATCATTAATTATTCAAATCAATATTATTTATTGTCAGCAACTACAACTGAAAAGTGTAAGTAAAACACAATAACGTGGAGTAATTGAGTACCATGAGCCTTTTTCATTGTTTTGTTCATTTTGTTTTTTAAATACTCTGAGCTTTTGTGTTTGCTCTCCTGGTTTGCCATATATTCTTCAAGGATGTAAGGCTTTGAGCTAAAAGGGAAAAGGCTCTTGTCTTTTTAGTGCTTGTTTATTTCGAGTTATTGCCATGTTTATGAAAATTAAATTTTCATTTGGAAAAATGTTAACATGTGGTTATTTTTCATACATGTGTTATGAAACACACAACTACATGTTAGTTTGTCTGATTTTTTAGACTTAGACTAACAGTGAAATACAGGGTGGGCCATTTATATGGATACACTGTAATAAAATGGGAATGGTTGGTGACGTTAGTATATGTGAGGGGGCAAACTCCTCAAGATGGGTGGTGGCCATTTAGAAGTCGGCCATCTTGGATACAACTTTTGTTTTTTCAATAGGAAGAGGGCCATGTGACACATCAAACTTATTGGTAATGTCACAAGAAAATCAATGGTGTGCTTGGTTTCAACGTAACTTTATTCTTTCATGAGTTATTTACATATATATATATATGTATATATATACACACACACTCTTTTTTTTTCAAAGCATGAATTTAAATTTCTGGGCAAGGATACAGTTCCAACATTAATATTCAAAGTTGTATCTTTTTGTGATTTTAATTATGGTTTTAAATGACTCACTCATTTTAAACACTTGTAATGGGCTCTAAGTCAGTGTGTAAAATGTTGCATTTTTAAAAACTTTACATTTTAACAAGTTCATAATAATAAAGATTTGTTGTAATGTCTTTATTTCTTCTCTTTGTTTATCTAGAACATTTTTCCTCAGAAGCCCAGCAGTGTGCTATGGCTTCACAAGGTAAGTGAAACACTAAACAGAACAGAAACAAAGATGTGTGTTTTGTGTAAATACAGTAAGCGACAGTGGAAACATTTTTACAGAAACCTCTGCACTAACCTTCCATCCCCAAAAAGTGCTGCAACTCACGCCTGGATGACTGCACTGAGAACATCACAATCGTTTTGATTTTTGAGTGGATGGGTTTTAGCTGTTCCCCAGCCCACTGTCACTCCAGATGCACGACTGTGGCGCGGTCAACATACTTTACCTTAACTGATATTGGTCAACATACTTTACCTTAACTGATATTGGTCAACATACTTTACCTTGAAGATATTGTGAGGAATGCCAGGGTAAGCTATGGTCATTTTAACCCCTAAATAACCAGCCACAGGAGTGTCTTGTGTAAGACTGAGAATTTCAGAGCAAAACATCTTTTGTATTTCCATGCTGCAGTCATCTTGCATGGACACATACGGCAGAGTCCATTTAACAAAAGAGTGTTGAGTCTACAGAAATAACCCCATCCTGTCTCTGCAGTCATTTACCTTAACTGAGACAGATTTAATCACAGAGTGATTATGCAGTGCCTCTGGGGAAAAATACCTCACCATATTTATTAAGGTGCAAAAAGATGGATGAGATTTCAGTAATAAGCTGTTATTAGTGTAGTTTAAGACAGACGACAGTCACAATATATAAAAATCAAGGACAAGGCACCCTATATATCAATACATTTTTGGAGTTGAGCAAATTATTATTCTATATTCTAGCTACTGCATGTAGAAATTGTTACAGCAATCTTGAGAATACGTGACATATACAGTAACCTACAACAGCAAATGAGCAATGTTGAGCTGTTAAGCTGCTGCTGGTGGTAGCAGTTGCTTCTACTTTATGCCTTTTTTGACAGAAGATCCACTTTTCTCCTGCTGAATAATTTATTAGTCTAATATTGTAATAAGATAAGATAACTCTTTATTGTCACTGCACAGTCATACATAGTACAGTAGTACAATGAAATTGGAAAACTGTCCTACGTCGGCACTACATATAACACAACACACGACACGATACGACACATCACATTGCAACACAAACAACACAACACAGTATATTAACTTAGTAATAATAAAAAAAAAAGAATAAGTGTATGTGTATTGCACACTGTTATTATTGCACATTAATTATTATTGCACCTTGTTATAAATATAAATATTATTATTGTTATTGTTTTTACCGTTGTTACCTCCCCCCCAAAGAAGTCCAGGGAGGTAGCCAATCAGGTCAGCTATTTGCATTAATTAGGGCTGTTGTCCTGTTGTAAAAGCTGTCCTTGAGTCTGTTTGTTCGGGACCTCAGCAGCCTGAACCTCCTGCCAGACGGCAGCAGCTTAAACACCCGGTGTCCTGGGTGTTTACAGTCCCGTAGGATGCTGCGTGCCCTCTTGAGACAGCGAGTGCTGTACAGGTCCTTCAGGGAGGGAAGAGGATGTCCAATGATTTTTTGGGCCATATTAATGACCCTCTGGAGTGCCTTTCTGTGTGTTGTGGTGCAGCTGGAAAACCATACACCGATGCAATATGTCAGCACACTTTCAGTGGAGCAGCGGTAGAAGACGGTCAGCAGCTCCTTCTTCAGGTCCATTTTTCTGAGGATTCTCAGAAAGTGGAGACGCTGTTGGCCCTTCTTTAAAACCGCAGAGGTGTTAGAGCTCCATTGGAGGTCTGTGTCTATGTGCACACCCAGAAACTTGAAACTGGAGACCCTTTCCACGCACTCCCCGTTGATGCTGACAGGCTGCAGCTCAGACTTCCTCCTTCTGAAGACAACTTTTTCTTGGTGGTATTGAGGTCCAGGTTGTTATCTACACACCAATCTGCTAGCCTCTGAACTTCAGCTCTGTACACCGTCTCATCTCCCCCAGAGATGAGCCCCACCACGGTGGTATCATCTGCAAACTTGATGCGTTGTCTGGGTGGGTACTAACACAGTCATGTGTGTACAGAGTGTACAGTAGGGGACTCAGTACACAGCCTTGTGGAGAGCCAGTGTTGAGGCTGAGGGCTGAGGAAAGATGAGGCCCCACTCTAACTCTCTGTACACGGTCTAAGAGGAAGTCTCTGATCCAGCAGCAGGTGGTAGAAGGAAGTCCGATTTCCAGCAGTTTAACTATTAGTCTGTCCGGGAGTATCGTATTGAAAGCAGAGCTAAAGTCAACAAAGAGCAGCCTGGCGTAACGGCCCTGCACTTCCAGGTGAGAGATGGTGGTGTGGAGCGTTGTAGCAATGGCATCTTCAGTTGATCTGTTAGCTCTGTATGCAAACTGGAGAGGGTCGAGTGTGGGTGGCAGGCAGGACATGATGTGACGTCGAACCAGTTTCTCAAAGCACTTCATTATAACAGGTGTTAGAGCAACTGGTCGGTAGTCGTTGAGGCTGCTAATGTTAGTACGCTTTGGCAGTAGGACAATTGTGGCTGACTTTAGGCATGGTGGGATGCAGGACTGGGACAGTGAAGTTTTGAAGATCTTAGTGAAGATCCCAGCCAGCTGGTCTGCACACTCTTTTAGGACCCTTAATAATAAAACAATAATAATAAAATAATAAAACAGATAAAAGCGAGGATTTACTGTTAATAAGTTTTGTTTGCTTTAGTGTCTTCTGATCTCTTGGATTTAGCATATTGGCCACATATTTTTATTATAAAGCATGAGAACAAGACCTTATATAACATCATTTCGTCAGTATTCATCTGATCAGGTTGATTACTTTCAAAAGTTATTCATTAAAATCCTACTAACTGTTCAATTCATAATGTCTAATGCTGGGGTGTGTGGTTTTCTCAGTTTTTAGGCTGTTGTAAATACACAGTTTGTCACATGAATTGGTTAGTCATATACACTTTATGTTGTCTCATCTAGCATCATAATCAGGTTTTGTTTTTATTTCATCTTAGATTTTCCAGCTGCTGTGCCTGAGCAGCCACCCAGAGACCCTTTGCTGCAGTTAGTCTCCCTGCAGGAGGCGTCTGGCTGCTGGCTGCTTGATCCAGCTCTGGCTGCTGCACTGGGAAAGACCGACGAGGAGGTGGAAAAGTCAAAGCCTGAAAAGGTGGGCTGTTGCTTTGGCTGTTGAAATAGTAACACAAATGTAAGATACTGTATAACAGATTCCATAGCATGATCTGAATGAAAACTGGAATTACAACACAACATAAAACAAATGGAAATAAAGTCAGACTAACTGTAGGCCTTCTTGCTGCATGAAAATAAGCATCTGTATATCAGACACTCACACTCATGAGCAACCACTGAGCTGCACTAAAGTCTGATATTGTCCAGGAACCACAAAGCAGCAGAAATCATTTTCATCATCAAAAGTTCTTAAAGTCTATCACCGTCTTATTTTACATTTATATTATTCTATTATTTGCAGAAATTAAGATGATAATTTTCCTGTTTCCTGTTTTATCTGATTGTCTTTCACTTGATGAATTAGGCCAGCAGTGAAGTGTGGGCCACCATCCTGGCTCTGATCTGGCTTCATGGTTTCAAGATGGATGCAAAGGATGAGTGGGAGCTTCTGGCTGTGAAGGCAGCCTCATGGCTCCAAGCTCACAAAGGTAGTAATCATCACAATGAAAATAAAATGATATAGTCAGCTTTTTCCCCCATATCAATTTCTATAATCATTGTGTGTTTTGTGTTTTTAGCATTGTGTGTGTCAGAGTGTGTGGATGCTGGAAATGTCCTGCTGGGTTGCAGCGTGAAGAAAGAAGCTCTGGGACTCTGAGGGTTTTCTTAAAGTGACTTCACCTTCAGCACTGTTAAGCAGAAGGATACTGACTTACACTATACTGTGTTGCTGTCTTTAGTCTGACCCTTTAATTGTTATAAAATCATTATTTTCCTTGAATCCAAATTGGTATTTAACATTGGATTTAACACTGTAACACGTGTCTGCAGAATTATCTGAATACTCCAAACACACTTTCTGACATCTACTGTAGAAGCTCAGTCAGAAGGTGTTTTCATTCTTTCTCTTCCACTAGATGTGATTGACTTGTTTCATTCTCACTAACATAACCTCCTGTCAAATGTTGCTGACTCAACACTAATAAAACACATGATTTGGTAACACAGACTTGTTTCTCTGCATTAAAGTCTTTAATTCAATTCAATTCAATTTTATTTATATAGCACCAAATCACAAAAACAGTCGCCTCAAGGGGCTTTATATTGTACGGTAGATTGTACAATGATACGATCTACTGTACAATTTAAAGGAGAGTTTCAGTATGTGTTTTTCTGGATGAACACTTCCTTTTCTCTTTAAATGGTGGCATTTAGAGGTGAACTCTTCACTTGGTCTTGTAGCCAGTAACTTCTGAATTGCTCTTTGTCTGGTCTCTCACCTAGGACTTATTTGCCCCTGCAAAGTCCCCCACCACGATACAGTAGTGATTCATCGAGGGTGATAGATAAAAATCTGTATATCTGGTTGTAAATGCTACTTTAGAGTGTGAGCTTCTAGCTGCAAAGGCTGAGTGTACAAAATGGAAGTAAAAACAAAAGTAAGTGTTCAGTTTGTGATGGTTATGCTGAGTTGCTACAGTTGGTCAGTTAAGATTAATGCCTGTTTAATTGTGTGTGTGTGTGTGTGTGTGTGTGTGTGTGTGTGTGTGTGTGTGTGTGTGTGTGTGTGTGTGTGTGTGTGTGTACGGGTTCGTACTATCCTGGTGGGGACCAAAATCTGACTTTTACTATCCTGGTGGGGACTTTCTGCACCGTGGGGACCAAAATCCAGGTCCCCTCGGGGTTGAAAGCAATTTTCACACTCAAAATGCGGTTTTACTGTCAGGGTTACAATTAGGTTATGGTTAGGTTTAGGGTAAGGGTTAGGCATTCATTTTTAATGGTTAGGGTTAGGGTAAGGGGCTAGGGAAAGCATTATGTCAATGGGATGTCCCCACGAAGATAGCAAACCAGACATGTGTGTGTGTGTGTGTGTGTGTGTGTGTGTAAACAGATTTGCTACATCATTGCATCATCCTAGTGCCTGTATACAGACAGTTTGGTAAAGGGCATCTGAAGTTATGCTTCATATTCCATATAATGAAGCAACTGACATGTGGTCTCTGGGGCTGGTAGCTGTTACAGGGGTGCCACTCTACCCTGGGAATATGGATTATGATGTTTTGAAATTCATCATACATACTCAGGGTCAGCCATCAGATTATATACTAGACTCTGGCATGAGAACTGAATATTATTTCATAAAAGACAACTACAGCGAACAGTGCTGGACATTTAAGACTGGAAAACAATTTCAATATGAGACAGGATTCTAATCCCAGGAAACTCGATATATAGAAACCTCAGCGCCTTGATGACCTGAACAGGTTAGAACAGGAACTGAAAGTGGCCAACATTTATTTATCAGCTAATTAAACAGATGTTGGCTTTGGATGCTGAGGCTGAAGAAGTCACTTGGATTTGTGACGAAACGTTAATCCCACTGAAAATGCTACTTCCACATGAACAGAATCAACTTTTTGGGATTCTGTGCTTAAGTACAGATACTAGTGCTCAAAATACTCCAGTAAAGGTTGAGGTAATGATCCAACTTCTTTATTCAAGTAAAAGCAAAGAAGCAGAGACTCTAAAATGTACTAAAAGTAAGAAAATAAACAAGTAGCTCTTTGGGGGACGTTTCTACCACTTATTTTTCTCCAAAGCTAACTGAACCTTGTGCTATATTAATGTAATAATAAAATCATATAAATTAATGGGATTACAAGCTTGACTTCAGTCTAAATTTTAATTCTACTAAATGTGTTCAGCTTGAATCAGTAAAATAAAACAGGAGCAGATGAAAAGTACAATTAAAAAAATCTAAATTTTCTGTTGCCTACATTGTAGAGGGTGAGTTTGCCTCTAAACAGGAAAATGAGTAGGGCAGAGGTTACAGTGGGATTCATGAGGTGGGGAACCCTACAATCAGCAGTGTTGGGCAAGTTACATTGAAAAAGTAATTAGTTATAGTTACTAGTTACTTCTTCAAAAAAGTAACTGAGTTAGTAACTGAGTTACAATATTCTAAAAGTAATTAACTTCTTGAAAAGTAACTATTGCGTTACTTTTTGGCCATTTTTAACTACTTTTGATTTTCCCTCCACATTTTACCTTTAAAAACGATTTACTTTGCCTTGTTTGGTATCATTCTTTTCAGCACAACCTCATGTGTCTGAATTTACAGTTATGTTTTCATTTTGACATACTGTATTAACACAATTGATCTAAAATCAGACAAAAAACATAAAATCAGAGTAGAAAAAGTTATATTTTTTACTGTAACAACCACAAACATGTTTAATGAATCATATTTCATAACTTTGAATGCAAATATTAATTGTCAATTTTAAAATCCTATGCACAACTTTTGCAAACAACAAAGTTATTTGCATCCATTTACCTTTTACCCTTTTTTAAATAACCATTTCAAACTATTTACAGAACAATCAGCTGTTCTTAAGATGTCACACAAATTATTTGTGCCACTCCAAAAAAATAATTTCTGTCCACTATAAAGGAGAACATCACAGCCTGATACCTGCAGGTCTGACAGCAGCAGGTGTATCACTCCTGTTTCTACCTGGAGACAGCAGTCGCCTCATTGTTCTGACACACAACACAAAACTATCCAGAACACGACACACTGACTACACAAGACAACACATTAACTACACACTCCAAACACGCTAAACGTCACAAATCTCTCACATCTCAAAACTCGCTCTCTCGCCGTCACTCTTAAAACTTCCCCTTTTTTGTTTAGATTTTTTGCTCATAAGCAGAGAGTGCTTGCTAGCTCTGTCCTTAGACAGTAAACGTGACGAAACTATTGAGGAAAAAACGCTGCGTATATATTGTTTATCATGACTCTGGTTTTACGTGGCCTATCAACACAATTTAAAAACTGGTATATATCACCTTGTTGCTTTGTCTTTAAGTGGTCATGTGATTGGCTTACCACGACTACTTTATTCTTCCTCAGTCAAACAGCAGCACTCGTGTGATTGTTTTGCCTCCTTAGCTCCAGGTGTTGTGCTAGACAGTGATCGTGATTACCGCGGGAGCGCGCGCAGCTGCTTGAGGCCTTGTGAATTGTTTCTTGTTTCCTGTTTTATTGTGAAGGTCCGTGTCTCATGTGAGTGAATTCAGTTTTGCTTCCCCTGTCTCTCTTGTCAATTACTTCCAGCTGTGTTCCCCACCTGTGTGTAATCTCCCTGTGTTCTTCTGTGTGTATTTAAGTCGTGTCTATTCATGTACTAGTTGCTGTTCTGTCTGTAAGTCTCCTGTGTATTCTCTGTGTTTTCCCTGCCATCCACCTTCTTCTGCCTCTGCTCACCTTCCTTCATGTTCATGTTTGCTGTTTAGTAGTTTAGTTTTTCCCAGTTTAGATTATCTTTAGTTCCGTTTTGCCATTTTTCACTTTGTGCTTGTACTTTACAATAAACCACCTTCATCTCAGCGAGTGCCTGCGCGTGGTTCCTGAGTGATTTTCTCCACACGGCTCATCCCCTTGGCTGTGACAGGAAATCAGAATGTGCAGAGAATTAGTAAGGATGAAAAAAGGGCAACTATGAAGAGTGGAGAGGTGCCTGGTCCAAACGACACACCTGTGGAGGTATGGAGGTGTGTAGGAGAGAGGGCGGTGGACTTTTTAAGCAGGTTGTTTAACTCAATCTTGGGCAGTGAGAGAACGCCTTAGGAATGAGGATGTGTACTGGTGCCAACTTTCAAGGGGAGGAAGAAACTGTTGACGAGGTGCCAAAGCATGTGTAGTGTCTGTCTTATCTTCTGATGGTTCTTACTTTATCTTATAATTAAAATAACCATACTTGGGATGGGCAGGCGATTGTTTTCATGTGTCTGTTCATTAGAAACAACAATGGTAAAACCATCATCTACCTCCGCTGACTTGTTTATTTCTCACATAAACATTTCACATTAAAGACGGGTAGAGTTTGGTGTCATCAACATAACAGAGAAAATTGATATTAAATGTGTAGGAGAGATGACCAGTTGGAAGTAGCCAGATAAGAAATGGTAGAGGTCCCTGAGGACACCAGTAGGAAGTGGAAATACCTGGAATTTAATATTTTTGAGTTGAATTAACTGAGTGCAACTGAAGAGAGGACGAACTAGTTCAGGTGTGTGTCAGTAATATCAAGTAAGGTTTGTTATACCTGCATCATTTATATTGTGAAAGCTCTAATTTTGATAACAGAGTTAATGGCATATTTCAACTCTGAAGCAAGTTTTCACATTTGATTTTGATTTTAATCCTCTGTAGACCGCTATCTTCAATCATGTTATCATTGTGAGTCTTAACCAAGTGGTGGATTAGCCTCCACCTCTGAAAAGGATAGAGTGGAGTGAAAAACAGAAAAGTCAGTGATGTACTAATGTAGCAAAAATAGGAAACATTACAACTGTAAATGTTTTCTTCCTTGTCTGCAGATTAACAGTCCACAGGTTGGATGCTCGCACTCTGATTCGTTCCCTGAAGATGAAGGAGAGAGAGCTCAGAGGACAGCAAGATGGAGGAGTGAAGGAGAAGGTGGTGCAGCTCAGTGTCCAATCAGGAGTGAGCAGTTCTTTCACTGCCTTCATTGCTGTCAACAAAGACAACGGAGAGGCGATCCAAGGACCTCTGCACCGCAGACATATTCTACCACCCTGTGAGGTTTGTTTAAAGCAAAAAAAGCAATACCATGAAACTGTTAATAGCAGGATGTCAGAGTCAATAGAGAGGACTCAGAAGAGCAACTTAAAATCAAACTATTCATGTAGTAGGTGTTTCTTTGCCAATGTCTTTTCCCTGCATTAGAAAGTAATAAGCCAAATGGAAGTACAACACACATCTATGCATTTCTATAAAAACTGACCTGCCCTGAACTCATACTCTCTCTCTCTCTTTGTTTTTCCTTAAAGTGATGGCTGTCCATTCTTCCTTTAAAAGGTGTAAATATAAACCTGAATGAATGGGAGTAGAAACTGTGTGTGCATGAAGACATGCTTGTGTCGCTGAGATTTAACAGATTTATACATGTAGCAGAGTGATAATCATATATAATAATCATTGAATAGTAATAATATTATTGAACAGGTTAAACATTTAGATATTACAAAAAGTTGCAAAAAATAATACACACAGCTGTGAAGTCAGCTGCACATGAATAACATCAGTACAATGACAACTTTAATCAGAGTGAGTTCAGAAGATCCAAAAGGGAGACACTAAAAACAAGCTAGTGAAAGCAAAAAGTGACTTTGAAAAATTTATTTCAAGGAATTAAAACACTGATAGGAAAAAACTAAACATGAGAAGAATGGCAATCCTGCAGCGACCAATCAAAGAAGATTGTAATGGCTGCATTGTAAAGAAGTGAGTGAAGAAAGCTGAATTTTTTTTAGTTTTTCTGAGATATGCAGAGTTTTAACGAACAATTTGAACATTATTATTCATTTACATTATTTGTTCTCAACAGATTTGGGCAGTAATGCGTTACAAGTAACGTGTTACTGTAATCTGATTACAGGCACCTGCCCTGGTGGCCATTCTTTCAGTGGGCATTTCTCAACAACAACTACAAACACTAGTGAAGTGAATGGGCATTTAATTAAAAAATGAAACATTTAATTCAATAATTAATGGCATATTTAATTAATTCATTTTGTCACTCCCATTGACTGTAGAAAACCTGCTGCTGTTTTTAAAGTTTCCATGTTACCAGGATGTAGAGGGCTCTGAAGATTTAAACAGTTTTAGATCCATTACACTCACAGTCTTATGTTAAAATCTCAAAGGACAGCATTATATTTTTGATATTAACAGTAACTCTGTAACTTCTGTGGAGTGTGCAGATGATCTCATCGCTGTCTAAAAATGGATTAAAAAAAAACATAAGCAGTGCTGAATCCTTCAATAACACAGACTATTAAGAGTATTAGGTGTGTAGCATCGCTAACTAGCTAGCAACAAGCCTTGAACACAGTGCGTATGCTAGCGGCTAATCTAACTAACGAATTAGCAACAGAGTGATTTTAGAACTATAAGATGATAAGCTGTGTGTCTTTTTTTTTTTTTTTTTTTATAACAGTGACATGGTTGTATTTACCTTAAACGAGTTGTCAGTCGTGGTAAACCAGCAAAAGAACTCGAGCAATTGGGCTACGTAAAAAGTGTAGGGGGGGCGTGTTTGCGGTCATGTCCAGCGGGTGTGTGGGCGGAAGCGTTACACAGTCGCTCCACCTCAAGTCACTACTGCGCAGACTCTGGCTCCAAATTTGCAAGATGGCAGCCTCCACAAGCGGGGTATTTTGGCTCCATTTTTCCACGATGGGAGGAGGCGGTGTCGCGTCGTCCATCTTTTCTACAGTCAATGTTCTGTACCTTCAGGCTGAAGAAGAAGCAGCGCAACTGAGAATATGGATCAGCGAGAGAAGAGCCAGGATGAAGATGAGGGAGAGGAGACGTGCCTTCATGGCGTGCCTTCTTGACTCGGTACATTTAAAAAAAAAAAAAAAAAAAAAAAAAAAAAAAATCATTAATAGCGTGGTGTTTCTATGCATGTATTCCAACATCTAGAGAAAAGGTTGCATTTGCTGTGTATAATATCATACGGTGGTAGATCAATACTATATAAAGCCTATACAGTTTAACAAAAGTACCACTGTAGTACTAATACAAGCATTGCTCTCTAAAGACAAGCGTGATGTCAAGTAACTTAATAACACAAGCAGACCATTTCTATGTCATGCAAATGGTGAGAAATATACAGTTAAGAAAGGCATCGAAGTTCATACTGTCGTTTAATCACAAATTTAAGTAAACATGACATATACTAAAAATAACTAAATAATTCACTAACTATTCAATAGATGTATAAAAAAAAAATAAAAAAAAAAACCTCATTCATATCTGTTTAAATACTTTAAGTGTATTTTTTCTTTTTGAAAAACAGGAAAAAAGCCCAGCCAAAATGTACACACAAATAAATTACAGTGTCCCCATCCTGTCAATATTCTTTGCTGGAGCTGACCTCAAACCAGCCTTCAGACTGTCAAGACCAAGCATCAACATGCTTGTGCAAATGCTCCCCCGGGAAAAACAACACGGTTGGAACCACGAAATTGAGGTGCTTGTAACCATTTACTGGCTGGCCTGTGGAGTGTCATACAGAGTGACAGCAGACATCTTTTCCATGCCGGTGGCAACAGTGTGCAGGATTGTTCACAGTGTCATTGAGGAAATGATAACCATTCTGCACCGAGTGATTCATTTCCCCAAGGCAGAAGAGATGGAGGAGGTTGGGGCAGGCTTTGCACGCCTCGCCGGCAATGAAGCATTCCGTTGCACAGCTGGTGCAATTGATGGATGCCACATCCGAATTCTTCCACCAGGGGAACCACATAAGGGGTCCTACATCAATAGGAAACTGTTCCCCTCTATTGTGCTGCAGGGCATCTGTGACCCCAGAGGTACATTCCTAGATGTGTACATTGGTAATTCCGGATCTGTGCATGATGTACGTGTGCTGCGAAGATCCCCAATGTACAAACAGGCCCTGTATCCACCAGCAGGATTTTTCCTCTTGGGAGATGGAGGATACCCATGCCTTCAGCATCCCATGGCAATAATGACTCCATATCGCCAGCTTGTGTCCAGTAAGAACATAATTCCTTTTTCATTACACCTACAAACACGTGTACTGCTACATCTTTTACTGTGAAGCATGCAGAGCTTTAACAGACAAATGCAATATTATATTTCTACCTATTACACTAATTGAAATTTACTAAGAACTGAATAAAAGTTTTTTTTTTTTTTCCTTTAAAGCTCAAGTTGAAGAAAGGTTCAATCGGCACCACGCGAAGGCCAGGAACATCATAGAGTGAACCTTTGGAATCCTCAAAACACGCTGGCGCTCCATCTTCCTCCGAGCCCTTGAGATTCGGCCTCTGTTTGCTCCAAAAGTTGTGGGGGCCTGCTGCATCCTCCACAATATCTGTGTGGCAACAAATGACGTCCACCAAGAAGATGGAGAGGAGGAGGCACAACCAGGAGTAGAAGCCGAAACAGAAGGCACAGAAGCAGACATGGAGCTTTCAGGAGCTTGTATCCAAGCCAGGCTTGCTGCACAAGTGTCTGCTCCTGAACAGCTGCCTGCATGTCTGTTTGAACATGACTACATCTAGGTAAAGGTTTCAATTGCAAGATGTAGTCATGCTGAAGCAGATATGTAGGCAGCTAAGGCCACAGGAAAAGGGCTCCTGTTGGTCAAAAAAAATTTCATTTCAAATTACATTTTTTTCCTAATTAGTGTTAGTCATTAGCAAAATTACATTAATTATTTTAAATGCATCTTTATCTGTTCAAATTGTAAATAGTGTGCAGTAGTTTTCTTTTTATGCATATTTCTTATAAACCTTGTGTGTTCATGTATAGGTTGAATCCAATGTTAAATGTTATTGTAAAGGTTATACTGTTTAAATTATGTTTTACTTTAACTAAAGAGATTTCCCTGTTACACATGCACCAAAAACCTGACTTCATTTTTGGCATATAAACTTCTTTATTTACAATTTATCGACAAGCTTCTCAAATAGTAAGAGGTATCGCTCTGCCCTTTCAGTGGCTGCCCTCTCCCTCTCTTCCTCCCTAGCCAGAGCCTGTCTCTCTCTCTCTCCCTCTCTTTCCGCCTGGTCTCTCAGAAACTGCAGTACAGCCTGGCTGTCCCTGGATCTCTTCCTCTGGCTGTTGCTGGGCACTTCGGCAGAAGAGGGCGAGGCCGGCGCGCTGACTGCGCCACCTGTAGTGGACGTCAGATTTGCTGCCACTACCAGGGGTGGACTGATTGAGTGTTTCCCCGGCAGCACAGTGTTCATCATACTATACCACTGCCAGGTGGCGGCAGTCGGGCTACCTTCCTCTACCCCCTTGCCTGTGGGTGGGTCCCTAAGCTCCTGAAAATATGTATTAATTGCTATATTATCACAGTTACACTTACTGTATTATTAAATTGCAAAGTAAATTTTATTACAAAAAAACAGAACCTTACATTTAAGGAACGGTAAACAAGTATTTGTTAGAGCAATCTAAGGAATCAGATAGGAACAGGTACATTACCTTGTATTTCGCCTTCAGATTATTCCATTTTTTTATTTTTTATTTTTTGCCTGCTTGGCTGTTATGGCCAGGCCGGAAGCGCTAACAAAGTCCCTGAGGGAAAAGAATGTGGCACTGTCACTTCAATAGCTAGTTATCATAAGATGTGTTCCTCTAACAGCAAAACCAGTCAAAATCAGTACTTACTCCCATCCAGTCTTACAGGAGTGTCGCCTCCCTGTAGGCTGTCATTTGACGCCACCGCTGGCGCTGGTCTGAAGGACGCGACTGCACGGTGACAGGCTGCGCGACCTTCGCGCAAATAGCCTGGTGGGAAACGATGATAGCATTGCAGTAGACTCACCGAAAAACAAGCTGGTCTGGCTTATGGCGTCAGTCTGGGGGTGACTCCGGAGTACAAAAAACTAGGGGCAGCGCCTTCACTCAGGTGTAACAGTGGTTAGAGCTCAGGTCAGGGAAACAAGTTTGTAACATCGGGACGTAAATAACCGCTTCAGCTCGTCGTGGCGTGGATGTCACTAGAAGCCGCGGCGCATTCTGGGAAATGTCATTTACTTGAACGTCATTGACTATGACGTAGTATGCATCGGTTGGTGTACGTTTGCTTTAAAACATGGGTGTTGTAACCAATGACTGTATCAGTGGTCACTCCTGGCCTTCCACACCTCACTGCCATGATTGTTTGTGTAGTTATTGGATTCTAAAACTACTAGAATAGAATAGAAAACACATAAGATGCAGTCTCTGTTTTTTCTTCACCTTATTGATTTGAACTGAACTGAAATAAATCCGTTCTTTTCTGTATGGCAATGACCAGGACCTGTCCCAGCTGTCTCTGGTGGATTCAGTATTGTCTCCAATGTTTCTGATAACTTCCAGTTTGGGAAGTTTCCCATGCAGGTGAGGAATGCAATGAATGACAGACTACCCCTCCTTGATTTAGGACCCATGCCAAACACTGAGTAAAGAGTTCCTTGCATTAAACCTGCACAGCTGTTTTCACATTTATAACAAATCACCCAAGTGACCGGCCGTGATCGTATAGTTAGTGCTCTGAGTTGTTGCCTAAACAACCCCTCTTCAAATCTGAGTTACAGCAGAGAGAATATGGCACTGAAGCAATGACGACAGCTTTAATAACCTATTTCATCTTCAATTATTCTTGTATGAAATTCTCTTAAAGTAGCAACTGAATTTCAACCAACTCAGCTAGCTCTGCATATTTTATTTCCTCTGTTAAAATAAAACGTGGCGGAGCCCAGCTGTAATTGTACCTTGCATTAATATGGTGTATTATTGATGGTGACACAGCACTGCTTAGCATGTCGTCCTGAATCTCACAGGTGTGCCGATGACCTGTGCAGTATATGAGGCACTAAAATCCTGGTGGATTTCTGGGATACGAACAGGAGGGAGTCATGTGAGCTCTATCAATATTGCACCACTTACGTCTCAGACCTGTATTTATGTATTTATGCACTGAAATCGCGCTGTAATATCCAGTTAGCTGTCCACATTTGTACTGGTCTCTAATAGCAGCCAAATTATAAGAGCTTTCATTAGTGATGGTGAAATGAAGCCTTGTGATGAACTGAAGCTTTCCAGCCAACTGGTCGACTCACGGTTCGAAGCATTGTGATGATTCATTGGCTCTACTGCGCCATCAAGTGGACGATTAAAGTCAAATAGGCTCAGTGATTATAATGATGTGATGTGTAAACCTCTAAACTTAATAAATTGTTTTCATGGTTATTTATCCCGAATATTGTCTCAGTATGTCTGATACAAAAGAGAAAGTGGAAACTATCAGGACAGAGTTTTGGTATGATTGTGTAACTGTGTAATCATGCTTATGTACATCTGAATAATGACACAAACTAGTGTGTGGTGCTTCACTTTTTAATAAACTAAAAGACAGAAATCAGATTATAAGATCTGTGGTGTTGTTGATTTATATTATGGTACTTATCATTTGTGATATTTATTACTGTGTGCATACTTTATTAGGAGAGATGAGATCTAAATGTTGCCAGACAGGGGAAATCTTCTCTTCCTTGCTGGTTCCTTCGAAGAAGAAATGCTCAAGTAAGTATGTAACTGGGACGTAATCCAATTCCACAACACAATGTGATGGGAATCAGCTGTGTTTTGCTGCCCAATTTATTTAGAATCTGGTGCAAACCGGCGAGCCAGTTCCTGAATCAGTCACGTGGTACGGACTGCCCGCGAGGCCTCGAACATCACTGCATACGTAATCAAAGCAAGCCTCGATACGTGCTTTACAAAACTACCCCGAGATTACCGACACACGCTTCAAAGCTTCAACATACAGGAGACATCACTACTGCACACAGCCTTCACACGACAACAGGTGCACCACACTGCTAAGTGTGTTTTGTGTTTAGAGTTTTGGTAAATGGGAGACTGAGCTTTGCAAATGGTGTCCTAACCAGATGAATAGTGTTTAAGATTTTGGCAACTGTGGGATTGATTTGATGAAAGAGTTTTCATAGTTGACAGTTTAGTTTTTACAATGGGGTTTAGTGTTTTAGCAATTCAGAAAAACTGTAATACATCTGTGCTTTTCCCAGCAACTGAGGCTTTTACCCTGCATAGTTTAAGGTATGATAAAGCACTGACCTTATACATGGCACAAAATACACATTTTAGCTGGGAGCTGGACATTCACAGGGGAAAGGCCCCATTGTACAACAACAACAATAGTAGTAATAATAATAATAAGAAGAAGAAATTATTAGTCAGGCAAGTATATCATATACCAAACATGCTTCAAAACTAATGAAATTTTTTGCATTCTTCACATCAGGTCAAAATTTACTTTTTTTTAAAAAGTCACTGGCACTGCGGAAATGGATCTACAGCACCACTTAAGAAATTTTAATGAACTTCTAACAACTTATTTACAGCTTGAAATACGTGTATGACATTTATTACACACAGATTCAGTGAACCCAATCCAAAGAGGAAGTCTGGAAGTCCGCCATTTTGAATGTAAAATGACATTTTGGCACAGTTTTAGTGTTTTCCAGTCATCGCTGGTTTACACATTCGCCTGCAAAGTGAGAGGTCACTGGTTAAATTCCATTTGGTTACTTCAGGAACTTTTTGGGGTTACTTCAGAAAGGGACATCTTCGTCAAAGCCATGTTTGTGGTGGAATTTTGATCATTTACAACTGGACATAAGATTTTCATCTCTAAAAATGTATTTTGTCCAGTGTTCAAACTTCACATGTTTGATGACAGTCTGGCGACGACTACATGTCAATATCTGGTCACACATGGTGCCACAGTTCTCATATAACATTTTAATCAAGACTACCCCACTGTGATTGAAGTATTTCTTGCAAAACAATCATAACCAAACAAAACCTTTCATGTACTGTAAATGAACAGTAGGACAAAAAGATTACTAGTCATTGTGGAAAGCACGATGAATGTTTTTGTTTACATCGTTGGAACAAGGAAAAATTCCCCCACCACAAAAAGACAGAAATACTCATGAAAGCAACCTGTAGTGCAAACACGAGGCCAGAATTTATTACTTCCTGCACTAGAAACCTGCCGATGTTCCTGATATGAATAGATCACCAGTCTTCCTTGTCTTTATCTTATTATCTCCTGTTGAGATGTTGCAGCAGAAAATGCAGCCTGGCCTGTTGAAACACTATTTTTTTTCAGTGTTTCAACTGAAAAAATAGAATGCTTTTGATCCAAAGTAGAATGCCTTTGATCCTTTGTTATGTCATATTCTTGCTGAGAGACAAAAACCCTTAAGTAGGGGCTTTGCTCTGTTAAACTTTAGTGCTTAACGGACCTTGACCTGACAGCAACAAAAACCCTTTTGGAGAGTTTTGAGAGAATTTCACGTTTCTCAGCAATTCACCGACCAAGCCGACAAATTTCACCATGTCAGCTAACCCATCCTTCTGCTCAAATGAGCTTGAAATAGTTAAAGGGAGCATTTTGGGAAACCACTACAAGGTAGAGGCTTTCCTCGGAGAAGGGGGCTTTGGTATTGTAGCCAAATGTCGTGATACCATGACCAACCGAGCTGTGGCTATTAAAGTGAACAAGAGCCGCCCTGATATTCTGCAACAGGCAAAACTGGAAATTTTCATCCTGGAGCAGCTGCGAAGGTTGGATCCAGATGCCGCCAACATTGTTCAATGGAACGGCTTTTTTCACGACGGAGAGCGGGTTTGCCTAAAGTTCGAACTCCTAGATCAATGCTTGTGGGACTACATACGGGACCGGAAAAACCAGGGTCTCCCCATAAGCGAAGTCAGGCCAATTTTAGGTCAGCTCACAAATGCTCTGTCCCACCTGGGTTCTGTGGGAATAGTGCACGCTGACCTCAAACCTGGAAACATCATGGTTGTAAACCGCCATGAGTCTCCCATCAAAGTCAAACTTATTGACTTTGGCCTCGCATGTCCTGCGTCTGCAGTGATGCCTGGTGACCGTGTGGGGACGGTTGGTTATTGTGCACCTGAGGTTATGCTTGGCCTTCCTTACAATGAAGCAATTGACATGTGGTCTCTGGGGCTGGTAGCTGTGGAGCTTGCTACAGGGGTGCCACTCTACCCTGGAAATGAAGACTATGATGTTTTGAAATTCATCATAGAGACTCAGGGTCAGCCACCAGATCATGTTCTAGACTCTGGCGTGTACACTGAAGATTATTTCATTGAAGACAAAGACAACCAACAGCGCTGGACATTTAAGACTGACCAACAATTTCAGTATGAGACAGGACATGAGTCCTTGGAGACAAGATACATAAAACTGACGCGTCTGGATGACCTCGAACAAGTAATGATGTTCAGACGAGGACCAGAAAGTGGCCAACGTTTGTTTGTCAGCTTAATTAAACAGATGTTGGCCTTGGATGCAAACCAGCGCATAACACCCTCGGAGGTTCTCCGGCATCCCTTTTTCAACCCTAAGAGTTCCCTGTGCATTGACGCGAGTAGCACAGGGGGACAAAACCCTGTGGTCTTTCGGCACCCTTCAAACTTGGAAAGCAAGAGATCACAGAAAATCAACTGCAGTTTTCAAAACTCGGTTGAAATTTCCCAGCAAGTATTCGTCCACACATCAGCCAGTCCATCCTTCAGCTCAGATGAGCTTGAAATAGTTGAAGGGAGCATTTTGGGAAACCACTACAAGGTAGAGGCTTTCCTCGGAGAAGGGGGCTTTGGTATTGTAGCCAAATGTCGCGACACAAAAACCAACCAAGCTGTTGCCATTAAAGTCAACAAGAGCGACCCTGATATTCTGCAACAGGCACATGTGGAAATTTTCATCCTGGAGCAGCTGCGAAGGTTGGATCCAGATGCCGCCAACATTGTCCAATGGAACGGCTTTTTTCACGATGGAGAGCGGGTTTGCCTAAAGTTTGAACTCCTTGATCAATGCTTGTGGGACTACATACAGGACCGGAATAAACAGGGTCTCCCCATAAGCGAAGTCAGGCCAATTTTAGGTCAACTCACAAATGCTCTGTCCCACCTGGGTTCTATGGGAATAGTGCACGCTGACCTCAAACCTGGAAACATCATGGTTGTGAACCGCCATGACTCTCCAGTCAAAGTCAAACTTATAGATTTTGGCCTCGCATGTCCTGCGTCTGCAGTGATGCCTGGTGACTGTGTGGGGACGTTTGGTTATTGTGCACCTGAGGTTATGCTTGGCCTTCCTTATAACGAAGCAAGTGACATGTGGTCTCTGGGGCTGGTGGCTGTGGAGCTTGCTACAGGGGTGCCACTCTACCCTTCGGAGAATGACTATGATTATGTGAAATTCATCATAGAGACTCAGGGTCAGCCACCAGATCATGTTCTAGACTCTGGCGTGTACACTGAAAACTATTTCATTGAAGACAAATACAAGAAACGGCGCTGGACATTTAAGACTGAAGAACAATTTAAAGGCTCTGTTCCAGGGACAGGACATGAATCCCAGGAGACAAGATACATAATACTTACATGTCTGGATGACCTCGAACAAATAATGATGTTTAGACGAGGATCAGAAGCTGGCCAACGCTTATTTGTCAGCCTAATTAAAGAGATGTTGGCCTTGGATGCACACCAGCGGATAACACCCTCGGAGGTTCTCCGGCATCCCTTTTTCAGCCCTGGCCTCTCTAACAGGTTCCCATGTATCGACATTGAAAGACCATACAGAATCAATCTCCAGCATGGCATCTTCCACCCTGGACAAAAGTGATAAAGACACAAACTGGGGTTGGAAAAGGATATTAACAGCAAATTACACTGCAAAAATTAATTAAGCTGCTCCAATAATGATCACTTTGGCTTTTCTTTTTTTTAATTTTCACTCCCCCCACCCCAACCAGTCGCGGCAGATGACTGTCCCTTCCTGAGCCTGGTTCTGTCGAAGGTTTCTTCCTTTTTAAAGGGAGTTTTTCCTTCCCACTGTCGCTAAATGCTTGCTCATAGGGAATCGTCTGATTGTTGGGGTGGCCAAAACTCCAGGGGAACTAGCAATTCTTGTGAAAATTTAAAAAAAAAAAGCCTACCAATATTCAAAGCAGAGCAGCGGACACCTTACCATCACATCAGTCCTTCAATCAGACCTAAAACCATGTTTACAGAAATAAATTCCATACAAATTGGAAATAAATTGTGTAATAATTGTTGTTTTTGATTGTTTATAAATGTATAGTGCTACCCTTCAGCCTCCTAGTAGACATACCTGTGTTATAAATGTGAAACTCCTCTGATTTTCAGAAAAGTTGACCTCTGACCTTGAAGTCAAGGTCACTGAGATTTAAACTTCACAGAGATTTTCAGTAGATGCAACCATGGTATTGACATGAAAATTCTACACTCTCACAGACTTGGGTGTCCACAGCACCTCGCCATATACAAAAGATAAAGAGGTGTTTTTTCTAGGCTTTTTATAAAGATTACAAAACACAAATAACAAAAATGACAACGCTATTTTGATGTTGTCTAATGTAGTGCAAAAAACGAAACAAACCCAAAAATTAATAAAAAAAAAAGTAATTTTCTATCTTAAACTACTGGATAACAGCTCTTTTCTAATAACATTGAAGATGCTGTTTAACTGCTTTTCAGCAGTAGTGCCCTACTAATTAAAGACTTGTTACTTATAGAGGTACTTCATAAATAAGAGTAAAAAATATATATATACATTAAAAAATACAACTTAAAGCTGTAGCGTCCAGATTACTTACGTAGTCAGCTCCTTCCGTGAAACTGATATAAGATGCGGTAAGCTGAACACAGCTTCAACCGTCTGTTTGTTGAAAAATAGTAACGGACCGCGTTTTCTTGTTAGTAACTGTAATGGCGTTGTAACGATAGGAATAGTAATTAGTTAGATTACTCGTTACTGAAAAAAGTAACGCCGTTAGTAACGCCGTTATATGTAACGCCGTTATTCCCATCACTAACGATCAGTTATAATGGCTCAATGTGCGGAAAAGAATAATCAGACACAATCATTTCTATTGAGAGCTCCAGTAGTTTTTCTTTTTTTTTTTTTTTTTTTTTTTTCTTTTTTTTAACCTGTCCCGTTTGGTTCTTTTGCCATCAGAATTATTGTCTAAAGGCGAAGAAAGATGCCCAACGGATTTACTTTACCAAATGGACCATCCCAGCCTTGCCGTAATGGTCCATTTGATTCAACTTTTTATTGTTTATTTTATTTTCACTTGCTGAATACGGGACAGACTTGACTGGAGGAGAGAATGTGGAGAAAGAAAGAGGGAAAGAAAAAAACCTGAGAAGAGGGACGGGGAAAAAGGGCAAAAAACAAAAACCAACAGAATAAGCAGACAAAAAATACATATATCGATCACCTGGATCACCTGTTGAGAAAGAAAAAAGAAAGCAAGCAGAAGAAAACGAGAGTAATAAACAAGATCACAATGATATATGAGAATATGACAGTAAATACTAAATATTAAACATTATTGTGCAGCACGTGAGATCGACAGCGCACAGTGTGCTTTGAGGTAGGAGCCAAAAAGGGTGTAATTTGTGTGTGTGATCACCCGTGTGTACACCTGTGAGCATGAACGCGCTTGTTTTTAAAAGGTTCCTTCATGTAATGATCTGCTAGAGGGTGTGGGGGGCCACTGCCCCGACCTCCAGGGCATGAAGCAGGTATGGAGGAGATCAAGACTCCAGACATCCAGAGGCCCCCAGAACACAAGAGACCAAGGAAGACCAACAGAGGGGCAGCCGCGCCACTATCCCAGAAAGAGCTGAGGAGAGTCCCAGATGAGGGGTCACTCAGCAGCCGCGGAGCAGAAGCCAGGGGGGGTTGCAGTGACGTGCCCGTGAGCTCCGCCGGCAGCCAGCTGTGCCTGAGTGGCCGAGCCCCGGGCCGTAAGGCCGAGGGCACCCCATCCCCAAAGTGGCCCGAGCGAGCCCCAGGCTCCAGGCCCCAATAAGCAGCCGCCAAGGAGTGAGCCGGTGGGTACCTGGGCGCCCACCCCCGGAGACAGAGAACCACCAACGCACCGATGTCTGAGGGCGTCCGCCACCGGCAGGGGAAGTGGTGGGGGGAGATGGGCCTCCAAACCTTGGAGGGCCTGAGATGTCTTCAGAGAGGTGGCGTCTGATACCCAACCTGACATATAGACACAGACAAACAGGCACACACAGATACAAACATCTATTCCCACCCTCACCCTCCAGTAGTTTTTCTTAATCTACAGGCTGTGATCAGCTGATCTGTTGCTCTTTGTGGATGCACACAACTGAATTCAACAAGATGTAAGCAGATATTTCATAAGTTGTCCTGACTGATTTCCATCTCTATACACTGACAGTACACTGTTTATGTTGTCTTTAGATTAGACAGTATACAGTTGGAATTCAATGAATGAACGTCAGCATCATCAGCTTAATGTCATGGTCGGACGGTCCTGCTTGTGTGTGTGTGTGTCTCCCTCTCCACTATACTCTCCGAGTCCGGCTGTCTATGAGCCGCGCCTCCGGGAGAGAATGGCCGACCCCTGACCCGGAAGCGTCTCCGCTCGGCTGCCAACACACCTGCGTGTAATCTTCCACCCAGCTGCCGCTAATCTTTCCTCGCTTGGGCTGAGGTATTTAACGGTGTGTCCAGACGGCAGTCGACGCTGGATTGTACTCGAAGCTCGGTAGTTTAGTGTGCTCGCGATTCTGTGACTTAGCATAGCCAGGCTAGCCTTCTCATCAGCTGTTGTTGTTGCTCGTCCCTCAGGTGGAGAAGTACGGAGCGGAGAAAAGGGCTCGCTGGTTTTATCACTCGGGAGGAGAAACACACACGGATTTTCACTGAACACTCATCAGCACCACCTTCGGGAATTGGGAGAAAATCACCTTTGGACAATCGCACGTCTTTGTTTAAGACTGTATTTGAGCACTGTAAATAAACGCACTGTCTGCTTTGTATCCAGAGCTCCGCGCTTGAGTCCATACTTTCCATTAGCCGTGACACTTAAATTCAAATTCAGTTCTGCTACAGTTGATATAACCCTTTGACCACGAGGACCTTTTGAGGTCTAATCAGGACATTTTCACACGGATCTTAGTAAATAAGTTACCGTGTTCTGGAGTTGATATAGAAACCCTCATAGCAATTATTGTTATTAGATTAGACAAAATCCAAGATAAATTAAAGCTTGTCCACGAAATTCTTGATGTCTGCTGTACAATCATTCGATCCTCGAAAAAGAAATGTGCGAACAAATCATAAAAGGTCGCAAATTATCATGACGTTCATGTCTGTGATAAGTGTATGCAGCTTTCCGATGTTTTTGTTTCATTTGATTTTCTTTAATTTGTTGATTTGCGCTACCAGTGAAGTGTGGGCCACCATTCTGGCTCTGATCCGGCTTCATGGCTTCAAGAGAGATGCAAAGGACGAGTGGGATCTTCTGGCTGTGAAGGCTGCCTCATGGGTCCGTGCTCAGAATGGTAGAAACCATGATAATAGCTGATAAAGTGTGTTTATTTTAACAGTGTGCCATGGCTACGATCAGCTGTTTTTCCTGTAATAACTGTGTTTTTAGCACTGTGTGTGACAGAGTGTGTGGAAGCTGGAAAAGTCCTGTTGGGTTACAGCAGCGGTTCCCAACCCCCGGGCCTCGGACCGGTACCGGTCCGCGAGTCGTTTGGTACCGGGCCGCGAGAGTTGAGGCTCAGGTGTGAAATGTATGGTTTTCAGGGTTTTTATCGGTTTTATTTTGTTATCATTTTTATCGTTAACTCGGTTTTCCTGGGTCTTTTCACGTGTGTTATGAATAAATCTTCTTTTTTTTTGGTACCGGTACTAGTTTTATTTTGTTGTATTTATCCGCGACACCTTAAAGGCCGGTCCGTGAAAATATTGTCGGGCATAAACCGGTCCGTGGCGCAAAAAAGGTTGGGGACCGCTGGGTTACAGCATCAAAAGATTAACTGGGGCTCTGAGCGTTTGGTTTACTGACTTCATACTGCTTTAAATTTAGTGTTGTGCCATAATATCCATCCTGATTTAATTTTCTTTTGATTTCTGATTTTTGTGTTTATTGTAAACTGGTATTTGGTATTTGTACCAAATTAGGGTTTTTCATGCAGTACATGAAAAACTTCATGTAAGGCACAGTGACTTTTTCTAACACCGCACTGTGTTGCTGTTATGTGGCTGTTGCTTCCTCTCTGCTCACTGACTTTAATTGATATTAACTGCGCTGATAAACGAGAGGCTCTTAAAGACACAGTGGTGAGCAGCAGCTGGTAGATACACTTGTTTGCTTCAGCTGGCTGCTGAAGCCTCGCCCACCTGACTGTCCCAGCCCTCAGCACTGTGTTTTTTCCACAGCTGTCTGCGGAGCACAAAGTGGACACCTCTGTCTTCAGCTGGACCTTTTACTGCGACTGTTTTAGAAACGAGCGTGTTTACGTCACAAACAGCAGGAGGAAAGTATTTGCTTGACCAACGTCAGTGTCGTAACAGGTAGGCATTTATTCCATGTGTTTATGAAGGTTAAGATGACGCATCAGAATCTTTGATCGAAATTAGCCTTCTTCATAGATCACAGTGTCTCCACATGGTGGGTCTTTTCCATTTTATTCCCCATCAGAATAATATCTGAAAAAAAAAGATTTTATTTGCCCACACAACAACAAAAATATCTTTCAAAGTTTTTTTCAAATTATAATATTTCCATTTATATCTTTAAGGATGACTGCTTTTGTTTTATTTTGTTTTTGTTCTGGTATTTTGAAAATGACCTCAGGTTAAGTCTTTCAGATATATCTTAATCACTTTATGTTGTATTCAGGCTGGCTGTATTTTAATAAAAGTTACATGTCAGTATAACGATCATGTTCAAATTAAATCTCTGATTTAGCTGTGAATAGGTACAAAGATGTCGTCCTGTGGTCTACTCACTGTCCAGATGGAACCAGGTAAAACATCACTTAATAAATACAATTTCATAGGAGGAGGGGGGGGGGGGACGGCTGTAGCTCAGGAGGTAGAGCAGGTTACTTACTAATTTGGAGGTTCGACCCCCGTCTGTTCCAGTCTGCATACCAAAGATCCTTGGGCCATGTACCAACCCCAAGTTGCTTTCTGATGCATCTATTGGCGCATGATTGCCTGTGCACTTCCATAGAAAGAGCATAGAAAAAAGTGCTTGTGCAAATGGGTGAATGAGACAAGTTGTGTAAAGTGCTTTGAGATAGAGTAGAAAGGTGCTGTATAAGAACCAGTCCATTTAACTGGTTTGACCAAGTTAAGATGTGTTGTAAATTTGGATGTTTCATTCTGTTTGTCTGTCAGTTCCTCTGAAGAGCATTGAGGTGGAGCTGCAGGTGAGGGACCATGTGGCTGCAGTGGTCTCCACTCTGAACTACGAGAACAAGGAGGACAAACCATTAGAGGCTGTTTTTGTCTTCCCTCTGCCTGGAGATGCTGCTGTCTGTCATTTCAGTGCTCAGATTGGACAGACACAGATTGTAGCTGAGGTGAAGGAGAAACAGAAGGTGAGCTGGGCAGTAAATATAACCTGATTATAAGTGAGATTCAAAATAAACACAGTGAATGTCACTGACATGTGTCACCTGTGCTTCAGGCTCGTGAGGAGTATGATGATGCTCTGAGCTCCGGTCAGCAGGCCTTCCTATTGGAGGAGAGTGATGAGAGTCCAGATATATTCTCTCTGAGTGTGGGCAGTCTGCCTCCAGGAGAGAGCGCCTCCATCAGGTTGGAGTACGTCACTGAGCTGGCTGTGCAGGCTGATGATGGTCTGAGGTTCTGTCTGCCTGCTGTGCTCAACCCTCGATACCAACCTCAGGGTAGGACAACTGTAGCTTTTCTTTTGATCCTGCTTGCCTTTTGTGTTGTTCTCTGTCAAGATAACCTTTGTTGCCACTGATTTTTAGTCCACCTCTTGTGTAAATTCATATGCCTCGATCCCTTTTTCCCTTTTATAAGAATGGCTTCTTGATAGCCACCCTCCTTTTGAGAGCATTTCTGATGAAGCTTCAATGAACAGTAAATGGATCAACTAAAGACCCAGATCCATCCCTCGGGCCCTGTTAGCTGTTCGCTGGATCTTTTTGCTATTTCTTAAGGACATGACTTTCAAATCATTATGTCCTGTAGACAGTTTGTCAGGCCTGGCACTTCTTCACCTGTCTAGTTTCCACAATGTTTTAAGGACACACTGTACAGCTTACCCAGATATGTCAAGTTTTTATCTAATAGCACTTTGGCAATCATCTTATTGGTGCCAAAATATTTTTTTATAAATGTCAAAGTGTGTTATTTTTGGACTTTTTCATGGTTTCAACTAAAGAAATGGGAACAACTGATGTGTACTTGCAACAGGCTGCCTAAAGATACAGTTTAAAATTGTGTCCACTTTGCTAAGTGTCTGTTATGTGTAGACACAACACTGGTTCCTCCCTTTAGTTGGGTGCCCATGAAAAAGGCACCTAACATAATATGTACACAAGCTTTTATTACTGCACCTTCTCATACCTGGGTTTACGTCCCCTTTATGTAAATGTGAGGGGGATTTACAGAGAACATTAAAAGTCAACATCCAAATATACGGCCCTGCAGATGATACTTAGCTTTATCTATTGTTGAAGCCAGATGGCAAAAAACAATTGAACTAAATTATGCTGAAAAACTAGTTCATGCATTTATTACTGCAGCGAGAGTACTGACTGGGCCTAGAAAAAGAGAGTATATTTATCCCATACTGGCTTCTCCTAATTGGTTCACTGTCAAATCCAGAATCAAATTTATAATTCTTTTCCTCACATGTGACTTTTGTTTCACTGTGATTTGGTACTATACAAATAAAACTAAAGTGAAATGTATTAAAATCAACTAACAATAGAAAGAAAACCAGAACACGAGGTTCAATGAATCTTTCTGTGAACATTGAAGTTGATACTGTAACAAAAGATTTACTTCTAATCAGTCTGATACTGTGTGCAGGTAGCGAAGGTGCAGGTTTCCAGGTGACTTCTGTTCCAGCCTCTCTGGTGCCCTACAGTCTGTCTTTTTCTGCCCGAGTGTCCTCTCCTCGTCCAGTCTCTAAAGTAGAGTCCAACTGTTCGCTGGACCCTCTGCAGTACCTCAACACTGATCAAACCCAGGCCACGGTAGGTAGAGTGCTGATGTGTCTGCTGTGTGTGGTTGTTACTTATTACTGAGGAATAAATATGAATGTGTTTGTGGTGTGCAGGTCAAGCTGGCTGCAGGACACAAGTTTGACAGAGATGTTGAACTGCTGATTTATTACAAAGACGCCCACCAGCCCACTGCTGTGGTGGAGGCAGGACAGGCCTCTGCTGAGCCGGGTGAGTGAAAGTTTTTAGTTTGCAAATACACATTTCATCATCCTTACTTTTTAACAAACAGTTTATGTGTTGGAATAAAAAGTAAAAAGAAAATTTATGTAATTTTTTTCTGTCTCTTATTTTCAGGCTCTCTGATGGGTGATCCAGTGGTGATGGTGAGTCTGTACCCTGAGTTCCCCCAGTCTGTGATGTCTTCAGTGGCTCCATGTGGAGAGTTTGTGTTCTTAATCGATCGATCTGGAAGTATGGGATCTAGGAACCACAGATTGACTCGCCAGACTCGCATCCACAGTGCAAGGGTATTCATAACAAGTTTACTCTGAAATCTTTAATTTCATGATGTGCCTCTCACACAGTGTCCTCACCATCTTTTCCCTCTTCCCTTAAGGATACTCTACTGCTCCTGTTGAAGAGCTTACCAATGGGCTGCTATTTCAACATTTACAGTTTCGGGTCCAAATATGAACACATCTTCCCGTGAGTCTCTGCCTCACATCAGTCAGCCCAACAAAAGTCTGTTTTTGATATGAAGTACATGTACTTGTGTATTGGTGTTTGTGTAATGACAGTAAGAGTGTGGAGTACAGCCAGAAGACCGTGGAGGAGGCTCTGAAGAAAGTTAAGAAGATGAAGGCTAATCTTGGAGGAACAAAGATCCTGGAGCCCCTCAAATATATTTACAGCCAGCCCTGCATTCCCAATCAGCCTAGACAGGTAACACAGACATATTCACTGACATTACACTGACTTAGGATCTCACATGAATCTTAAATTCAACTAATACTTACATAAAGCTACTCTTAAAACAACTTTTCACCTCAAAATCTAAAGAGATAAGCTAACCTGACTTGCTTTTTATCCTATAATGCAACTGTTCAGCTTCTGTATAACATGATGGAGGCCAGAAATGTATTACCAGATTAAACAACAGATTACAAAAAGTGCTGCAGACACCATGGATATGTGTTTTGTTTTGTTTTGTTTTTTATTAATGCACTTTTTTTTAAACGCCCAGCTTGAACAGGTATACAAAGTTAGTGTAGTGTCCAGGAAACAGTTCTGCTCTTTTGTTTGCTTGTTTGTTGTGTATTACCATGAAAGTATTTTTGTTTTTGAAACCTAACTCAGCTCTCAGAACTAGTTGTGTGTTTCTGGGTCTGATGTTATGTCCTTATGTGCCAACTCTCCTCTCTAGCTGTTTGTCTTTACTGATGGAGAGGTGGGAAACACCAAAGAAGTGATCGATCTGGTGAAGAAGAACTCGAATTCTCACAGGTGAAACTACAAAAAACCTGTTATATCTACACAATTACCAGAATGTCCAACATGTCCTCTGTGTAATCAGCAAAAACTGTTGTATTGCAGGTGTTTCTCTTTTGGGATTGGGGAAGGGGCCAGCTCTGCTCTCATCAATGGGATGGCCAAGGAAGGAGGAGGTCACGCTCAGTTCACCACAGGGACTGACAGGATGCAACCAAAAGTAAGACAATAAGTCATAATAATTGTCATCATAAAAACCCAACATGATGTTATTATTAGAACAGAATGATTTCAAAAAAACATAAACGTATATTTTTTCTAATCCTTGTTGTTGTCAGGTGATGCAGTCGCTGCGATTTGCTCTGCAGCCAGCTGTGGTCGACATCTCAGTCACATGGGATTTACCAAAGGAAGTGTCTGTCACTGTCCTCTCTCCACCAATCACAACACTTTTCCAGGGTCAGAGGTCACTGATTTATGCCCAGCTCACTGGACAGGTAGGAGCTGCAGCCTCTCATGTTGTTGTTTAGGTATTTGATGACATTAATTAACGTGACTTCTAACACTGTAACTCTGTGTCAGAGCTCAGAGGCAGCAGAGGGCTGTGTGACGCTGAAGTACAGCCTGGCAGGTCATCCCTCTGAGAACCAGCTGCACTTCAGTCTCAGACCTGCAGAGGACACTGGGTAAATGAGTTCCTATCTAGTGTCAGAATTAGATATGACAACAGAATAAAGCATTATGCATATGTCAACATGACTGCATTTGCTTTTAACTCAGAGCACAAGAGCACCTAACTACTACATGTGTTTTTGTAGGATAAAGAATAAAAAGTTAATTTCATGTCAGATTTCTGTTCATTAATAAGTTGCATTAATTATATCATTTTTGACTTTATTTTGTCAAGAAGAACCCCAGCTGTACTTCTTCCTTCCCCCTGTTTGCAGATTAACAGTCCACATGTTGGCTGCTCGAACTCTGATTCGCTCTCTCGAGATGGAAGCAAGAGACGACAAAGGAGAGCATAATGAGGAAATGAAGAAGAAGGTGGAGGAGTTGAGTATCCAGTCAGGAGTGAGCAGTGCCTTTACTGCCTTTATTGCTGTTAGTAAAAGCAGTGGTGAGGCGATACAAGGACCCCTGATACACATAGAAAGTCAAGGAAACCGTGAGTATTCACATTTATATTTTCTGAAACACTGAATGTTGTTTTGCTTGTCCTTTCAAGCCCTACTTTATTAACACAACACGAGCTCAGAGGGATGCACTGTGAAACATGATTATTAGCACCATATTTTGACCTCTGAGTTAGAGTTTTTATTGCCAGGAATGTAGATTTCTTTTTATCTTGTTCATTCACAGTGGTAACTTATGCCTACACTTAATTGGTCTGGAGCAAGTTATATTGAGAGTTTCAGTTCAAAATCACTCTTTAAAATATGCAAAATGTAGGCCTCTACATAAGAGATAAGTTTTACACATGTAGTCTGTAGAGCTGTATCTTACTAACACAGCTGAAGGAAGGTATGCATAAAGTCACAGCAGCACAAAATGTGCAGTGCATGCACATGGCCCCAGTAGTGCTCGCTGGAAGCAACAATAAGGTTGCCAAGGTCTTGTGAAAGCTCATTTGTTTTACCCATCACGAGATGTTTCTTGTGTGACACATTGGTAATGAGACACCTTTTCAGAGGCCATCAGTTGGGACTGAAGCAACTGATATTAATTTGCAGAAAACTGATATTAATTAAGTGTCAGAACTGCTTTTTAATTACTGATAGATATTCTTCTTTCCATGCCCTTTTGCACTTCCCTTTCTTCATGCATTTTTCCCCTGTGTCATTTCTCATTTTTACACATAATTTATGGACATGTTTGGCTTGATTTCTTAGTATCTTTGGATTGGATGAGTTGTTAATGATTTCTGGTTAGAGCTTCATGTCAGTAACACCTTTAGAAATACATTAACTTAGAAAATTGGTGACATGTTTAATACTTATTTTAGCCACTGTGTGTATGTGAGAGAAAAAGACTCTTCACCACCACCTGGTGGTTGCAGGAAATTATGAGCAGTTATTTTGTGGAAAAGTAAAATAGAATCAAAGGCTTTACACTGCTGCGTCTCCATTTCAGACGCATTAGTTACATTTGTAAGTGTGAAAATATGACGATATACTATAAAAAAGTTCAAATGGTTTCTTTCGGTGACTTATCGGAAAACAGATAAAACATCTGAGGCACTGCAGACATCAAATAAGGATATACTGAAATGAATAAGTGTCATGATATGGATAATGCAAAAAATGATATTCAGGAATTTTTTACATTTTGAAACATTATTTTGTATTTTGCATCTTTTTCCTGATTTTAACTCTCTTTTTCAAAATTGTTATGGCTTTATGATTGAATTAAGTTTTTTTGCTACAGCTTGTCTGTAAATGCACTTCAAAGACACTGTTGTTAAATCATGATTATAACTTTGTCTTGTGTCACACAGGTTTATACCTTCGCGAATACAATTTTTCAGATTCCTGTGAGATCAGTAAAGGTAAGTAGTTTTACTGGAGCATGTGCAAAGATAAACTGAAAAATAGTGTATAAAACAAAACAGAGTTCGTGCCACCTTTATTCTTCAGCGGAGCCTGAACTCTCTTAGAAGCTTTCTTGTAATTTCTTTATTTATTTAAAATTCAGGAATATTTCTCCGCCTGGCTTGACTAACCAACAAGCAAATAGCATTCCTGGGAAAATGGTCGGGTACTAGGATTTATTTCCACAAGCATTCTGGAAAACTATTGCTTAAAGCTACTTTGAAAAATTGGAGAAAGGTCCAGCTTCTTTAAAGCTAATTTTTCAATTAGTCATTTTTTTAACCAATAAATTGGCACTTTGGAAGTTCCTCCATGGGTTTAGCGGTTAACACATATTCTCGGCGAGAAAGTGGTTGCTTGTTTAATTCCAGACAGACATAAATTCTACATTTGGGTTTCATCAGGAAGGACATTTGCAGAATAAGCCCTTAAGGAAAGGGAGTAGCTGTAATAAGATTTTAGTTAGGAATTTTATGTTTTTGGATTGTGTGTTTCTTTGAGTTTCTGTCTTAGTTTTTGCTATTTTCCATAGATTTTATTAATGACAGGCAGTATTTTGTTACTTCCCTGTCTTCTCTGCATTTAGTCTAACTTTTTTTTTTTGATAGTCTTTATAAGTTTCAACACTTTCTTGTCTTGACTTTGATTTATAGTCTTTGTCACTTGTCAGTTATTTTGATCATTTTTATAAATTATGGGATAGTATTACTACCTCTCATTTAATTGATTGTAGTCCAGTGTTTCCTCCCATATTCCAGTAGTCCAATATTCCAGTAGTCCAATATTCCAGCTTCTGTCTTCCATACGGAAGTATGGAATTCTCTGTTTATCCAGCCTCATAAACCCCACCCTTGATATTTTGTTGCTTTTTTATTTTAAAAACTGACCTTTTAAAACCTACTGAGAATATTTTGACCAGTCATTGAATTTAACCAAAATTCTGATACCAAGTAAAATTGAAAATAATAATAATTTTGATATATTTTCCAACCATAAAATGGAAGAAATTGTGCTACTCTTTGAACTAGATAAATACAAATTTTTATTTATTTATATAAACTGTGACTCAGAGGGGAGTGTGCAGGGACTGTCTACAAAATGCAAGGTTGAAAAGAGAAAGAAAGATATTTTAATCTAACTAATGCAATAGGTGTTTTTTAAAATAACTTCCTGCTCTTCTGTATGTGATATCACAAACTTTAGTTCAGGTGTTTTGTAAAAAAGACCTGAGATTGCATCCTTTAGCCGTGTCATATTCACTTTCTGTATTCATTCTCTCAGTTTGCCTTTGTATGACATTAATGTGTAAATGTATCAGTACCAGTAAACTGAAATCTATGATTTGTCTCTATATAGGTACAAATACGGGATCCTGTGGTCTGCTAACTGCCCAGAAGGACCCAGGTAAAAAAAAAAAAAAACATCCACTCCTGCATCTCTGATGGCATGAAGGTGGATTCAGATTTGGTGCATCAGAAAACGAAAAATACTATAAAGGCCCAGAATTGTTGAAACACTAAAGAAGTTAGAAAAGTAGGAAAAAAAGTGGAAGAAGTATTAACTTAGACCCTACCTCTTTCATAATTCATTCATAATGTACCATCTGTAAGTTTGGATGTATTGATTCTGTTTGTCTGTCAGTTCCTCTGAAGAGCATTGAGGTGGAGCTGGAGGTGAGGGACCATGTGGCTACAGTGGTCTCCACTCTGAACTATGAGAACAAGGAGGACAAACCATTAGAGGCTGTTTTTGTCTTCCCTCTGCCTGGAGATGCTGCTGTCTGTCATTTCAGTGCTCAGATTGGACAGACACAGATTGTAGCTGAGGTGAAGGAGAAACAGAAGGTGAGCTGGACAGTAAATATAACCTGATTATAAGTGAGATTCAAAATAAACACAGTGAATGTCACTGACATGTGTCACCTGTGCTTCAGGCTCGTGAGGAGTATGATGATGCTCTGAGCTCCGGTCAGCAGGCCTTCCTATTGGAGGAGAGTGATGAGAGTCCAGATATATTCTCTCTGAGTGTGGGCAGTCTGCCTCCAGGAGAGAGCGCCTCCATCAGGTTGGAGTACGTCACTGAGCTGGCTGTGCAGGCTGATGATGGTCTGAGGTTCTGTCTGCCTGCTGTGCTCAACCCTCGATACCAACCTCAGGGTAGGAAAATCATCCAACACTTATTAATTTAGTTTGTTTATCACAAAATAATCATGCTTGTAACAAGCATGAGTCGCAATGAGTCCCACAGTGATTTTCAGCTTTCTCTCACGTTAACTCCAGGTAGTAAAGGTGCAGGTGTCCAGGTGACTTCTGTTCCAGCCTCTCTGGTGCCCTACAGTCTGTCTTTTTCTGCCCGAGTGTCCTCTCCTCGTCCGATCTCTAAAGTAGAGTCCAACTGTTCCCTGGACCCTCTGCAGTACCTCAACACTGATCAAACCCAGGCCACGGTAGGTAGAGTGCTGATGTGTCTGCTGTGTGTGGTTGTTACTTATTACTGAGGAATAAATATGAATGTGTTTGTGGTGTGCAGGTCAAGCTGGCTGCAGGACACAAGTTTGACAGAGATGTTGAACTGCTGATTTATTACAAAGACGCCCACCAGCCCACTGCTGTGGTGGAGGCAGGACAGGTCTCTGCTGAGCCGGGTGAGTTGTTGGATTGCACATTTTTATTTGCAAACTAACAACTGATGATTAAAAAATTCTCCTCTTTCTTCCGGTGGGAGTTAACAGTGTTTAAATATATTGTAAAATATAAAGTTTACATTCTTTTCCCCTTTTCATGTGTTTCAGGCTCTCTGATGGGTGATCCAGTGGTGATGGTGAGTCTGTACCCTGAGTTCCCCCAGTCTGTGATGTCTTCAATGGCTTCATGTGGAGAGTTTGTGTTCTTAATGGATCGATCTGGAAGTATGAGATTTAGGATCAAAAGAAGGAGTCTTCAGACTTGCATCCACAGTGCAAAGGTACTCATAATGTGTTTACTCATGAAGTCTTTAATCCCTGGTGTCCCTCTCACACAGTGGCTTTCTCCATCTTTTCCCTCTTCCCTTAAGGATACTCTGCTGCTCCTCTTGAAGAGCTTACCAATGGGCTGCTATTTCAACATTTACAGTTTTGGGTCCAGATATGAACACATCTTCCCGTGAGTCTCTCCTTCACCCAACAAAAGTCTTCCTGTTTTTGGTATGAAGTACATGTACTTGTGTAATTGTGTTTTTTGTAATGACAGTAAGAGTGTGGAGTACAGCCAGCAGACCATGGAGGAGGCTCTGAAGAAAGTAAAGAAGATGAAGGCTGATCTTGGAGAAACAGAGATCCTGGAGCCCCTCAAACATATTTACAGCCAGCCCTGCATTCCCAATCAGCCTAGACAGGTAACACACACATACACACACACACACACACACACACACGACTTAGGAGCTCACCCCAATCTTAATTACAACTAATAGTTGCATAAAGGTACTCTTGGAACATATATTTACCTAAAAATCTAAAGAGATAAGCTATGGTGACTTACTTCTTTTCCCTGTATTGGGACTGTACAGCTTCACACGGCTATTTTACCTTATCAACAAATACAGAAACAGCTGGATGGCTGTTCTTGTTCTTATTGCACTATTTTCACGGCTGAATAAGGTACTCAAATTTAGTGTAGTGGCCCAACGAACTGGAGAGTATAAGGACATCTGCATAGAGCCGCACGTTAACTTTCTGATAAGAAAATATATGTCACACTATCCTAAATGGATCTCCATTGTTACACAAGCAGAAACACTGGTATGTAATTTGGATTGACACACACAAGTAAAAATACAAGTTCTTCAAGTGTCTGTTTGCAGTAATATTACCATGCAATTCTAGATACTGTTTTTAAAAGCTTATCAGGACCATTATTGTTCAGGTAACTGCTTTGCTGGTTTTTTGGTCTTCATACTAACTGTGCATTGTTTGTTACTCATAAACCATTTGTGTTTCTAGAACCAACTTTACTGTTTTACATCTGTTATGGTGAAACTCTTCTCTCTAGCTGTTTGTCTTAACTCGCGGATGGGTGAAGAACGACAAAGAAGTGATAGATCTGGTGAAGAAGAATTCCAGTTCTCACAGGTGAAAACACAAAACATAACTACAAAATTGTGCAAAAGTCTTGATCCATCCCTCTTTTCTTAGTATTTTGCTTTTAAGGAGGAATATCTTTTTTTTGTGCGCCATATTTAAGGTGGTCTTGGGGAATAGTCTTTCTGAAGGTCTTTCAATGCTTTACTTTGAACCTGGTTGTGTGGCTGTTTTTGTTTAAGTCACATGACATTGACTTATTAGTCATTCAAGCATAAAAAGGCACTTAACTCAATATTTTATTAAATATAACAAAATGAGGGACGGCTTAAGACTTTTGCGTGGTACCAGATATCGGCAGAATTCCCAGACTGTGCTAAAAGTTGTCTTTGCATCTAATGGAAACTGTTGTATTGCAGGTGTTTCTCTTTTGGGACAGGGGAAAACACCAGCTATAATTTCATTAATAAGATGTCCAAGGAAGGAGGAGGTCACGCTCAGTTTATCACAGGGACTGACAAGATACAACCAAAAGTAAAACATTAGACTCAATCAGAAGTCAAATTAAACAAAACCACAGCAAATACTTATTTAATCAGAGAGTGTGATTCCAGGTATTAAAAAAAAAAAAACAGCTCCCAACTCTTTGTTTTGAATTATTATTCAGGTGATGCAATCACTGCAATTTGCTCTGCAGCCATCTGTGATTGACATCTCAGTCACATGGGATTTACCAAAGGAAGTGTCTGTCACTGTCCTCTCACCCCCAATCACATCCATTCTGCAGGGTCAGAGGTCACTGATTTATGCCCAGCTCACTGGACAGGTAGGAGCAGCAGCCTCTCACAGTGAAATATGTCTGTTGTGTTTTGAAATATGATTAACAGTGATGTTCATGTGAAGATGTAGTTGGTTTCTAACACTGTAATTCTGTGTCAGAGCTCAGAGGCAGCAGAGGGCTGTGTGACGCTGAAGTACAGCCTGGCAGGTCATCCCTCTGAGAACCAGCTGCACTTCAGTCTCAGACCTGCAGAGGACACTGGGTAAATGAGCTGTTAGTCTGGTGGTAGAATTAGCGTATACATTTGGTCAGGAGCAGTTCTAAAATTTTTATTAGAGTAAAAATAAGTTCAGATTCAAAACTACTGATTCAATAGATTTGTGCATTACATTTTAGCATGCACAGATTATACTAAGATTTGTTTGTATGCATTGTTTGTGGATGGAGCTAGCTGTGAGTATGTCATTGTTGTCATGTTATTAACCATTACTAGGATGAAAGTGTAAGAAGAACCCCAGCTGTACTTCTTCCTTCCCCCTGTTTGCAGATTTACAGTCCACATGTTGGCTGCTCGAACTCTGATTCGCTCCCTCGAGATGGAAGCAAGAGATGACAAAGGAGAGGATGACAAAGTGAAGAAGAAGGTGGAGGAGTTGAGTATCCAGTCAGGATTGAGCAGTGCCTTTACTGCCTTTATTGCTGTTAGTAAAAGCAGTGGTGAGGCGATACAAGAACCCCTGATACCACCACCCAGTGAGTGTTAGCACTGATTTATTCTGAAATAGTGAATGTTCAAAGTTCTGCTGAGGTTTTTTTCTTTCAAGTCCTACTTTGTGAGCACAGGGCTGTACTAAGAAGTGTCATTAATGGCTCAGCAAAATATGTTGACATTTGAGTTTTCAGTGTCATGAAGATGGCTCGCTTTTTATTGCACTGTCTAACTTACATCGTCTCAAAGCACAGCGTTTTGTCTGATTCTTTCACAACCCCGAAGTTGGGACGCTCTTTAAATTGTAAATAAACACAGAGAGCAATTATATACAATTTAGAAAACATATCAAATGTTAATAAGAAAGAGTGAACTAAAAAATAATAATAATAATGAAGTATTTTGGAATTTGATATCAGCTACACATCACAAAAAATTGAGACAGGGGCAACAAAACGCTGGAAAAATACATTTAAAAAGAAACAGCTGCAGGAATATTTTGCAACGACTTAGGTTAACTAGCAACAGGCCACTAACATGTTTTAAACATTTATGTTCAGCACATCTAGTCTAATGTCCTATATAAATAAAATTGCCATTATCATTAGTGTCTAGAAATTGCTAGAAGACAAAGACGTTTCATTAAATTATCTGTATCATTTTTTTTAGTTTTTGTTATATTTTAGTGGTATTATTGCTTTTGTTGCCCTTTTGCATCTTTCTCCCTTTATTGTGACTTTATTTTATCTCGTTCTTTTTTTTAAATGATGATGATGATGATGATGATGAAGTTGATGATTATTTTGTGTGACACAGGTTTAAAACAGTGTAATTTGGTGGATTCATGTGAGAGTCAGCCAAGCAGCAGTAAGGGTAAGTACTGTTACTTTTTGACACACACACACACACACACACTTGTAACGACCTTGAGATTTTCCACAAATCTCATTCGATACATTTTTTTTTTTACCTTTTCTGAGAAGTGCCACAAATTTCCAGCTACACCCACATTGTAAGAGTCTCAAATGATAAAGGCAAACATTCTGTGTACATGTTCAGTTTCTTAAAGCATAAAGCGGGATTGATGGTCCTGTAAATGTGTCTATTCCTGTACATATTAGTGTTTGAGAGGGCGAGGGGTTTCTCCCCAGACGCCTTCTCACACTGTCCACCAATATCTTGACGGCACATTGCTGGAAGAAAATGATGTAATCTTGTACTGAAAACTGATTGGTTGATAAGTGGGTAGGCAGATGGGGAGTCCCTGATGTGGAGCAGACAGTGCATACGTTACCTCTGCTGGACATAAGTCACACTTAACATATAACTGATCCTTAGCCAAGCTCCATCAATGTAATGTTAAGGATGTAAAGTAACAGAAATTTTATGATTTTTATCTCTGCAGGGATCTCTGTAACGGAGAAACTGAGATCAGGTAAAGGATTTACTCTTCCAAGATATTGAATCTCTGTGTAGACACACACACACACACACACACACACACAGAGTTTAGTGCATTAAGTCTACTACTTAATGAAGAAAAAAGAGATGTCCTTGTTTGTGGCCCAGCAGATTTGAGCCTAATGAGAGTGGAAACAAAGTAATGGAAACTTTAGGCCACATTTGCCAATGTTAAATGTTTGGTTCACTCTTGTTTTTAATCACTTGCCAAGCTGAGTTCTGTGTATCAGGGTCTGAATTGGAAATTGTTATTCATGCCTTTATTTAATTAAGGTTATTGTAATTCATTGTTCACTTCTCCTAAGTTCCTCTCTGGAACATCAGCAGATCGTTCAGGATGCTGCTGTGAGGCTTCTTACTAAGTATTCACACTTCATTGCATTCACTGCATCAACTTCAGACTGCACTTTAAGATTCTGGTTTTGACTTTTAGAGTTTTTTACAAGCACCAGCATAAATCAATGAAATTTCCCAAAAGATGGAAAATAAACCAAAAGCTAACCCAAACAAACCACACATATGCATACTGGGAATAGGAGAAGTCGAATTTTAACATCAACCCCCATCAACACCCCCCATTAAGTTGTGGGTCCTCTGAGGATCCATCTCTCACAGCCTGCCCACTCATCACACTTACATTCTTGTCATTAAAGCTACCCTACCTTCCAAAAAAGAAAAAAGAAAATTATTGTTATTAACAAAATTATTCACACATGTAATCCTCCAAAATGTTATTTTAGACTTTTTTCTTTTGACTGAACTAAAAGTGAATCACACATTTTCCACATAGAAGTAAAAATACATCTTCATGGTTTGCCTGAAATTTTTCCCCATCAACAGCCTTCAGCCGCATTAACTCCCACTTCAAGCATGCTCAAAGCTGCTCACCTCAGAGGAAGGGTAAGTCACCAAATGACATGTTTACTTTTTTTTCTCTTATTTGTGCTAATAAAGTACGCATGTCAAAAACTCTATGAAATACATGACACATACATGTGTCTGTCTGTAACAATAACCTTCAGTATGTGCACTTATTTTGTGCTTTTAATGATTTCTTGAACTGCTCTTTTTCTGGAGTGGCTTGATTGTACAGAATCCATCTTTAATGCCTTAAAAACCAAGACATGGGTCCACAGGTTTTTAATCTAATCCACGCAGGGTCAAAATTATGCATGCAGGTCCATATTTATACACATCTGCCACTAATATTTAATGTGCCTCAACAAGTTGCACCTTGACGAGACACTCTTTGTAGCCATCAACAAGCTTCTGGCATATTTCTGCTGCTCTTCTTGGCCAGGGCCAAAATTACCATGATATTCATACATGTAACTTTCTTATCACAGGCACCGAGTCTCAGCTGTCAGTCAAAGACCCTTTGCTGCAGCTGGTTTCCCTGCTGGAAGCCTCTGGATGCTGGTTATTGAAGCCAGCTTTGGCCTCTGTGCTGGGGAAGACCAGCAAGGAGGTGGCAAACCTGAAACCTGCATCGGTGGGTAATCATCACTTATTCAGTCATAGATGTTTAAGCAGCAGTGCATTAGTAGTATTACACAGCATCAAAAGTGTGGTAGACAAAAATAATGTATTTATTAACTTATTTAATTTTTAAACCTTTACTCCAGCTAATCATATCTAAGTGTAAGGGCAATAGCCTGCAATCTCAACATATGCACTGCTTTTAATTTGTGGAGTTAGGCCAGCAGTGAAGTGTGGGCCACCATTCTGGCTCTGATCTGGCTTCATGGTTTCAAGATGGATGCAAAGGACGAGTGGGAGCTTCTGGCTGTGAAGGCTGCCTCATGGCTCTGTGCTCAGAATGGTAATAAGACTAATAAATATTGAACTGCTGTTTTCTTTTACTTGTTTTTGTTTTACAGTGTGTTCTGTTTGTGCTTAATCTCGCTTTATTTTCAGCGACGTGTGTGACAGAGTGTGTGGAGGCCGGTAATGCGCTGCTGGGTTGCAGAGTAACGAAAGATGCTTTGGGGCTCTGAAGTTGCTCCTCCTTCAGAATTCAACTTTATGTATTGCATATTATCAGTGTTCCTCTTGTTTATTATATATTTTATTGTGTGTTACTTTTTTGTTTTTCACCTCTGTAAAAACAAAAAAGAGAAAAAGGTGTAATCTCAGCTCTGTTTTTGTGCCTTAGTTACCTCGGTACTGATGTGCTGCCCCTGTTAGAGGTGGCAGAGTGGACTCAGCAGTGCTGTTTATCCATGCAGACCTTTCAATTGCACATGGACTGGATATAAAAGGTGGATGAAGCTACTGTAACATTACCCACTTTTTTCTGAAGTCTCAGCTTCTAAGGTGCTATTGCCATCTCAGACGATTCATACCAGATATCATGAGTGAGCAGTGTTAATTTATGTCTGTGAAGGTTCTCAGTCATCCAGGTCATCGTAGTCTAAGGAGCTTGGAAAGAAAAGCGTCTGGACTTCTTTAAGTTGCTTGCGCCACCATTTGACCCTTAGAACTGAAGCTTCTCAAATGAGACTTGAAACGTCTTCAAGCAACTTAAAGAAGTCCAGACGCTTTTCTTTCCAAGCTCCTTAGACAGTGTTAATTTAGTTCACCAATTATTCCCAAAACAAAAACTATGATGAAATGTACTGACTCTTTCATCAACGAATAAAAACAAGATGAAAGCATTCTGGAGAGACGAGAGCCAATCAGAACTAATTAAGTTGTATAGAAAGGCGGGACAAGTAAGGTTAGAAACATACATTTGAGATGGAAAATGCTCCCTATTCCTCATGAAAATGCAACAAAATGTCAACATTTGTGAGGTAGAGACAAGCAGACATACGGAGACATTTCCAATTTGATGTCAAGTAAAATAAGAGACTTTGTAAAGCATGTAGAAGAACTCAAAAAGAAACTTTTAAACTTTATAAAAATAGTGAAGTGAATCAACTTTAGATAAAGTCTACTGTAACCTTATGATAGTTAGTGGGCTAAAACTAAATTAATTTCCTGTATAATTAAAAGAATAAAATAAAAAAAGAGTATCATCAGAAAAAAAAGAGTATAATCATCTTGTCTTCAATATGGCTTGAAATGAGTGATTTTGGCCTTAAGTTCATCAGGTCAAAATCACTAGAACCACAGACGGTAACATTTTAATGGGCAGCAGGGGGAGACTCCTCTGGTTGCAAAAAGAAGTCTTCGTATGCCTACGGGTAATCATCTTTATTGTTTGCTGTATAAGTTTACACTTTCATAGAGGGGTTTGTCTTTCTGAATGCAGCATGATGGTCATTCACTAAATTCTGTTCCTGATTAGAATCAAAAAGGAGAATAAAGCAGGATAAACTTCAGGGTTGTTTCACCTTGTGATGTGCCGTGTTTCTGCCAATGGTGGAAATACTCAGCTCGATGCTTCACAACAGAACATAACTAATGCCTAATGTAATGGTTGCTACAGTTTATGCATACACACTAAAACATTCTGCACAATTGTTTTTTATTTTCTCCAATTGTCCCTGAGAGGCATGTGAGTGAGTGATGAGCTATATCTCATCTATTCAGTTCAGTTTTATTTCTGTAGCGCCAAATCACAACAGCAGTCATCTCAAAGCACTTTACATTGTGGGGTAAACGCCCTACAATAATACAGAGAAAACAGAGTCTTTGAGACGATGCTTAGCTAAACCAATTATCAGTTCATGCACAATATTTAAACAATTAGTGTTGTCCTTATATTTGAGCATGTGTTAGCTTTTCCTGTGTTGATATAGTAATAAAGATAAATGTCTGATGTCTAATTGATGGTTTCTCTGGATTTGTTGATGTGAATTTGTACTGTCTGTTGTATTTATCTTATCTTTCATTATTCAGTGCTTGTTCATCATTGTGCGTATGTGAATTTGTAACTGAGTTTACTGTGCATTTGATAAAGATCCTCAACCTAAATGTAGTCTTCTTTTTTTTCTCTCATTGGTAAATCTGTAACCTGTATGCCAAACAAGAAACCACATCTGCATTTTAGCGAGGATAGAACAGTTTGTACTTCTAAGTCATACAGTCAGTGATAGGATCTGGGAAAATCTGTCCACTCAAAGTTGTACTAAGAAGCGAGATTAATGGGATGCCAAACTCAGTTGAGCTATAAGCCAGAGTTTTCTGTTCATAAAAGTGGATCTCTGGCTGGTACCTTATGCTCAACATGTGTTAAGAGTTATGGTGCAAAGTCTGGAAGTGCCACATTTTCACAGATTTGTTTTTATTTACAGCATGTTTTAAGTGCTGTGTGGATTCACAGCTGGTGGAAGGTGTTTTGTATATGCAGGTTGTTAAGGCATACCTGACTAATATTACATTTTTAATCACTGTTTTATCATCATCATGATCAATCAATCACATCTCTGACTGGAGTAGGTGGCGCTCACAGGGATCATTTTGTGTGGCACAAGATTTTTATATAGGCGCAAACCAAGGCTGAAGCAGAAAGGCTTAACAGAGATAGTTGATAAGCACTGTCGTGACACCTGGTCAGGTGGGGTTTTAGGTTTTGTTAAGCCAGCTACCACAAAGAAAGCCTGGATGGTGCAACATATTTATAAACTTCCCCAATAGTATATCCTCAGGGTTAAATCACAACTCTTGCTCACTGCTTATCTGGGATCAGCTCCAGCATCCTCACAAGAAAACCGATGGGCGGATATAGCCAATTAAATACATCTACAACATATTTAATACTCAAATATTGGCAAATATTGTTTTCTATTTTTATTTTTCCTACTATATAGGCTTGTTTTTTCTGATGTCTGTTCTTTGTCCTCATATGTGTGGCTGGGAAGGGACTGTATGTTATCCCCCTGTCATTTATAATGAGTATTATCCACATTACTCCAGTAAATCAGTCACTGACCTGAGATGATGCTCCATGTTGTTTTACATTGTCATCTATACAACCTGGTTTTACCTGAAAAGCTTAACATTTTAATGACTTATACTCTATTTTAAATGTGTCTTTGAAAACTGTGCCTGCTTCTTTAGTTATTATACTGAATACTGAATATAATGTACAAAAATATAATACTATAATACAAATAATACTATATTCTGGTTCTTAATTTGAATACCATGAAGACAAAAGAGCAGGAGCTCATCTTCTTCCTACACGTCTTGTTTCTGTCCCACTTTCCCACTTCACTCTTCCTCTCTTTGCATATAACCTAATTTATGGCTGTATGACCTTTAGGATTAACATGCTCTTTTAATGCAGTAGACCTTTGTGCTGCTTGTGATGACAGGTGCTCCTGTCTCCTATTTACAGGACTCAAACCCAGACATTAATCTGGCATTACACATTTCAAGGTCTTGAAGAGATCACTTTCAGTGACAAGATGATATTATCTGGCTTTGTCCACAAACCCCCCAAAATCTGACATGGAATAGTTTCTGCATATCCTCAAGCAAGTGTATTGTGAGCTGTAGTAGAAAAAGATTTGTCCAAGTGAAAAGAGTAAGAAAATTATAGAGAGAATATGATTGGGTGAGCTTTGTTTTGTAAAAAAAAAAAAAGAAAAGAAAGAAAGAAAGAAAAAAGAAATAAATACATTTTAAAAAATGAGGTATTGTCTTTCAAATTAAAGTAATTCCTATCCTGTCATTTCCCAAATTGCTGTAAGCGTATTCATTCATTCTCAGCCATTTGCTTAACATGTTTCAACAGATTAAAATAAAATATAAATGCACCATATTGGATGGGCTACGGAAAAATGTGTGTTGCTGAAGGCTGCTGGGGTAAACCAGAGGTAAAGAACCCGCTGTGATTGTTTTGATTGCAAGCAGATCATCACAGTTTCCTCTAGTTTTTTGCACAAATTGTCCCAAAATAGTAGCCCAGTGGTCGTACAGCTTCAAAAAGTGTGACGCTTTCAAAAACAAGTTATACCTCAGCCGTGCAGCCAACATGTTTAACAAGGTGCAACTCTTACTTTGAAGGCCAAAGATCTCAACTTCAGTTTGTGTTGCTCCTTTTACATTTGCACTACAGTTTGGAGAGCAGCTGGCCAGTGTTTGCAGATGAGTTTTCCACTTTAGTTTAAACTACTCGCCCCAATATGCTAGCGGTAAATAAGCAATCACAAAGGGCAGTGGTTAGTCACAGGTCTCTGGACCTGTGTGACTGGGGCTTTAGCAATCATTTTCTGTTTTTGTTATAAAGGACGAATTAATTTAAATCAAGTGGTTACATTGAGCAAGAGCTATCAGCTTCCACTTGCAACCTGTGAGATAAGCTGTAAAAGCTTTGGCTGCTGTTGTAGTATTATTGCACTATTGCCTGCTGTCAGGTAATACTAATTTTTCTTCTAACAAGTGGCTGATGGTCATCGACTGTGTGACTGTAATCATATTCACTTGTTCCATGATTGTCACATGTTCAAACTGGCACTGGCAGGCAAGTTAAAGTCACATGGTTGGGGGTCACGTGTCTCAGAGAGACAAAGACAGAGAGCGTGTCAGCAGTATATATATGTCTGACTATATAATTGGACAAGAAGCTCCTGGCATGTGCCATAAGCTCACCCTGACAAGACTCAGACATTTTGCTTGTTAGCAAAGCTCACAAAGACAGGTTTAGGCCTTTGGGGGTGGGGGGTCTTGTTACTGTGGCAGGCAGCATGCAACACTGATACCCGCTGTCATACACCAACAGCAGCCAAAGCTCTTCCATCTTCCATCACAGAAAATTTTCCCTCATCCATGTATGTAATGGATAATTAATGGCAGTAAAGAGAACCATGCCCTACCTGTTCAGTAACGTCATGTTCCATGTTAAACTTAAGAGAGCTGAAATTAGTTTGTTTATATTTCCCACCATTTTTTTAAAAAAAAAAGGAACAAACAGCATCACTGCAACTACTTTCTGTTTGCATGACGTGCACAGTGTTGGTTACAGTGGGTCATTACAGCTAATCTTATCACAACCTTTGGCAGACCTCCAGCCAACACTTTCTAAACTGGTTTCCAAGGCAACCCCAACGAGCAGGACCAATTAGAACTGACAAAGGATCCGCAAGCATTAAACTGCCTGGAGATTAAAGGGGGAGACGACAAACACAACAAATGATAGGTGGGATATGTCTTTATGTATGTGTGTGGTGGGTAATAGGGGAGCACAGTGACTTCGGATGCACCTGTAGGCTCACTTGTGTCTGCTTCAGTCTTTCCATTGGGGGGAGATGCGGGGGTGAATTTAATTAAACCAATTTCAATCCTTCGTTCTCCCTATTTGGTTTCTTTCTCTGTAGGACTGCTGGGTGTTCGTGTGTCAGTAGAGCTGCAGGCAGGAAACCAGATCAATAAGAAATAGTTTAGAGAGACCAGTGTGTGGTTAGTTTTTTTGTTTTTTTGTTTAGGGCCATCAGTCGAACACTGTGGCCTCTGAGCTGCACATCAATCACAAACCATGCTGTGTGTGCAGAAGGTTTGTGTGTGTTTGAGATTGATTTGACAGCCTTTGTACTTCAGCAGGGGATCAACTTTACTGAATAACTGACACCCATGATCCCCTGGTGTTGGTAGGTTGTTGGATTTCTGTGTCTATTGGAGTTCAAATGTGTGTCACACTTCTAAATCGATGACCTTTCCTTTAAACCCTTTTAGTGCGCGCCTGTGTAAGAGTTTTATTCACGGAAACAGTAACCATATGTTCGAAATCGAAAGTAAGTGTTTAATGTAAAAATGTCAGCTCAGTGCACTCATAGACCGTGTGAGAATCATTGACATCAGCCCGACACTCCCTGGTTTGTGACGTCCCTTTTAAAAAAAATGTAAATCCTATCTTAGCATTTTTTCTATTGCCATGTTGGTTTGTAAAGCCAAAGTGAGGGACAGATGTGACTGAGCACACGCACAATGTGTCCACTAGTCAATCATGTGGTAGCCAGACTTTAGCATTAGCTAGGAAACCAAACATAATTAATTATACTAATTAAACTTGAACCATACTCGCATTCAGAGAGAATTTGTTTAAATCAGGTGTCTGTGAAGGTTCTCAGTCATCCAGGTCATCGTAGTTGTTAAACCTGGCCCCACCCTATCATGTGAATTCCTGAGGTCAGAATTCACATGATAGGGTGGGGCCAGGTTTAACAATGAGCTCACCCGAAACCCTGGCTGATTAGGTCCCACACCCGCTTTCACACCTTGGCTCATGTGATTAGAGGATCACCAGGGGGTCCTTTGTCCCTCTTTGGGGGGATACTCCCACTGGGTTTAAATCTGGGACTCTCGGCCATTTGACCTTAGAACTGAAGAAGCTTCTCGGATGAGAGGTGAAACGTCTTCAAGCAACTTTAAGAAGTCCAGACGCTTTTCTTTCCAAGCTCCTTAGACTTTAAATCAGGTGAATTGTATTGCTTTGCCTTTTTATGTAGAGAAATCAACCCATCTTGTCCTTTCAAACCCAGCAAACAGTCACCTGCTGCTCTGAGTGGTAGCAAAGCTGTTAAAAGTATGACCCTTTCGCCTTTAAAGTAAAAATTGCGATTTTTGAAATGTGTTGATTGCCGAACAGAGGCACAACTTTTACTTTGAAAGCGACCAGTCTCCATTTCCAGTTTGCATCTCACTTTTGCAAGTTTTGCTATCCCTCAGATTCTAATGAGGGCTTGCAGACAAATCGCAAACTATACGCAACCATGGAAATCTGCTAGCAACCAAAGCAACTGCAGTTGCACCCTGTTTGCAACCATTTTCACAAAGCAACACCCTGTGACAACTTACCAGCTGCTCTGGTAACAGCAAAGATTAGCCCTCTCTCACTAAAGAGCAATTAACTGTTTTTGTGTTTCAAAACAATTTCAGTGTGGCAGCTATTTGATGGAAGAGGCCCACAGGTTCCTAAATATTGATATAGAGAACAAAAAGCAGCTATTTCCCAGCTAATGATAACTGTTATCTTTATACTATTTATTAAATCAGATCAAGTCAGGCCTTAAAATCAGACCATAAAAGACATTTTTTGTTTAAGTTACAAATAATGAGGTCAGCATATGTAACTGTAATCCCCATGTGCGAACAACTTTGTTTTTAAAAGTTTTTCTCCTCATGTGCGGAGCTGATGTAAGCTTGGATTTCCCTGTATAGAAACCAAGCCTTTAAAAGAGGGAAGCCTTGAAAATGAAGGAGGTTAATCAAGGCTCTTTAGGCCTAGGATTTATTTATCTATTTTATTTTATTTAAGTAATTCCAAGCTACTAATTCAGTCCTGGAATGACAATATAGAGCTTAAGCCTACATATCAACTTTAATTGTTATGAGCTTGATTTTAATATACTGTAAATATAATAAAATTATGGGCCAGAACAGTCGTATCAGAAAAACAGACACATTTAATCAATAATTCAATAATAAAGGTTTTTTTAAATGTAAAAAGCATGTGATTGTATTTTATAAACTGTACATCATGTGTCTGTTTGTGACCTGTGCATTTCTGCTCCTGCTGCCACTACCGATGAGTAAAGAGCTTACCTTGCCCCAGGCCTACCTCTCACCCCTCCATCCTGTGCTCCTTCCTCATTCATATCCTTTTCCAACAACTATTTCTGTGATCCTGTGGTCCGTCCTTCCTGCCTTTGCCAAAACAAACATTTGCCTTCTTTTTTATTTTCAGCTCGAGTTTCTCTTTTGTCCTTTTTGTTTATTTATTTATTTTTTGTACCTTTTCTTAATAAGATTGGAGGAGATTGGGTGTAGTCCTCTCCATGGTAACGCTGTTTCCCATTCTTACACTCACTGTCGCTGTCTCTCATCACATAATTCTGCCCTACCCTTTATCGCTGCGCCCGCTCCCTATATGCGCTCTCCCCTTACCCTCCCCTTCTCTCTCTCTCTCTCCTTGTCTCCCTTTCTCTCTCACATATGCACACACACACATACACTCAACCTCTCCTCTGGTCCACCGGTCTCCTGCTAATGCTGCACCGTCCACTGACTGCGAGATGTTCAGTCCAGCTTGTAAAGGATCTGCAGGGGAGCCGAGGTAAGGCTTTCACCCTCGTCTCTTCTGGAGCTGAGATGTTACTGCTGCTGTTGTTGGCTGCTGACAACTGCTAACTGAGAGCCAAATGCCTGATGGGAAGAGCATTAGTGTGTGAGTGTTTGTGTTTGTGTGTGTGCTGATTTGTGTGAGAACTCATCAGCTGGAGTAACAGGCTTTTTGTTTGTTTTTAGGTTAGGTCTGGCACTTGTGATCTGCATACACACACACAGCAAAGGGAAGTGATCGTACTTCCTTTTATATTCATTTATTTGTGCTCTTTTTTATGTCTTCTTAAACTTGGGAGTATGTTGTTGTCTGCATGCGTGCAGGGAGTCTGCTGAGAAAGAGCCTCTGGAAATCTGATGGCACGCAGATATTCTTCCCTCCAATGCAGCAACAGTGCTGCAATGTCTTTTTATGGTGGTGCACTCTCTGGCGGTTTATGACACCATGTTGTGTTTACGCGTGTGTGTGTGTGTGTGCGTGTTTGGGGGATGGTGAGTGGGGGCATGAAGTTCTGCATATGTGAGTGGGTGGACAAGAACAGTGCTTCTTAATATTTTCATAAATTCATCTCACCAACATTCATGCCACAGGAGGAAATCCAAGGCAAGCGATAGACGCTCAGCCATTCAAACACTCAAAAAACAAACATGTTTGATCTTTTTGAGTAGAAGAAGAGGAAAATAGGAGCACCTGAATCATTTCTGAGATGTTACTTTCTGACCTGTTTGTCAGTCAACAGGTACGAGTCTTAATGTACTCATGACTTTTCCAACAATGTGCTGGTGGGAACTCATTTGTGCTCATGTGTATATACATCACAGTGTATGTGTGTGAGTGCAATATGGAAATGTGATCCCTGCTGAATGCAGTGCTAAAGGAGAAATGCAATAATAATATTAAAACCATTACTCTTTGTCCCTAAGATAATATATTATAACATTAGGCTCTCAACACCTTTCAAGACATCTCACAAGCACAGAGGGTTTCCATTGTGCTGTAATAGTAAGGAAGGAGTAGATATGCAAGCATCATCTGATGAAGAAATGTGACGCATTTCTGTTGTTCCTGCAGGATACTTTGTGAGGTGCAAGATATTATGTGCCTTTTGCGTGCTGTTCAGATGGAGGGGGTGGGGGGGGTCTTCTGGTACCAGCCAGCTAGATTTCGCTATCACCATGATGGCACTCTGGGAATTTAAAAAAAAGTTATGGCAGTTGAATGTGTCAGATGTGGACTTACAGTAGATGAGGGTTTTTTTTCCATGGTGTTTTGCTGCTGATGGTTATGTCTTTTAAAAAATCTTTTTTTTTTAATTTCACATCCCTGGGTGAAAGCAGAGACACCAGTGCCCAACACACAAAAGCTCCTTGGTTCGAGAAGGCACAAATCCCTGCTATGGTTTTGTCGGGAAAGGCGTCTGGTGTAAAAAAAAAAAAAAAAATCTGCCAAACCAAATGTGTGGATCCATCTGCTGTGGGGACCCCTTGTGAATAAGGGAACAGCTGAAAGACGCTTTGGCAGCAGTGACACCGTCACAGTGTTGCTTTGGCCAAACAGTAATCCAAACCTTATTTTTTTTAAAACACAGAAGAGAAAAGCAGCAAATATTTTATTTCTTCATATTTTTGTTTATTTAATGATTACAGTTCTACTTCTATGTACACTTTAATCTTTACTCATTTAGTGTACTACCTTCTGATTCAAGTTGGGTGGCCAAGATTCATACCCCCAGGTCCTCTGGCTGGATAAACAGTTAAGACGATGGATGGATGGATGGATGGATGGATGGATGGATGGATGGATGGATGGATGGATGGATGGATGGATGGATGGATGGCCCAAATCTACAGTTACTGTATGAAGATTTGGGCCATGAAGAATTATAAGACCACTGGGTAATGCATTTTTGTCATGAGCTGTGCCTTCAGCTGAACCCCACCCCCCACCCCCAGCCCACTCCTGTTATGAATGGTCAGTGATGGCAGACTTTGGGATATTAATAGCTTTGGAGCTTCAGAATCGTCACATCAACCAAAAAGAGACTCTTGACACAGCAGTCCCAGACTAAAGCGCTTTACAAATCACAGTTCTGCTGTGTCAAGTGGACGACTGGTCCTGCTGGCAGCATTTCATGCAATCCGCTGATGATTCAGTTCAAAATACATGATGGCTAATCTGTACCTCCAGGATTTGTCCCATTTTCTTTGAGCAAACACACCCTACACACTGTGCATGCAGACGAGCTTACAGCGAGTCAGTGTCAGTCCTTTGCATTTAGGAGGTTTTTTTTAACCTTCTTTCAAAACAGTGTTCAGTGTGAATAGTTACTGCGTTTAGTTCATCTGTTTTAATCCCATTGGATTTAAAAGGGTTTATTTATCATGCCCATGTTGCCTGTCTCATATCTTTTGTCCCCATATTATCTTGAGCAGACCAATTGACGGCTGTTAAAAATCAACCAACACCACTCAGAGACTTTCTTCTATCCTCACAGAACTCCTGTCCTATTGTCTCTCATCTCCTCCTTCCTCTGCCCGTCATTATCACATCTATGAATCCCTCAATCTATCAACATTTCACATTCCTCTCTCTCTTTCTCCCCTCTCTCTTTTTTCCCAAAAGCTTTGGAAATACCAAGATTTCTGCACTGATTACTCACCATGTGTCCGGATCTTCATCCGGGTCACAGTCATCGATAGTCTCACTAAACTGGCACATATTCATCCCCATTTTTTTCTTTTTAGAACACTTGAGTAATATCCCTCATTGCAACCTGTATAGAAGTCAACTTGAATTCTTGAATTGAATAATTGATAGACCCTTGTTTAGCAGCACAGTATAGTTTCCTGTGGCGGTTTTTTGAGATTTGCCAATTATTTAGCCCTGTCTTCCAGTCAGTTCATGAATATTTTCTGAATGTTTTGACTGAACAGCCCTCTTCAGATTTAACCCCCCCAAGATGTCCCTAAGTTTCATTTACTTTTTTGGTTTTTTATATCTCTTTTAACCATTTGCTGGTGTCTTCTTTGTGTGTTTAGGGGAATTTTTCCTTACTGACCACAATACATTTAGCCCCCAACCATGATGATCCCTCCACCATGTTTTACTGATTCACATTGCCCTTTCCCTTCAAACGTGGTGCATACATTCTCACCAAAAAGATCAAATTTTGGCTCATCAGCATTTTCCAGAGAGGTCTTTAGCACACATCTGATATTCTCTATGTTTTGTTTTGTTTTGTTTTCCACTGAAGAGTAAGATTTTTTCTTAGTTGTGTCTTTCTATTAGCACTATTCTTATCGAGTGTTTTAAACGAGTTACTTTGATAAGAGTTTTCACCTTCTGTAATATTTGTAGGACGTGCTCCTCAGCAGAGTAACAACAGTCCGGGGTTCCCTCCATTTGTACACATTTGGTTCACTTTTGTTCATACTAGAAATCCTTTTGTAGCTTTTTCCAACTTTGTGCATTGTTGTAATGCATCATCTACCCAGACTCTGACATTAACCAGACTATGTGTGCATTTATTTATAGCAAGGGGCGATCTCATCTCCCTAGCTTTTAGAGAAGTTGTTAGCACAGAGATTCTCTTTTATTAGCATGAGTTCAAATTCAAGTCCAGCTATGTGATTTTTTTTTTATAGAAAATGGTTTTATAAAATTGAGGCTTAGATGAAGATCAGACCGAAGTTGATCAAAAAACTCATGATTCCAAAAAGTGTTTCGAGACTGAATTTTGCACCTTCACTCCACTTGAACTCAGTTGTATTTTACTATTTTTCCATCGTGCTTTGGTTACAGTTGAGAATTATTTAGCCCTCAGTAAAGAACGATTACATTCTTCCTGTTTATTCCCTTACCTTCTTTGCTGATGAGATCAGCGCACACTTTAATACAGAAACACATGAGTCATCAGTTGCAGAGGGGATTTGCGTTAAACTTCCTCAGCCTGTGTTTGCATTTGTGTGTTCCCATTTAGTGGAAAATGAAATGCAGTGAGGAAATTGCCATGTTCTCACAGCACACCTGATTAAATTGCTTTTTTGTAGGCTGAGCAATTGCACTTGCCCCTGGTTGGTGTCTGGTTCTGTTTGCAGAGCCTTGTGTGTTTGGCGTCACGGACAGTAACGGGAAGTATGTGAAGAAGTGGATTTTCTTTTTTCTGATCAATGTTGCCGAATAATGGGATTAAAAAAAGGAATGATAGCACTGTGTCACCCGTGGGTGGAGGAGGCGCAGCACGTGCGCACATGTCACAGCTTATTAATTTGAGCGCATGAATGTGTGCATGTGTCGAAATTTATGAATGCATGAATGTGCGCCTGTGCACATGCGATGCCTGCTGTTTATGGATGTGCGCTCTCATCTCTCTGTGTGGGTGAATTGGAAGAGTGGGTGTATGGGTGGGCTCGCTGTCATTTTTACTAAAATCCACTAACAAAGCGATGAACCATGGGGGGCAAAAATGGGAAAATAAAAATAGAATAGAAGAAAAAAGGAAGGTTTATTGCACAGAGACCGACTCAAGAAGGAAATGAAAAATATATCTACCTTCTGCATATTTCTTCAATAACAGTTCATATTGAGGGGGTTCCTAATGATCAAATAAAGTTTGTTAGATTTTTATCATATATTGAATAAAGTATGTTATCTTGGGTTCTAAATCAATTCTGTTAGGTAATAAAGTGCATTGAGCTCCATTACTCACCTCATGTGTTTTAGGCAAACACACATCTCCACAGAGGATCAAAAATGTGGATTTAATAATGTTTCAGTGCCATCAAACTATATTTAGTACCTCAGTCACTATTGCTATTCATTTCACAGTGCTTAGTTCAAAATAAAATAGCATAAGAATCATTTTAATATGACTGTTAACCAACATTGTTTAGGGTTAATCAAAAAACTTTTTCACCAGCTCAAAAACAAAATGCTGCAAAAATAAATTGTTTAACAAACTAGAGTGCAGGAAAAAGTTCACACTATGTGTGCTGACTTCTAATGCTGCTTATTACTTTTACAGCTTTTCATGGTCCTGCCTCAGAATAAATACTTACTGTGTGATTCCCGTATCAGGCACAGCCTCAGACCCGCAGGCAGACACCTGTTAACTGTTCCCTCCTCATCCTTAAAGACAAAATTCAGTCAAGCATTTGCTGTTAGGGCTCCTCGACTGTGGAATAAACTGCCTGAGCAAATATGACTCCGATCATCAGTGTCTTCTTCTTCTTCCTCTTCTTTTTTTTGTAAATTTTCGTTTAATTTTTACATTTCTTTAGGAAAAATATAGCATTTTTATACTGTTCTATATTCTTAAATCTTACTGTTTCAACTTTAAGATTTTTATATGAATTTATTTTGTTACTCACGCTGTATCTTATCCTTGTTTTTTATTTTGACATTCCACTATTACATTTGTATTATTTCAGTTGATATGTAAATTATTTTTATAATTTCTTTCTACTTCGTTCTTTCTACTTAAATTCTCTATCATTTTATGTTTTATTTTCAAATCAGGAAACACAAGTGTGTCCATTAATATATTTAAGTGCTCTTTACTCTTCTCATCTGCTCTCTGCAGCAGATCGATCTGCATATTTGGCTGTGCCCCCATTTTTAGACCTCTGATATATATGGGCTATGGACCAGCAGCTTGTACATTTCCTCTTCTTTTTGTTATGTACACTGAGTTGGACCCCATTTCACCTTCAGAAATCCCTTAATTCTTTATGGCATAGATTTAACAAGTTGCTGGAAAATTCTCTAGAGGTTTTGGTTCATATTGACATAATAGCATCATATAGTTTCTGCCCATTTCTGCAGATTTGTCAGCTGAATATTCATAATCCAAAGCTCCTGTTTCACCATATCCCAAAGATACTCTGTTGAATTGAGCCCTGGTGTCTGCAGTGGCCCATTTAAGTACAGTGAGCTCATTATCATGTTCCAGAAACCAGTTTGAAATGGTTTCAGCTTTGGGGCTACACTGTGACTGTAAAGGGACAAACATGGTCAGCAGCAATACTAAAGTGTGCCAAGAAAATATCCCCCACCATTAAAAGCCTAGTTATAGTTGTAGAAGAAAATCCCAGTAGATCAACACTTCCTGAAATACTGAGACCACACTGTTAGAAAAAACATCTTAGAAAAACAGTAATATTCCGGCAGCTGGGGCGCCAAAATAATACCATAAAATAACAGAAAATAACTTTCTCATAAAAATACGATTATTTTCAGTAATGACAATACAGTTTGTTGCCCTAATTTTACATGGGATTTTGCCTTTTTCAAGTGCTGTTATACATTAAATTAGGAACATTTTAATGTGATTAAACAATGAAATTACCTATAAACAAGGTCAATGAATGTGGCAATATGAATAATAATACTTAAATGTACAGAAATATACAGTTAACAGTTGGTTTAAATAATAATGGATTGCATGCCCTGGGACAGACTGACAGAGGCGAGGCTGCCATATCGCACCATCGGCCCCTCTGGCCATCACCAGGAGGCGGTAGGTGAAGAGACTTGACCACGGACACAACGACCGAGAGTGTCCGAGCCGGTGCTCGAACCAACAACCTTATGATTACAGGGCGAACTGCCAACTCTTGAGCCACGATCACCCTAAATAGCAATACTAATAACAATTATTTGATGTAAAAAAAATTTCTAAGAACCATTTCATATATTTTTCCATAGCATTACATTTGAATTTAACAGTTCAATCTTTCAAATAACGGACAAATATTTGTGAAATCATGATACATTTGTGAATGTATTTTAACAATCTAAATATACATATGTACAGACAAATACATTTAAAAAACAAGAAAATTATGTTTTATTACATTACAGTGATTTTACATTCATTTACATTTGAAATGTGAAATCACAGTCTATTTATGTAAATTTAATGATATTCTAGAAGAACAGAACAAAACTGTAAAATACACAGTAAAATACTTTTATATTAGGATTTTTTTACAGTGCAGCTTGTCTGTAACAAACAGCGATTCAGCATTCAGAGTGACTTAAATCATCTTTCTTAATGATTCTGATGCTCAGTTTGAACATAAGCTTGATCATGGCAACATGCATATATTCACTGAGTTTCCACCATGTGGTTGGCTGATTAGATGTTTGCATTATACCTACAGTAATAAAGTGGCCGGTGAGTTTAAATGCATTTTTAAAGCTCGCTAAAACCTTTAAAGGACATCAGCCGAATACAGAAACTCATCACTAGAAAACAGCTGTGCAGTACCAGCTGTGTGCATGTGGTATTCAAAGACCAATATCCTATGAAAGAAATCCTATGACATTCATATATTCTCTGGTAGTCGATCAATAGGCAGCTTTGGTTCTTCTGTGCTCTGTGTGCGTTATAACAGATGGTGATTAATGTGAATGAGGCAGGAGCCATTAAGCAGAGCATCAGCTCTGTTACTAAATCAGCAACCCTCTGGTAAAACCTCATAAGACTAAGTAACCTATTAGTGGCACAGAAGGGGAGGCCGGTTGGGAGGAGGGAGAGAGAGGTAGACGAAGAAAAGCGAAAGGTCTCTCGTGTCTGTCTGTGTATCTCCCCCTTGGGAATCTATCTAATGACTAAATACCTCATTACATGGCTGTGAGAGAGATGAAAGAGGGGAGAAGCGACACAGAAGAAATAAAGATGGAAATGTTGCGTCTCTTGTGGTGTCCCGCTGCCACCAGCTGCCGGGAAGAATTGCTACTGAGAAAGACACGAGGGACTAAAGTGAAATAAACAAAACTCGATTGATGGAAGAGAGAAAAAAAACAGAAATTGAATTTATAAAGTCTGAGATAAAAAAAAATTATGAGACATGAATATGCATTACTTTCACACATACAACACAAACATACTCAGTGACCACTGTGCTGTTTATGTTACAGTTTTTCTGACTGCTACAACTCCAAATGTCGTTTTCTGAATCCAGTGCTGAGTCGTCTGAACCCATTTAATTAATTTATCCCCCTTTTGGCAATTTACACATATAGGCATCATTGGCAGATCTTGTTTTCTCTACTTGAAAACTTCGTTAACACACTCTTACTCACTAAAACACCCTGCATTGTGATGCATTTGAGACGGGTGGTAAAAGACAAACACAATTACAATCACTGCTAACACAAAACAAAACAATGTTGTTCACACTTGTATACATTTTTTGAGGAGAACAGCATAAGCCACTTCATAATGCATAGGTGACACCATAGACTGTACATAAAAGATGGTTGTACCTGCTGAAACGTTACCCATCAGTTTTGCAGCCTCAGTGTCACAGGCCAGCCCTTAGCGGCTGGAAACACAGTGAGATGGACTAGGGCAAGTGCAGTGGAACAAAAGTAATTATTGACGACACATCTCTCCTTACAACAATTAAATTATCGCACTTCTTCACAGCAAAAAATCCCACCTCTAATGACAACTGGCAGCCTTAAATATGTTCAGCTGTCACCGACTTAACCATTATTCCACTCTTAGGTAAATTCTTAAATCCCAACCTTCCACCACAATATACAATATATCAATTAGAATAAATAAATACATAAATACATTTCACATTTTCATATTAATAAATAGTTCACACTTTAATGTTACACCAAACCCAATATTATAAAAACCCCGAAACCCACGCACAAAAAGATTCACCACACTCTCTTTACCAATGGTCTCTCCCGGAACCTTTAAATGGTGTCTGGACCCCCGGGGAAACATTTGCCCAAACACCTTGAAGAGGACACTGGCAAGAACGGTGAGTAATCATTATCTTACAAACACTTATTTGCACCACTTTTATTCCTAGATTTCACACACACATTTGCATTAGTTTTCCTTACTGGTAAACCTTAATCACAATCTCAATCACCATTCTTGTTTCCTGACAGACAACCACCACATTCCTTGATGAGGAGCAGCTGTGCAGGATCTGAAACAAGGCTACCAACTGATTTTAAAATTCCCAATAAATATTCAATAAATAATTAAACTTCTTGTGTGCAAATGTTTTACTGTGCAAATCCATGCTTAAAGTGCAATGCTCAATAAAGTGCTTGATAAGGTGCTTTTAATAAAGTGAAAGGTATGCTCTAAAGTGCTATACAGATAATGTAATATAAATAAATGTAGTAAGGGAGTCCTCTTCCTTACACTCAGCATTAGTGTTTTGGTCAGCACCATGTTATTTGTCATTTATTTATTAATTTGGGAGCCAGGTGTGACAACAATTAGGTGATGGGGAAGTACTGTCACCTAACGCTAGCAAATTTGGTTAGCAAACTATATAAATAAACTGTACAGCTGCAAAGCAAAGACACAAAAATCTGCTACTTAATAGCAATCTAATAAAAGGCTAGAAATTTGCTAACCAAACATGACTAAGAAGTCTAATTCGATGACTCGAACTGGTAGATGAAGCCTGTAAATCAAAGTAACAACGTCAATAAACCCACTATCCAGACTGATTGATTAGTTATTTAAAAGTCACCCACTTTTGCTGGTGTTATGAAGGGCGAAGCTACAATGCTGTGAAAAAACACCTCTTTCATGATTTCTTAGATTTTTGCATATTTTTTGCATATTTCAGATAATCACATTTTAATATTTTATTTTTAAAAAAACCTGAGTAAATACAAAATGATGATACATGATTTCATTTTCTTAAGGAAGCAATGAGTAACTTCCCCCTTAAGCCTCATAACTGGTTGTGCCACCCTTGGCAGCATGAACTACAAATTAAGTGTTTGTGGAGGAATGTTGGTGTTAATTCAGCCACACTGGAGGGTTTTCAAGCGTGGACAGCCTGTTTAAGGTCATGCCAAAGCATCTCAATCAGATCTAAGCCCAGACTTTAACCAGGCCACTCCAAAACATTCATTTTGTTTATTCTGAGGCATTCAAAGGTGGACTTGTTGGTGTGTTTCAAATCATTGCATAGAATATATGCCTATAGATCAATATAATTTCATGTACCAGGTTGTAAATATGAAGGGGTTTTTTAGTACTATAAAGTTAGACGTTTTGAAGTCTTGTGGTCTATGGGATTGATCCATTAGTACCATTTTTTAACTGGCTACAAACATCTGAGAGGCAGAGAAAACTCATTAGAGTGAAAGGAGAGATTTTTTTCTTCTTATTCCTTTCAAAATCCAAAATGTCCCACACATATTTTTACTGACTGGTGTTTGTAATGAATACTTATACTTAAGTCTTATATATACAGAAAAGGGATGTTTTGATGGGATTATTTTGGTTTTGCCAGCAAAGGGGTTTTATATTGTCTTGTATTGAAACAGTCCTATGAGAAGAAAATATTATTTGAAAATGGTGTTTTTTGCAAACAGTTATGAGATAATGGATGCTTTCAAGAAATGGATGCTTGAAACTGTGAAAACCAAAAAACGTGTATGAAGTGAAGACAGTCTTCCTTTCCCCAAAAGACATTTTATTGCAGCAGTAAAGTTCAGTTTTAAAATATGTCAATTTACAGGATTGCCGTAGCTTTAAAGGATTAATCATATTGATGCTAGGTTCAGCATCAAATGTCCTTTCTTTATTATTTCTCACCTTGCTATCAACAACTAACACACAACGTTGTAAATGCAACAAAACAAAACAAAAACACACACCCTCTTATCTGTCATCCAAAAAGCTCTGCTTTTTAGTTAATGTTGTTTCATCAGCATCACGTTAACAGAAGAGTGTTAGGAAGATGCTGTGAACAGCAAACCTGTGCTGGAATAGTGTTGTGACATTAGACACTGATAAAGGATATTTATAAGATTGCAAATGACTCATGCCCTGTTACACAGATGGCCCACTGGTCTAGCTACACAGTCAGATCAGGCTTTACAGTTTCATGAGCAACAAAGAAAATGCAGGATGTGTTATACCTATGTATATTAAGCTAGTCTTTTATAGCAGCAGCACAAAGTCCTGCTAGAAACAAGTCTTGCAACTTGGCAGCTATCTTGGAACAAATCCCGAACATTTGAAGATTTGACAGCTGAAGTCACTGCTATAGAAATGAATGGAGATGGTAGGAGTCATCTCTTCAGTGTCACTGGGTCATAAATTGCATTTATGTTAAACTGCCAACAAAATCTAAGTTTAAAAAAATGTAAATAAAAAAACAAAACAATAAATCTCTCCTTTTTCCAAAGGTTTAAATCACTTTTTACCAATGAACAATATTCTACTGTGCATGTCCAACGTTTTACAACAATACATTACATTACAATCCATTTAAAGTAGTGTAGTTTACCATAATCTGATTTATATTTTCCAAACATTATATACCCATGATGTGTGTGTATGTGCTTCCTAGGAGGCAGAAGGAGTTCTCCAGGCCTTCAGAAGGTCTTTTAAAGTTTTTCCTCTGAACACTGCCAACATTTTCACTTGTTTTCAGTACTCTTCTGGTATATGACCATTTTTAGAGGAATGTTTGGTAGCACTTTATAATAATGTCACACTATAAAGCATGATTAAGGTATTCATTTGGTATTAGCAAGTACTTAATTCATAATTTATATAGCATTACTCCTACAAGCCTAAAAGCCAATCTACAGCAGATGAACAGTGTCTCAAAATCACATGCTAAAGAAATAGGGAAAAAATCCAGCAAAGACCTGACACACAAGACCTCAGAGATGCATCTGACCCTTCAGTTGATCCGTCTGCTGTTCACTGAATTGCATTAGAAATGGTCCCAGTGGAAGCGTGGCTGTCAAGTAATCATTAAGGAAGGCAAACAGACAAAAGACTGTGGTATGCCAAACTGTAAACAAAGTTCAATTTCAGGACAGCTTCAGCATCAGTGTCTGGAGTGATGAATACAAATTTGAGATTTTTGGCTCAAATTTTTGTCAGTATGTACAAAGGAGAACAGGAGGTACACACCAGTGAGCATCTATAGCCAAGTTTTAATTAATACATTGATAATTTTTATATTTCTGAGCAAAATATAAAAACGAGGGCTGGCTCAAGTACAGTGCTGTATATACAAATTTTGTACATAATCGTTTCATGTAGCAACCACTATCATTTATTTCAAATATTTTTTACATGTTTTCATATTTTCATCATGGGAGCATTGAACAAATGCCATGCTAGTTCATGTTTCTCTACATGATTATTGCAACAACAAGGAAATATGCCGCCACACAGCTGATACAGTCGTGAACCTTCACTCTGCAGTCATCAGTGCATCAGTGTGACTGGCTAATGTTTCCCATTTTAGCTACCGATGTCACACAGGGACGGGACAATCGCCATCCTTAGAATGCCTCACGTCTCAGGTAGACCACAATTGTCTGAGTGCTATGTCTTCTATATATAGGAAAAGGTCTCTGGCACAACACAGTGCCATCATCAGTCTTTATTGCTGATGCACTGCGTTTAATAAAAGAGTTTGAACAAATTAATGGAGTTTTAATAGTTACCATGCACTTGGTGTTGTTTGTCAGTTGCGAACACTGTGGCGACCTGGTGACATCAGCCAACTGGTTACTGTCGGGTGATGTCACCCAGCCCACTTACAAACATCCGTGGTGCTGTGAATGCACATTTCACATCTCAAAGATAAAATGAGTGTGTTGCACTTAAACCTGAGAGGAAATATGAGTGTCATAAATATCGTTATTCCACAGTTTTTATAAGACTGAACTTGCAGTTTGCTCTTTCTCAGGCTAACATTAAACTCGCCACGGTGAAATATCTACAGAATAGACAGATATTGAGTCATCGGGTATTAGATTAAACAAATGAAGCTGTGCGAAAAAAGAGAAGATGATCCTCTGACTTAAATCTGCCAGCAAGTAGTGATACGTGCTGCACACATGCAGTTACTTTAGCTCCAGATGACGCTTTATTAAAGCTATTTTTACCAAGAGAAACATGCTTATATTTTTGTGCTACTGTTTGCAGGGTGTATACTTCACACAACCGCAAAATTGTGTCATCACTATAGTGACAGCTTTTCATGTTCATGTTGTAGTTTTGGCCAAGGAGTTAAGACCTGCAGCAAAGGTCTTGTCACTGGCTTGTACTTTATTTTTTACTTGTCCCTATTTTATCTTTTGTTTTTCCAATCATTCATTAATCTTATTTTCTAACCTGCTATGGCATCATTCTTTTATTTACATATTTTAGGACTATCAATACAAATGGGGGGAAATTTTAAATTGGTGTTAAAAGTTGATAGTTTGCATTTGTTCAGGAGGGTTGATTTTTCCTGTTTCATCCACAAAAATGTTTTGAAAGTAACATCTGGCTCCTCGGCTGCTGCGTCACCAGCTGCTGCCTAACTGCTCCCCTGTGCTGTTAGGTGCCCACCCATGTATACAGAACATGGATTCCTGATGTGTCATAAAACTTTGTGTGTGTGTGTGTGTGTGTGTGTGTGTGTGTGTGTGTGTGTGTGTACGGGTTCGTACTATCCTGGTGGGGACCAAAATCTGACTTTTACTATCCTGGTGGGGACTTTCTGCACCGTGGGGACCAAAATCCAGGTCCCCTCGGGGTTGAAAGCAATTTTCACACTCAAAATGCGGTTTTACTGTCAGGGTTACAATTAGGTTATGGTTAGGTTTAGGGTAAGGGTTAGGGTTAGGCATTCATTTTTAATGGTTAGGGTTAGGGTAAGGGGCTAGGGAAAGCATTATGTCAATGGGATGTCCCCACGAGGATAGCAAACCAGACATGTGTGTGTGTGTGTGTGTGTGTAGCATAAAGACATGCCTCTGTTTTTTGTGCGACACAGTAATTTGCAGCATTTATTGAGTTTGATCTTTCATGATACTGGATACAAAAGACCAAAATTTTCAGAACCTTTAAGGTTTGAGAATCAAAGTATTTTTTCTTTGTCAGTCTGATATTTGCATTTTCTTCTTGCTGCTGTTGTGTTCATGGTTTCTCACATCTCTAAACCACTAGAGGGAGAGTGACTGACAATCTTAAAAGAGACTGAAAGCATGCTGATAATTGAGAATTTAATTGTGAAAGCATTACGCCATCACATTCAACAGACTTCTAAAGTGCTTGTTTGGTTTCTTGTTCTCACTGGATATGTTTTGAAGTGACTGGAAATGAAAGTAGCTCTCTTTGAATACAGAAGGACGTGTTGCCTATTTCAATGTGAAAAAGAATAACTGAAACCATTCTTTTCAATTCAACAGAAAAGCCTTGGGGGGGAATTGCATTTGAAATGATACTATGTCTGTTTGAATGGGTTTTATGTTATTACTTGTATTTATGGCATGCTTTGTGACAGCTTCACTAGTATGGCAGCCACAGAGTGGCTGGATTAGTTACTGTTGAAGACAGCATCTTGTCAAACCACGGCCTGTGAAATTAGAAAGCTGCTATTCAGTTCATTGTTAAGCTGAAATTGAAATAACCTCTTTATTATTTTACCTGCTCCAAATTGTAATTATTCCCCAGCTCCTTATCACCATATCATTATCTATACGTGAACTTTCATTAATGTTCCTGTTGCTGCAAAAAATGTCCATAGTGTCACTTCACTTGACAAAGGTATGGGGGTTCTCTTTACTAACTGTTACTTACTTAGCCCCATTTGGGATTTACCTTTTTTTTTTTTTACAACTCGTTATTTGAGCTTTTTCTTTAATTTGCAAAACAGGCTCCTTACTTTAGAGAGTTATTATTTGACATCAACACTAAACCATATTTAAACTTTAAATTTTAAACTTAAATAACGTGCCCGTCGCTACTGCTTATTTTACATGAGGAGGAAAGACACAAAAAATAAAAATCTAATAATAATAATAATGATGATTATGATGGGTTTATGCATCATTTATAGCGCTATACTCAGGTGTTACAGCGGACCTATGTTAGTAAGGTGTGGTACTTTAGCATCTAGCTAGCACCCACACAGTGCGTCAGCTAGCTAGCTAAAGGTACAGCTACTCTATTTTCCAAGGAGAGAGAAAAGTGTGCGATAACTTCACTCAGAGATGGAAAAAGATGCAAGAAAGACAGAACAGAAGACTAATTTTAAAGGTAAGGAGTGGCATTTAATAGACTGGTCATTTAAAGCTTACATGAGATATTGTGCTATAATGTTAAGTTGTGGTAAGTTAAGAAAATCTTCTGGAGCGCTGTGACTTATTTCCAAGTTATGCTTTTTTCCATGTTCCACCACTACAATCACTCTTGGGTTCCCCCACCTTTAAAATCCCACTTTAACCTCTGACTATATTAATTTTCCTGTGAGACTCTGTTTCCACACCTACAGAGTCTCCACACCTACACCTACAATGTAGGCAAATAGACCTAGATTCTTTTAAGTGTTTTTCTCTGATCGTGGTCTGCATAACAGAGTTCACTCATCAGAATTAGAATGGCCGTATTCTGGTCTATTAATACTATTGTATTATAATATTAAAATGGCCCAAGGTTAACTTTCCTTAAAAATAGCTGGTAAAAATGTCCTTCAAGTAGCTGCTTTTGCTTTTACACTGCTAGTATATTTAACAGCCTGGACCTCTGCAGATCGCAAACACACTGCACATTGAAATTGAACTGTTGAAAAACTGAGGGCTTGTAAATTCTGAGAGTGTCAACTCTGGAGTGAGAAGAAAGGGCGTCAGGAAGGACACTCCCTTTGGCCACAACATGAGAGGTTTCGCTGCAGTCTTTCTGCGCAACTGTTGGGCTCTTTTTTTCTTTCCTTCAGAGGAGTGTTAATGCTATGTAGTGCAACAAAAATAATCCAGTTTGACTCCTCTGTTGAGCAACTGACATATTTTCCATTCAACACAGACTCCTCTGATACACTTATAATAGATTAGAAATAGGAATGACGCAATAGAAATATAGCTTTTTGCAGCGTTAACCTGAAGTTTCTACAATCCACATCAAAATGCTCGATCAACTTATCAACTTTGCTTATTCAGGGACATTTTTGCATGTGTGAGTGCAAACAAAAAAAAGGGGGCAGTGCAGGCAGTTATTGCATTTCCTGTTGGACAGCGTGTAAGCAAGAATACAACGTACATGTGTTTTGGTTGTGGTTATTGAGATAGAGCTCGATGCATGTGTAGCCCTTTACATGTGTGTTTGTGTGGGAAACAAACCAGCAGAGTCAGATGGGTGGTTGTGGCCCCTCCTCATTTGGCTCCTCCCCTACCCTGCTGAAATATGTGTACCTGTATCTCTCAGTGTGTCAGATTTGAGCGCGGGTTTGACAGACTGTGAACCGGTGTTTCAGGAAAGTTGTTGACGGGTCAAGTGGCAAATTGGACAACAGCAGCTGTGGAGAGGCAGGTGAAAAAGAGCAGGGAGAGAGAAAGGAAGGCAAACAGAGGGGGAGAGGGCGAGAGAGGGAGTGAGACAGAGAGCCTGGGTCAGACAGAAACAGACAAAGTGCAAGTATACAGAGTGTGTGTGTGTATATATATATATATACACACACACACACATAGAGGAAGACTGTCAGCAGAGCACACAGCTCCCAGAGGAGAGAGGCAAAAGAGACTGCTGAGAAGGTCAGACTGACAAAATGCTGAGGAGGAGAAGTGTGTCATTTGGTGGATTTGGATGGTATGTATGCGTTTTCATTCAATGCTCACGTGTGTTTAGGAAAGTTTGCATTGTGCATGTCCATGCTCACATTTGTGTCCATTTACATGCAGTTCTACACTGTGTTTGAATCCTTCCCATTGTGCTTTATAATCAGCTGCAGCGTATGCCAGTTGTTGTTACTGTACAGTGTGCGAATGGGTGGAGTAGAAATGTAAACTTTTTTTATGAAAAGGAAGGATGGGTGGAGGGCTCCTCTGTGTCACACCTCTAACACTTTGTCCTCTGTTTGTCTGTGTTTGTGCGTGTGTGTGTGTGTGTGTGTGTGTGTGTGTGTGTGTGTGTGTGTGATCATTTACAGTTTCACTCTGTGTTGTCTCTGTTGAGGGAGGGATTATATTCAACAGGCGACTTTGTTTCTGCCTGCTGGCAGTTGTGGTTGTTGTTGCTGCTGTGCTGGTAAAGGGACGCAGCTTGTTCTGGTAATGCTCTCCTACTATATTGGCAGAGGGAAGTTCCCATGATGCAGCGTTAAAGAAGCTGCCAGCAAGCCCATTTAGCACTGAATGCTGTGACACACTCGGATGGAGTGTTTTTGTGCGCTTGGCTCCCTTGCTGCTCGTCATTCTGACACTGAAGCACATCTTCAGAGCACTTAACCTTCCCAGCTGGGCTGATGCAGCATAGGCCAGACAGGCTGAGATAACCTCGAACAGACAGAGCTGAGAAGCAGCAGCAGCAGCAGCTTTGCGTGCAATATGTTGTGTTTTGCAGAAGAAAAAAAAAAAGCTGGACAAAAAAAAAAGAAAAAAGATTTCAGATACACTAATTTTTAAAAAGGATGTCTTTTTTAAAAAATAACTTTCAGGATAGATGTAATCATCCACTGTCATAAGTCAATGGTGATAGCGCGAAAATAGAATTAAGTGGTCAGAAGGTTTAAATAAACCACAACTGCTTTAGTTTGGACTGATAATGAGTTACGGGTCCAAGTGCAATTCAAGTACAGTGCAGTCTCAGCACATGTTTGAATGCTTGGTGATTGAAACCTAGACATTATTCATCCACAGGCTTAATGGAAGATGAGTAATGTACTGTATGATAATTCCTCTGCTAGTTAAAATATTCTCTAATGTCTCTCTGTGATACTTCTCTGTTAGAGATCCAGTCTTTTTAATCCTTGGGAAAAAAATATTTCCCTAAAAGAAAAATTGTATCAGCATTTTACAAAATTTTTAAACCAAGCAATGTTAAAGCTCATGGAATAATGTCTCTAATTTTCTTCTTTTGAATGCTCAGTATGAGATGAAGGGATATGTTAAGGGGGATTATTTTTCTTTTATTTTGGATTGCTGTTAGAAATTTACAAGATTGTGTTTTGTATGCTGCTAAGATTAGGCAGGGTGTGACGGGAAAATGCACTTCTCACAGGTCTGATGATAATGAATTGAAATTCTTGTACATTGTCAGTTGTAAACAAAGAACATCAGCATATAAGTATTTAGATATTGTACAAATTGATTCTTCCGAGAAGTTGAACCCTCTTCATTTTGGGTGTGAGCTTAAATGTAGCAGCATCCAGATGCAAACTGACAACATACTACTGTAAAGTTCCTTAAAATGCTGTTTACAGTGTTTTGTTTTTGAGCAGTTTCAAAATCTTAGTCACATTAGGTTTACCTTCCATCTGTAGTATTTAATTATGAGTCCATCTAGTCACAAATTTGAACATTTTTTGGTTTATCACGGGCACAGATATGGATAAATGGAAGCTGTTTGAACATCTGCTAATCAGCACATTAGTAAATGTAAAATCAAATGTAGAGGTGAAGAGGACGCCGAGCTTACTGTTACCAAACAATGGTGACCATCTGTGACTTTCTTTGGATAAGAAAAATGTACTCACTGGCCACTTTGTTAGGTACACATGTTCAACTGCTTGTTAACATAAATATCCAAGCAGCCAATCCCATGGCAGTAACTAAGTGCGTTTAGACATGTATACGTGGACATGATGATTGAGCATCAGAATGAGGAAGGTGAGGTGATTTAAGTCAGTTCTCTGGGCCTTGCTAATGTAAAGTTCACAGGAGATTGGTCAAATTGCTTTAAGCTAATAGGAATGCAACAATTACTCAAATAACTACTATTAACAAACATAGTATGCAGAAGAGCATCTCTGAATGCACAATACATTTAGACTTGAAGCAGCAGAAGACCACACAAGCACATCTCCTGTCAGCTGAGAACAGGAAACTGAGCCTGTACTTCGCTCAGGCTCACTAAAACGGGATGATGTAAGATTGAAAAAAAAAACCAATCGATCTAATGATTATTTTTGTGGATGCAGGGTCTGAATTTTTCCTAAACAACATGAAAGCATGGATCACTCCTGCCTTGTATCAGCACATAAGCCTGGTAGTGGCGCTGTAACAGTGTGGGGGATATATTCTTGCCACACTTTGATCCTCTTAGTACCATCTGAGCATGCAACAGCCTACCTGCTGACCTTTATGATCACAGTGTACCCACTGTATCTTCTGTTGGCTATTTCCAGCAGAATAACACACTATGTCACAAAACTCAAATTGTATCAAACCGGTTTCTTGAACATGAGAATACTCACTGTACTCAAATGACCTCCACAGTCACCAGATCTCAATCCGAGCTCAATGGAGCAGTTTTGGAATGTGGTGCAACAGGAGATTCACATCATGGATGTGTAGCTAGCAAATCTGCAGCAACTGCGTGATGATGTCATGTCAGTATGGACCAAAAATTGTGACGGGTGTTTCAAGCACCTTGTTAAATATGTACCACAAAAAATTAAAGAAATTCTAGAGGCCAAAGGAGGTCTAAACCCAACGCTAGCAAACTATACCTAATAAAGTGGCTGGTGAGCATATATAGTGGTTTTACTGCTAAAATCTGGTGATGAGATTTTGCTCTCATAATATGTTTTAACAAACATATGTTATCATTTCCCCTTACCTGTAATAAATTGTATGATTTGGTGGATTATTGAGCCATAATATAGATTGTGTGTTTTCAGCTGCTGCTCTGTTACAATATGACTGAGGGTAATTCATCTGTCACAGCACGGCCATAAAGTCCAATAGTTGTTTTAGGAACATGATGAACTAACTGCAGCTAAATAAGAAACTTTCTGTTCTGACATTTGAATATCAGCTTTTTTGTTGCATGACGGTGAAACATCACAAGAGCTTACAGTGTTTATCTCTGATCTGATGCTGCTGTAATGCTGCACTGTTATTGATATCAAATAAGTGGAAAACATTCAAATGATATTTAAAATGTCTCTGCTGGGCACTGCGTAGATTGCGGTAAGGCATGCATTTGCTGATAAGAACACACAAAATAAACCTTAAATTAAGACTCTTGACATATTTATAGTTTCCTTTATGGAAAAGCCTCAAATGACTCGCACGAGAACAGCAGCACCAAAACTGAAATGTTGTGAATATGAAACAGCCGATTGCTCCTGTTTGTAGTGTGGCCAGTGTGCAGTGAGGCACTGAGACGTCGAGCAGCTTGCCGAGAGGTAACTTCGTTAAACGAGGCTGTCTGTCATAAAGTAGGCTCTGCTCTATGCCAGTTGCTTACACTCACACTGCCGCAGCTATTAAGGCAAATAGAAGCAACCACAATTTTAATGACCTTTTCTTTTTTTAAAGCCACAGAAGCACGAGGGGCCCGTGGAGACATAAATCTCACTCCTAACCGTCTTTATCTGCCTGCCTTCCTGTGCTTATGTCCTTAGTAAATTAGGAGCAATTAGACTAAAGAACTGAATTGCTGCTTGGAGCAATTTGTATCAGAGACATGATCAATAATAATTTCCCCTTTATGTGTGTGTCTGCCTTCTCTTGCTTCTTTTCCAGGATTGACAAGTCCACTCTGTCTGCACTGAAAGCACGGTAAGTGGTTTTTTTGTTGTTGTTCTTGTTATTTTTAGAGGTTTTAGAGGGAGGATGACGTAAAGCAAAGGGCCTGGGCCACCCTGGTGTGGTCTATTCCTTTGACAGCCTACATGGGCACTCTGGGTCATTTTGGAAATCTTATTCTCTCTTCTGAACCCAATCGCCCAATCACCACAACTTCCAGATAATATTCAGAAATGTGTCCGTCAAGCACAAAGCCATATTTTCTGCAAACATGCTGAGACTGAGCTGAAGACCTTTAAAACATCGGATAAACATATTTTCCATCACACTGATGGACTTTAAAGTCTCAGCAGAGCTATGAATCTTTTTTTTAGACACATAAAAATTCAATATACACCTCTTTACGCAAATCTCCAACTCCCGGTCCGAGTGACAGATTTTCTAAATTGATTCCTTTCTTCTTTGCTGTCATTCACTCTCATTTACTTTCTCTTCACTGCCAGCTTGTACCTGTTGGCAGGTCATACCCGTACAAGGAGGAAGTTTCTCATGCAGATACCTGTACTGCCAAGTACTCGAGTGAGTTCTAGGTAAATTCTGTGGTTGTACTGTGGCTCCCAGGTGTGACTGCAGTTTTTGAATACTATGTACTGGCATAAGCAGCGTTCTCTGGGTTTTTCCATAAGGGTTTGTTTGGGCTGTACGATCTAAAAATAAGTAATTAAATCCAGCTTATAGCTCATTGCACAAAGAATACAGACATTTGAGACACATGCTAGAATTATTAAAGGCATCATATTAACCTTTATTAAAGCCTTTAAGATAAATTTAAGATATATGCATGTATTAAGGTTTTTTGAGATTCTCCAAGCTTAGCGGTGAAGGATGATACTAGGAAGAACCACTGCATCATTTCAGACTGCCTTTAAGAGGCATGGTAATTAATTGGCTGCCACCATCGTCCGTCTACTGAGGGACTGAGATGTTCTCTGTGTGGATTTGGATTGCTGCATGTGGATTGTAGCATCTGAATGTGGTCTAAATCTCACCAGGTGCATGAAATTTCTTTGCATGTACTGTAACAGACCTTTATTTTTTTCTAACAAGGACCTATCATAGCTGCAGCTCTCTGACCATTTGCTTTGTTTTTGTGTGGCTGAGTTGAGCTAAGATGGTGTTGCTAACTCTTAGATTGGATTTCTTAATTTTGTTAATAAGAACTGACAGCATTCAACAAGCAGATATTAGTTTCGGCTCATGTTTCACACCTCTGCAAGGAGAAGACAGAAGCTGTCTCCTGTGGATTTAAATGTGGGCAGTGACTTTGCAAATTTAGAGGAACAATGTTGTGAAAATTACACAGTGCTGTGAACTTTTGAGGTGTAGAATTACTGCTTCTGCTTTTACCTTAATTCATTCAGGGCATGGGCAGAGAATGTGATAATGTGAATGCCACTTGCACAGTTGTGTACTTTATTCATGTGGCAATGTTTGAGGATATTATGTATGTGAAACTTCTCTGTGTTGAAACAAACCACCGGCAAGCCTCGCTACAGGAAGTTGCCTTAGTGAGGACAGATTATGGGTTTTTGTGTGTGTCAACTCTATCTTTATCTATACCCCAAAGCCATCATATTTAAGCACATACACCATTTCTCTTGACCAAAGGAACCACACACTCCTCTACTTTTCTTACCAACGTCTCTCTCTTTTCTCCATAGGTGCCATGATGGCACCATCTGTTTAAACATGCCAGATGGATAGCCTTAGAGAACAGATCATATTTTAGATATGTAAGCATGACTTTTGTTATTCTTGGTGGTGGCCAGACTTTGTCTGTATAGTCAGACAAGACAAAATAAAACCCCTCCATGTCATGCTAATGATTCTGCATCTTCAAAGAAAAATGAACAAAGCATGTTGGAATCGCAGAATCAAGGATTAGAAGTTTGGATTTAACAAAATATCTGCAACACGCTGATTTGAACTGCAAACAAGTAGCCTGATAGCAGTGGCACATAGATATTTTTTCTATTCATGTTTTTCTCTGTTTTACAAATCCAAGTTCTGGGTTTATGTGAACTTTTATTATTCTATTGAAATCAAGTGATTGTCTTGAATTTCCACAGAATAAGAGAAATGAAAAAAATTATTATTAGGATGCATTATAAGAATGTAAAAGGTTTGCATGAACAGTACTTGAAATGGTGGAACAGGGCTCCAGATGCTGCTATGGTAAAACCTTAATCATGGTAGATTTTGTGGTCTGAACAGAAAAGTGAAAGCAGGTTAGCGCGTAACATGTAAAGTAGGGCTCCTCTTTTATCTGTTCTCTCACATACAAACAGCTGTGCACACTTTCAGTGTCTCCTGCATGGCCAGGTGTCATTAGATCATCTACTCTGTAGTGGGTCTGAATATCAATGAGTGAGTCGTGACTTCTGCTGGGGCTCCTGGTCTGCACGAGCGATGAATAAAACCGACCTGTGTGTGCGTGTTTGCGTGTTTGATCCAGGCGTTAGATGTAAGAAAACAGTGCAGAAGCAGGAACTGTAGGACTGGAAATAAAGGAGAAGACAGTCTGTGCAAAAGACATTTTGCAGTATTTCGATGATTTGTTGATGGGGACAGAGGTGTAGATGAATTGATGCAAGTGAGTTCATTACTCATGTGATCCTGGTGAATCATATCGTTACAGGTCACAGGAAATGTGAGAGTTACTAGCATCCATCTACCGATTATCTTCCACTTATTCAGTTCAGGTTGCCGGGCAGGGCTGGACACTGTCCCAGCTGTCATAGGGCAAACGATGGGGTGCTGCCTGGACAGGTCACCAGGTCTGATCCACTGTTGCTGTTTTAATGCAAACAGCGTCTTCCTGAAATTCCCGTTTAATTTATACTTTGAGGACTTGGACATTAGTCATATTCCTAATTCATGACTTTCAGGATATTCCTGAAAGTTGGTTTGCAAAATTTCTGTAATTAAAAAAATGAAAATGAAAAGACAAAACCACATGCAGCAATATACAGTACAGGAGATCCACAAGGGGGGAGGAGAGGAAACAAGAGAACGGAGAAGGCCAAAGGAGCAAAAACATCAGTTGGATTGCACACTTCAAAGTTTGCAGCTGCAGGGCAGCAGGTGTGAGGGTTTTATTTTGTTCTCCTCTCCCCTTTCCGTCCCGTCTGCCCTTGAGTGTGCTATTTATTCCTCTGTTGCTCGAGCTCTTTCTCCCCATGTCTCATCTCTCCTCTGTCATTAATCCCGGTCTCCGTCTGCCTCTTCTTTGCTCACGGGTGCTACAAAGGATCTCTCCTCCTTCACCGTACAGCCGTCACCTCATTAATACCTGTATAATCAAACCCGTGTTTGTGTGTGCGTGTGTGTGCATGCATGTGCGTGTGTGTGGAGCAAACACATGCATCTGTTTTGTCTTCAAGTGGTGCTGAGGGTGAGTGAATATCACAAGTGGACAAACAGGGATAATAGAGGAGAGAGAGGACGAAAAGGGGGCAAGGTTGCACCTGATCGGCTTCTTAATACTGTGTGACGATGCCGCGCAAGCTGTGGTGAGTAACTGCAGTCTTTTTCTCTCGTGGGTCTATTTTTCCTTATTACATTCTTAAATCAGATTTTTTTTCTTATATTAGCTCGCACTTTGTTGCGTAACACCTGAGATCTTATGAAACCAGTGGAGTAGTTTCTCCTCCTGCCGAGAAGTTATTAAAGTCTGAAAAGCAGATTTCTGATTCGATTGCTATGAATAAGTTCATATTGCTTTTTTTTTTGTCCGCTGAAGGTGCTGTGAGGACTCTGTTGGCCTAGTAAGAGCATCTCTCTTGTGTTGTCAGAGTATCTAATGGGGATCTAAACAGGCAAATAGTGCACAAACGGTGGAAACAAGCAGCTCCCTCCGTGTCTGCGAGTCTACTCAACTTCACATGGGTTGAAGTAAAGTAGTGTGGACTGCACTGAATCTAGTTAAAGTTGGTAAAAGCAGCACAGATCAGAGTGTATTGGAGCAGACTGTAATAAACAGTGTCACTTCAGGATATTTGACGCGGCAGTCATAGAGCTGTTCATCACATTGTCTGATACAGATCAGATTATTGCTTTGGTCTGCGTGAGGTGGATACCCAGGATGTGAAATCGGTCTAAAGGATTGATCTTTCTGTGTCTATTAGTGAAGCTCTGTGTCACAGTCATGGCTCCCGGCTTTCTCTTGTAAGACGCTTCAGCGACAGACGCTTCCACAGTGCAGTAAACCAAAACAAATGACTTGGATATCTTGTTTAACGTGGTTAACCACAGATTGTTTTATTGGCTTGTTTTGTTTTTTCCTTAACAGCGGGCTGTCTGCTCGGCTTCTTGATGATACTGTTGTTAGCATGCATGCGTGTGTTTGCGCAAAGGTCACAGCCACTTGCTGCTAATTATACATTGTTATATGTTATTTCCATTCATTCTCTGCTCCGTCTAAGCGGAGCAGCTGCTTGAATCCGAAAGCGCCTCCCAGCTCAGATGGATGGCTTATAGTGGATGGGATGTGGATAAAGCTGTGATGTTCTCCAAGACTGTAACCAAACTGCACTTGTACATTTTTTTAATGTAATGTAGTTATTTTGCAAATATGAAAAAAGTTTTACTTTATCGTCCACCCGGATTATTGTCCAGACTGAGAGGAAGTTTTAGTGGCCGACGGGCTCAAGAGAGAAGAGGAAATATGAAAGAGGTCTTTTTAAAAGAGGGGACACGATAAAATGAAAAAAGCCCCCTTCCCTTGTCGTTGTCTAGCCTAGATTTTTGGGGCCAGGTGTAAATGTTATCTGGTTGCCAGCATCATGGAAAAGAGCAAATGGGCTGCTGCTGCCGCTGCTGCTATTTCTGGAGCCTGGCATTTAATCTATCTCTCGGTGTACCTTCTATATTGCGGGGAACGACGGCGAGTTGTGGCCACCGAACAAACAGGAGACTGAATGTCCGCTGGTATTATATTTACTTTAGGTGACGGCTTATTAAAGCTCGAGGCTTTGCTCGGCAGCACGAAGAGAAGAAGCAGTGATTAGTCACAGGGAGGCTGTATACAGCCTTAATGAGCTGTCAACTTTATTGTGTTTTTCCTTATTGGAAGTGCTTGTTGATGCAGTGTACACAGATACAGTCTGCTACATAATTTAATATAAGCCTGCAATCACTGGCAGGGGGGGAAAAAGCAAAGAGCAGAAATGAAGGACAGAAGTTCACTCAGTTAATATCTAATGCACAGCTGCCCACAGTGACTGTGACCTTCAGCTGGGGTTAATCTGGGAACCAGAGTTCAATATACGCAAGCTGACTGAGGTCAGGTGGTTCAGTTTCAGTTCGCTTCTTTTGGCAGCGCAGCTTCGGGCCTTGCCTGTGTGTTTTGTTTCCCTCTGCCTCAGACCGTGTGAAAAAAGGTTAGAGAAAGCAACCACACAGTTGCGGATGCATTAGCAGCAGTATGATGTGGGAAGTGGTCGGACTCCACCCGTTCTTGTGCACTCAACAAAGGATGTCACACTTCCTCTCATGTCACACCTCCAGTTTCAGTGAAGCTACGCCATAGGAAACCATTTACACACTTTTTATGTGTGCCATCTAATTTTTCTAGTGAAAATAACTGCCAGTATCCACTTATATTAAAAATCATTTACATTCAATTGTTAAAATTTTTGTTTGGGGTCCTAGTCTTTTATATACTTATCCACCTATTTAGAGATCTTGATATCTTTGTGCAGAAATATGGACCACGATTCATCTCTCCTGTGGCCACAAGAGGGAGCCGAGTCCATGTGTTTGTCACAAACTGACTCCTACAGCAGTGAGCAAAAATCAGTGCACTGCAATGAAAGCAGCTGAAGTGAAGTAAAAGATCCACTGGGTGGAACAGTTTCTCTATTAGATCAGTGCCGATGGCCGTCCCACCTGTTAACGTGTACCTGTTGAAAGTACTACTGGAAATGACGTAAGAATAAATTATCTAGGTAAACCAATAAAGGCAATGCAAGCTAACTAACTAAAGTCATACTTAACAAATTGGAAGGTGTTTTTATTTTGCATATGCTTAAATATTTATGTTACACATTACCAACATTAAAAAAGGCACAATTCTGCATGATGGTCTCATCAGTTAAATTTCTCCTGATATAAACATGAAGTCCAGCAGGCTCATGTCTGCACCACTGCAAGACAAAACCACAGCCATATTGTCTTCAACAGCCTATAGGGAGCCGTGGCTGTTGCCATGGCAGCAAGAACTGATGATCAGCTGATGGTCCAGCATTGCTCATTACCATGGTGACGAGCCTGGGTTGTCTCACCTTGCGACCGGACTTCATCGGCAACACATAAGAATACAACCTGCAGAAAGATGCCGTGACTTGTAATACGAGCGATCACCTACACTCGAAGTTTTGTTTTATTCATTAATTTGCTTATTGTTATTAAAAGTTAATAAAATGCTGGAGGTTTATGTATATTTCCAGTCCCATGGCATATTGTATTCGAGACACCTCAATACAAATGTTTTTTTTTTGTTACAATAGACACTTTTTAATTTTTAAATGATGTAAAAAAGTACAAGTAATCAGTATACGTATATATGAAACATCTTGTGTTTTATTGACCCAGTGTCCTATTTTACTTTTTTTCTTCCTAAGCTCTAGTTTCCTTATATTTACACTTAATCTGCATTTGCTAAAATAAGCACTTCATCACGTTTGCCTGCTGTCTTACACATGGTTTAAGGTGGTATCAGTGAGAAACGATACACACGGTGAACATATGGAAACAGGACGTGTTAGCTGCTCTTAGCTACAGCAGCAGCAGGGAGGGGAGTAGTGTGGGCTCCCTGAAACACAATCACATCCCTGTGTAGTAATACTTACTTACTCTCAAAGTGGTCAACACTAGACTGCACCTCTGAGACGATCATTAAATCACCAGAGCAGCATTCATCAGATGTTGTGTTTCTGGTTACTGGGGCAATCTAAGTCAAGCATTTAGTCCCCTTTAAGTTCTTTTTTTAGTCACCAGCAACAGAAATATCTGCTCTCTCTCTCTGACTCTGTTACATCACCCTTGACTATGTTTACCAGCTGATTGCTGGATGTTTTTTATTCTCCTTTCTGCTGTTAAGTGCCAGGTTTTAAGTATTCTAAGAGCAGTGAGAGGGAACTATTAAGAAATCAGCAAAAAATGAAAGCTGAAATATTTGTAAATTGTGGGAATATGTACAGTACATATAGCCATGTGAGCTATTCCTCATCCCAATGAGCTGGTTATGTTATAGCATATTTACATACACTAATCATAACTACACAGATAGAAAATAGCCAACTTCTTTCTGTTTGTTCTTCGTGTGCTCTTGTTTTACTTTCTATAATGGCTGACAGCAAATGAAACTCTAGCCTGAAGGCTTTACTGACACAGGTTTTCTTTTGATTATTAACAAGCAAGGAGTAAAAACAAATTACTGTCTGCTTGTTTTCCTCTGTCCTCTCTCGCTGTTTCTTAAATGTTTTGTCACCGCATGTGCTCTGCAGCTTGTTAAAGCGACAGTTTTGTTACTCTAAAGTCCCCCAGACAGCCAGCAGCCTCTTTGCTTTTGACAAATATTTACTTCTTGCCTTCTCCCTGATACTACACGTACACACGCACACACACACACACACACACACACACACAAAGTAGCTGATAGCGCACCATCTGGCCTGAGTGCGGGCTGTTAAGGGCTCATAAAAGTAGACCCTCACCTATTTAGAGCCGTAAGGGCTCCCCGGGCGGGTAAACAGCACACACACAGACACACACGCACACATACACAAACACATTTCTTCTGCATACATGTGCCCACGCACATTCAAATTCAATATTCACATCCACTGGGGATGTAGGAGGTGAGACAGGTAGGAGGTGAGAGCATCAAAGGATGTACCTGGTCCTGTTCTGAGAATGTCTTCGTAACTACTGGCCTCGCTGACTTGCTTTGAGGATAAACAGAGATTGATTCAGCAAACTTCCAAACTGACCCTACAGTTACATCTGAGTCAGCCCCGATACAGATGCACATCTGCTAGCTTTGTGCGTGTGCTTGTTTTTTTCATCACATGAAAGCGACTTAAAATTATTACGAATTATGTAATGTGAGGCTCATACCTCATTTTCACCTCACAACCAGTGGTTGTCAGATGGCTTTAGAGCAGTCTCTAGGCCTGTGTATCTTAATCCTACACTGTAAACAAGATTTTACCAACAAGTTTGCGTTATGTGGTTAGCAGTGACATGTCTGCAAAATATCGATAGATTTGCAGAAAAGATTAAGAGATGTTTAGTAAAATTATATCTTTGAGCAACATTCAGAGATTTGTTATACAGCAAGAAGGTAGATTAATGCTTAAGAAAAACTAACACATATCTGGCTTTGGTAGTTTTTCACAACCAAATCTGCTAGCCAAAAAACTCAGACTGCTCTAAACAAACAGTTTCAGACAGTTTTTTCCTGCTCTTTGTTTTAATATAGTAATTTCTGTTATTTTTGTCTGCGGTTCAAGCTTTTTTGCAAATGGCAACTCCTCCCTTATTTAGGTCTCTTCCTGTTAGTTGGGAATTCTTCTTTCCCACTGTTGCTCATCGTAAGAAAGTCGATTAAAAGGCGGTTTCCTTAAACCAGTGTTTCCCAACCTTTTGGAGCCACGGCACATATTTTATATTAGAAAAATCACACGCCGCACCACCAAACAAAAATGTCACAAAAAGCATATTGATAATTTTTCAGCACCAGCTATAGCAGAATTGGCTCGGTTTGTCCCCAGTATACCTTTTTTCCTTTCTTCTGACCGCTACTCATGCTAGGGCCTTCATCTGGGTCGGAATTTTCTCCAGGACCCAGGTCAGATTGATTACATTTTCTTTTCAAATGTTTATCCATTGCCATTACGCACTGCATCGTCTCACAGCATGAGTATTATGTAGTTTTTCTTCATCTTCTTCTCTTTTACTGGCATTTGGCAACCCATTTAATTAGAGCAGGTAGTTGTACTGCCCTCTAGTGGAAGAGAATGTAAGTGTTCTGCCCGTTACTCACACAGATCGCTTAGAGTACTACTCAGGTGGAACCAGCTAACCTTCCACGGCACACCTGATCATTTCTCACAGCAGTGGTTGGGAAACTGCCTTAAACGGAGAAGGTTAGATACAGCAAGGGGCTTCACCAAGACCCAGTGCAAGCTAAATATACAATATACTCCATGTAAGTACTGTAAGTACTACTTTAAGTATGTTAGGAAAAAGTGAACTGCTGTAAATCAAATAATTTGAATAGTCATTAATAACATACACTTTTTGAGGAAACCAATAAAAACTTACAAGAATATGTCCACATTTTTAAGTGATAGGTGTTGGTATGTGTTATGTACTCTCTCGCTCTGTCTTGTTTCTCCAGGAGTCATTGGCTGGCACCGTTGCCATTAGAAACAAACTCAGAATATATATATTTTTTTAGGATTTTGTCTGTTGACGATTTTTGTACACAAACACTTAAGACCTACATACTGGCAAATTATAGTCCATCTCCTCAGTCTTTCAAAGCAAGCAGAGTGATACTGTGGAAAGCGTAGAAAATGAAAAAGGGAATAAGCGAAAGGATGGAGATGGACTTTGGGTTGTCTGGAGGAGTGAAAGATGGATCAAGGGCGATAAAGAGAGCAAGGAGACAATAATAGAGCAGGGGAGACAGATCCTTTCTGAGACCGAACAAATAGAAAAGAGAGGAGAAAGTTCGACCTTCCTTCCTTCCTTTCTGGCACAGCCGTCCACCCTGCATAGAGGAGGTGCTCTTAACATCTGAACGAGTAAAGACTGAAGAGAAAAGTAATAAGAACTGAAGGATGGAGGGACTGAAAAACAAGATAGCTTCTCTCTCGGGAACAATGAGCTGTGAACAGTGAAAAGGGAAAGAGCAGAAATAACAAAGAGGAAAAAATGAAGGAGCAGTGGGGCTGTGAAAGATCAGTTTTTTCCCCTCTCTCTCTCCTAAAGTTCGACCTCTGTTAGTAAAAGTTTGTGTGCGAGAAGCTGCACATGTCCGTTGCTTCTCTCGGCCCTTGTGAGGTCATCCGCGAGTGTCCATATGAAAGCTCTTGACAGATGGTTCAGCTCTTGGCCGCTGATGTTCATGTGATTCGGAAGCTTATTTAGAGGATTTAGTGAAACTGTTAACTTTTTATTTTTCAGTGTAAGACCATCTCTTAATCTTCCATGAGTATCAGTGACTCATCATGGTGGCTCAGCGTGAGGTTTGCATATTCTCTCTTTCTTTCTGCGGGTTTCCTCTGGGAGCTCAGGTTTTTAGCACCAAATAGGGGAGGTTATGTTCTCCTTTCAAATGCCCTTCACCAAGCCACTGGCTTTTATTCAGCTCTACGTTTTATATGCAGACACATAAAAAAACGAGCACACCCAATTTCCCTCCAACCGTGTCCATTTTGTACATACATCAGAGGCAGGGAACACGACCCTGTCAGAGCCGAGCTCAAATGCAATTGTCTTTCAAAGGAATAATTCATCTCCATATGAGCAACCTGCTGATACCCTCAGCTTAGCCTTGCTTGTTTGGCCCACACATTTTTGCTAGCAGCTGAAATGGTAATGACTTGTGTTGATAGATCTTTGCAATTCACCTCAGGTCACTACAAAATCACATCACGTGCACCAAGTGACAGCTATTTGTGCAACATGACTGGGAGAAAACATTTAAAGCAAGCAGATGGTGAAACCATTAAAACGGTTTATCAAGTCTTACCGTCTTTTGTTACTGTGCTATATCGATATATTTTCTATTCTCACATGGTAATAATAATAATCATATTTTTGAAATAATAGTTTCTTGTAGCTGTTGTAGCTGCAGCAAAATCTCAGTAGACTATGCCTCTATTGACAAATGCTATTAATAGAGATGTATAAAGCAGTTCTTTTCAGTATGGAAAAGCTACAAACACACACAGAATCATTCTTTTTCTTCTGCCTCACCACTTCAGGAACATTGTGGAGTTTATCCCAGATATCATAGCTATCATAAGGTAAAAGGTGGGATACACCTTGGACAGGTTGCCAGTCTATCATATGGCTAGCACAGAGAGCCAGACAATCATATCAGTAGTTTGGGACCAAGTATCTTTTGGCTGTGAGCAGCCGTTCTAACCACTGCACCAGTGTACCAATATGCCTAAATATGTAGAGAAAATGAACAAAAAAGCCTCAAAAAATGGGGATTGTGTTTAAAAATGGCTGTAATTCCAGAACAGTTAACAGAAAATTCTGTAAAACCCTTTGAATTAATGCTGAAAGTCTTCAACTCGATTGTTTGAGTTAAAATCCGCAAAGTGGTGGTGTACAGATGCAAAATTTGTGTCTTTGTCCAATAACTTATGTACTAACTGAATGTTTATTGTAAAAAAGGCTTCAATAATGGATGATAAATGGTGACCACTTTAACTGACAGGCTGATGGCGACACAGACGGCTATAGCTGGCAGCAGCCTGTCGGGCTTCATCTCAGCTAATTGGAGTCACTGACCTGGATCTCTCAAAGGTGTTTGTGGTCTTGGCGCCTTTGGAGCAATTATATTGGAATTATATGGTTCCTATGCAGTTAATTATATTAACAGCCTATCCAAGAAGTTTGTGATGCTGTTTTGGTGATAGAATTTCTGGTATTTTATTAGTATGTTACTTAGCACTAATTAGCAGGTATCTATGTGTGTGTGAGGCAGCCGGTGTTTGAAATACATGCTTTCATTTTACGATTGGGCTTAAAGCAGATCAGCTACTGATCGGAAGGTTGGTGGTTCGATTCCTGGCTCCCCCAGTCTGCATGCCAAATATCCTTGGGCAAGATACTAACCCCAAATTGCCCTCTGATGCATTCATCGGAGTGTGAATGTGTGAATGTTTATCAGTTGCACTTGAGTTTAGAAGTTCTTGTACGAGTGGGTGTGAATGGGTGAATGTGGCATGTTGTATAGAGCGCTTTGAGTACTCTGGGAGAGTAGAAAAGCGCTATATAAGAATCAGTCCATTTACCATTAGTGATCCTGCTATAGTTGTCCCATGATACAATTTGCCTCTATTTCACCCCTTTTTATTGTCATTGCATTTATAAGCCTTTTGCCATAGTTTGTTTTTTAGTTTATATTTCTCTCAGGCTGGTTTTGCTGGACGTTTCTTCCTGTTGAAAGGGAGTTCTTCCTTCACACAGTTGCCAAGTGCTGCCCATAGGGTGTTGCCTGATTATTTGAGTTCACGCTTCAGTACTGTAAGATGCTGAGTGGTGCTGGTGGCATCACAGTGGGTCTTTTATACACAATCTGCACCCTCATAGTGAGGGAGAAGGAGCATAGGTTACAGACAGTGAGATTATAACAGAGGAAGAGTGAACAAAAGTTTCTGAAGCTTCAGATAATAAAAGGAAAGCCTGTGTTCAGAAGAAAGATGACAGTCATAAAATGGAAGGTGGGAACAAACAGATTACCTTTGGTGTGGCTTTTTCCTTTTAGAGGGATACATCATACGTCATCATCTCCTGTGTTGGTGCAATTACTCTTATTGCTGGAAGGGGAAAGACAGACAAGATCTGCACTGCGGGTTTCACATATAGTGCAAGTGCAGAATACAGTGACACATTGTTTGTGACTGCATTTGTGTTTCCCTCACTTTTCTTCCTTGATGAGTTATTCCTCTTGTGCCCCTTCAATGTCTATTTCCCAAGGTGCGTATCTAAACGCATGCATGTGTATTTCTGTGTATTTCGCGTGGGGCAACCAGCTGTCAGCCGAAATCCCACTCAACCAAGCAAACTGAGAAAGCAGGAAATTGATTTACCTCTCTGATGTTACGCATGACATTATGGTCCCAGGGGACACGGAGAGAAACAAAGGGATAAAAGAGTTCCACAAACCTCGACTGAGCAGTGCTTTATAGAGGAGCTGAACAGAGGAACGAGAGGGCGTAATTATCTAAAGACGCTCATTTTTTCCTGTTGTCTCACGTGATGCAGCATCTTTGAAATTCTTGCATTTGCCCACCTATGTTTTCACACCTATCAGAAATCCATTTGCAGTCATCCCAGCAATTACGTTTCAGAAATGCACGTAGTTTATGCATATGCAAGAGAGAAGAAAACATCACCTGAAGCCAAATTACAGACACATCGCAAGCAAAGATAAACAATCGAGCTTCAAATAGCCCAGAGTGTGTGAAAATAATTGTCTGATGACATTTCTGTTTCGGTGAAATGACAGCACGGAGCAGAGAGCTAGTCAAGGCCAGTGTGCTTGGTGATTAACAAAGGACTGTCTGTGATTTGACACTGTAATCAGCGCTCACAAAGGGACGGATATATCTCTTATTCAGCACGGCCCTGCATCACTCATCCTATTTCTCTCCTCCGACTCTGTTCTCTCACTTGCATTTTCTCTCTGCCCTCTGCTCATTTATCTTCTTGTTTGCAGTGTGTCTTTGATTCTTTCCTCAACCTTGTTTCCTCATGTGTTTTTAGGCCTTTTTTCACACATTCTTCTCAGTGTTGGATTTTCTTTTACTCTTCATGCCACAGTTTATTTTGTATTAGTTTCTCTAGATTTTGTCTGCAGCATCTGTGTCTCAGTGATGATTTGAATGAGTCTTTTGTCATTTTTTGGAGCGAGAAACAGAAGCAGAAGCAGCCTGGGGGCTATAACATACTCCAGTATGTTACAGCTGGAGTAGGGAGGACATGTAGGCATGCACTTTGTCCTGGCCAAACAAGTTGTAATCCACAACTGGCATCAGATGCTGACAGTTTCTAATAATCTGGAGAGAGTCTCCCCTTGGCCCTGTGCGGGGTGTTCTCTGCCTGTCTCTCTTGATGCACGCTCTTTGGCTCCAGCACCCGTGACCCTAAAATGGATAAGTGGTTTAGAAAATGAATAGATAGGAGGATAGATGCAATCACATCCTCTCCATCCTCCCTAACCTCCATCCATTACTTAAGTGGCAGATTTTTATAAGACTGTGCAGATGCAGGGTGGTGTTTCTCTACACAGCTGTTACTGATTCACTTATGTCGAATCAGTGATTTTCCATGAAGAGATATGTGACTGCATGATGAAGTCTGAGGTCTAGGGTCAATTTGGCATGAAATTATTTTCTTTTTTCTTCTTTTTTTAAATTTCCCCTCAAACAAAAGCTAAAACTTTTCCAGTTTTCCTTGGTGTTCTTAAAAACTTGACTTGAGTCTTAAATAATCTCTGTAACTTTGAAAATCCATTACTACAAAGTCAGCAAGTACTTCTTAAATCTATTTGTTAGGAGGCATTCACTCCAAAAAAATAAAAATAAAAATATCCCATCCATCCTCTTCCACTTATCCTTGTTAGAGTCACAGCCCACATAGCAAAATTGGTATGGCCCAGATCTGACCCACACAATGTGGTTGCACATGGCCCACATACCACAAAGAATGACGGCCCTTTGGTGGCCCAGATCTGGTTTTCCAGATGTGGCCCACATATGGGCCAGCACAAGGCCAGTTGCAGACACCCTGGTGGTCCTGTGCTGGCCCATGTGTGGATTACCTCTGGCAAACCTGATCTGGGCCACCAAAGGGCCGTCATTCTTTGCAGTATATGGGCCATGTGTAAGTTGTGTGCAGCCATGGGCCAGTTGTAGACACACTGCAGGCCCAGAACAGTTTCAGCTCTGGCCCCAGATGTCAGCCTAATGTGTACCTTAATCAAGCCATGTAATAACAACATGCGCCGGAACATAATAGTGCAAAGGTAACATGGCGAAACTCTGTTCAGACAGTGAATGGACTGATTCTTAAATAATGCTTTTCTGCTCTCCCAGATTACTCAAAGTGCTCTATACAACATGCCACATTCACACACTTTCTCTAAACTGAGTGCTTCTTAACTACATTCATACACATTCACACTCTTGACATGCAGACTGGAGGAGCCAGGGATCGAACAACTAACCTTCCGATCAGTAGGTCACCTGCTCTACCTCCTGAGCTACAGCCACCCGCTGGCAAAGATGAGTAAACCATCACTAGGTTTGGGATAAAGTGTACACTCACAAACCTGTCAAACCTGCATTTGAAACATTGGCTACCATAGCAGTATAGTATTGCAACATGGCATTTGGGTCTTCTAACTAAAATAGGAAAATAGGAACATAAATAGTGCCATCATTGCCAGACCTGGCCCACATCTGGTTGACATACACCCTGCCATGACACCGTCAGTCAGAAGTGCCAGCTTGATGCCAGATCCGGGCCAGACCTGTTTTCTATGGGCCTGGGCCACATACATCAAACTACAATCGAGCCAGATATGGCATGCCATCACATAGACAGTGCCATCTATGCCAGGCCTGTCCCATATCTGGATGGCATACGTCTTATCATGCCAGAAGTCAGCCAGCAGTGCCGGCTTGATACCGGATCCGGGCCAGACCTGCTTGCTATGTGGAAGGGGGGCTGGAGCCTATCCCAGCTACCATAGGGCGAGAGGTGGGCTACACCCTGGACATGTTGCCAGTCTGTCGCAGGGCTAACACATAGAGACAGAAAGCCATTCGCACTCACATTCACACCTATGGGCAATTTAGAATTACCAATTAACCTAACCTAAATATCCCACCATAAATTTTAAATGAAAGCGGACGTTACTGCCATGATCTTTTTTTCTGGATAACCCTCAATCCTCAGTATGCTACTTCACTTTTATCCATTACATAATGTGCCAGGTTTGGATTCTGCTCTGCTCGGAGTGTAACAGTGACATTTTTCTTGCCTCTGTATGATCACCTTCACTTTGGGGATGACAGTAATCGCGAGTGGAGCCCAGGTTTGCTGCTTCATCTCGTATAAATTCTCCTCTCCTGCCTGGTGCTGACAGAATCCAGCCATGATGCTGTCCGTGCTCTGGCTAGGTTATCCGTGTCACAGCCTATCTGCAGACCAGACACCAATAGTCCTCATGATGGATCATCCATCAGCCGCCACTTTGGACGCTGTGGGGACAAGAGGGCAGTTTGAAATAGCTGTCTGGGCTGTTGTGCTGCAGTATGAATGATTGCATATGTGTCTAAGTGTGTTTGTGTGTGGGTGTATGTGTGTGTAGGGGGACCTTGAAAATGTTTTCTCTTCTTTATTCTGCTCTGAATCTCACAGAACTATTCACAGGTTCTGCTGCTACTTCTTCACACATGACACACACGCACGCGCTCCTGCACACACACATACGCACACTCAAAGACAGCTTTATCGCTATTTCGTCTTTAGTTTATCACCCTTATTTCCCACAGCTAGGTGCCAGGGGAAGTATACCGCTGTTTGTGTGTGTCGACAATCACCCTCTGACAAAGTTGCACAGTGCAAACAATCCTGTCATTATCAGCAATGTAGAAACACTCTTTACAACAGTGCTGGATATCTGTGTCACCAGTCTTGTGGACATGTCTGCTGCACATATTAATGTTCAGTTTGAGATGAAATTACAATCAGGATGGGACCAAACATGATTGAGTCGTCCCATTCGATTTCAGCAAAACTAACAAGTCAGTACACTGAGAGCAGTCAAGCTTAAATTAAAGCAATAACACAACAATTTCTTGCAAATTGCCTTTGCTTCAGTCTATTTCCCACTGAAATAGGGCAACTGTAATGTTTTCCAGTTACTTGATGAAAGCTTCTGCAGTTATTGCTTTAAACACCTTACGGTTAATGAGTGTTGTTTTGTTTTAGCAGAATATGCCACAAGTAAGACCTTTGCATTGCGCTTTGTTTGCAGACACTTTAAAATAGAGCCTACAGCAATTTATTATGTACACTTTTGTGGTACTGCTGTACTGTACTGTACTGTACTATTACAGACTGTAACAACACTAATGATATCAGCATGGGAACATTATGGGAACAGTGTATACTGTAGGAATATTGTATATAACCTTCTGCTCAGCAATCTCGTAATTCACAGATTTACATGTTGATTGCTGATCGGAAAATTCTTCCTTTATGTGTAAAGCATACAGACTTTCTTTCTCTGAAATGTTATATATATGTGTGATTAACATTATATTTGGTAGGATCTAATTCTGCATGCTAGATGTTATTTTACATTTTTTTACAGAATTCTAAAAATATGTTATTTTACCTCATCATTAACAAGCCTACATACATACATACTAACAGCTAACTACACATTTGACACATACTCATCTGAAATACCTAAAAGTCTAAAATGTGCTTTCCCTCTTTAGTCTGCATTTTCTTGGTGTGACACATTGCACTCTGCATAGCCTCTATTTTGCATGTCATTATCAGCTCATATTAGCTATTTGCCAATCTACAGGTATTGTAATTTATAACTGCCAATAAATTACATTACAAAAAATCACCCTTCAACCATGTCATGATGTTGCATAGTGTCCAACTGTTGACGACACACATATTTAACACACCAAAAAATGTAACTAGGTAAATAATTGGCTTTCATACAGCAAATGTTAAGGAATCTGCCTCTGTTTAGTCCAGCGATGTCAAACGTATCATTAGTCACATACAGCTGATTATGGTCTTAAGTGGTCTGGAGCAGTGAATCTCCTCTGCCTGCGAGTGTAAAGAAGTTTAACTACACATTTAATCCCTGATATATTTTAATATAAGTAAAAATTGCCATTTCAACAGTAGATCTAGCTTATCCACATGATAAAAAAAATGCTGCTTTGGTCTTTTTTCCTTTTTTTTTTTTTTTTTTTTTTTAACTGTGAACCCACTGTAAAACTCATACACTTCATTTTTAAAGTAGATAGTAAAAAAACAGGAACTTTCTGCTATTTATTTGTTTATCTAGTACTTATTTTACTTTAGTGTTGTATGATTTGCCATGGGAGAGATCTTTATCAGTAGGAAAAGGTGTAAAACCTATCAAACTAAAGTTAAAAGTCTCAAATTTATGTCCTCTTTTGCTTGTTCCGAAAATGTCCAGTGAGTCAGATCTGAATGTTTAGCGGGCCGATTTTGTATGTTTACTGTACATTGGCGTAACATATTTTTACTTCACCAAATATTCACATTGGTGTTAAAAATCAGTTGGGCTTTACTAAAATAGTGACTTATTATCACTTTATTCTGTAAAAGATATGGCTTTGGTATCAATCACCAATGCTGAATTTCAAACCATTGGTAAACTAGTCTTCATGCACTGATTTCCCTTTGAACTTTTTTCTGCAGTGATGAGTCAAAATATTACAGGCCAGACATTATATGATAATGGCCTTTCCACAGTAAAAGGTTCATAACAGGCTACAAATAAAAGCAACATTTAAACACAGAAAGACATATTTATTTCTTGCACATTGCCTCCCTAAAATGCGAGTTGGCTACACCAACTCCAGTTGGGATAAAATGCAGTTCTTCCACAGTTAGACAGCATGCAAAGCACTTGATTGAAGCATAAAATGTAATGCTCCAAGTTTTTAAGTTTTTTAAAGCAATATAATTAGATATTTGCATCATTTTGCGGTTATGGGTGTTTGACCGGCCTCGGTCTGGCACAGACATATAAAGCAACAACTTGTATAGTGTAAAAACAGCTAACAGCAATGATCTCATATTCTCTCTCTTTTTAGAGGTTTGTGTGTGTGTGTGTGTGTGTGTGTGTGTGTGTGTGCACGCGCTGACCATCATACAGTAGACTTTCTATCTCCACCTTCTCTCTCCCTCTTTTCTCCTCCTTCTCCATCTGTCGCCCCGTGACAAACACATGGTGTCTTATTTGGTCAACTCAGCAAGGCCCCCAGCTCTGTGGGCTAGTTGCAAATACACGTGCACACACACACACACACACACAAAGAAGCACACACGTGCTGGCTCTCCACCATCTCTCATGCATTGTTGTGCATGAGAGATGGCATAGAGGCATAGAGCCTGCCTCACAAAAATGAGGCAGGCTCTATGAAGAGGTTTATGCGTCACTGGGGCACATAATTTCTAAGCGTGGAGGTCAAAGGAAAAAAAAAAGACAAAACAGAATGATAACCCTTAGTAATGGTATTTTAGGGAGCAGACTGTGGTTCATTCAGTTGAAGCTGTCAGCAGGTTCATACTGTGCGCCCTGAAATTGTGCCAGAGTATTAATATAGCCCACTGAGACGTGAAGAAACGAGACAACAGAGCAAAGGAAGATAAGACTGGAAGGGAAGAAGGCATAAATACTGTTAATTGTGGGCAGAGAAGGTGAAATAGACCTACAAGGATAAAACTTGGCCCTGGCTTTTTATGAACATCATATTTTGGTTCCGGTCTATCACCTTCCACTGCTGGGCAGACATCTGTGTGGGATGTAAAAATCCTTTGTGAACAACAGAAGTTCTTGTCTTTGAAGAGATTCAAAGGCAAAGAGACTGCTTAAAAGGTGTGGGAGTCAAAGCTTTTCCTTGAGATCTTCACAAAGTGATAATCAAATCATTTCATCTCTGAATATAACTTGCAGCATTTTAACGCTTTTTTGATAAGTTAAGTTAATTTTTAAATTCTTCTGGTGAAGCTTCCAAGCACCTATAATTCATTCTAAATATCTGAATTTAAATTGGGAATTAAAAAAAAAACAAAAAAACGCAAAAATAAAAAAATCATCAGTTGATATTAGCAGTTATAGATTTAGTAACATAAACATATCGTGCCTGCTGGAACTCTTGGTGAGTGTTAAGTCGATAATGGCATGTACAGTGATAACAGCATGTAAGAGTTGCACATGCCTGAGTCAGCTAGGGGCAGGGTAATTATAGTAGCGACTGTACAGTCTGGTTGTGTGACATGATGATGTGCTTGTGGAGCGATACAGTCATCATGCTGCCATGCGTGCTCCCGTCAGTCGGCTTGTGTTCTACTGTTTCATCCAAAGAGCTTTTAATGCATGCATTAAGTGCACTTTGAACAGCACTTAAAATGCAGAGTGCGTGTATGCACCTGGGCACCAAAGGTCTGCTGAAGAGCTATCCAGATGTTAGGACAAATAACTCTTCATTACTGAGAGAAACAAAGAATAAATCAAAGTGACGGGCGATACGTCACTGCTGGCGTATGAAAGCTGACCTGATCAGGGTTGGACAGAGCATAAACGAAGACGGTCTGAAACCCCTGTGTTATTTGGGCCCTAATAAAAAAGGGAAAAAGCGTGTTCATGATTGGCAGTGGCGGCACCACGCCCATCTTATACAGCCTATTTCATTAACCTGCATATATATTTAGCATGTTGCATGTTATTAATCGGTCATTCCACATTTGATCAAAGCTAAGTAGACAGTTGTTCTTGTGCTGAGGTTAAAACATGATTAAAGCATGATTCTATCACTCAAAGAGCCTATGTTCTTTGAAACCTTTGAACCTATGTTCCTATGAAAATACCAAACTAAAGGGGAAAAAATGAATAAAAAAGGAAAGAAGGAAGGAAAGGAAATGCAAAGTGAAATTGTGGCTTCAGTGTCAAATCTATGCCTGCACTAATGCAATATCAGGGCTCGCAAAATTTCAAAATCCCTGGTAGCCCTTCGGGCAGAGACTCTTCAGTTTTTGGTAGCCCAAAATAAATTTAAGTAGCCCGAATAAAAAAGGGGGCAATTTTTTTTTATGTTTTGTTTCCTGTTTTGTTTCCGTTACAATATTATACTTTAATGTATAATATTGTAACAGAAACAAAACATTAATCAAAAAATTGTTGAAACACAAATTACAATATTGTATAAAAATTACAATCATCAACTCAAATACTTGGTTGTAATTGAACAGAAATTTCTATGAACTTGTAAGAACTGTACAACAGGAATCAGTCTGTGTCAGATCCTGAATTTGAAATTTCCACTGAAGTCACGGGTAAGAGGCAAGTGGAACCAAGATCTAGGCCATTTGCTTTTTGAAGTTTGCAAAGACTGCTAAATTTTGCCAGTGGTAGTTCACTCTTTGCAATATAGTAGGCTGTTCTAAACAGATTTTTCAGGTTGATTTTTAGTATGTTATTTGCAGACTGAGCAATAATCCATTTCTTGCATTTCTCATGGGTTCTAATGGGGGCCTTTCTTAAAATTACTGGTCCCAGTAACAAAGGCGCTCGTCGACTCAGAAATCGAGGGAAACCAACAACCCGGCAGAACATTATGTTATTTACACGGGTGCAACTTCTTATCTTGTGCGCGTATTTTATTTTGACAGCGAATGCGCACCTGCGGACCACTTATGTGCACCCCTGGTTATTTAGCTTGTCATATTCCAGCCACAGAAATTCTTTTGTCCATGAAACCATAAAGCTGCACTTTCTTTTTGCCTTAGTCTGATTTGTCATAACTTTTCCGTTTTGTAGTAAGCTTTTCTTTGGCTGTCACTTCTTCACCCTGACCGGTCTTATTTGGCTCAGCAGAACTAAAATATATATCCTGCTGCCTTTACACACACACTCACATAACGCTCAGCGATTCTCTGCGCGATCAACCTCTCACATGTTTAAGCTTCCTGCGGGAGATTTCACTTGTCATGTTTGATAGTAAACTAACGATTGATAAGACGATGTCAGAGGAATTGGTGCGCAAATTATCGTCACTCACCAATCAGTACCGTCGCTCTCTATACACAGTTTGCGCGATTGCAAAGTGAAAGCAAAAAACAAGCGCAAATTCAAATGCGATTTCAATATGTCACATATAGGGCTGCTCGATTATGGCAAAAATGATAATCACGATTATTTTCACTGAAATTGAGATCTCGATTATTTGATATTTATTTAACAATAACAATGTATTGAATAATGGCTTTAAAGATTGTCAAAAATAGTATAAAATAGTGTGCAAATACAAATACAGTGCAAATGTTTGCAATATAAAAAATAAAATGTAAACATCTATGTTTAGTAAACTTTGCCATGTTGCTCTGTGGTGCAGCTACGACACCAAAGTTTACACACTATGTCTACTTGATCCACGTCTGACTCCGCGAACCCATAATGTTTCCACACCACTGAAGGGTTTTTTTTACCTCTCTTTTCAACCAACGGCAGTCACTCTCCTCTCCAAATAACTTCTGCTTAGCTTTCCGAGCTTCCCTCTGTCAGCTCCTCTTAATTGTTGTACCGCGTGTTCGAAACGCAGAGAGGTGCGCTCGATTTGTCACACGGAGCAGCGCGAGAGTAAAGCACGAGGGAGGTGCTAATAATCGGCTCAGTCATTTTTAATGATCGTTGAAAGCCCAGATCGTAATTTAGATTAAAATTTGATTAATTGAGCAGCCCTAGTCACATATTGACAGTGGTTCACCGATGCCAATGACATATTTACCCAGCTACATTTCCGAAAGAATGCAAAAGCATTGACATATATTTTTCCTTCCTATGATAGCCCGACGGGCAGGGCAGGGATAGATTCTGGTAGCCCGACTGGAAAAATCGCTGGCCCCGGGACGTCGGGCTAGCGATTTTGCGAGCCCTGAATATATTAATTTTCTGTTATATATGCATATTACAAAGTTTGAAAACATGATATAAGTGCTCAGTTCACTTATAATAGTCTAGTTAAAATTGTCTCAATTCTTCTTGTAGTGTCGTAAACACCAGCACCGAGTTGGAGTTTATTGCCTCTTTCATACATTTTCTGTTTTGTGTCCCATTATAAAAGACACTTGTTTTCCTTTGCCTTTCCATTTGCCACTTTAAGTCTTATTAACCACTCGAGCTTTCTGCATTGCTTAACGCGATGTATAGCACTGTATGTGGCTGCAGTTTTGGTTGCGTCTGTCTGTGTCTGTGCGTAACAGTGTTAATTTATGTGTTTGATGAGAGCATTTTCCCTCCCTGTGTGAAGTAATAACTCATCTCTGCTCCGTTGTCTGCGAAGTACAGACAGCAGGCTGTAGTAAACTTATCTTAAAGTAATAATCCAACACGTTCTGTGGTTTATTTCGCTGCTCTGTAGCTGATATGACACAACAGTGATTCATGAAGCTTTCACGTTTAGAAACAGCTGTCAAACTGGTCTGGGAAAATCCTTTATCAGCAGTTGATGATTCATTTTATGTTGCCTGCAGAGGAAATGGGTAGTTTGCATGAGAGGCTACAGCTGCCAGACAAATACGAAAGCCACCCAGAGACACTTAGATTTTATTAACAGAAACCCAAGACAAAAGGAGCAAATTAACTGGACAGAGCAAGGCAAGCGTGCTGAAGAGAAACACGTCTCTGTCAGCTTGCTGTCTCCTTTTTTTCCTGTTATGTGGCTTGAAGGCTCCCCAGATTTAAGTATCGCAACATTTTGTGTGGCAATATTGTATCCATACAAGCCCATATGGAAAAGAAATAGAAAAAATGTATAAAGACTTGCATCAGATTTGGCCTACTTCATATAGTGAATCATATAAGGCTTATATGATTTACTCATGAAAGTGGCCGCTTTCATATATTGTTTTAGTAAGTATTCAAAACATAAGTTTTATTTATATAATTTTTCAAGGGATCTTATATCTGTTTTCACTCTTGTATGCTTTTCATACAAGTTTCACACAAGACAGATACAAACTTTATAAGATTTATATATCTTTTCCATATGGGAGGACACCAAATATTGCTATTTTATTAGATACATTAAAATAATTGGGGAATATTGCAAACAAGAAGGCTCGTCTCATGCACCAACATCCTGAGATATTGTTAGCCAAGCAAGGGTGAGGGTGTTGCACATTCATGACCACTCGATTGCAAAGCGACTGCACAGGTCACCTGAGCAGCTATTTTTAACACCAGCTAAAAATAGCATGTGAGATAACTTTATCTTATTGGATTGACAAATTTTAACTTTGAGGACATAATTTGCTGTTGTAAATGGTGATAAATCACAGTTAAGTTACTGCAATACAAAGCAACAATAATATCAAATCGAGATTTAAGTATCATCATAATATCATATAGTTAGGTGTCTGGTGGACTCTTTCAATCTTCAATCCATAAAACCTGTCAATAATGTGAATTTCCATATTTTAAGACTATTTCCTTAAAGAGCTGCACGGTGTACTTTTCAGTAAACTTTAATCAAATAGAATAAAAAGTGTTTTCATTAAGGACTATTTTTAGTGCAGCACTAATGCATATTTAAGCTTTAGTAAATCTTTACAGCAGCAGCAGCCCAGTGTGTGTGTTTATCATAATAATGGAACATGGCAGTGGTGTGCTTCATTCATGTGTAACGGATTATGACAACAATGGAGCTGAAGAATGGGATAAAAATAGGCTTGACTGAATGGGCACTTTTGTTACTAAGATTTAGTCATTGTTAGATTTTGTCATTTAAAGAGATTTGTTGACAGTTTGAATGTCAGGATATCGCAATACTAAGAATTTCATTCCAGTGAGTTCACACTGAGAGTCCACACTAGAGCTTCCAATTTTAGCTGTTTAGAGGATGACAATGACCTGACGGCAAGCACCCCGGTGTCAGTGAGAAATGATATGTGAGCAGAACAGAATGAGGAACCTAATTCTATAAATCAGTTGACTGTTTTGTGAGCACGTTTACTGGAAACACCTTCACAAATCAAGTGGACCTATTAAGGTCAGCTAAAAATAATCTTTATTTATTGTATACTGGGTGTTGTTGCAGTCCCTTTAAAACTATTTTAGCTTCTCTTCGCCAGACCAACAATGGGGCCGGGCACTGTTGGTTGGTATAGAGTGAAAGCAGGTGGTGTTTGGAAGACAAGAAGGAAAAGAATATTGAGTCCCAATAAGCATTTCAATGTTAAATAACCACCAGCTGGTGGTCTTTTCTCCATGTCTAGCCATAATGTATTGTTTTCTCCTTTCTCATTATTCATTAAAGTCATATTTTTAAGTTTTTTGCTAAAAAATAATGAAAAGATGAAAAAAAACCTCACACACATCAGTGGTGCTTCAAACTTGTGATCTCATGCGTCTGGGTCAAATACTTTAACCTACTGACGTAACTGCTTTTACATTGAGTGATGGCATTCCTGAGTTTGCTGAAGGGCTGACATTGTGGTCAGAAAGGGAACTTGTAACAGTCCAATGCATTAAGTTCATGATGCAGCACGTGAAACAGAAGTAGATGTTTTAAATCATAAACAACTTAAAAAAACAGGCTCTGTAATGCTGGTCTGTGGAGAAGACGTCACTGTGGATGTCTGTTCACAGCTGTGTACTAACAATATTAGTTTTTGTTGTTTAAAAGAACAAATGTAAATTCATTTAATTCCTCTCTTGTAATAATCTTGATACAATGTTAACAGTTTTCACCAGGGAAATGACATCAGGGTTTCAGCCATGTTTTACGCAGCGGAGCTAAGTGGAATGATTTTGTCCTCCATCCTTTTTATTAATTTATTATTCAGTAAGGTGCAGCTGGAGTACAATGGGAGTTCAAATACACTGCAATTAGAAAAAGCACACAACAATTAAATTCACAAAACACAATGGAAGTGTTTTAGAGGACAGAATAACGTGACGAAACAGATGTGGAAGTGACAAGCTAAGTAGTAAATGACTAATAGCAAAGAATTATATGAGTCATGTGATTAAAACACACATTACCTAGCATCTTTTTCTCTCTCACAACATTGAAGAATCCTCTGATTATTTTAATTGGGGGTAGTTGTGGGGGGGGGGGGGGTTCATTTTGCTTGTGTTTTGTGTGCTTTTGCAGTTTTTCTGTTGCTGGTATTTTCTTAAGTTGTAGTGCATTAGACCTCTCTGGAGCATACCCTAGCTGTCACCGAGTCAGAGATGGGCTACACCCTGAACCTGTTGCCAGTCTATTGCAGGGCTAACACAGAGAAACAACCAATCACACTCAAATTCACACCTAAAGCCAGTTTAAAGTCAGCAATTAAGCTAAAATGCATGCCGGATGGAGCCCATTCAAGCAAAGGAAAAATATGAAAACTGCACACAGAGAGGGCCCCAGCTGCCCAGTGGTTTCAGATCTTCACTTCTTCTTGCTGTGAGGCAACAGTTTACCCTTATGCTGCCCTAAGTACGATTTCTCCAGGGGGGAATGAACAAACAAAATATTTTTGCTGATGCTGTCCTGTCGTCTAATAAGAAAAAAGCATGATAGTCCCGCTTTAAGATTTGTGTTCATTTATTTGTATTCAAATGTTGTGTCGTGTCATGTCCGTAACTTGTGTGTGTACAGTTCTGTTTCCATCGGCGTATGTCACTATAATAATAGTGCACTCTAGTTCTTTGATATAAAAAAAAGTCTTTGGTCCAAATACTGAATTGTGGAAAGCATTATAATGAGGGAGCACACACACAGAGAGGAGATAAAAGGAAGGTGTGATATGAAGTGAGACTAAATGGCAGTGACTAAAAGCCATGAATGAGAGGCTTAGATTCTGAGATGATGCAGGAAATCGGTTACAGATTACTGAGTATCTAAAGTGAACATCACCAGTGATCATTTATCCTGCTGCGATGACCACATTTTAATTATTTACTGTAAAATGGAACGTGCCTTTTAAGAAGTGTGTGTGTGTGTGTGTGTGTGTGTGTGTGTGTGTGTGTGCGTGAGTGAGCAGTGTTATCAGTTTAAAGGTTTAAATAGATTTTAATTCTTGAATTCTCCAAATATAGCTTTATTAGAGTTAGTAACTGTAATATTATAATCGATTAAAGTTTATTGTGCGGGATAGTGTAGTAAAAGAAATGGGAGTGAGGGAAGGGGGAGGGGAAAGAGGGATTTGTGTGGAAGGAAAAAAAGGAAGAAAAAAAAAGGGTTAATGGAAAATAACACCAACAAGAGGGAAAGTGAGAGAGAGAGTGATAGTGTGGTGACAGATACCGGAGAGACGAGAGCTACAGGAAGAGAAGCGGTGCTGTTGCTAAGGAGAGAAGTCCCCCAAACAGTGGCAAAAATGGGGGGAGCAGGCTTCAGACCACCAACACCTCCTGCATGAAAACAGACTCAGTGAAAATTTGAGGGCACTAAAATAAAATTAAAATTTTTTTTTAAAAAAGAGGAAATTGTAGGACAGAAAAATTAGATCAAGCAGTTGATAAATGAAACCAGACAATACATGCAGAGCAGATGCATCCATTAGCTGTGCCCACTTATCCTAATAGGGAGCTGGAGCCAGTCCCAGCTGACACAGGTCAGAAAGCAGGGAACACATTTTGGACAGGTCATTAGTATGTGTATATATAGAGAGTCACCAATTAACCTGTCTTTGGGTTGTGGAAAGAAACCAGGGCACGTGGAAGAAACCCAAGCAGGCACGGGCTCAGTCTGAAAAAAAATCTTTGTTTAATTTCATTACAGCGAATCCGAGCGTCAGTAAAACAACACCATCACATTAAAAGAAGAGTTCCTTTCAGCAAGGCCAACCCTTTATTTTGGCTCCGCGCTTTGCCTTTCCGCCAAGTTTCACAAAATTTTGATTGGGAAACGGACAGAAGTGAAAACATGCCTCAGCTCTCGGCTTTTGTGGGAATTATGATGATGCTTGGCAATACAAAGACACATTCAATAGCAATCAAAGCAGCTTAAAAAGCCTTAACTACTATATATAAATGCTCAACACCCTGCTTTGCTTTGTGAAAGGGTCTGACAGTCGTTGTAGAACCTGGATCTATCCACTTATCTCTGAAATACACAGACTTTTTTGTAGCATAATCAGAGCCGGCATCTTTTTTTAAAATCCCATCAAATAAATTCTCCATATTTTCTCTACATGAGGTTGTGGATGACCTTAAAGATAGTGAGTCATGGCGTTTCTCTGGATTTACTCTAAGGGCTCCTCATTTAATTTATATGACAACATGACAGACATCCCAGAGTTAAGCTCTTATTTATGGCACGTTTGCCGTTTCCATTTCAGCTCCAGCGTTTCTTCATAAACAGCAGACACCTCTGCCTGGCCCAGACAGGCAGGAGTCACTACATGGTGGAGCTGAATCTGCCAAGATACTATTTCATGCATGACATGCATGATATGGACAGCAAAAAGTGATATACCAATATGGTGTAGAACAGAGCGTGTTGGAACAGGGGATTTAACTGAAAAGGAAAGTAGAGGGAGAGAACAACATCTCTGTGTGTGTGTGTGTGTGTGTGTGTGTGTGTGTGTGTGTGTGTGTGTGTGTGTGTGTGTGTGTGTGTGTGTGTGTGTATGAGTGTGTGTGTTGTTGTTGGGTGGATAAACTAGTTATTCAGCAGCTGTGAAGGTCATTTTCTGCAGTAGCCTTATAGTTGGGTCAAGCATTTTGTTTTAAGAGTGTGTGTACGTGTGCGTTTGGCCTTGTGGGTGCAGCCTATTAGACGAGCTGCCACGGTATAGTTTTGTTTACTACAAAAGGCATTTTAGAGTTGAGTGTGTGTTTGTATGTGTGTGTTTCCTGCAATAGAATGAGTAGCAAAGTGAGATGACGTTGCTGGACTGGCATCTGTTTGTCTGTGGGACACTTGAGGAGCTGTGAAGTGACAGGAAAGGCTGCCTGGCACCATTAAGAGACGCACGCAAGCATGTGTGCAAGTTTCTGGGTGTGTAGTAAGGAGCAAACACCCAGAGCAAGGGTAACTTTACATGTAGATGTTTACATTGATTTTCTTGTGCTGTTTCAAAACCATCATGTTGTTTCATCGCAGAGCCCCAACAAGGCTTCTGTTTTACATCCACAATTAAAATTTGTTGATTTTATGACAATTTTCTTGTTCCCCTAAAAGGGAATAAGAATTTCATTTATTGTGGGGAGAAGGAGCAAAACACATTAGGTTTGATACAGAAACGGTTAACTGAATGAACTGCCCATGAAAGATATGTAAACTGTATATACTGTCAGTGTATACAGATAATGTAAGTATAAAAGATAGGCTACTGTGACAAGAAGAGCATTTCTCCCATCTTGCTTCCAAAGAACTGAATGTGGAATGGAGGGGCGGGTCTGACTGTGAAGCCGCATACTCATTGGCTAATGACTTGTGATTGACAACATTTTAGCCGGTTTTGTGCCACAGACAATCTTCTGTTTTTGAATATGGTATGACAACGATTTACAAAACAGACTTAATAATTTTTTTTATTCAGTGTGACTCACAGTCAGCGCCTGAGTCCATGAAGTCATAAGGAATGTGTGAAAGAGATCAAGATAGACTTCTTTTGAACGGCAACTCTTTTTGCAGCCATAGCTATCGCCACCTGGTGGCATTCAGATAGAGTGCAAGTTTTAAGTCACGTTTACGTATGTGTATATATATATATATATATATATATATATATATATATATATATATATATATATACATATACATTTTTAAAAAGGGTGTAATCATCTTTACCTCTGCTGTAAAAAGGACCATTCTAGCATTGGAGCTAGTGGGGAGGCACTTGCTTTTAATGCAAGTCTCAAATGGCCATTCAGGAAGTTGTACAGTAGATATTGGCTTTCAGCAACGGCTTGTTGCCTCTTTAAACAAAAAAACAAACAGAAAAAGGATACTCAACAAAATTATTTTCCAAACTATGATGATCGTGGTTATTGCCTTGCAAGAAACACATACCATTTGGAATAGTGAAAGGAAAATTAAAAACATTTAACGTCATAATGAGTTGCTGCTGGAAACACAGAGTTAAAACACATACTATCCACCCTCACGCTCAGAGTATGGCAGTTATACCTCAGCGTATGGCTCGGGAACAATGTCGCACCTGTGGATGAGGGCGTGTGTGCTCGACAAAAGGAAGAAAACGGGGTTGAAAGGGTGCGATAGCGGGTGTGTGTGTTTGTAAGTGAATAGATACAGGTGTCTCATTTCCTCTTCTTGATGACGCACAATAGGGAAAAGGCCGAGCGCCTACATGTATGTGCGCATGTACCGCATTTGTGTTTTTAACAGTGTGTCTCTCGGGGATGTTTGACAGTCCGGTTGAGTTGTGGGCTTGTTTGTGCGGCACCACATGGGAGCTGGGAAAATCCTCAGGTGTCTTTGTGCATTGGAGTCATGATCGCAGATTGTGTCAATCAAAAGCGCTGAACTACGGTTTTTGGCAGCAAATTTCTGAAATGACCTTAACCCAAATCAAATCAAATCAAATCTACCCGGTCTTTCCTCGGATGGGTGTGAAGGGGTGGGTGGGCTGCGGCCTCAGGGGTCCTTTGGGCAGGTCCTCTGGCAGCTGTCTGGTTGCTATGGCACTGATCTCCCTCTCAGAAACACACACACACACAGGAAAAGCAATGTATGAAGAGAAAAGGGGCTGAGGGGAGGGCTTCAGTTTAACTGCCGTGTTTATTGCTGCTATTCCCTGGCTGATGTCAAACAATTACTGAAGCATCTTATCTGCTCAAACCTCTTTGTTTTTTTCTTCTTTGTTTCTTGCATTTCTCTAATTGCCTCTGTGTAAGAGGAGCCTGGGACAATCCATTTCAGCTACACAACAGCATTCATCTTTTTAATATTATCGCCACTCTGACCCAGACAAGCTGCAGCAGATGTGCAGTATGAATGGTGTTATTTTTGGTTTTTCTGCTGCATCAGGCTGCGGCTTGTGTGCCTACGTCCTTGTCTGTCTACAAAGTTTTATCTACGCTGCTGTGTGAACACGTGACTGTGCCATTAAGCCCATAGATGTCTGCTATCTGTATTTGTTTTGAGGAATGAAAACAGAAAACGTAATTACCTCATTATTTCCTTATATTTGTTGTTTCACTTCAACTTAAAATACTCCTGTTTCCACGTCTCTGCTTTTAGATTTGTGTCTAAACAAAGCCATGAATGATGGAACTAAAGGGCAAGCGATTAACCGGCAAAGTTCAAGGAAGTAAAACAGGTAAAAACGTCCTTTTGAAAAGGAATTAATAAGCTACTGAAAGTGATGCAGCTACTCAAACATTCACTCACTCGCAGTCAGTCAGCTGGTTAGTTCATAGAGGAAGAAGAACAGGTGGCCAAAGATGGAAAGGGAACATTTTGGATCGATATATTCTGGGAAGATGACTGATTTGGTGGTGTTTACTGAAGTGAGACAACTGAGAGGGAACTGGCTCTGGCTAAAGCCGGGGAGAACAGCGGAGTAAGTGTTCACTGGAAGGATGGCAGGCGAGCATGCAGTTTGTTAGTTCTCCGAGAGGTGTATTGGAGAAAATAGATAGCGGAAAAGCTTAACTGGAGGCAAAGAACAAGAAATGCAGTGTGAAAAATATGTGTTATGTATTTCCACATGAGTGCAAGGGAAAAAAAGCATGTAGGATTTCTTACAATTGCATTTTTTTTCTTTCATGAGGTCTCAATGAATCTCCCTTCATTTTCTTGAGACTACGTTTCAATTTGGATGCCCTTGGCAACAGCACAGCAGGCAATAGGATGATAAGGCTGTTTGAATTGAGATTTCACACTGAGACAAAGAGTTAGTGACTGAGTGTGTACTTAGGGGTCGGTGGGTGGCTGTGGGAGTACATCCCTGTGTCTAGAAAGGAAATCATAAAATCAAGCACAAAATAGGACAAGGTCAGGAAGATTGATATAAAATTATTAACAAGGTAGAAACAAGGACAGGGAGCGATAGAGAGAGGAATACAGTGGAGGAGGAGGAGGAAAAGGAGGAGAGGAGGCGGTACCTTGTGTTCCCCAGCCTATCAGATTGTAGAAGGTGGGGCTTGGATGACAGGAAGGAGGGAGCAGAGGAGCAGCAGACAGAGAAGGAGAAGAAGAAGAGCACGTTAGAGAAAGAAGGGAGAGGTGGGAAGGTAGAGGTAGGCAGACGGGGAGATGCGGTGCTACAGTGAGCGTGTCTGTGAGCCTGCAACTCTTCATCCTATCACCAGCGACCACAGTGTGCTATGGAGCTGTGATGTACAGATTCACTGCAGGAGCAGGGAATGCAGATAGGAGTTCACCTTGAGCTGGAGTCCGGCAGTGCCACTCTGGACCTTTGGGATTACAAAAAAACATTTGCTGAAGAAGAACAGCTGAGGTTTCATCAGACTTGACAGGCTGCCAGATTCTTTAACTTCGGGATTACTGGTCCAGACTCCCAGCAGAAGGTCTCACTGCAGAGACAGAGGCCAGAATTCAAACAGGTTCTCATTTTGGAGACTCACCTTCTGTCCGCAAGCCGGACATCATACAGAAGAGGCTGTCGCATCCATTGATCAAACTGGATCCCCGCAAAGCCACCACCAAGCAGGTCCTGCACCCCAGGAAGCCTGAAGGCAGCCTGACCTTGGACCAGCTATCACCCGAACCCCTGCTGGCACCAGCAGAAACGTCCGGCATGTCTCAGAGCGGAGGACGGCTCCACAACAAAAAAGCTGGCATCCGGGCCGCCGTGATCCTCATCGGACTCCTGCACAAGTCTCGCAAAGTCAAGGAGAAGGAGCGGGAGAGAGAGGAAAGCGAAGGGTGGGTGAAGTTTGTACATTAAGCAAGGGCGGCGTGCTGGGTAGGTAACGCTGTGGACAGGCGGGCAGTCCGCAGTGCAGTCAAGCTGGGTTTGTGTGGGAAAACTTTATTAAGTCTGTAATGTCTTTGTTATTCCAGAGCCACAGGGCACTTTGAGCTCTGTATGGTTGAGTGCAGTTTTATTATAGGTCCATTTTGTCAAGTGTGTCCTTGTGTGTGAGTGTGTTTTTAGCGTCTTGTTGACTGTGCTCACGCTTGTATCTGGGTCAGTTTGAATGACGGGAAGGAGAGAGAAAGGTTGTGAGGAGTTTAGGTGAACGGAGGTGTGCTCGGAGTGCTTTTCAAGAGGGGCTCTGAGAATAAAAGCTTCCCTGCAAAGGGAGAGGAACGTGGACAAACAGAGGTTGAGGTCTGGATATAGAAAGACTCGAAGTAGGAGTCTTTCTATATCCAGACCTTAAGAGTTACTGCTGTACACACACAAGCATTAGTGGGCACTTGTTGATGTCTGTAATATATCTGTCTCATTGCTTTAGCATGGGGGCAGCATAGGCACACATTTTTAGGCTGACAGGCTGAGTTCAGTAGGTAAGCTGCACCACAGCTTCATGCTTTCCTTTAAGAAAGGCTTTTGAAACCCTGCTTCCTTAAAAAACTGCCCATCCAAAAGCATCCCCATGTGTGTGTAGGGGGTTTCCCCACATGCTGTGTTGAAGACTGATCATCTTACTGTTAACACTAGCTCGGTTGAGTGCAGTCAATAAGACCCCTGAGAATGTTCCACCTGCTAACAAAAAGTGTTTGAGGTTGTCTGGGTCGAGATCGCCCCCACCCTGGCAGAGGGGAGCTAACATCAGCAGCCGTTTAACTGGAATCTGAGGAGATGGCTGGAAATTGGAGTTTGCCTGTTCAATATTGTCTTGGTGCAAGGTGTGTGTGTGTTTGTGAGAGTCTGTGTGTGTGTGTAAAGATCAGATATGCAGCACAAGATGCACTTTGCTATTTTGTTGTAATGGTCTGGCCCAAAATAGGCTGTATTAAAATAGACTGAAACTCTGCAAATGCTTCAAAAGTTTATGTGACCTCTCTCGCCCTCTCTCTCTCACTCACTGTAATTTAGTTTAACATTAAGTATAAAATTAACTCTGAGCAGCAAGACTGGATTAGCAAAAATGCAAATCTGGCCTCAGACCTCCTGGACACAGAAATTGTAACGTTATCTAGACTATTATCTAATAATGATATGATAAGTGGTGGGGTTCCTATACACAATGACTCCAACAGTTATTTTTTTTGCCCCAAGGGATCTTTCATTGATCAGTCCAGCCATGCCTGGAGTAATGATTGCCTGCACTGTTACACAGATATTCGCAGGCATGCAAACAAATACACTTTTTTTTAATTTGTTTTTGCACATTTCTTATGTGCTTCCAAAATGATTTATGATTTTGATTCTGTGTTGGGTTTTTTTTTTTGCCTTTAGCCAAATGAAAACAGTAAAACCATATCTGGACAGTGGAAATAGCCGCAAGCCACAACACAGTCCCATTGCTAGTACTTCCATTACAGTGACTGTGTCACATAATGATCTAGGCACAATTGCCAACAATTTTTAAGGTGTCTTATTCCAAGTGTTGGTTATTACGTGCATGATTGCATCCATTCAGACTTCTCATACTACTATTTCTCTCAGCTGTACTTGAGCCATTGTAATTTCAGTGGCCTTAAAGCAGGGATGTTCTAACTATTAATACAAGGAAAAGTGAAAATATAAAAAAGGTGACTGATTACTGTTATTAGAGCTGAACTTTTCTAACTACATAATAATAGGTGAGATTGCTTAGGCTACTGGAAAAGAGTAACGTATTGGGGTTTTTTTACACTTACACTGCTTCACTCTTCAGCAAAGAATTAAAAGTACATATATATATTTGATCCAGTTTTCTAATTTTCATTAATACAACACATATGAAAAGAGCTTGTGCTCTATGCCTGTCTCCAAAGCATTTCTTTATTTCTGCTCTCATAGAGTCATTCTCTGTACTTGGTCCCCATTAAGCTGAACAGCATGAGTTCTGCTGCTTGTATCTGAATATTTATTTTACTGGCGATACATTAATGTCCTTTACAGCTCATTTATCTCTAGCTGCACACCTGCTTTGTTTTTGTGTGTACATGTTTGTGTACGCACTGTCCGTCCCATTGTATGTGAACCCTCATATGCATCATTCAAGCTATTGAAAACACTTATAATACAAACTGATGTGCAGTTCTGGTGAAATTTCCCCAGTGCTCCAGTCTGTTCGTATGTGTCTGTGTGTGTGTGTTAGTATGAGCAACAGCATCATGCGTGATGCTAGAGTGCTTATTTAGGCCTAATCCATAATCACAGTATGCGGCTTCCTGTTCAAACTGTGTTGCCCCCTCTAAGATCAAAAGCTTTAAATAACACAATTGAAAATATATACACTGTGCCTGTCTATATGTCAATATGTTTACTCCAAATGCTTTTTCTGATGATGAAAAATGCATGCAGAGGTTCACTGTATATAACTTATTCACTGATAATCAATAATTACTACTGTCTATAACTACAAGTATGTCTTTCATGCAAATGTTTTTCTCTTGGGGTTTTCTAAAGGTCAAAGGAAAACTTTATTTTGCATCTGCTATTCAAATCTTTCAAGGATGTTAAAAGTTCTCTTGCATATTTCAATTTACAAGGTTAGCCTGACTCATCACAGTTTCCAGAAATATGCTTAAACATGCTTACATACGGTTACTCTAAGTATTATTACAAAGTTAAAGTCTGGGAACAACAGCAACTCTGTCATGAAATGCCAGAACATGTAAAGTTACACAGCAGGTTCACCGAGTGCCTAAAAGTCTGCAACGCTCTGCTGATTGACTAACTGCAGAGCACCGAACTTTCTCTGGCATTAACATCAGCACAAAAACTGTGCACCAGGAGCTTCATGTATGAATTTGCATGGTCAAGCAGTTCCTATAGGAGTAATGTGTAATGTGTTGTTCATAAAGTGTACACGTATCATTGATTTTAACATATTGTAGTACACCAACTAGTGCTGGGCGATATGGAATAAATATTTATCACGATATGAATTCTTTTATATCACGATAACGATATATATCACAATATACCACCTGACCTGTGGTCATCTGGAAAGTATGCAGTCTGTAAACAGCGAGTGGAGAGGGTGCAGTCTTTGTTTTGAGTTACCGTAAAGCATGTCGCAAATCCGGGTGCACGTAAAGCAGCACCATGTCGCAAAACCACAAGACAGAGTTCCTTTGCGAAAAATATCATTTTTTTATACTTTATTTTCTCTTGCATAAAGTTCAGAGTATGTATAGTGAGAAGACAACACTAATATATTTGCCACAGGCTATTTAACCCTTTAAGACCTACCATAGAACCAAGTCCGCCAGAGCTTATCTTTACATTTTACATGCTGTAGTGCCATTTGTGGGAGCATTTCAAGTTGCTATACATCAATACAACCGTTATAGCCCAAATTTTAATAATATGTATGCATTAAGTCCATAGAAACTACATAAATTGCAAAAATAAAGTGCAATAAACTACAAAAAAATTGAAAATCGTTTTTGTTTTGTTTTTTACATATATTTCTAGTTAGAGAAATTTAAGAGGCTTATCCCTCAAAACTGTAAATACAAAAAAGCTGCACAAAATAGTTTCCAACCACGAGAAATTTATTTTGAGTGTCTTCATAGTTTTATGTTTGAGATACACTAATTTTAATATACTACAGGAAAAATGAAAATAAATATTATAATGCAAATTTGCAAAAAAACAGCATGTGCATCAAAATAAACTATTTTCAACAGTGTAATTTGACTTCTAAGCATCCCAGAAACGATACAGAAAGCATAAAGTGAGACATGACTTTTAAAAACACCAACATAGGCTTTGAAGGTAAAAAACTAAATTTTCCGCAAAAATGACGTCACTTCCGGTTTCGGACAGGTAATGGCGGACATGCGATAGTTAACTTTAACATACTTCTGCACTCCCCCATATTCCACCTCCGCAAGCAGGTGGAAATTCAAAAATTAAATTAGTTGTGCAGTAATTAATTGCACAAATAATCTGGTAAACAATTGCAACACTGTAAAAAAAAGAATAATTTTGAGCCTAACTTGTGTAAAGTATTTTCCCAAAATACAATCCTAGATACGAATCCATTGCCCATATTTAAACCCAATATTCTACCCAGAACACGTTTGTTAAAATGGTGCTCTCTTAAACAACTGAAGAACACAGACAACAGTTAATGCCGAAATAAATTTAAAACCTGTCTTTTTAATTTTTACCTAAATCATATGCTCAAAACTCTGAAGGGATCTAAATGTTAGCCTAGAACCCAGTCAGCACATCTGCTGCTGCCGTTTGCTACAGATAGTTTTCAGGCTTCAAGTAGCGCCATAATTTTATGCCAACAGTTCACAGTCTAAAAATTGTTTTAGGTGTATTTGAGTTAGCAAAAAATGGGACTGAATATTCATATGCAAGCTTTTTTTTAAGGCTATAGCATTTGCCCGCAAACAATAAATTCCAGCGAGCTAAAACAGATTGTTATGTTACCACCGAGCAACGAGGCTAATGCCTTTCACACAGCTTTGTCTCAACTCAAAAGAGCCACAGAAGTAAAAAGCTAATAATAATGACTAAAACAATCTCAGAAAAAAATGACTTACCAAGCGTGGCAAACAACTCTGGAGAGCAACATGCTCTGAAATGGCTTTGCTTCAGCTTTCGTTGGAACCTGTGATGCTGGGGGCGGAGCCTGTGAATTTACACTATCAGTGTCATAGCCCCTTTAGGCGGTCAAGAGTTAACATTTCCATCGTAACACCTCCAGAGTTGATATAGAAACACTTAATTTTTAACACTTGATTTTAACTAATAGTATTTTACACCTCAGAGTTACATTAAAATAATCTGACTCTACTTTGAGTAAAATTAACTCTACTTTTGCATGAAGTCTACTAACACCAAAACATTTAACACTTTTGAATTTGCTTTGTATTTTAGCCTTAAAATCCAGAGAAGCTTGAGGGTTGCCTTTGATTTTATATACATATTAGTAATATACAGTTTTTTAATAAGTGAGAATTAATGTTGTTTTTGGTAGATTTTGATGTCTGTTTGTTTTCACCTCCCTTGGAAAGTTATGCGAAAAAGCTCCAGTTTCCTGTTTAGTCTTCTGCACAAAGTTATATTGTACTATTAATATTTTCATCTGATTTTAAACAAGAAAGCAAATACGCATATTTCTCAAAATGTCAGGCTACTCCTTTGTCTACGAAAAGGGTAATACATGCACATTGATTCCAACACAATTATTAAAAATGACAATTCAGCCCCAGTTGGATCATTCTCATGTCAAAATGTCAGGCTGGTAAGCTCCTTAAACAACAGGTATAGATAACCATCTAATCTGCACAGGGTCTTAAACAACTGAGAGAAATTCAACAATAAAAGCCTAGTCAATCATTACTCTAGTCTTATCATTCCCCATAAACCTTCATCTGCATCTCAGACATTCTTGTTCCTTCTAGTTCAAACTGTTGATTCAGCCAGCATATCAGAGTAGCTGGAAACACTCTCCCTCAAAAATCCAGTCTCTTTACAGATCCTCACAAGGTCTTTCTCACCTTACATATATTATTTATAATAACAACTGTCACAGGAATGATGAGGACAGACACACAACAAAATGTGCTGATGAGTCGGTTATTAGTCAGCCCACAAGGACTGGGTGGAATAAGATTGCCGGCCTGTGGAGGAGGATTTTGTGTCATGGCGCAACAAGTTCTACATTCTGTCCAATCTTGCAGAAAGTAAGGACACGAGTACTGATCCCACTCAGTTGTCTTCTGCGAAGCAGCTGAAACAGTCACTATACTTAGGCCTTGGTGTTGGAAGGAATTGTTTTAAGATTACCAAGGTTTCTCAAACAGCAACCCTTCATTCCTTTATCCTTCAACGGTTTGACGTGTACTTCTTTACACGGACAGCCAAGACCAGACTGTTTTTTAGCATAATAAAAGGCAGTAGGTAGGGGCAGTCAAGGACACTTAGAACAAGTAGGTCCATAAATTAACCATGAAAGCCTTTCCTTCAGATTCATTCTCGAGAGAAGCTGGGAGGGGGTCGGGGTGTCATTTTCAGGATGAGCACGAGCGTTTTAAACATTTTCATATACATTTACCTCCTGACCTCTAAGTCTAGGAGGTTTCACATGTGCCAGATTTGTGTTTTAAAATGGTTTTATTGCCGTTGCTTCTGTTGCCATCGCCACTGTTTTTAATAATTTGTTATGGTCTTGCAGTTTTCTGTGATTATCCCAGATGTACGACTTGTTTCGGTGTATTAAACCCTTGTATTTCCCTTTGGACTCAGAAGGTTTAATTTGATTTGAAGTATCTCAACACTTGTTGTCCCTTAAGAGAAAATCTCATCAAACACTGCTGAGTGGCCGGGATCCTTCTGTTTGAGGGTCGTTGATATGGACAGCAAAAAATAACTTAAGAGCTGTGTCTCTTTGAAGAGCATGATACACTTTAAAATGGCTATGTTGCTGTTTAACAAGCATCCTGTATTGTCTCATCAAGTCTAGCTGTGTCCTGCAGGGTCATGTGGTGGTTGAAGTATTTGTGATAGAGCAAAATAGATCATGCTATCAGTTGGTAACAGATTACAAACATCATGAAAAACCTTCCTGGTTTCCCAGTGACAACCCAGTTTGCAAAGCAGTAAGCCAGAAGAAGAAAATTAGAGCTACCCCTGCACAAAACACAAGACATCTCAAAAACCAGATAAGGCAGAAGGATTTTTTTATGCCTAAAGGTCACATTAAATGTTTCCAAAACTCCTGTATTTCCTGTTGCTCCACCTGGCAAGCTTCCTCTTTTTGTGCAACACTTATAAAGTATACAATAATAAAGTAGGATTACTCCCCCTAAAAAAACAAAAAATGTAGTTTTTGAAAAAACAATATTTTCAGAGAAGGATACACAAAAGCAGGTAGCCCATTTAGACAGTTACCAATTTTGCTCACTGAAATTTCTACATGGCAGCTACTATTAGCCCTTACACTCCCTGACTGTTTTTCTAGATAAACCCATACCTGATCAGCCAATCACAGGGCAGCAACTCAGTGTATTTAAGTATATAGACGTGTTCAGAGGAGAATGGTCTGCTCCATACTCATGGGGGAAACAGTAACTGAGATAACCACTCATTACAACAACTAAGGTATGCAAAAGAGCATCTTTTCTGAATCTCTGCATAATAACATGCTGAACCTCGAAGCAGATGAGCTACAGCAACAGAAGACCACAGTGGATGGCACTCCTGTCTGCTAAGAACAGGAAATTGAGGTTACAGTTACTGTAGGGGCTCAACAAAGTTGGACGAAAGCAAATATGAAAAATGTTACCTGGTCTGATAATTGCCAATTTATGCTGCAAGATTTGGACAGTAAGGTCAGAATTTGGCATTCACAACATTCAGGTGCCTGAATGTTGTGAATGCCTACACAGTCGCCAGATCTTAATCCAGTGGAGCACCATTGGTTGTGTAGGAACTTGAGATTTATATCATGTATTTGCAACCATAAAATCTGCAATAACTGCCTGATGCTGTCATATCAGTGTGGATCCAACTCTGTGAGGAATGTTTCCAGCAGCTTGTTGAATCTGTGTCATGAAAACGTAGCACAGTTCTAAAGCCAAAATGTGGTCCAGTAGGGTCCTAACACGTGTAACAGATGGTGAGGGTAGCTAACTAGTCAAGCTAACTCTCAGTATTAACCGTCTTTTTTCTGCAACTTGATGAATTCATGTTCTATGAAAATAGACTTGAAGCAAAAGTAAAAGCCCCTTAGAATCAATGGAAACATTTGCTCTTTTAGTGCACTGAAGAACAAGGAAATTAGGGCTAATAATCTGACCTTACATTTTCTGTCTTTTTCAACCTAACATTACTTCATTTGATTCTGTGCACATACACAAAAGACTCTTGTTACACAGGTTTAAAGTATATGTTCTGCAAATTTAGTTTGGCTTTCAAATATTCATTTGCTCCAGGTTTCTAGCTCCAGGTGTTTAGCTCAATTCAATTTTTCAATTTAATTCCATTTCATTTATATAGCCCCAAATAACCACAGTCACCTCAAGGTCCTTTATATTGTAAACTAATGTAAGGTTCTTCTTCCAGTGAGACCTACTGGAACCATGAAATTAATTTCTTGCAGTTCGGCTCATAGGGTTTTGTAAAAGTAAATGAAAACAAATGGCCATGCAGTTTGTTTAAATGTTCAGTTTTGCTCCTGTAATGAGAAACCTTATTTTCCTAGCTAAAGTTGTTCGAATGATATCATGCATTTAAAATGTTCAGTGAGATTTCTTTGTTTTCTTTTTTTTTATTATGACTTTGCAGAAAAGGAAATCTGAGACTTCTTATAGGTGTTCAGCGTAGCCAATGGGAGATTTTAAACATTTGTGCTAACAGAAAGAAATCCTCATTAAGAGATTAAGTGCAGTTACTGTTTAAAACTACAGTCTCTCATGCTGCTTTTCTTGACAACCTTACAAAGTTTTTCCTTCTGCCGTAGCTCCTTCCCTCTGCTCGCTGTCAAACTCTCCTCCTCCCGCTGTTTAACATTTCCGCTTTTATTCACTGACTCACTCGTGTTTCCATTCGTCCTTCTCGCAGTGTTTTTCTTCGCTATCCACAATTAATCCTCTTTTTACACAGCGTTTCACTCTTTTTGTGAATACCAGCTGAGTGCCTTTCTGTTTTTTGGAAGGAGTTGCATTCAACAAGCTGATTTTTGTTAAAAATAATGTTTAGGACCATGTTGGATTGTGCTCAACAAATGACACTACACAAAGACTAATTAGCTCTAATTGAGGAGGTATACCTAAACTTTGCCAGTATTATACATTAGTGTGAGATTTTTTTTGGTGAATGAAAAAAGCAATATGCTTCATATTGCTTGAACAAATTGTGTGAACATATACTGTGTGTGTATGACAGACAACCTTGTCTTTGAGTGTAATGGATGAGATGGTATTGTCTCTAACAAGTACCCAGGGACCCACGCAAGACAGCCCTATTTACCCAGCTCTGCACAGGGGATTGAGAGAGCTATTTTTAGTCTGCAGATTCATTTATTCTCGCTCTCCATACCTCGCTCTTTGGCCTTCTCTCTTTCAGCGATCTGTCTGGTATTCATTCATTCTGCGTCTCTGCTTCTCTGTCTTCATATCTTTCCATTTTTCTCCAGGACCTTTCTGCTCTGGTGTGGTTATCAAGTACTCCGACATGGTGGAGCTAGCGGAGAAGAGACAAATTCAGTGTCATCCGACAGATGCTTAACTCAGTTTTTTTTTTGTTTTTTGACTCAAGTCAGTGACACTGGGTGAGATCGGGCAATGATAAAGAGGAAGTGCCCCCCCCCCCCCCCACACACACACACACACATCACAAAATGAATAGGATAAGGCAGGATTTGAGGCATTTCGATTGATATGACATTGATAGCGATTGATGCCAGGTAACTGTGTTTTTCACTGCAATGCAGTGCTGTGCAAGAGAACAAATAATCATAATATTAATTTAAAAAAACTCTTGCTTCCTTAAATCAAAAGTTTTGATAACAAACCTCATGCAGATCATCTGAATAATAAAAAGAAAGAAGTCTCATTAATGCACTTTCTGTGCCTCAGATGAATGCACTGATACATGTATGTGACAGAAGTGTGATTAAAAATGACAAAAGTTAAAAAGAATAAAAGACAGACAGGTGAATCTTTCTAGGGATACATCATTAGATAACACCAGGGGATGTGCAAGTGCTGAAAAAATAAAAGCAATTACAAAGAGCACTGACACGACACCTTCTCTGAACCCATGTGGAATGACATTTCATTCAGCGAGGGAGTTTGCATTACATATTCTTACTGGAATTGTGCTGATATTCAGGTGTTTGCTGGATCGAATGGCCGCAGGCTAATGAACTCACAAAATACGTCATCACCTCACAGACCGGTGACTATGAGCATTGCTGGGATATCCAAACAAAGTGTAATTAACTGCACGAAGCACGGCCGAAGAAAAAGAAACAAACATGTTTCAGCCCGTGGCCTTTATCAGTGTCACTCTGCTGCTGGGAGGTAAATACACATAAATGTCTAACGGTTTCCTGGCAGCACTGGTGCAGTGAGCCAGAGAACAACACTGACATTTCAGAGGCTAAAGCTACAATATGTAACCTTTTTACTGGCTTGTAGTGTTTTCTTTTGGTGTTAAGATGGTTAATTCAGTGTCGAGCAACAAAGCGTGCTTGTGTGTCTGACACACTGGTTTATTGCACATCTTTTATCTTAGAAGTCAGAGTTCTCGTCACTACCTCTGGCTCCAGCATATTAAATGGCACAGTTACAGTCAGTCAGAAGACGTTTTGTTTTGTTTTTTTCCAGGGTAGCAGACTTATGGCGGCATATTAAACACCATTTTCCTTGACAGGACGATCATAATTTCCCAGGGTGAGAGTCAGCGGCCTTCGAGAGGGCAAGACCTTCACTGGCATGTGTTTAATCTGATGCTTGGGTTAAATGCAGAAATAATTAGGAGAGGAGAGAACCAAAGAGTCAAGTTAAAAAGGAGAAAGATGAGCAGAACCCAAGGAGAGTCTTGGAGAATGAAGACCATAGCTTGATAAAAGCTTTGAAAGAGTATCTCTGAATGCATAGGTGGTATAAATGGAAGATGGCTAAAAGCTATTACAGGTTAATTTCACTTCAAGGTTGACATTTTTTCTCTATCATCCACTTCATATATACCCTGTTCTTTAATTTGTGAAAATTACAATAAAATATTTGCTTAAAAAAGTTGTATATTATACTTACCAACCACTTTGTTAGATAAACCTGTTCAACTGCCCATTAATGCAAATCAGCAAATCACTTGACAGAAACACAGTGCATTTAGGCATGTAGACATGTTCAGAAAGAAATGGCCTGCTTCAAACTGATACAAAGGCAACAGTAAATCAAATAGCTACTCTTTACAACCAAGTTATGGAGAAGAGCATCTTTTCTTAATCTAAGCATACTTTGTTGAACCTTGAATGAGCTACAGCAGCAGAAGACCACGGCAGTGCCATTCCTGTCACCTAAGAGCAGAAAACTGAGGCTACAATTACACTAAGAGCTCAAGAAAGTTGGAGAACAGCAGATTAGAAAAGGGTTACCTGGTTTGATGAATCACAATTTATGCCCTATCCACATAAACCATCTCTATCGTTTACACAGAATGGTCTAAAAGGAGAAAATATCCAGTGAGCAATGAAAGTGTCTTGCTGACATCAGAGGTCAGAGGACAATGACTAGACTGTTGAGTGTACTCAAATAATGGTTACACCCAGTGTACGCAGAAGAGCTTTTTTGAATGTACAACATATCAAACCTACAGCAGCAGAAGGCCACACCCGGTGCCACTCCTGTCACCCAAGAACAGAAAACTAAGGCTACAATTCACACAGACACATTAAAGTTGGAGAATAATAATAAAACATTGCTTGGTCTAATGACTCATAATTTCTGCTGGGATGTTCAGATGGTAGGGCCAGAATTTGGCATATACAGCATGAAAGCATGGATCCATCCTTCTTTGTACGACCGGTTCAGGCTGGTGGTGGATCTGACAGTGTGAGGGATATTTACCTGACACACTTTGGACCTGTTAGTACTAACTGAACATTGTTTAAATTCCACAGCCTATCTGGGTATTGTTGATGACCACAGTGACCACATCTTTTTATAACCACAGTGTACCCATCATCTGATGGCTGCTTCCAACAGTATAATGCACAATGTCACAAAGCTGAAATCATGTCAAACTGGTTTCTTGAACATTACAATAAGTTCTCTTTACTAAAATAACCCGCAGAGCCACCAGATCTCAGTTCAATAGATCACCTTTGGGATGTGGTTGACTGGGAGATTTGCATAAAGGATGGATCTCAAAAGACTCTTTCCAGCACTATGAAGAGTTAAGGCACCTTTGAAGGCCAAACAGATCCAACCCTATACTAGCAAGGTGTACCCAATAAATTGGCTGGTATATGTAAACTGTCACTATGGTTTAGTCTATGAAATGCAAAGGCAACTGTCTCTACTTTTACAGCAAACTGTCTTTCCTTTAGAGCCAGAGAGCTTCCAGCTTGTGTGTTTGAATATTTTAGTGCCCTTGGGTGAGAGTTCCAGTCTGTCACAAAAACAAGTTGTGAGGGTGATAATGACAGAGTGCATCTTCAGGTGTGTGTTTGCTCTTAAAACAGGGTCTGGAGAGTGTCACACATGCACATAGAGGCACACGCGAACACCGAATCCATTTACTTTCTTGTACTCTATCAGCAGAACGGCTAAATGAAAAGGTTATTTACTTCCTCTTCTCCCTCCAGTGCACCAACTCTGTAGATGAAGGAGCCATTATTTTTGAACAAATTTATCTATTGATTTAGAAATGCAGCAGCGTTTCTTTTTTTGGGATACAAGACATGCCGCTCCCTCCTCCCCCTCCTTTCACCCCCCTCTCGCTATCTGTCTCCCCCTCTTATTGATAATGAGAGTGTTTCAGGTTGTCTGGCTGGACGGTCTAATCTCCTGCCGGCTGCCAAATTTGTATCTATTCATGTCGCAGTAAGACAGAGAGGGCGAGGCATGATGTTCCCGCAGGAAGCAGCCGGTGACTTGGGCTGCAGTTGCCTCATAATTACTTCTCTCCTGACCTCTACACATATCCGTGCATATCTGGGATGCCTGTAGTCTTCATGGCAAACAGCTGACTAAGCCGTGCATCCGTTTCTTAAATCTATATGTGGAGTAGACTTTTGGGACAGCTAATATGGGAAACTAGATTAAACACACGATGGCAAACGTAAGAGTTTTCATCCATACAGGCACCCTTTTTCAAGGCTACACTTAGCTTGTTTGGAAATCTAAATTCAAGGCCCCATTCATAAAATACCATCATGGCTTCTTTAGGATCCATTCATGACTTCCTTACTTAACTACAGAGTATATGAGTCAAAAGGAATCACGTTGTCTGTATGCCACCTGTCAATATCAGCCAGCATAAGTACTGATCAGGGCTGGAGCTGCCAGGTCTAATATGTGACATTGCAGCAGATTGTGCTGTGTGGTGTTATTCCTTATTACAAGCCTACACCAATATACATTAGGGTTGATGGATTCTTGTGTACCCTGCCCCCCCCCCCCCCCCCCCCCCCCCCCCCACATACTCAACCATCTTTCTTCCTTTTTTTGTGTCCAATTACAGTTGTATTAGCCCCATTACAGGAGCCATCAGTCATGTAATTGGCCAATCAGCACGAAGATCAGGCTCTTTATCAGGTTTCCTAACAAATATTAGGACCAACTGGAAACAGTACTGATTCATGAGCCCTTGGGAGAGGGCTCCATACCAGAGACCCGCACTTCACCCTCTTCCCGGTCCTTCTGTGTCTGTCCGCTGTTCTTTATTTTTATCATCTCAGCTCTCTCCATCGTCCTGATTTCCTCTTTTCATTTCCTTATCTCCTTACTAGGATCAGTCAGTCATGTAGAGATGTTGTCCCCTCTTTTTTTTTTTGTTCCCCAAACACTCTTTTGTGTCCTGGATAGCTCTCCCGTTGACCCGCTTTCCAAATCTAATCTCGAGGGTTTAATCAATAACGGAGATGTATTAAAGCCTTTTTTCTTTTATGGGCCTTTCATTCAGCCTCTGTCACACACACACACGCACACACACACACACACATGCACGCGTTACTGACATCGTCATTAGATAAACATGATGACTGTGTAGATGTAATTACTGTTGAATTAGCCATAATTAGCACCAGCTAAATCCAAGAAGGATTATAGGCACGCACTGCTGTACAAGAACGGTACAGCTTGTACTAGTTTTGATGTAAATGTAGAGCATGGCATGTCCTATTTTTTCTTTGCGAGTTTACAACCTCTTAATCTTAGCTCCAGGTGACAGAAGGCCGAGTTAAGTTACAGTGCACCTAATTTATCCAACAATCACCTTTTTTTTGTTTTGCAGTTTAAATAACCACTTTATTGTTGTGGATAGATGAATGGCTATTTCACATGTGACTACCCAGTTCTTGGAAGAGTACCCAGACCTCACAGACCCACACAGCTGTTCCTCCCCAGCAGTATTAAAAGAATCTAACAGTGTGGCAGTCACTGCCCATTTGCTCACTCAGAAATGAATGCTGCACATTATCCATGCTAGCTCAGAGCCAGAGGAATGAATGCAATTTGACCCCGTGATCTCACCTATAACAGCCTGAGTGCTTACTTGTTAATGTTGTTCCCCTTTCCTTAAACATTTATCCAAGTGATAGGCAGGAACCTGTCCTAGCAGGTCAGGTTCAGGGTGAAAGGTGAGATACACCAAAGCAGGTCAGCGGTCTTTCACAAGGCTAACACAAAGAGACCACACACTGTCACGCTGCCGATTTAGAACCGCCAGTTAATCGAACATGTGTATTTTAGACGGTGTGAGGAAGAAGCACAGCCACACATGCAAACCTATGCAAAGAAAATTCACATTCTAAGTACCAGCAACACTGCTTGCAGAGCCTTGTGAGCTACCTAACAGGCCAGCATTTTGTTTTTTTAACCACACTGTAGTTTTTACTCTTTCTTTTTCTTACCAGACAATTATTCAGGTATTTAGTTTTTCTTTGACCACAGTTCTTGTTAATTAAAAAAGTGCCTATTCCCAGAATTCTCATCTTGTTTTTATCTTTGCATCTGAGTCACAAAGTTGAATACACAGCAATATTTCCCAAACCTACCAGGCCCTTTAAAAAGTGCCCTAGTTTCTGAAGGAATAACTAGAAATCTCAAAGATTCTTCTTTCAGATTTCCATCCATTGCTTGATAAAGATTACAAGATTACATGTTAAATAAAAGTTTCTCTGCTATATCTTATTCTGTCTTCCTCATGATAAAGTCAGAGGCTCCGGAGCAGACTTGACAGCTGATAACTGGTGCCAGGACACCCATAATGCTTCCTTTTCTTATATATCTCCGTTTTTATCATTTTGTAATTTCTTCCAGTGCCACTGGAGCCTGTGGCAGCCCACAGAACTGTATAAAAAGCCACATTGACCGGGGACTATGATGACCTCAATTCTTTTCACCAGGCTTCATATCTGTCTTTTGGACCATATGTTAAACTTTTATATTTGTTGAATCAAGTCAAGTTCAAAGACTCCAAATGTAAGTTTTAAATTGTACGTATCATCTGGCATATTAGGCTAGGAAGGGGAATTCTCATACCTAGCCTTATCATTTTATTAACACATTCACTTTCTCAGGCAAGAAGTGAACTCATATCTCCGAAACTCTTTAACATATCTAAATATAGTTTTATAGGAGCCACAAAAAATTACCAGTAGAGGGCAGTGCACTAATCAAGAACCAGCTCCCAGTTGAAGGAGACAGACAACCTCTCTACTTTTAAGATTAGGCTTAAACCTTTCCTTTTTGATAGAGCATATTGTTAGGGCTGGATCGAGTGACCATGAATCCTCCTTTAGTTACACTAGGCATAGGCTCCTGGCACTTCCCACAATGCACTGAGTGTGTCTTCTTCACTCACCTCTTTACAATATAAAGTCATCACTGACGCGTCCAGTGCTGCCTTATCTCCCCCTGCCTCCATGCACACACGATTCCTTCTCATATTTCCTTCTCTGAGCCACTAGTGTTAACATACATAATCCACCTTAATTTAATTAACTTTAATTGGCTCTAATGAACTTAAACAGAAAGGGAGATCAAAGACAAGGTTCACCCGTTCGCAGTGAGTGCAGATAGGAGGTGTTGTCATAACAACACGATACATATCTACCACTGGAGGAAATTACTAAATGATACCTCCTTGATGGGCACTTTGTGGTCGCAGTCTGACCCTCACTTTAATGATTTGTCAGGAAGCCAATGTTCCTAAAAATAACAAGCAAGCTATTATGCGGTGAGATGTAATTTTAATGTATTATCCAGACTTTCATTCACAAACTCTGACCTTCACACCCCTATTGCTGGTATTAGGTCTAGCTTATAGGGTGGAGCTCTCCTCTAAGGAGTCTGCTGAACAACTGTGTGTTATTCTGTTTTCATAGAGGCTGATTTTAATAGCGCCTTCCTAGAGTATGACACACCACATTTTCATCCAAACTTTCTATTCACACGTTGTCCCACGCACACATATACTCTATGACCTTCCTAATTTATTTCTTTGCTTCCTTCTTTCTGCTGTCCCAATGCGTCCTCTCCCTTCCTGGGCGGTAGCTATCTGATGTGATGCAATCGTAGTTTTATTGCCTCAAAGACACAGCCCAGGCTGCAAGGACAACAGCTCCACATCTTTCCTTGCTTTTCTTGCGGACACAAATTCCCTCCATCCCTGCGCACAGGTGTAAATGTAAGGGACAGAAAGATAGGTGCCACTGTGCTGTAGAGACACACAGCGGGGGTTTACACAGAGACCTTAGTCTGGACAAGCTTTTCCTTTTCACAGGTCAGTGGGAAAAAAAGGCAACGGTGTCCTTCCCTGCTCTAGGGTAAAGAGAACAAAGAGAGGCAATGAACAATGTCTAAGAAAATGATGGGTGGTTTTTTTTCAGTCCTTATAAACTCCTCCAGTCTGTATTTCCTTACAACTGACATTCACACATCATCCGCCGACTGTAAGCTAACATACTACATACGCAGGGTGAACACAGCGCTGCATTGTGTGATCACCGTGCCTGTGGAAAGAATTGGGCTTTTCATGTGTCCTGAAGAACAAGTAGGGCTGTCTCTGGGTGTGTCCCAAAATATGGCTAATGGAGATGTGGCTGTGATTTTGCATCTTTTCTTTTTTTTTGTAATGTGAGCCTCATAAAAAAATGTGTGTCATCTGCCAACATCAAGGTGCACTGCTGATTTAACTACAGAAAAGAAAGGAGTAGGACTATTTCTGCATTACATGACCACTTGACACTGCTGCATGAAAGGATGGAGGAGCTACGATAGCTCCATCTAACGAACAAAAAGGAGGGGGCATAGTCATTTCACATTAAAAAAAAAGCTAGACATATGCATTTATTGTGTTCCATTGTCTTTTTTGGACTCTAATCTCTCTCCAGAGGAAGTAGAGGTAGAAATCGAACTGTGTGGAAAGCGGCTATGCTCACCGCTACACCACCAACTCGATCTTGATCTTAAATTCAACATGAGAGATGTTCATCTCAAACCGTCACGACTGAAGCTGCTGCTAATCCTCCAGCTGTCCATCAGTGACAGCTCAGTCTTGAACGTCTGGGATCATTAATGTGTGCTCATGCTTTTAAGTGTGATACACAGAAACACATGAATCATCGCATAGTCTTCCAGCCCCAGATGACTTTTTTTTCAGGTTTTGTGTGACAGAGAACTTTGAAATATTGCATATTTCAAACAGTTTAGCTTTAAAATTGTTTATTACTACTATTATATCATGGTGGACGGTGTTTAAACAGCAGAAACACCTTTAAATGTGTTCCAGAAAAACAAAAAAGATTTAGTATTTATTCTTCATTTTTTCTTCTTCTCTCCAGGAAACAGGAGCTGCTGAACATCTCCAACGTCCCTTTGGGAGAATGTCCCCCATCACCACCCCGCACTGCACCACCCAGCATGAAGGTATGAGCAGCCAGACACACCTACGCATGTTTGCTAATGGTGGGATATGATATTTGTCTACATGTGTTAAATCAGCTGACTGTGATTGTTCTCAGTGTGAAAGCCCTTTAACAAGCATGCAATTCAGAGACAGTGACAAACACCAGTGTCACAAAAGTTCAAGAGAACATATTTGTGCACGTAAATAAAGCACAGTGTTAGTTCGGGCAGGCCAAAGCCAAGCAAAGCTACAATCCCGGCAAATCAGCTGATCTCAGTGCGAGTCCCCATCAGCTCATGGCTCAGCTGATTCTGGCTATCTCTTGCAAATTATTGCAAATGAAAATAGCAGTTTTCCTATCGTTGTCCTGACTAAATGTCAGGCGAATACAGGCTATTATGCTTTCACAACATCTGCTATCTATGCCACAAATTAAAACCTATTATTTTTTAAAGATTCAAATCAGGTTCATTATTTATATCTATTATTATATGTTATATCTATTATTGCTCTCAGAGAACGTAAACATGCTGATGTCATTGTGTAAACTCAGTCGCACTTTTGCCTATTTTGCTGTGACGGTTCCTCCAGGCGTGGAGTACTGTAATCCTTCTTTTTCCAATGTCTGCTTGCCATTAAAAAAAAAGGGATTACGTCTGGAGGCAAGCGGAATAAGAGCCTGAGATACAATGAATGCTCATCTGTGCCGCTAAATCTTGGCTTTATATTTTGTCTCGAAATTTTACAGGAAAGTGAAGGATGCGTTCTACAAGACATCCAGTAAAAGGAAATGTCTATTCATTTGAGTGTGCACTTTACCTTGGCTCCTGTTACCTTGACTGGCACTTGGAAATTTCCGTATATGACAGCACGAAGCGGTTTTCGAGGACCTGATCTCACTTTTCTTCCATGCTTGTCATTGTTTTGAGCTTCCTTTTGCAGATAGAAAGTTTTGTTGTTAAAAATGAATTGTGATGTAAATTGAATCATGGTCTACTACAGTGGGACCCCATTTAACCCATTCTCAGACCGAATGCATCCTAACCAGGAAGAATTGTCTTCAAACTGTGAACCAAAGTGAAAAAAAATGAGAGTGTAGCTAAACTACAGATCTTAATACCAAATAAAATCCATCTGGCTGTAGATGATCATCTTCCTCAGGTGCTGTTACACTGACTCATGTGGTGTGAGGTGTGATGTTGTCAGACATTCAGCACTCTCTCTGCACTACTCTCACACTAAAGCGGAAGATCTTCCATTTTCCTTCAGCATGACAAAAAGAAAGAATACATTCTGTATGGAGGGAGATTAGCATGGTGAGGAAGTAGCTGATGGCTCCTGGTCAGGATAGCAACCTCAAAGCAAGCCATCATTACCGAGTCCTCTGAATGGGAGTTTGTCCACGGTCAGAAAGGGACGATTGAACCGAAATTATGCTCTCAGAGGAATCATATATGAGAGAAATTATGGAAGAAATATAACTCAAGACAGAAGGCATCAATTACCTTCTTGATGTGTGGCTGATTTCTTGTAATTATCAAACAGCAGCCTCCAATTTTGCTGTGAGCTAGAGTGGCCTAATGGCGAGATCCTCATCATCAAAGTCACACTGGCAGTGAACGTATGAAACATATAATTTCTATAATTGCAGTTTACGGCAAATCCGTGCCTTTTGTGTAGAAACATTTGTCTCCTTTCTCAGATCGCAAAGCACGTTTATAAAATCCATTTTGTCAGCACCGTGTCGGCGCTAATCCTGCATTTATCCATTTTTGTTTTTTAATTGCTAGATAGGTGCACTCGTAAGAAGCTCTTTACGTGGTTAGGAAAAGCGTTTAAGGTTATAGGCGTCAGAGGACAGCTCACGAGCAAACGTGTTTAGGCAGCAGCGGCGGGAAAACTGTGTTTGCTCAAGTGATGCGTTTAAGTGCAGTTCGGAGGTACTTCTGGTTTGTTGAGTATTTCCATTTCTGCTGCTTTACAGTCAAAAGCCACTCACAAGCTTATATAACGTGTGTGATGTGAGTATTTTGAAATTCAGATCCAAAATGCTGAATGTTATAAACAAATAACCCCTTCTTGATCATCTGTAAATATAATATTATTCTGACATATATGCACACCAGCCACTCTTTTTGACTTCTGAACTTTCTTAAACCGTGATGGCACAGATTCAACGGCGTGCTGCACATCCATGAAGTGAATCTCCCATTAAACCACATCCCAAAGGTGCTCTGGTGGATTGAGATTCGGTGACTGTCTAGGCCGTTTGAGAACAGTGAACTCCTTGTTTTAGTTTTGTGACATGTTCTCTTATCCTGCTAGGAGCAGCCATCAAATATTGGCACACTGTGGTCATAAAGGGATGGACATGGTCAGCAACAATGCTCAGATAGGCTGTTGTGTTTAAACCATGCTGGAGCTAAGGAGACCAGAGTATGCCAAGGAACAAGTGGTTATCTGAGTTTTTCTTGCTTTCCTATCAGCTGAAAGCAGTCTGACCCATTCTGCTCTGAACTCTGATGTTAACGAGGCATTTTCATCCAGAGAACCACCGCTCACTTGGCATTTTCTCTTTTTTCAGACCATTCTCTGTAAACCCCAGAGATGGTTGTGTGGGAAAATCCCAGCAGATCAGCATTTTCTGAAATACCCAGATCAGCCTGTCTGGCACCAACAACCATTACATTTCTTTCTCCGTCTGATGCTCAGTTTGAACTTAAGCAGGCCATTTTGACCACAAATACATGCCTAAGTGCATGTGGTTGCTGCCATCTCGTTGGCCGATTAGATATTTGCTATAACAAGACAGCACGTTCTCACTCCCAAAGCGTAACATATTACGCTATGTGACAAATAGCCGGTAAGTTACGCTTTCGGCCACCCAACACATTCCTATGTTACGCATTCGGAAACAGGAGGAAACATGAGAACCATTTGGACTGAATCTACACATGTACATTTATTTACTTTCTCCTCATGAATTGCTTTGCAAAACACTATCTAACACGATTAAGGTTGTGGTAAAGGTTAGGGTTAGGGTTAGGACTGGAATACACTGCTGGAACGTGTGTTTCCGCCGGGAGCGTCATTTTATTGGATTCCATCCACAATCAGGCGCATATCATAGGGGCGCGGCAGGTTACCTTTCGCATTCCCCTGGGACGCCTCGGGACGTGACAAATCGTCGGCATGTTACGCGTCGGGAATGAGAATGCTCTGAACAAGAAGTTGAACAGGTGTACCTAACAAAGTGGCCCATGATCAATTTATAAGTTAGCATACTAAGTAGTTATGTATTTGGTGGTTTAACTCTAATTTATCCACACCATTGTACAGCAGTAGACTGGCTTAGGGAGTGTATGTTAAAACAGAGACTGTATAGTTTGTGCCTGGAATTTCTTCCTTACAGATGATCTAATGTTTGTATTTGTACAATACTTTACTCAGGCACTTCCTTCTGTGACGTTAATAATGTGTATGGATGCTGATAGTCAACAGTCTTCAAAGAGAGCAACACCAAACTTGGCAATACCTTGGATGACTTACAGTGTGTGTGTGTGTGTGTGTGTGTGTGTGTGTGTGTGTGTGTGTACTTGTTTAGGCATCTTTGAGAGGACAGAAAATTGGCATGTCACTATACTTGTGAGGACCAACAGTCTTATAAGGACAAAATGCCTGTCCATACAAGTTTTAAGGCATTTTTGAGGCTCAAAATAAGGTTTTAGTGTCAGATTTACAATTGTGTTATTGTTAGGTTTAGGCTATGGGTTAGGGTTAGGCATTCATTTTTGATGATTAGGGTAAGGCTAAGCGTGTGTGTGTGTGTCAGACTCATAAACAAGGGCATGACCTGTTTTGCTTTGACAAACAATTCAGTTTGCTGCCTTACTTGATTTTCCTGTTTAAGCTTTAGTGGCCATGTTTGAAGGCAAAACAGACATTATAAATGTGTGGGAGAGGGAAGAGCTCTTCTAAAATGTAGAAGGAAGGGTAAGAATAAGAGGAAGGCAGGGACACATAAAGACTCAAATGTTTTGGCTGCCCTTCTCAAGGTAAGTCTGCACTGGTTACCATGCAAGTCCCAGCAGTTTGATGTGTAATGGGGAGTTTTTTCAACTTGGCGCGCAAGTTTATGATGAATGAATGAATGTAGATTAGTAAGTTTCTACTCATACCAACTTATCATTTCTATGTAAATACAACATCAAAGCAAGTGAACTTTAACTGAAGCTATCAGACATGTGTTCAAACTTTACTGTTATTGCTGCTAAGTTAATCAGTTACCTCGTCTTGCAGCTAATATTTGTTTATATTGTGACTTCAGAAATAGGCGTATGTCACATCGAGTCAAACTTCACGTCCTCAAGTCACTGCAGGAGAAACAACCGCAGAGGCGCTTAGTGTTATGACTGAGGTAGCGGCATCCTCTGCACCCTCTTAAACTTTCTACAGTTTTGTGCCCTCTTAATAGCTGCTTTACACCCACGTGTGCAACATTTTGCAACCACAGAGCTAAAATTTTACATTTACACATGCGTGTCAGTTCAGCTGCGTGCCATTGGGCCACAAGTGTGACAAAGCCGAGCAATGGTGAGAGGGTTTTTTTTTTTTTTGGGGGGGGGGGGGTTCAAACGGTTGGATTTCATGTACACCTGATAGCTGAGAGGTCAGGGCTTTTAGTTTCGGTCCATCCCTTCACCCAAAAAGGCTGTGCATCTAATTAATGACTTTTCAAATAGAAATGCCATGCAAATGCTGCAGATGTAATGTTCTGATATTTGGAGAATAATAATAATATATATATGAGAGAAAGCAGAAGAAGAATGTGAGCAAGTTCAGTTCCCGTTTACTTTTTTTGTGCTTTGTCATCATTTCTGTCAGTGTCTGGGTGGTTGTGTTCATGATTAGCGTGAGTATGTGTGAATTCTAGCTACCAGTGAGTCTGCCAGTCATTGAGTCAGCCAGGCAGACAGACAGGCTGATCGTGGCAGCCTCCACAGGTTGCCATGGGAAATAAGATATCCAGATGTCACCGGGCTAACACAGAAAGAGTGAACGAGTGCGAGCAGGAGAGAAAAGGCAAGAAAAACTAAGAGAGAAAAAGGCTAATAAAAGAAAAGAGGAAATGACTGAGTAATAAGAGAGTATAGGGGACAGATTAGTATAATGACACACTGAGATTAGAGAGCAACGGTGAGAAAAGGGAAGTAGGCATGTAGAGATATGTTTTAGACTGACAGTGGAACAGAAAGGCAGATATGGCTTCCTTGTCCTTGGACTTGTCTGGACACCATTGGAGGCTCAACATGCTGTCTGCACTCCCAAGAGCCCATTGGGACGCTGCAAAGGTGAACTGCTACAGCGTGTCTTTTTAGCTGCCTTGGGCACTCAATGTAGCAAAAACTCCTTCACATGTGCCAGCATGACTCTAGCTGTCAAATATAATTAAAGTAGGCATTAGTCGACTTTGTTTGTTTTTGCAGAAGCAGTTTAAAAAGGAAGCACAACACTGCAGTTATAGAGTTGATGATGAGAGGCGCTCAACTTCTGTCTGTGTTTAAACCAGCTTTTATTAATGGCAAGTTTAATTTAGGGTCAGAGATCAGTATCTCCTGTGATGTGAGTCAAAGCGCTGATGCGCTCACACACACTTGTTACCTAAAACTGTCCATGCATTGCTTTGCACGTTATATATGTGCCAAAATCTGAGCATAAAGGCCATAAGTGCCATTATCACCCTTACAGCTTGTTAATGTGGCAAGGCGGAGGCCCCGTGGGAACAGGGCGGTGTGTGTGTGTGTGTGTGTGTGTGTGTGTGTGTGTGTGTGTGTGTGTGTGTGTGTGTGTGTGTGTGTGAATGCACTTAAGGAAGCTGGTTTGTGTGTTGTGTAGTATGTGTTGCTCTTTGAGGAAGTGGTTTTTTATCAGTGTGTGAGCGCGTGCGGGTGTGAGAGGCTGACCCAGCCCTCTGTGACGCTGCAGAGCTGATCCCGTGGAGGGGAGGGAGCGGCACAATCTACTCTTGCAGATGAATGTTATCAGTGTGAGGGCTTTAAATGCAGACGTTTAGGTTGAGCATTGAGTGTCAAAACACTTGTGTGAGGTGTAAATTGAAGCCAGCCAAAGGGCGATGATTGAACTGCTGTCGACTAAATGGTGTCAGTAGATTGTCGTCCTCTGACAGTCAGAGTTTAGCTCTCTTTCAGCTTGTTTTAGATACTTTGTAATCTATTTCTGTCTCTGTTCCAGTCCGCAGAGTTCTTCGACATGCTGGAAAAGATGCAGGTATGACGAAATTTACATTCCTCTGAATGCCATTTCCTTCTCTGCTGCTGTCCCTCTATCATTTCCTTATTTCAGTATCCCTATTTCCTCCATTCTTTCCCTATCTTCAGCCAGCACTACTGAGCTATAGTAGAGAGTTTTTTTTGCCATAAGAGGGTTCCTCCTATCACCTTGTTTTTCTTTGACCAAAATCAGCTTTAACATATACTTGAATAGGGCTCACGCTGATGATTTAATCACTGAAAGTCAGCGCTGCGTGTGTCTTAGATTGGATAATAGGCATGCAGGCGGCAGAGAAGAACATCCACACAAAGATCTGGACTGGCATGACTATTTTCTCCTTCTCTGTGTGGAATACATTGATTTTATTTTTGTTCTGAACAAAGTCTGTCTCTGTCTCTGTGTTCGACCACTTTGTGCCCTCCACAGGGCCCTAAGGGTGCAGGCTTTGAGTTGTCTGAGGACAGATGGGGTTGGGCGAGGGGGGTTAAAAAGGGTGAGGAGGAAGAGAAGTAAGGTAGGAAAGAAAACATACCAAAAAGGGAGCATATGACCATAGGAAGATTCAGACAGAGATAATTGCTCATGCGGGTTTATTATTAGATGTTCAAGACGTGAATTATTAGGTGGTCATACTGGGTCGAGACGGCAGAACCATTAATAGGTTAAGAATAGAAAGCCCCATACTTTTAAGTCATTAGACTTTCTTCGCTCAGGATCCAAGAGGTGTGAACTGACCTGCAGCTGAAAGTTAAGGAATGCCAGTTTTATCCAGTGACCCCTGAATGCACCATATTAAATACCAGAAAAGCGCCCTCCAACAAAATTATAACATTTCCATTTGTTTCTTTTAAACTTTCTTTGAGACTGCTGATGATTTGTGTTTATTTTTTTCCTTCTATTGCCAACGAATCCTATAAAAAGACCAAAACAAACAATTCTGTGCATCCAAAGCCTGAAATATGATATTCCCCCTTGCTGTGGGACTCTACTGGCGCTCAAAAACTCAATGAGCATTGACTGACTTGTCGGCCTCTGTAGTTCATTTTAGGTCAGTCTCATGTGCGCAGCCTTTTCTGATTATTGCAGTGAGTATTATTCACTGTACCACATACGCATTGATCCACTGTTGAAAATATTCTTTACAGTATCAGTAACAGCAAGTAAGACTGCCGTGTGGTCTAGTTACAGTTAGAGAAACACAGCATCGTGTAAGAGACTGTGTCAAAAACAATGTAAAATAGCATCTGTGATTAGAATAGAAGTAAACAGAAATAGCTAAGAGGAGACAAGGTGTGAGATAGTAAGTCAGCGTGAGGGAGAACCTGATTGAGGACATCACTGGAGTTATTTAGAAAGTGTAACTAGAGGATGACGGCCCCCTAAGCAGCCTGATGATCAAAGAGTCACACACGTATGCAGAGTGAAACTGGCAGCTCGTCAGTCTTTGCTGAAGCTCAGCTTGCACTGACCTTCTCGTCTGGGCTCTGAACGTTTGGAATCAGGCTTTCAAAGTGTATTCCTGATGATGAAGGTCACTTTTTTCTTTTTTTTGCTCTCCATCTCCGGTCCACTCCCTCCTTTCCTGTTCTTTTGGCAGCTTCACCAATTTTCACCCCTCTCTCTGCTTCCTCTGCCTTTGTTGGCTCTTCTGTATGACCAAAAATCGAAGCCTCTGAAGACTCTTTCTGATCAGTGTCATACTGTTGACACTGACTCCCCGCTGACTGCAACAGCTGCTCCATCAGTATGCACTCAGACAGACATAAACCACTACAGATTAGACTTAGAAGTGTGTGCAAACACTTGTATGTGTGTGTGTGTCGGGGTTGCATTTGCTCTCTTCAAATGAATTCTGCCTGACTCTTGGTATGATTGGTGGCAGTATAAGCGATGGTGGTGGTGTGTATGCTAAGAGCTGTGAATCTGCACACATGCATTTATTTCCTCACTCTTATTCTCAGTCATGTAGATGAGCTGTTCCACTGGGCCCGTAGCATAATTGGCCAATTTACTGTGTCTACTAGATTGGCTTTTCATATCTGCATATATTTGCACTGCGCTGCACACTATGAAAAAAAAAAGGCTTTGGCCTGCGCCTCAGCGTTTCTGTGTAACAACAAATGATAATAGCAAGTGAAGAAAGGAACACTTAGTGTGTGGAAGCTGGATTCAGAGAGAGGATGACTAAGTGACTGCATTACCTGTGTGCGCTCGTGTATGTGTGTGTGTTTGTGTTTGCTGGAGAGTATATTAGCATGTATGACTCACTCTGTTTTCACCTGTCAGCAGATGAGACAGTCTGAAGTCTGAAAACAAGAATGTTTCTGCACCCTTTTGGAACATTGCACAAATAAACTGAACTTGTATTTTTTTAAATTCTTTTTTGACCCTTGTGCTTTTCCACTCTTATGCTGCGATTGGACTTTAATAAGGTCCCTAAAGCTGAAGAGACCAAAAAATGGAAGGTGTGACTCGATACACACTTGTTGATATCTTCTCTGTGGGTCTCATTAGTGTGTCTGTGTGTGTCACCATTTATTCTGCATGCTGTGCTTCATTGCTGCACTGCTTTGCTCTGTGGTCGGACTCCTCGCCGCGAAGGAATTCTGAACACCCCGTGAACGTTTTTCAGACTTTTCTCAGGGCTTTCAAAGTGCAAAAATCCATAACCCCCTGATCAGATTGATTATAAGTTGAATGAACTCCAGCTGTCAATTGATCCTCTCCGGCCTGCCAGAGTTGCTGGCTCCTGCTGCCACAGAATATAAATGACTGGCTGCCCGGAGCCCTGCACCACCAACAATGCAGACAGGCCTCAGCAGTATTTTAGAGGTCACACTGAAGCCGGGCAAGCAGTGCCAAAGGCACACAACAGCTCTAAAATCTCAGGGGCCACTGAATCAAACACACTCCCTCGCTGATGTTTGCTGATGACTTTGCATTTTGCGTTGCATCATCGCCCCGACGTTTATTTAGTATCTTGAGCTGCACTCCCCTTTCGCACCTGTGTTTGTGGATGTGCTTGGATCTGTTTCACCGTCGCAAAAATCAGTGAAGTTCATACAAGTTAAAAGTGTTACTGATGGTGTGTTCATATGTGTATGTATGTCTGTCCTCTTTTTTTTACAGGATGACTATATCCCCTACCCACGGATAGAAGATGTGAGTCATTTCTAGCTCATCTTTCACTCAGCCATAATGCAAAACATTTGCAACCTTTGGCAAAGCATGAAAAGCACACACTTTTTTAGTTGGTTATGTTTTAGTTCCTCATTCTCTCCCAACCTTTTACACGCAAGGTCCTAGAGAAGGGTGGTCCATACCCCCAGGTAATCCTGCCCCAGTTCGGGGGTTATTGGATTGAGGATGTGGAAGCACCGGCAGGAACTCCATCTTCCTCAGAATCTAGTTTCTGTGAGGAGGAAGACGGAGGAGAGGGCATGAGCCCCGGTGGGGGGCACAGCTACCGTCTGGAGTGCAACAGCACAGCCCGTGCCTACCGCAAACACTTCCTGGGCAAGGTTAGAGCAGTCATGTCAGTTTGTACCAAGCAGTGCGAGTCTTTAAAGTCTAAACTGCACCTTTCTCCCTCGCTTACCTCCTTTTCTATATACATACACCCAGGAGCACATGAACTACTATTGCACCGGCAGCAGCATAGGCAACCTCATCATGTCCCTGAAACACGAAGAGGCTGAGGGACAGGAGTTCCTGCGCATCATGCTCAGGTACAGTCAGGCAAAGGCAGCAACAGTAGCTTCACTTCACATATTATAAGTTCAGGATTTAAAGTCTGATGTGGTTTTCCTTCATGTTCCTGTTAGTGATGGGCTAAACCAAAAATTCCTGCCATAGAGTGATAATAAGAGCAAAAGTAGGATGAATGAAAACCTGTCCTGGCCTAGTGCTAGTTCATTCAGATTCTTCTAAAACAAATGTTGTGGCAAAAATCAATCCATCCACACGACCCAAATGCCATTCTCATAGTGCCGATACAGGAAAAGTGAACAACATATCTGAAAACATTTGCGATACATTTTTGTGACATTTCTGTCTGAACTACAGTCAAGCTCCAATTAATTATTCGACAAACCTAAAACCCTGAAGACACACAAACACTGTTGGCATGGCTAAAACACACTAATAACCCAGGCCTCCATTCTGTTTTATTGCAGCTCTGTGCACTCCATGTTTACCAAATTTCATATGATTATATTGCTCTGTGATGAATAATGTTTTTTGCTATTATCACAGTTGGTGACATTTTGATTAACGGGCGAGCAAAACAAATAGCATAATGCTTTGTTGTTACGTAGCCATTGTGGGTGTTGCACAGAGAACTGTAGCCAGGTGATTGCTAATCTTCTCTATGACAGATGACTGTGATAATGCTAGTGTTATGAGCAGCACTGCTACATTTAGTCAATGAACCCAGTGACTTTATTTTTTCTTAATTCAAAATTGGTTAAAATGATTAGTTCAAATTTCCTCATATTCTTCCTTGAATTTCACCAGCACAGTGAACTACATGGACACTAGGAGTTAACTAGAAATCTCTTTGATGGAACAAATTCTTGAACGGTCCTATAAGTCAAACTCCTTTTACATTGTGGGCCACATTCAGCCCATTTTGAGTGGGCGGGGCCAGTGAAATTCCCCTTTAACTGCCCATTTAATCCCCATTGGGTTTAAACTGCAACAAACAATTGTGTAAAATAAGAGAAAAAGTTATGCAGCTCCCTGCCCAGACTGTACTGTAATTATAAAATAAAGTTTTTGTTCATTCACATTTTGCATTTTTTTTTACTGTGGGACCACTGTAAAAAATTGACATTTTTATAGGATACGGTGAAAAAACTTTCTGTTAATTGTTTTCATTTTTTTATCTATCACAAAATTACTTTAGTGTCCTATGAAATGCCATAGATGAGTTCTTAATCGGTAGGAAAACTTATGAAAACACAGTTAAAAGTCCAAAATGTATGCCCTCCATTACATTTTCCAAAGCCATCCAGTGGGCCGGATCAGAGTCTTTGCCAGCCCGATTTTAGTCCACGGGCCTTATGTTTGAGATCCCTGCTCTAAGTGGATGCCCAATTTATATTCTTCTTGCAGGTCGAGGACCAAAACAGTTCACGATAGAATCTCTTTAGCAGGGATCAACCAGCTGCCCAGCGTACCACAGATTGCCAAGGTAAGATAGAGCTCACAGGTACACCAGGTTTAAAGGCAGACAGTTTCCATGCACATATAGCAACATCAAAACATAATGGCACATATTCAGGGAGGTATGGTGAAAACCTGAGCGTGAGGGAGAAGGAAAGACTTTAGTAATCACATGTATTATTTCAGAATAGCACTTCTCACAAGTAATAACAGGACAAAAATTGCATTAGGTTAAAGAAGTCAAGGTAACAGGAAAAAATGTTGAAGTGGAATTGTTCCCTTCCTGTTATATTTCTTTTTGCTCTCTGACATGTGACTGATTATTATTATCTCAAAGACATTTTCTGGTACATTGGATTAGTGCTCCTTTACAGTGATCCTTCTCTCTGTTTTTTCGTCTTTTAGGTCTTTTGTGATGATGCCACAGGGCTGAAGTTCAACCCGGTCCTGTACCCACGGGTGAGTTCATCCTCAGTTCCTGCACTGCAACCATCATCACACCCAGTGTGACCTGAGCTCTTCCGTCCTCGTCAAGGCAAATATTCATTCAAGCTGAAATGAGGTAGCTTTTCCAGTCCCTTACGTCTCCTGAGACACAAAGGGGAGCAGTATAGCTGAAAGGACATTTAATTATAGCTGCCACAACTTTATAGTAATGTTCATAAATAACTTTTCATGAATTTTCATTTCTATAAATATTTGATGGCTTTTATTTAAAGCCCGGGGCTTTTGTAGACATTTGAGCTTTAATTATTTTTTGCCAGCATCACCTGCCTGTCCCTACACATTGGATTTCATTAACTTTTCAACCTCCTAAAATTTTATCCAGAAAAACACGTCCTTCTTGTCACATTTTACCCCCTACCTCCTGCCTCTCTAACATCTGCCCTGCGCAGTAAGCATATTAGTCAAGAAACGATTGATGATACCGCAACTCTCTAAAATGAATTTGATGGATCTGTTCCTCCTCCTCCTCCTCTTCCTCCTGTGAGCCTGATGGAGGAGTGTGATGGAGCATGCTTTCAGCCTGTGCCTCAGGGAAGGAAAAAAACCATCTGTGTCTCCGTATGCAAGAGACAGCAACAGGATCACTGCCCTCGCTGGGGGCCGCTATACAGTTTGTTGCATGACAGCCTTACATAACATGGACCCAATAAAACCTGCCCTGGAGACGTGTTATAGAGGAGGAAAACACTTCTTTTTTTAAAAGTGTACAGCTTATAATCATAGGAAGAAAGTACGACTTTTCCTCTATTTTGTTTACGTACAGGGATCCCAGTTAATAGTGGCTTACGATGAACATGAGGTGAACAACACGTTCAAATTCGGAGTCATCTACCAGAAGTTTGGACAGGTGAGCTATTTTAATTATCTTCCGCTCACTTTACATGTACCCTTTTATCTCATCTATCTTTCTCTTCTCTGTCCTTCACTTTATGTGCATGTGTGTGTTTTCCTCCTCAGACATCAGAAGAGGAGCTATTTGGAAACAATGAGGAGACGCCAGCTTTCAAGGAGTTTCTCAGTATCCTAGGAGACACCGTTGAACTTCAAGATTTTAAAGGGTGAGGGTAAAATGCAGTTCGTTGGCATAAAACAACTAGAGTAATGTGAGAGAAAGTGGCAGGAAGAAAGGATTCAGTCAAATTTAAATCCAAAGGAACGAGTGAGTCTAAAAAGAAGGAACCATGGGCTTATTACAGTGAAGAACATAGCGAGCTTTAATTACTGTAACCTTGGAGCAATTTGTCCTGCTGTTTCGGACTCAGCATGCAACGTGGGTAAACTGCTTAGTGCAACAGATTTGTGCAAAGAAAGTGCCACATGGACAGGTAATCAGAGCTTTGTTTATTGTAAGGTGGGGGGTGGGGGGGGTGCCGCAAGCTTTCTCCTATAGGGTTACACTTGTTGCTTTTACATAAGGAGACTATAAATTGTAGCTGACACATCACATTTGAATGACACTGGAGCCAGTTAGGCTTAAAATGTGATGACAGGATTTTTAAAATGCATGAAACAGAACCTTGTAAGTGAAGGCTGGAGGCTGCACAGAGAACATGAGAGCTCTGATCCTGTGACAGGTTCCGTGGTGGGCTGGACGTGTCCCATGGACAGACGGGGTCTGAATCTGTCTACACCGTCTTCAGACAGAGGGAGATTATGTTCCACGTGTCAACTAAGCTTCCCTTCACCGAGGGTGATGTTCAGCAGGTATCACAGCTTAATTCTGCCTTTATTATTGTTACACTGAATGCATGTATGGATTTAGCTGCCAAATGGGGCACTTGAACCCAGAAATATCAATATCAAATTGCTTTGATTCAAAGGCACTGAATTCAGATTTGATCCCCTGTTGGAAGAATGGTTGAGTTAAATGCACTAGATCATCTCACAGCTATAAAAGAGGACTTTAAAAGGAGCACATTCTTGCTTTTATGCCTGTGGTGCTGATGGTGTATCTGATATTCACGTGTTGGTGTTGTTCCTGGATCATCATATGATTAATATTGATCCAGGTTTACTATTGCAAGTGACCAATCACATAGTTATTATGTCCTGCGACACAGAAAAGAACCTGCGGATGTCCACTCAGGAAAAAAATCCAACAAAGGGAGCGTTTCGAGCCATCGTTGGGTTGGGGGTTAGGATTCAATCGTGGTTAGGGTTAAAGGATCATCTGGTGCTGATCTGAAGTTAATATTTGAACAAAGCTGACCTTTCTTGTGTCATCTATATCTTTCAGCTGGTTTCAGAAACTAAATAAATTGTTCTTTGGCTTCTTATGAAAAAACTAAGAAAAACATAAAGGAGGATCAGTTACAAAACTTTTAAAATCCATTCATAAAAGGAGTAAAAGAGCGACTAGATGGCCTAAAATGCTGTAGCAGTGTATTAAATCACTTATTAGCAAATTGTCACCCCAGTATATTATATACCATATAAAACAATAGCTTAAATGCTACAGAGACTTTTGCTTTTAGTGTCTGCAGTGAGCTCTCAGTTTTGTGCTGAATCTCATTTTTCTGCAAACATGTTCTATTCTAAAGTTTTCAGTGTACAGGAAGTAGAAGGGAAAAAAATATGAGTAGCCAAAGATGAACAGTCTCATCAACGAGTGACCTTCAGTGTTCTTCAGACTCTGACAGCAGCATCCGCACTAAATTACAGTGGGGGCATGACTTGGATACACACATAACTGCATGTATTCTAAGACACATGTCAAGTCTTGTCTGGCACTTGTGGACGACGTGTGAAAATAGCAGATGCACAACCAAAATCTGCACACAGTGTTAAACCACTGACCTTTCTGGCCTTTCTATCATACAAATGTATTATTTTAATGAACTCTAAACAATAAAATCTCCCCTCTGTTTCAGAGGAGAATTATCATGAAGACTTTATGGACTTGCTATCAATGTAGCACGCTCCTCTTATTCTAATCCAGCACTGAGATAAGCCTGATGGGCCCTGCACTGGCAGTTATTAAATCTTGTGTTAAGATCTTTTCTTTTTGAACCTTCATTGTAGTCTTAAAGTGCTCGGTGACAATGAGCTTTGCCATCCTAATAAAAAACTAAATTGCTCTTATATAAGCTATCGCTGAGGGTTTGATGTGAAGTCTCTAAAATCCTCCCGAGAACCATATGACCCCTTCTTGAATTCAGGGGCTCATGTAGTGTAGAAGCCATATCCCGAGCTCTTATTTTGAAAGCGTTCAAAAACAAACACATAGCAAAAACCGGTGACCCGAGGTAATTATTTCCTCCTCAGCTCCAAAGAAAAAGGCACATAGGAAACGACATTGTGGCCGCAGTCTTCCAAGAAGAGCCCACACCGTTTGTTCCGGACATGATCGCCTCCAACTTCCTGCACGCCTACGTCCTGGTGCAGGCAGAGAACCCCTGCACAGAGCACACGACATACAAGGTACAAACCGGAAAATACTTCCTCTCCTTCCGTGTGTGCTGTAGTGAGCCGGTGGCCACAGTAACATGTGGCTGTTACTTGTTTTATGCTGACAGGTGTCTGTTACGGCGAGGGAAGATGTACCTTCATTTGGACCTCCCCTCCCAAACCCAGCCATCTTCAAGAAGGTGAGCGGCAGATGTGATCTCAGTATGAAAAGAAGCACCACCAAGGCAGCTCGCTGTCTGGGCAGTATTTACTTTTAAGGGAATAATATTATATTTTCTATATATTGACTTTATTTTCTTTGTTTTTTTAAGAGGTTTGAGTGCAGTAAAAATCAGATAAGGGTCGCAAGGGAGTAGATAATGGATAATAGGTACGATTTGTAAATAACTTGACATAATGAATTATTATATTATATTATATATAATATTATACTACAGTATATTTCTAACTAAGCATATCATTTGTTTTCACTTGAGAGAAAGGGAAATGTGAGGTCAGAGGTCAAATGTGGCATGATATTTGGCCACGTTTTCCCCATACACTAGAATCATTTACCAAATGTTGCTAATACAAACAAAGGATGTATTTTCCGAATGTAAGCACAGTTTTAAAGATAAAAGTCATTTTATGAAAGTTTGACCTTATTTGACCATAAAGAAGAGGTCAAACGGTACTGTCTATATCGTTGCAGGACACACCACACTTTTAAAAAATAGTTTTAAGGCTTTTTGTCAATTTTTGATCAATAAATCATTGAGTTGACCTTGTAGACCTTGGTGGACTTCAAGGTCTCTACATCCCCCAGTTTTTATCCGAGTTCCTTGAAAACCTTTTGAGCTGTTTACAGACAGAACAACATACACACACGCAAACACTACCAAAAACACACCAGGCAGAGTCAACTTTTTGACCTTGACTTCAATGGCTTGTGCTGACGAAAAGCTAAAGTTCACTGAAATGAACTGATATCCTCCGCTGGCAGCCAGTCATTCAATATGAAGAAGAAGAGTAGTGCTTTTGGCAGGAAATGACACGCTGACCTGCAGCACGGATTGCCTTTCAGTAAAAGGTGTCTGCAAGCATGTGAAAATACCCTTTTTAGATTTCCAGCAGAGAGTTGGTTAGGAGATTGATGCCAATCTTAAAGTAGATAAGAAGCTGTAGGTAGCTTAGTGCAAAAGACTTCCTGTTCGTGGAGAAAATATCCAAAGGTAATATAATAAGAAAATACAGTCACAGGTATTTAGTATCTCTATAAAGTTATTGCTTAGTGAAGGATGAAAGATTTATTTCAGGATTCTGTCACAAAAGCAAAACTCCAATGCAGAAAAAAATTAGAGACACTGGTTTCAGCATTCAGTCGATAATAAAGCTGCTCAATGCAGAATAAGAGGATGAAAAGGGGGAATTTGAGGCAGATGGGATTTTAAAATCATTTACGCTCATGATCACCACAGCACAATGAGCTGAGGCACTGTTGTCTGTATATCGTTAAGGTCACCTTTTCCTTTCGTCATTGTCACCCTCCCCATTCCTTGTTGCTCATCAACTTCCCTCCTCGCCTCTGTCGCTCTCTAGGGCCCAGAGTTTCGAGACTTCCTGCTGACAAAGCTGATCAATGCTGAAAACGCCTGCTACAAATCTGACAAATTCGCCAAACTGGAGGTGACACACGCGCGCACAGCTACACCAAAACACCGCAGCATGCCTTCGGTCCGCTCTGCCGATTCATCCCTAATCGTTTTCCTGATGCGTTCCTGCTTGTGTGCGTGTGTGTGAACCAATTTCAGGGGCGAACACGAGCCGCGCTGCTGGACAATCTCCACGACGAGCTGCACAGACAGAGTCAAAGCGCGCTTGGTCTGGGACAGGTCGGAGAGGAGGACAAGCTTGAGAACGGGGGACACGGAGGCCTGCTGGAGTCCTTCAAGGTGAACATGAGCCTAGACAAAAAGTACATCGTTCAATCTTTTCTCAGCTCTGTGACATTTATTTAATCACCGTCATTACAGCACAAGAGTGCCAGGTTTGCTCGCTGTAGGTCAGCGAAATGTCACAGGTCTGCAAGATGACTTGAGGCGCTAAACCATTGTTATCACAGACGCTCCTGGATTTCTCTGTGCTTGAGAATTTTGACCTTATACTCACAGTGTGTGTGCGTGTCTGTGTGTGTGTGTGTGTATTCAGTGTGAACATGTGAACATGCAAAACGCTGCGGCGCTAAATCTGTATGAAACTGTGACGTTCTCTTTATGAATTTCTCCTCTGCTTCCTCTCACCAGCCACCTAAATCTCTCTAACCCATCACACCGCCATTGCACGTGCTCACTGAAGGCTGGAGTGTCTTTAAAAGGACCGCCTTGAATGTGTGTCTCTGTTTGTCGCCACGAAAATGTGTAACTAATGTAATCATTTGATTCTATCGCTCTTCGCAGGTGTTGTGGACGGCGGCTTTGCAGTTTCTGCAGTCGGTCCCAGGGGGCGCTCTTATTGTTGCTGTCGTGGCAGTTGCTGTGTATTACCTTTCTGTGTCACTGTAAATGCACGTGGGGGAATTATATGATGATAAATAAAGACGATCTCATATGATGTTGTTTGTGTGTGTGTGAATTTGAGCTGGTCATAGCTGAGGCAGATAGCAAAGGTGGGAAAAGTATCGACATTTGATTTGAATGTTACCAACCGGAAGTTATCATAAACTCCTTTTATATCAATGAACCAATGATATGAATAATGAGTGTAACACAGTTACAATACTCTTTCTTCTCTAACTCGCTTTTTCTTCTCCTTGGACAACTGCGCCCTCTTGTGGTCACCTTCTTGACACTGCCTCCCCCCAACTTCATTATTTCACACCGTTTCCATGTGTCTTTACTTGCTTCTACTCCTTAACCTCCTCCTCTCCCTCATCATGAGCTCATTCTCTCTTTTCTCCTGTTTCTCCAGAGAGCCATGCGGGTCAGGAGCCACTCCATGGAGACTATGGTAGGGTCTCACCGTCACAGGAGCCCCGGTGTAGGAGGTGGTGTTCCAGCCAGCCTCAGTGGTGGAGGTCTGCCGCAGAGCACCAGCGAATGCACAAAGAGCACCTTCACTGTGAGTTCACTTCAGCAAGATGTGACTTGAGCAAAAAGCTTTGGTTCTTGTTCATTTACTCATCCATATTTAATGTTGGATGATTTTTGGGGAACATTTTTAAAGTGCTGCAATACTAAGAGAAGCCAAATTCTTTATTCTGTTATACGCAGCCTCCTGTACTGTCAGCCAAGTCTCCCCTGAAGAGCCCTGTAAAACGGCGCTCGGGTCTCTTCCCCCGTCTCCACTCCAGCACAGAAACCTCTTCAGACAAACACACGCGTAGGTAGGTTAAAGGTCCCTGCATTCAGAAGTTATTACTGTTACAGTCTTTTTAAACAGCTACCTTTTGACTTACGGATTTGCTTTTTGTATGCAGCGACCAAAAGTTTGCAGAGAGCTGCCCGCTGTCCCAGGACATGAAATCAGAGACGTCATCCAATCCGAGCTCACCTGAGATCTGTCCCAACAAAGAAAGGTGAGACCCAAGCTGATCTTATCTAAAGAATACTTTAACAATACTGCTTAATGTTTGCTTTTTCACGTCAGTACAAATTTTACTCACGGTTGCTCCTCTGTGTTCTCCTCAACAGGCCGTTTGTCAAGCTGAAGGAGTGCGGCGGCGGCAGGCAGAACATTTCTCGTTCTTCTTCCAGCACCAGCAGCTTCAGCAGCACCACGGGAGAAACAGAAGCTCTGGAAGAATTGGAGACGGTGAGCCCAAACTTTTATTCATTTCATTTGAAAAGAAGGAAAGAAAGAAAGAAAATGTGTTGTGCTGTTGAGAGTTACATCTTTACAAAGAAGTATTAGGGCCACATAAATAAACAAAATATACTGATGTTCATTTTGAGAATAAAGTCAAAATAATATTTTGAGAATAAAGTATAAGAACATTGAAGAGATGGTGCAAAAAGCTGCATCTGGTCTGAAGGAAAAATCACACAAACTTGGAAGAGTTGGTCGGATTTGTGCAAGATGCATTAGGTGGCAATGGACAAATACAAACATACAGATAGTTACACCCTCGTGCAGCAAAGAGGATGTATGTTGAAGCACAAGACACAATAAGACAGCTGATCAACTTGTTTCTCTAAGTCATCTACACAAGGTAGATGGAGAATAGCAGCCTACAACATCATCTCAAAATAGTATTTCGAGTTTAATCTCGAAATTTTGACTTTTTTTTTTTTTCTTAATGTGGCCCTAATACTCTGTCGTATCTGTATGGAGTCAGAACCAAAGGTTTGAAGTAGTTGGTGGTGTCAGTGTCGTGGATGAAATAGTCTATAATTACTAAGAACTGCTTCATAGTAAGCGCATCTCAATTATGAGGATTGCAGCTCTACTTGATCGCCTTGTATCAGATAAAACCGCTTCAAGGTGTTATTTTATCTTACCTGAGAAACGCTATGAAATTGTTCCTCCTCTCAGTGTTTGGCAGGAGATCAGCTTGCACAGATGATCCCTACGCAGTAGAAACTCTGAGAGAGATAGAGACACGGCTTAAATGCCAGAGAAAACTGTTAAAGCAATTGTTAAATGCCTGATGCAGCAGTAAAGTACACCAGTGGGGATCACAAGGGAGAATCTGATAGGCTGGATGGGAAGAAAAACGCAGTCTTTATTAGCGCAATAGAGAGACTTGAAGCAGCAGATTAAAACTATTTGTAAAGTTTGTAGGGGTCAGTTTTTGTTTTTTTATTTTACTTTTTTTAGTTCATTAGTTTTTACAACCTTTGGAACCAGGCGAATTAGCATTTGTATAGTCTTTATGCTACAGTTAGCTCGTTAGCTAGCATACTAGCCGACTGTACACACACACACACACACATATATACATATACATATATATATGTATACATATTTCAAAACCTTTACCCCTAAAAATCTTCTAGGAGAGCTATTATACTAATCCGCTTTGAAAGCGCTTTGAGTGCTCAGATAGAGTAGAAAAGCGCTATATAAGAACCAGTCCATTTACCATGTTGTTTACCTATGCACTGTCTCTCTAAAGCATATTTTTCTGCTTTGTTGTGTTGATGATATCAGCGAGAGTCGTGCTCACCTCAGTTTGTGTTTTTCTTGTGCCTGTGTGGGTTCTCTCCAACTACTCCACCCAAAAGCGTGCAGTTACTGGGGTTAGGTTGATGATTCTAAACTGACTGTAGGTGTGAATTGTTGTCTGTGTTAGCTAGCAAAAGACTGGCGCTGCCTCCAGAGTGTACCCTGCCTCTCACCTCACAGCAGCTGTGATAAGCTGCACAAAGGACTTGTGTGAGATAAATAAGCATTATTTTTAACTATGAATAATGCAAATTGACTCTAGTAGAATGCAGGAATCAAAATATTGAGTTAGAAATAAACTTAAGACACCACATCACCTATTTTAATCTAACCCATTTTATGATAATTTTTCCCTCCAAGCCAGCTCTACCCAACTCCTTGCAATGTTTCCCACTTTGCTGAGGGGCAAGTTAAATTCAACTTCAGCAAAATTCTGCTCCCTCGTTTCAGAGAACCTCTTTTAGCCCCCCACCCCCATACGTCTGTGTCCATATTTAACTTTTGTCCTCCCGCTTTCTCTCCTTCCCTCAGGCCAGCCATCCACCCATAGCTTCTTCCTCTGCCTTCAGCCCCGCACTCAACATAGAAAGCCAAGGGTCCTGCACCCCTGTCATCATGTGCCGCAGTCCAACAGGCAAGCCTAAATTCATAAAGCATTCGTGGACTAGCTTTTAGTCCAGTTTGAACAGAATGATACGCCAGAGGTGGATGAGTTCATTTTCTAATGAGCATTTCCTTTGTTTCCTTTCCGTCTCCTCCCTTTTTTTTCTTCCACAGATGGAAAAACTAAGACTTCACCGAGGTCAAACTTGAAGTTCCGCTTTGACAAAATGAGCCACTCATCCACGACTGTAAGTCTGATACTTGAACACTGCCTTGTTAAGATTTTTCAGTAGGATATTTCCAACTTTTCGAGACAGAAGCTCCATAAAACTTTTAAAGAGAGAAAGTTCGACACTGAAATTAAGATAATTATGGCAGAATGCTGGCAGCAATGACAAAAAGTCCCCTGGTGTGTGTGTGTCTGTCTGTTTTTTTAACACTTTGTCTATCTTATAGACATCTCATTATCTCTGGAACTCTGTAATGTGACTGAAACACTCAAGCTGATGTTGGGTAATAAGCCCGGACTGAAAGACGTGTGCTGAACGCTCTCCCTCTTCTCTCTTTCAGTCTGAGTAGCTTTGGGTGGAACGGAAAAAACCCCAACCTTGCACAATGAAGGGACAGCGCCTGCTGACAGAGCTGCAAAAAAATAAAACAACGACAACAAAATAAAAAAGTCACAACAACAACCACAAAATCACTGTAGAACTACTTCCCAATGCCAAGGATAACCTGAGAAGGTTACCGAGTCCCCCGCACACTAGAATCTAACTGAAACTACTGTGAGTATATAGGGAGGAGAAGCAGCTGACATTTTGGCTTTTGTTTCTAACCAACCTTTAGCTACAGATTAGTCGATACTCGCTGCACCGTTGCTCATCCACCTTACGTGAGGGTCTTTGGCGTGGCTGTGATACTGTGAGTTCAAGCCGAGCTCGGCTTTTTTTCCTCAAGCGTCTTGTTTGATAGAGAGAAACATGATGACCACCTAGAAGAATTGTGACACGAGTTTATGGCCGAACTGTTAACCTTTATCTCACTGACTGTTGAGTGCCCAGTGAAGGAAGAAAAAAAGAAATCATCAGCCATCAGGATGTATTTGCCTTCGCCCTTGAACAGACGAAAACTGCGCACAGAAGACTCGCAGTAGGAAGACCTCGGAGGCACCGCGGCTGGGAGTCTTCTCCACTGTGCTTTCTGAGCTTGTTCTTTGCATAATGTAAATGCTTTTTCCAGAGAACAAGTTTTGATTTCGACGAGGCTTTTTGTAATCCCGCTAGCTGCTGCATTGTGTCTACTGCACTATAAACGTGACGTGTCTCCTCCTAGGACAGCATTTCTGTATCCGTAGGGGCAACTTCATAGACTTGAACTCAAGAGCAGGGGTGGGGGGCGGGGTGGGGAGGGGCACTGCCAACACATTTTGCCACAAGCTTCTTTTAGCCAAAGCTGCGCCTTACAATCTATCACATCACACACATAAAAAAAGCCCTTTTCGCCGCTGACACGTTCTTTCTCAGCCTCCGTCTCGTCTCTGTGCGTCTCACTATGTGAGAGGACGGGGATCTGGTTACAGCACAGTTGTGGGTTGCCGATCTACACCCACATTTGCTCAAAATAGATGTTGCACTCAGTGAAAACATTTCACCTTCTGATACCTCCCATTGAAACTCGCTAGCTCGGTGTATCGGCGTGTACGTACGGCGGCTCTTTAGGACATCTCCAGGGTTTTTCCCAGGATGTGAGCTGATGAGGATGACTTGAAAAATATGAAGTTCAGGTTATAACGAACCACCTTTGAAGTTACAAAAAACACTTTGAATGTAAACTATGAGCCTTTAAAAAAAGGACTTAGCTGTTGCAAAAATACAAGTAAAAACTGCAAAGTCGGGTGCTCGCAGGCACAGAAGGACCACGGGTCTAATCTTCAACTGACATTAGCCTGGAAAAGAAGCATAAAGACACACACATTCGCTTCCAGTGTGACCAAAAACAATCAAGCTGGTGTGTGTTAATGTCGGTGTAATCTTACTGTGTAGGGAACAGTTCCTGTAGTTTAGGCTGGCCTAAGAGTGTAAAAGGTTTAATAGCTAGGTTCACCCAAATTACAAACGCCCTCTGTGATTTACATGTAGGTCACCTTTTAACTTGCCAGGAAGCTGTTCTAACTTGAGTAGTACCTTTCTAATTTATCAGGACTAGAGGCAGGCGTGTTGCCAAACACGCTGCCCTCGGTCGGTGATTACCTCGAGTAAGGGAAGCAGGGATAGAAATCCTCTGGGGAAGTTCAGATGTCATATAGTTTGTAGCAGGTGTCGCCTAAAAAAAAAAAAGCCCTGCAGCCTTTCCTTTGTTAATACGCTTAAGTTATTAAACTTTTTTTGCATCGATGTCATGTAAAAATTGTTACTGCAGAGTACGCTAATTAACGGTGAAATGATTAAAGGAAATATATTAAGTTAAAAGATGTCTAAACATGTATATGTATATTTGGTTATGTAATGTGCCATTGAGAATTTATTCTAAAATAAAATGTTGTATTTTGTGTCATATTTGTCTTGTTTCAGGTTTTCTGTTGTTTTGTTTTTTTAATGCAATCTCTCCACACGGGTGCTTTTCTTGTCTATACTTTAATGTGTAATATATTTGAACATGTGAGTGAAGTTCGTTTCACATTTTGTTGAAACTGCAGCACCATCACATTATTCTGACAGCAGTTAATGTGGTCACATTTTAGAACGATACAAACCAGAAGATCTGTGAAATCGTCTCACAAAGCAGAGTCTGCTCACTGTAGCGCCTCAGGGTGGTACAGCTGGGCGATGCAATATCTCCTTATTATATGTAACATTACATGAAAGTGATCCTTTTTTAAAGTGGCTCTTTTTCTGGTTCCTACCTAAAGTAGTCCCATACTTTATAGTCCTGTGGAAAGGTAAGTCCACACTGTTATTAAATAGCTTCCAAAATCAACTTTAGCTGCTGTAGTTTGAACATTTGAAATTTTTTAGTCTCTTACATCCTTGTGGATGAATTGTGTCCGCTCTTCTTTACAATGTTGCTTCAGTTCATTGAGGTTTGTTTATGCACAGCTCTCTTAAGATCCCGTCGCAGCATATCGGTCGGGTTGAGGTCTGGACTTTGACCAGGTCGTTGCAACACATCAATTTTTCTCTTTCTCAGCTGTTCTGTTGTAGATTTGCTGCTTTGCTTGGAATTATTGTCTTGCTGCATGACCCAGGTGCAGCGCAACTTTAGCTGTCACATAGATGTCCTCAAATTTGACTCTACAATATCTTGGTATTCAGGGGAGTTAATGATTGACTCAATGACTCCAAGGTTCCCAGGTCCTGTATCTGCAAAACAAGCCAAAAACATCACCCCTCCACCACTGTGCTTGACAGCTAGTATGAGGTGTTTGTGCTGATATGCTGTGTTTGGTCTTTCCCATTTTAGAGAGAATACATTTTCTTGTCTTAAAACATCCAAAAAAGCCATGCTCATCTGTTTTGTTAGTTTTTATCCACATCTAACCCAGCCCGCTGATTCTGTTATGTAGTTCTTACCAGCAGCAGCAATTGCTTCTTTAAGAACATTGCTGATGTCTTCCCTCATTGTGTTCACACACACCTGAATGCTCCAGACCTCCAAACTGCCCAAACCTCGGCTCTCATAGAGGCGTTCACACCTGGTGATCAGTTTATCAGATGCATTTGATTGATTGATTGATTGATTGATTATACTTTATTCATCCCGAGGGAAATTGGGTTAAGGCTGCCAGCCGTGCCAGCGCCGTTTTTTTTTTTTTGTTTGTTTTGTTTTGTTTTATTTTTTTTTTATTGATCAACTGCACCTGGCTGCTACTTACCCCTTTAATTCCTATGGAAGCAGCAAAGGTCTTAGTTTTTCGTAGGACTGCACAGAGTCCCGAGAAAACCTTCTTACAGGACTATACATGTGTTTTGGTTTTTTAGAAGGAAGCTGCATCTGTGGTGAGAGGCTCCTGCTCAGTATGACAGTATGGTAGGAGATAATAAGCACAGGCATTTCCCTCTCTCTTCCTGTCCTGTGTTACTAGGAAGCTGCTGGCTTGTTTCGGTCAGGTGATGTGGCTGGCGGTTGTAATTTGACAGGAAGAGTAGTTCCTACATGAAACTGCTCAATGCAGGGAGATTCATCTGTAACTAGCACCTCACACCCTCCCCCCAAAAAAATCTAGATGGAAAAATAGCAAATATGGGCCAGAGGGAAAAACCTGTGTTTGATTCTGTGGTAAACTGTCACTTTAAAGACTTTTCACAAAATGCAGAGTATCAAGCTTGTATCAAAGATGCAGTTTGCAAAAAACAAAAACAAAACACAAGAAGTGGCAGCTACCACGTTCAGTGTTTCGTAAAGACATATATATAAAATTATATAACTTTATGATTTAATTCATAAAAATAATGCATAACTCCATTAGTGGTTGTCAAATCTGAGGGATGAGTAGACAGTTGCAGATTGGGCAGGCTGTCTCGTGGCTCCCTGCTGCTTCAGTGCACCTTGTGAAATCACTGCATACATCACCTGTAACATTGTGAAAAGTAAGGGGGGCGGCACAGTTTAGGAGATGCAAGCCTGTCAGCGAGTTCACAATGTTCAAGGACTGTTTCAAAACAGTATGTTCACTTACTTCTGGCTTCCTCTTGACTTTAGGTGGAACTGCAAAAAACAAAAAAAAGAAGAAAAGACAGCATGGTAAAAATTCCCGTTCTGAGTATTGCCTCATAAGGTTAACAAAAGGAAACACAGGATATACCTTTGGGAGGGGATGTTTTGCATTTCTGTGGTACCGGGCATCGAGGTGGAGGTCGTGGAGCCAAGATGGTTGGTTGGGTTGCGTATGGAACTTCATATATGACCTGTGCCCTAGGAAGTGGCTGTGGTTTGACCTCTGAGCTCAGACAGCGAGCCAATTCCAGGATGATGGGAAGGCAGAGTAATGCACAAGCACAGATCAAAACCCTGTGCAGGAGTTTCCTTGGAGAGGGACCTGTGATGAGAGCTATATGATGAGGAGGATACATGACAAGCAGTAAGACCTGCTGGCAAAAATGCAGATGCACTGTGATGCACTTCATTATATGTCATTCTCTGTACCTGCGGTAATGTTCACGTGTGTGCGATGTCCATTTTCACTTACACCTGTATCCCAAACAACCATGCATCCATAGGAACCTTCATCCGACTGGTTGACACTCTGGATGTTTAAGAATAGCTTTGTCTGACTGGCTGAAATTGTCTTGTTGGTCAAATGGTGTCTCTCGCTTTCCTTCACAGGCTTCCTAAAATCATATGTTGAATTTTCCCACATCCAGGCAGCGGTCCAGTTGTTTCCACAGTGCTGAACTACACAGGACAATAACAAGATGCCCCCTTCTGGCACATAATCCATCTCGCGTTTTGCCAAAATACTAAGTTGGCATTCTTCAGCACAGAGACCTAAAAGAAGGAATTTAGATTTAAGCCACTGTAGCGGAACGTGAATGTGTAGCCAAGGAAACTCGTGCAGTTTGGTGCTCCTTTGTCCCAATCTGGTTAGATTATAACCACTAAAACGCATTAATAATCAGGGAACATAAACACACACACGCACAAACTCACATGTTTTTGTTTAACTTGGTACATCTGCTAATTTCCATATGCAGTGAAACACACGTCATTCAGAATAAAACACGCATATGGCGGCCACATTTAAAAGGCACGGAGCTTAACAAACATTTCAAAGAACTAGACGCACGCAGTGCGCTTTGCCATGACCACAGCTTTTAAGGCAAACACATGGCAAATGGCATCTTATTATAGAATACTGAAGATGGAGAGTTCACACGAGTGCTTTAACAAAAAAAAAAAAACCCAAAAAACTTAAGGCAAGAAGAGAGACTTTCCTTTATGTAATGAGAACTTTGGTCAGAGTTTCAAAAAGAGATCACTTACCAGCATGGAAGACATAAACGAAGCTGATGACACCGAGGAGATAGGTATACATGTCTGACTGTAAGGATGTGTTTAACGGTGTTTCTGTCACTTCCCCTAAGAGAGTTTGTGCTTACATTTTACGGCTGATTCTTAAATGCTGCCACACTTTCTGGAAATCTTAGGGAGCGAGTGAGTGGGCTCACGGTATTTCACTTTCTTTTACTCGGTAATTATGTTGTATTTCCTTTCTCCTGCTGTTGTTCCTATCCGGTCAGAGATGAAGGAAGTGAACACTTACCCACACATGCAGGCACAAGCACGCACGCAAAACTGAAATACGGGAAGCAGTGATCTCATGAACAGGAATATAAAATTTCCTGCAGGAAAGGGGCCGGCTTCAAAGAACTATAACATGAAGAGACAAAAGAGAACAGAAACCAGCAAATCCTTCTCCTTCTCATTTCTGTGCAGGTCTTGATTAACATTTTAGTCCAGAGACCTTGATTAAGGCATACATGGCTGATTATGTGGTTATTTGGAGTTTACAGATCTCTGACAGCTGAAGCTGAATAGCTCACTAGCTCGGTGGTTTTCAAACTTTGGCATCTCCCACTTCAGAAGCCAAACAAGCACTACTCCTACTAAAAATAAATTATTAAAAAAGAAAACATTGAATATTTCACAGAAATTAACGATTTTGGTAGCGTATAATTGCTGTATATGATAGAAGGAGGTTAATAGTGTAAGACAAGCTTGCAGAAATTTTCCACAAATACTTTTCCACAAATACACTATATTCTGTCACGGGGACTCAGATGGCACCAAATATTAGGAACGACCCACTTGCATTGGCTGCATAGCTTACCGCTGTTACTATAGCGAAAGTGCTTTGTGTTCTCTTTATTTCAGAAAATAGCCTGGGGAAAGTTTTTTACGATTACGTTTCTGTTGTACTATTAACGCGCAGGAAGGGATTTTCCACTCGGAGTACAACTGCAAGCCCATTCCCAGCGCACAACAAATCTTCAAAGTAAACGCTTTGGTTACCTTTGAAGGGAATATACTCGCATGTAAGTGATTTAAGCACATAGAGTCCCCATTTCCTGCTAAGTCCTATGTGATGTTTGTGTCGCTAAAAAAGCGCTGCACGTGATCTTATTTTGAAAACCGGACGTTTCGTATGCGGTAACTCTTTCAGTTTTGACTTTTGGGAGCGCTTGTTTATCTTCCACAGCGCTGTGCAGGAAATACAGAGGAAGTGAGAAGGATGCTTCCTTTTGGAAAGAAACTAAAAAAAACTACAGACGCCAGTAGTAAGTGTTATTACTTTAGTTTAATTTAGCCTGCTTTTACAGCTGATGTTATTATTCATGCGATTTAGCTGAGAAACCCAGAGAGGCTGAAAATGGTGGCTAAAGTTGAGCATATCTAATGTTGTCCCTTTCTCTGTAACATGATTTGCATACATGGGCAAAAAGTGTTCACACTGAACAATTACTCATTTGTAAGCTTCTAGCAGGAAATGTTGACTAATTAGGAAAACAGTGTAAAAAATATTTGTTTTATTTCCTTACTTTGTTACAGATAACAGCTTTTTATTTTAAGCTAAATTTTGAGTAGAACTACACCAAACTAAGTTAGATTTTATATTCTTGAATAAATAAAGAGTAAAATACGTGCAGTAGAGATGTAAATCTGAGCAGGGAAAGGGCATGTGCCCTTACAAAGTATGTGAATCGTCTTCATGAGCTAATGTTGTCTACATTGTCTTCAAACCCCGCCCAGCCGCCACGTCTAAGACTAAGCCAGGAGCCCATAAACGAGCGCACCCCGTGGTCACACTGACAGACTGTCGGTGAGATAAACAAAGAGCCGGCGACTTTCCTGGACAACAGTTGACGCTCCTCAAGCTTCTCGGCAACATGGAAACTGGTAGGTTAAATGTCACTGTGTCCCCTCTCAGTGTTTGTGGCTGCCTGGATGAGTGGAGCTTGCTTTTGGTTGCAGGAGAATGACAGCTGACCGAGCTAACCCGTGCTAAAGTTAGCATTCACTGCGTTAGCATGCCAGCCTGCTAGCACGACTTTATGCCGTCCGTCTCTCTGTGAGCTAGGTTGACAGTTCACCCCCCCGACGGGTTATGGGGTTGTCAGCACGGTGCCAACATCACAATCTTAAATACATTAATCTTGCTCCTCTGCTCAGGCGTTAGGAACTCTTTCCAGGAACGGGATTTATTAGCCAGAGAGTAGCTAGCTCGTCTTGGAAATGCCACAGTGACTCTTTAAAGTCGTGGCCATTCATGGAAGTGAGAGTTCTGTTTGGGGAACCCTGCTTTTTACTAGAAAAGAGAGTAGTTTCATTTATTTTTCAGTAGATCTCAATAACCACCCCAATCAGCCGAGGAATACTCCCTACTTTGTTTTACAACTGTTTATATGCTTCTGGGCAAAGGTTGACTTTGAACTTGAACCTAAGATCTGTGGTAGCCAGCTGCTCTGATTTACACAGCAACATTTACCAATAAAAAATACGTTGAAATTAAACAAATTAAAAACATTAAGAATTTCAATATTGTCATTTTTTTTTATTGTGAAGCTGATAGCAACAATGACCACCTCCTAAGCCTGTTTCCTTTTTTCAAAGTCTGTATTCCAGCTCTATGGAGCAGTAATAATAAAGTGATAATAAAGTGCTTGGCTAATGTAAAGCCAGCTGTAAGAGCACTGGTGTGTAAATTTGCAAGTCACCCTGGCTGCCTGTGCTTGGCCCCTCTCCATAGAAAGCCACCGTGATCTCTGTCCTCACCATTCATGCACTCAGTTGTTGACTAAAAGCCTGGCCAACTAACTTTATTTGGGCTGAGTCTTTCCCGTTTCTTCACACACACACACACACACACGTGCACACACTCCTATCAGATATTGTATTTAAATAAGCTGCTGGCTTTTACTATTACAGGCTGACCTTTTGACACGTCCTCCTCATCTATCCATACTGATCAATGTCATAACTTTTAGCTGTTGTGGCTTAAGGAAAACCGTGTTGCGCTGACACATGACTGAGGCCGCACTCCCAGAATACTCTTTGCCTTAGGCTGGCTTCTACATTTTTTTTCTCCCATTTTTCTTTTTTGATAACACAGCAGCTAATGAGATTTGACACTGTCCTAATCTGCGATGGTCAGTGCATTTGAGCTTTGTGTTGATAGAAAATAACAGAATGCAGCTGAGCAAGAGGTTTGAACTCGAGGCAGCATGCATGACTAGGCAATGTCCCTCTCAATGTTTAATTGCTCCATGCTATTATTTGACGGAATAAAAAAACCACACATACACACACTAGTGCCAGTTTGATTCTGTGTGTGTGTACGCGCACACCCCTTCTTACCCCCATCCAGTGGGACTGGACAGGCTTTCCAGTGCGTTCCTCTCACAGATGGAGCCAGATGAGTGATCCCAGCAGCCAGCTCTGACCAGCCCTCAGCTCCCTGGGGCAACTTGTAGTAGTGCTACTACAAAGCTTTCTTCATTTTTGTCCTCTTTTGCTGGTACTGCCTCTCCATGTACCCAGAATATTCCTTATCAGAGGGCTAATCTTAATCGTATATGGTACCTTTTATAGATTCCAATGTAATCTCTGTGTGGACTGTGGAAAAAAGAAGTGAAGTACCAGGCGGTTATGGTGTTCAATAAAGCATATGCTCTTAGTTTATGACTATCGATCTGGTATTAGAGGCATCATTCTGACATCTGAGTGCGTGAGTACTCAAAAGATAGCTCTTAAGTGGGAAGTGTGCATGCTTAAACCGCACAGTTGAGTCATGGGAATTGGAACAGTAGGAAATTCCACTTTTGGATGCAGACAATCTGTCTGAATGTCTAGCCATGTAAGCTTTTCTATAATGTGCTAACTTTATTTGTCCTCCCTCTCCATCCCTTCTTATTTTTTTCCGCTTCACCATCACACTCCCTGTCTCCCACTTCTTGTTCCTAAAGGTTTGAGTCAAGAGAAGGTAGCCACCTTTGTTAAGCGGATGCGGTCTGAGCCGCGTTATCTGCTGGCCCAGAATGTGTCAACCTGCATCGACCCGTTGGAGGTTTGTCTTCACCGGCAGACTGTACAGGATACTGTGCACATCTTCCAGCACTCTATCCCCACAGAGGGCAAGCCCATCACCAACCAGAAAAACTCAGGTAGGACATGATGTAATACAGTTACATACACATGTACTCTGCACAAGATGCATGTTTAAAGTGTTTGTATTAGCAGGGCTGAATGGCTTGGGTAAGGTGTTCCTGAAATGCCATGTTTCAGGGGGTGCTGGCCATCGTCCAAAAGGATTCAGGTTTCCAGCCACGTGCCCTTCACAGTGCCAGGTGGATGCCAAAACTGATTTATGAAATTAGGGTTGTTCAGAAATCAGTTTTGATTTGTATCATTAAGGAACTCATTGGCCTGGAAAGCTTTAGAGCGTTTGCTGGACGACCTCGTCCTCATAGCAAAAAATGGGGGGCGTTATGAGGTGCTAACTACGGCACCCCTGTGCCACCCATGTGCCATTTATCCAAAACTAGTCAATGATCAGCTAGGGGACGCCTGATGCTTTATGCTCTTCTTTATGTGTCGGAGTGCCACTTATTGTCTGTTTCATTTAGAAATCATTCCCATTTTTAGTTTTCATTGTCATGTTTGCACCTGCCGCCAGTCACAGATGCTCAAAATGTTTACACCTTGTTTGATGGTGATAAATAAACTTCTATGTGCAAAATATTTAGCGGTAACTTTTTCTTAAAACAGTTCTTTGCATGTATTTATTTTTAATATCAAGAAGGACGTGGATTATTTCCACATTTGCATTTGGGTGTATTATTCTGTACCGCTGTACCTGTCAGTCAACCCAAACAGCTGCTTAACACACTGAATTTACTAATGTTGTATATTTGTCCTCACAGCAACATTTTACAGTTCAAACCGTTGACAGTTGGTGCACACCGGTTAATGATGTCATTTCTGAAGCAAATAACGCTTTATTTTCCTAACATATAATTTGATTGCAGTTGTACATCACAAACGATGAATAGACATGGCTGGATATTTGATTAATTATTGCCAAGAGTGGGAATCACAGTCTTAACTCAAGATATGACTGTAATATGTAGCCGATGATGATAATAATGCTGTGATTATACAGTGATTCTGTAATAGTCAAAACATTACAGCTGATTCTTTACGGTATCGGTGTATTGTGACACAATTATCTGTGATATTTACTCAGATGAAAAAAGATTTTCTATGGCAACCTCTAAAGGGGGCAGCTGAAAGAAGGGGGTTTGACCTGTCACCTAGCTGGACTGGAAGCAGCATTACTTTTTATTTCCTTATATTGTCAGAGGGACTGTATGTAATGTGGAATATATACTGTATATTAATCATTGCTGTGGTTTCTCTGGATGTATGCAAAGTATGCCACACTCCCTCTTTCAGAGCTTCTGTCATCATTTATAGTTTTTGCACGAAATGTAAAATTTGCATTGTGTTTACATATTTTCTCACTGAAATAACGAGTTTATTTTCCCCTTTTTAGCATGTTTCACTTGCGCAGTTTGGCATTAACCTCTGGTAGGTCAGCTGACACATCTTTGGGTTGTTTTCTTTAAACCGAAATCTTGTTCTAGTATGTGGATTTCAGCACCTCACAGCCTTCATGAGAGATCCAGCTGGAATGACTCATGTGTTGGTGGGGATGGTGTGGGCTACCAAAGTTAGTCTTGCCTCAAAAATAGATTAAATAAGAAAGAAATGATAGACTTGGGGCATCTCTAAGACAATTCATGCCAGCCACATTAAAAGAGAAGGCTGCTGTTTAGAAACAGATGAATTCATGTATCAGCCCCTGTTGACAGCCATTGCTGCCCGTTTATTTCAGCATTCAGCAAATTTAAAACCTTAAATTTCCACCCAATCATTAATTAATGAACCACCCAATCGGTCTCAGCTGCAGAAATCCTGGTCCACTACAGCCCTGTTATTCATTGAAGGGATCTAATTAAACAAGCGATTCTAGTCTTTCAGGTTTTTTGTGATACTTGTTATCATCACAAGCGCACAAGGATGGCTTTATATTGCTGTTAGCCTTTACTAACCTGCATATTTCTAAATCTGTTTTCTCTTAATCACTAGGGAGATGTTGGATCTTCTCGTGCCTCAACGTCATGCGACTGCCCTTCATGAAAAAGTTTAACATAGAGGAGTTTGAGTTTAGTCAGTCCTATCTATTTTTCTGGGACAAGGTAAGACACACAGTAACACCACACATTGGTTATGGTTGTGGGCTTTTTCACTCCTTTAGTATTATTATTATTATTATTATTATTATTATTATTATTATTATTTTTGTAGATTTTGGTGATGTAACATTCTGGTAAATGGATGTTTTTTGTTGTTTTGGAGTTGGGACACTGCGTGTGCATGCATGTGCCACTGGTGTGGTGTTATTATGCTGCACCTTTCTACTATACAGTCATTGTCCCACCTAAAACCCTCTTTTGTGCGTTGTTGTCAGTGCTCCACCCGGACCAACGTCACGGTGACGCCTTGCTGATTTTTTTTTTTTTAAATGCCGTCATCTTTCTCTTTTAAACTGTGTGTATTTTTAGCAGGCCCATCATAAACACACCCCTTCTTTGTGGCAGGTGCCAGACATGCGAGCTTCAGCTACTGTGGTATTAGTCGTAAACAAAGAAACAGTAAAACTCTCCTTAAGTTATCAGCTATTGCATTAGATTTTTAACTTAAATGAAAACTAATTTTAACAAATTACAGTTGATGACAGTAGCTCTTTAAATTGTAATAAGTCTAATGATAGCTGAACGATGCCTCTCTGGTACCTTTTTTTCTTTTCTTTTCTTCTTCTTTGGTTTTGTTTCAAGTCTCATGTGGTCGACTGTCTACTTTGACAGTCTCTGTTGTTGTTATCTCTCAGATCGAGCGTTGTTACTACTTCCTTCAAGCTTGTGTGGAGACGGCACAGAGGAAGGAGCCAGTGGATGGACGCCTGGTCCAGTTTCTTCTCTCCAATCCAACAAATGATGGAGGGCAGTGGGACATGCTGGTCAATCTCATTGGTTAGTTCTTATCATTGCACAGTGGCTGTGTATTCTAGTTAATTTTATACTAGAAAGTGAGCTTCATTGGTTTTAAAATCTCTGGTCTTAAAAATAATGTTATTTTTATTATTTAATTAATTTTTTTAATGTTGCGCTGTCTACAGAGAAGTATGGCGTCATTCCAAAGAAATGCTTCCCAGAGTCACACAGCTCAGAGGCCTCACGCAGAATGAATGACATCCTCAATCATAAGGTACTTTTGCACACTTCCTTCAGTTCAAACAAAATAAATGGAGCTCACATATGTGTCCAGCTAAAGTCCCATAATGCCAGTGAGCCCGTCCTGACTGTTTACCTCATGATGTGTTGCAGCTGAGAGAATACTGCCTAAGACTGAGGAACATGGTGGCCAGCGATGCCAGTAAAGCCGAACTGTCTGACGCTATGGACAGCATGATAGAGGAGGTGAGATTGAAGTCGCATGTGCAGTTTCTTTGTTTGCTTGTGTTTTTCTCAGAGCACTGCAAACTTTTATAGGATCACAGTTTGTGTTTGAACAAAGGAACTTCTGAATAAGCGTGGGACCGCTAGAGCAGTTCCCTGCTCAAAGTGTGCTACTTCCCAAAAATTCAGGAACTCTAAGGGCTGAGTTCGCCTGGCTGAATGCCCAGGCTCTTTGCTAGGTAGCAGCATCATATACCCTCTCAGCTACCCCACTACCTCCAAAAATTATTTTTCAGGTAAAAATAAAAAATACAAATGGTTAACCAATAGAAGAGTGTGTGAAAAACCATTGTGAGTTCTCAGGTACATTTTTACTGACGAGTTGTGTGTAAGCTCCGGTTCCAGTCCGCAGCTCTAATTTTTTCTTTTCACTCAGTGTTATTTCTTCTTATTAATTGATCATTTTCATCCTAGTTTATCCATGCATGTGGGGTGATATCTGCCTGATAATTGTCCTGGCAGATTTGTTTTGTTTTTTTAAGCACATGGGATGTTGAAACATGATGATTTTGTGTGCTGGTTGTTACAATTTTATAAAGCCTGGTATGAATATTTGGACAAGAAGTCAACTTGTACACAGTAGTATTTGTTAGCACTGAAACTGCTGTCTAGTCTGCCTTCCGGCTAGACTAATTACATGTAAGCTTCATTCATCAGCAGATTTAAAGACATGGGTTTGAGGGGTTCTCATCTTTAATTGATCAGAGTTGTGACAGGTGGACAGATTTGATGGCTGCAGCAGTGGAAATAAAAGCAGAAGTGTGTAAAAGAGAGCAGAAGTTGGTAGTTCTGTTGTAGTTTTAGAAACAGGAAGTTAGACCTGTAGAGACACAGAAGTGTTGAAAGCAAATGGAAAATATGTAGCTCTTGTAACATTGTTCCACTTTTACCAGAAGAGGGAGCTGTCAAATAATACATAACTGAGGCGAGAAATGTTTAGCCAGAAGAGATGCTCAAAGCAGGCTGTATGTATTCAGTGTGTCTATGAACACTAATATTAGATTAAACATTAGCAGGTGATGTGTTCAATTTCTATATGAAGTTGTCAGCGACTTTTAACTTATTACAAAGCTATAGTTTCAGTTTGTGACATCTAGTATGTAGGTATCAAAATTTCCCAAGTCCAATAGGAGAATTTGAGATTTTTAAATTCTAATGATAAATAATCGGTTTTATAGAAATGCATTTATAATATCCCAGCGCTATAGTTAAACATCAGTGCATGTTGCAGAGACATGCATTTGCAGACAAGGTAAAGGGAGAACACAATACTCTATGTTAAAAAAAAAAAAAAAAAGTAAACAAAAACAAATGCATTTATGTTGGCTTCAGGCTCATAACACTGACAACATCTTGTTTATAAATGATTAAGGACAGGTTTCCCTTAAATAGAACCAGACAAATGCCAACATTTGTCTGCATATGCATGATAACTTTTGTGTTTCTTACAGTGCTCATTCACGTTGGACTTTTTGTAAAGACAGTAAATGCATCTTGGGCCTTTTTTTTTTTTTTTTTTTTAATAACTTTCTCTAATGTGCAGACAGTGTTTTGACCTACATTTTGTGTTTGTGTCCATTCACCTGCACACTACCTCTCATGTGACAAAGTTGCTGATAGTGATCTTGTTTATGGAACAGTCCGACGTCTAATGCTGGACAGTGATGCTGGTTTACCTCAAAGAGACAATACAATGAAAGGTGTGCAGGCACATGTAAACAAACACATGCAACACGTCATGAGCGTAACACGTGTTTAAGGGACTACATGTGGTACACAGTGTGCTTGCGTGTGTGCTTTCTGAACACTGGGCAAGTTGCACTATGTAGGCGTGAAGCTTTATTCACGGCTCTTGTGTATGTGGGTGGGTCAATCGATCAATCAGTCAAGCTTCCATTGAGACAATTGGGTCCGGTTAAGCAGCTTTTGTTGTCAGCTGTTAGGTCGTATTGTGCTGCTGGCTGTTTGCTTGTTTAAACAGTCGCTCGGTAGATGCCCAGCCATCAACACAAAGACATGTACATCCACAAACACATGCTGTGCAAGAGTAAAGATGGAGGACTGGGTGGGAGGACAGAGGTTTGTCAGCATGTTTGTATGTACACCTGGAAGTGTTTTGTTTTGTGAAGAACCACACTCATTTATTTTTATTTTTTTTACAAAATGGAACCAAATTATTCTGATCACAGTTCATAATGGGATGCTCCCAGCAAATGCAACAAGGGAATAAATGTTAAATGTCTTTAAACTTTGTTTATTCTGTGAATGGGGTTATACCATAGTTTCTGTATTTGATCATAAGTATTCTCCATGGTTTGCTGAGATGAGTAATGAGTTTTGCTTTCACCATCATAACAGACATTTGTTTGGATGGTTTCCTTGAAGTGTTGAGGTGTCTTTTTATTTATTTATTGCTTATCAGCAGAAATTGTATAATGATTCTTATATCCATCCATCCATCCATCCACGTGTCCAGTTCATTGATTATGTTTAAACAATTAGTCACTTAAGATTTGTTACTTTTTCTTTCTTTTTTAATTTATAACTTGGAACGTCATTGGGTCAGCACATGGGTTAGCACTCGCAGAAAGGTCCTGGGTTTGTATCCGCCACCTGGCTGAGGCCTTTCTGTATGTAGATATGAGGGCATGTTGTCCATGGGTTCTCTCAGAGTACTCTGGCTTGGTCCTACAGTCCATTCTCCATTAGCCCTGGGACAGATTGGCGCCCTGTCAAGGGTCTACCCTGCCTCTGCCTTGTGACAGCTGGGATTGGCCCCGCCCCCATGTTGCTGTAGCTTTAACAACATTCCTAAATAGTAGCTCTGTAAATTAGGACCAAGATGTCAAACTTTCGATGACGGACATTTTACCAGAGGCTTTGCAGCCAGTTCACAATACCACCATCCAATGCCAATCGTGAGCCCAAGTTCATGCAGAACAGGCAGGTTTTAAGAAACCTGTGTTTAAGATTAAAAATTCACTGTTTATTTCATCTCGTTTAGAACCAAAACAGTGTTTGTGGACACAAGAACCCTGTGTACCTCCAGACTTCTGTCTGGAAACACAGTGTTAGCTCTGCATGCTCATGTGCATTTGCATCCATGTGTGCACACGTGTTTCTCAGGATTAAAGTGCCATGCCAGTCCTACTTGGGTGCATGTGGAAGTGATGCTGTCCACCCGCCATACGTGGCAGCTGCAATTGTGCCCTGGTCTTCATCACCAAGCCCCACACACAGTCCCCTGACAGAAACACTGGGTCGCTGCTTCTGCTTCCACTTACTGTACCTGGGGTGTGCTTGATTTGAATGAATCTCTTTGCGTGTGAAGAATCAAGTCTTTTTTGTGTGTGTTAACACTGCTCAGGCACATTGACTCAAACCACATAACATTTATCTAAGAACCCTGGCAAAAGAGGCTTAACCCACTTCATAATGCACCTGCAGAAACGGCGTTCAAATCGCCGCTGTGCGCTGACAGTTTGTCGTTATTGTTGCTAGGATTCCTGTGTCCATACAAGCGTTGTTGAGGCAGCCTTCTTCTTTCATGCTCTCTCAGATGTGCATCGGGGTTTCTCTTCTGTCAATTGTGTGGACAAGTAGACAGTACAAAGGCACAATCGCTGGAAACTATACATGCACATGCAGCACTTCACACACATGAAACATACACAGATGGTATTCCTCACGCCACCACCGTACCCTTTCCATGCTCCATTGCGTCATGGAATCAGAAACACCATGTGCGGCTCTGCTCTTGGCTCTGAATACAGAGAGAGTGATTCTTAAGACAAGTCTAATTTACAAGACAGCCATCAACTCGCAGAGGAACCCTCTTACCACAGCTCACACGCCCTGCGCTGCAGGCTGTTGGCTCAGTTGATTTGTTGTTCGATGTGGGTGGGTTCCTACATGTCTTTGTTACCGGCTGCAGTCATTGCAGCCTCAGAATAGCCACTTTAGAGTTGTCCACCCACATTTCTTGAATTTTTTTTTTCATGCACAATTGCAGGAATTTAACAATGCCCACATGTGTTGCATATTTACAAAACATGGAAGTTTAATCAAAACCTCACTCATTTTTATCCAAACTGTTTGCATGGTGTCATTTGCTTACACTCACAAGTCCAGCTTCTAGACAATGGTTATAAATTTATCTCAGAGTAGCAACGAGGTGCATGGTTTTCCTCAATTCGGCAAATTGTGCCAATCCAAGAACATTTTCAATGTATGTTTTAACCCTTTCCTGCATAAAGATGACTTTTGATGCCCTCCTCTGTATTCTTAACGAAGAGTTTTGACACTTAGGTGTAAATGTATATCCATAAAGACATGGTTTCAATTCAGTGACCATTTGAATACTTTACGGGTTAGCACCAGTAAAGCTGATCACCCTCACTAATTTCTGATGCACACTCAGTCATTTTGGCTGAGTGTGCATCTGGCTGAAACCAGGCCTGATATGACAGAAACCACTCAGTTTTTAAAGCAGAAACAAGGATTGCAGGTTAAATCTGTTGCTATAGCATGTTACAAATGTGGAAGATTTTAGTTTTACAAGTATTGACGGCTAAATTAATTTTTACCGTCAATAAGGTGTGGTTTATGTACCAACTTTGGTGAATTATTCTTAAATTGCAATGATATTAAAGGTGAAAATTGCTTTTTAATCACTTCTTTCAGCTTTTGTGTACGTTTTACTTGGCATCCTGAGTCGAGCCAACTCGGGCCATCGTCTTCAACACTGGAGCGCAGATGCTATCAAACATTAGCCAGGGTTAGCCCCAATAGCGTGCATTCAGCTCATTGTTTGTACCAAGACATGCAAACTCACTATGTCACAGAATGGAGACAGACCTGAGGTGGGTCTTCCACTAGAGACTGATGAGCTGAAAAGAAAGCCGCATGTTGACAAACTCCATCATAATCACTTACAACAGCTGGTTCCTGAAACCTGTTAACAGTTCAGATGTTTAGAATATTAAGATATGAATGACATGGCTGTTGAAGTTAGAATCTAAACACAGATCGAGCTCTGCAGATTTTTATGAACAACGCATGTTGGGTTTAAGGAAAGAATCGAGGGGCTTTGGCTCGGGTCATTGTAAACTGTCTCAAAATAGGAATTTACAAATCTTTAGACAGTTTAACTCACTGAAGTGGTTTCTGAGAATCAAATTAGAAAAAGCTTGCAACTTGGAGTTGAGCAAATTAATTTCAAACCTACTCTGTGACATTATCAAATCAGACACATTACATTGAGATGTGAAAGAGAGAGCCCAATATTTTGCAAACTTGCTATTCTGTATCCCCCCCCCCACCACCTGTCCCTCTTTCCCCATCACTCATGCATGTCAGTCACTGAGGCAGCAGGTGTTTCTATATTGATCCTGTTCTGATGTCATTGTCGCTGTTTATTCTCTTGACTAAGGTCTCCTCTCCTCACAGTCGCTTTACTTACATTGCCAGGTCTGATGAGAATGTACAAGGCTGGTGTTAAGGGCGACACTTGCTGTATGTGTCAGGGCATCGGAAAGAAGAAAATTGTAAAGCAAGTGGAAATGTTTTAATTTGCCAGGAGAGATTAAATGCAGGAACTGGAGGAAAAGGGAGTGGAGCCCGGCGGGTGTTTTTTAAGACCTAGCGAGTGGATGGACACCCTGGTGTGTCCTCCTGCCCACAGAGCAGTCTAAATAAAGTGGCTGAATTGGGAACAAAGTAGTTCGGAGGTGTGGGGAGCTTAAGCAGATGCTTTTGTTGACTCAGCGCAAGTGTGTATTTTTGTGTGCGTCTGTATTTTTGTGACTTTACGCATTTTTGTAACAAAGAGGGGATTGGTTTGTTTGTTTAAGACTGGCCTGAATTTATGCCTTTTTTCCACTATGTGAGCATTTCTGGAGTGGGGCTCCTACATTCTACTTTATATAATGGGATATTTAAAATGTGTGTAAAGGTCAGGAAAGCGCTGCCACAGGAGCTAGGTTTCCTTTAGTCCTTTAACACACACACTGAAGCGATACATTGCCAAGGCAATGTGTCACTGTCTAGTGGCCCTCTTTTTATCTACGGCGAATAATGGTCTCGATACAATGATTAATTTCTCAGTCCCTTATTAATCATATTTCATAGGAAAAGTATGTGCTCAGTCTTGGGAAAAGAACAGAGGATGGGAGTATTGAAAAGCTTAAGGGGGAAATTCCAGAGATAGCTATATCAGGGGTTAGGAGGGCCAGATTGACAGACGGCCCAGTCCAAACAACCTGATTTAGCCCACAAGAACTCACTCTGAACTTCTGCACTGAAGGAAGACGCACATGGCGGAAGGGCAAAGGGGTGTGTGCTGCAAGTGGAAAAGAATGGAAGCGCAGCAGTGGGAAAATGCAGGGATAATTGGAAGAGGTCTTGGTACTCATCAAGGGTATGCAGGGATGGACAACAGATGTTTGCAAATTAGGAATATTGAATATACAGGCTCAAGTGAAAGCGGTGGCTCCCTCCGTCTCTGTAGTTGAGGTGAATTGGTAGGAATCTCTGCTTGCCTTATTAAAATGTAGAGTTTGCTGAAATGTGCCATGTTTGCTTTAAACTGCCTACAAATGCTAAATAGACTTTAAAGCCAAACCTTTATCTAAACTGTCTTTGTGCTGTGCAGGTTTTCCGAGTGGCCAGTGTTTGTCTAGGCAGCCCTCCTGAGACCATCTGTTGGGAGTACAGGGACAAGGATAAGAACTTCAATCGCATGGGACCGCTCACTCCTCAGGAGTTCTACAGGAAGCATGTGAAACCCCTATACAACATTCAGGACAAAGTAAGTGACCCCCCTTGGACACCACAGATGGAGAGCCTGTAGGTTTCTGTGGTCTTTGTGTAGCTGTAGAAACTCTGATCTTGTGTGGTTATTTCCTCTATCGCCAGGTCTGCCTTGTAAATGACCCTCGACCCCAGAATCCTTATGGAAAGCTATACAGTGTCGAGTTCTTGGGTAACATGGTTGGTGGTCGCAGCACTCTGTACAACAACCAGCCCATCCAGCTACTGAAAAAAGCTGCAGCTGAGTCCATAAAGGATGGAGAGGTACGTTGGCACAAGTGGGCACAACTCCAGGCACAGATGTGTGTGCACAACTGTGATTATTGTTTTGGTTTTTTTTCTTTCCACCCATCTTAGGCTGTGTGGTTCGGTTGTGACGTTGGGAAACATTTCCACAGCAAGCTGGGCATTAATGACATGAATGTGTGAGTATAACTGAAGGATGTCCAGTGTACAGTATATGAACAAGTCTCCAACAAGTGTTGAAGTAGTCCTTTATCTTAAGATAAACTTTGGCATACCAAACAAAGAAACTGGATTTTTCTCCCTTCTCTTACACTTAAAGGATTAGAGGAACAGCGGGAGTGTCTACGGCAAACAAAATCTGTTTTGTTCACTTGACTGTGGTAAAGGTATCTTTAAAAAGCCTTAACAACAAAGGGAGCTTTTTTATCTGTGCCACATCTTCATTTGACCGGACCAGACAACATCTGCCTCTTTGAGGTGTCCGTCTCCCCACGCAGGAAAAGTGCCCATCTTTGCCCTTCAGGTGCAGCAGCAGCAGCATCTGTGTCTGAGTTGCTGGCGCCAGGCTTAAATTTGCCCGCTGAACCAAACCAGCATGGTGCCGAATGTCTGGTTTCATCTGCACTGAAGCTCATCTTTCACACAGATCTCTTCTTGTAACAGTACATTATAACTGGAATGAGGCTGAGGCTTAATGTGGCCTCATTTCTAGACAGACATGCTCCAGGTGGAAATGAAACAGCGGGCTGCCTTTTTAGCTGCAAAATCCCAGCTTATGAAGGCAGCGTGTTTTTTGGCTTTTTATGGTCATTACATCTCTTCCCACTGTTCCTGTCAGAAACAGATTTTATTATTGTTAGAACATGACAAATCACAAATGCATTAAACCATTTCTTGTCATAAGTGTGTAGAGGAGCTGGAGTTATCACATGATTTTGTGCATTTCATACAGGTTCAACCATGAGCTTGTGTTTGGGGTTTCAGTGAAGAACCTTTCAAAGGCAGAGAGACTGATATATGGCGACTCTCTCATGACCCATGCAATGATTCTCACTGCTGTCACAGACAAGGTACGCTCACACAATCATGCAGTACAGGTATGTGACTGTTTGGTACACTCATGTATACATGCAGTACTTATACAAACTGTCCAGCGAGAATACACACTCAGAATTTCCCAAGGTTTATTGTATGAAAGTCTTGCCGTGTGTTTACACTGCTTTAATCCGCTGCAGTTTTTTGTAGTGCTGTCAATTTCCCCCCTTTTTAAGTAACCCCAGCTGTCAGGACACTTTCTTTCCTCTTGTCTCACTGTTATCTCCCATTGTCTCTTGTTCTCCTTCTGTCTCTCAGGATGGAAAAGAAGGCTATGAAAAGTGGAGGGTGGAAAACTCCTGGGGTGATGACCGTGGCAACAAAGGTAACACAAAACCCTCTTGCTGCAGAGCAGAAGCCTGATTTCTTTAATGTGACGCTGGTTATCGGCTGTCAGCCTCTGGTCGGGTGATTAAACTGTAATCTTCCTGTTTGTGTTCCTTAAATTAAAAACAGGGTCTTGAACTTGTAATTGGTTAAGTTCCTCCTCACCACAACAGAAACGCAGGGGGCCTTTATTTAAAAAAATAAAAATAATAAGAGTTATGAAATTTACAGAGCTTAAGTTTGATACAGATTATGCATGTTTATTCAAAAAAGGAATTTCTGCTATTGGCTTCTGTCTCATAATTGTGTGCAAATATCTGCACTTCTGCAGGGCAGGTTATAGCAGAGGAAATAAGGAATGTTGGATAAAGCAACACAGCTCACAGGCAACAGTTATATCTTTCTTTCTGGACTCGAGTCAGGAATGCCAGGCCCTTTGTTGGTCAGCACTGAATATTTAGGGGCCAAACTGTCAGCTAAAGCTAGCTTGACTGTATGCGTACTTTTCAGGCACAGATATCAAAAATAGTAATTTCCCAAACATAGGAACTTTCTCATTATTGTCTCAGTATCTACTAATAAATATACGCATAAATAAAACAGAATTTGACTCGCCAAATGTGGAGAACAGTCTTCTTGGACAGACTTACTATACTCAAACATCCAGCAGGCTGACTTATCTGTCAGATAATTTTTTTTTACATAAATCTCCAAAAGCCAGCAATACCAGAAACATGTTTGAGAGGTCCAGTTCATTAATTTCATTAATAAATGGGCCTTTTACATGTGTGTCTGTGGAAACTGACTCAACTGGCTATTTGAGGTACTGCATGCATGAGAGTTGAAGTTTGACTGAAAAACTAGAGTGATGTATGACACAGTGTTTTTAAGTTAAGATGGTTGGATATTCAGAACAACAGTTCATTCAACAACACTAATCTATTAATTAATTAGCTGATTTTAATGCATTTTAATATACAGTGCCATGTATAACTAATGTCCATTAGTCTTAGGGGGGCTGTGACCTATCCCAGCTGTCAGAGGGTGAGAGGCAGGGTACACCCTGGACAGGTTGCCAGTCTGTTGCAGGGATACCAGATAGACACAGACTACGTCCACACTAGCCCGGACAGATTTGAAAACAGCGTTTTCGTCTGAAAATGCTCCGCGTCCACGCTAGCATTTTCAGTTGTTTTCACAGAGTTGTGCGTCAACATTGAAACGGCTGAAAACACTTGCGTTCCAGTACTGCGCATGCGTGAAACGCAAGAAGATTTGACCTGCCTCATTTCTATCTGCTGTTTATTTACTTTCCGGCTCGTTGAAACGTCGCGGCAAAAGGTCGAGGAAACTCACTGAGTTTTTTAAATGGACTAACAATGAGGTGGAGTTGTTGCTGCGAGTAACACAAAAGTACAAAGTTGCAAAAGCGAGGGAGAATTAAATAATTTGAAGAAAAGCTATCTGAAGCTTGTACAAACTGATATTAATCTTTAATAGGGCTGTCAAAATTGAGAGCAAACAAAACAACTGCTGTATAATGCCCTCCGCTATCTTTGTTTAATTGGTCACATGACTGCATCACATGACTAAAATGCGTTAGAAAGTCTCCGTGGGCCAATTTAGTTACCAGTTAACATAACCCCACTAACTGCATGTCTTTGGACTGTGTGAGGAAGCCAGAGTGCCCATGCAAAACATGGGGAGAACATGCAAACTCCACACAGAAAGACCCTAGCCTAGTGGTGGAATTGAACTCAGGACTTTCTTGCTGTGAGGCAACAGTGCTAACCACCGTGCCACCTGCCTTAAATTATCCTATCAGTGTGAATTGAATACAGGCCCAGCAGTTAAGCATCCAATTGGAAATGGGATGAAATATCCATACCAGCACATGTGATTATAAAGCACATTTTAATGTGCTTTATAAAGTTATTAGAGCTGAAGGTAAACGTTAAAAATAGAGAGACACATAGCAGAAGCTAAGGTCTGAAATGTTTCAAAGTGTGTTTTGGTCCTCAGCTGTTGACATGGAGACCTTTTGATTGTCTAACACACCAGAAGCGTACAAAGAATTTCAACTTTTGAACCACGGTTTATTTTTTAGTGGTCTAGTTGTTTTTTGTTTTATTTTTAAACCACATATTAGATTTAATTTTGATAACCTGAGTCAGTCTTGGTCAAAATACCAATAAAGCATTTTGAGGCATCATGGAAAACTGTAGGGTGTCTGTGATTAAGTAGGTTTGGCTTCCTTTATGCAACAGCCCTCCCAACACAACAGGTCCTCCACACCACTGCCCCAGATGACTGTTGCTATGCCCACTATTTTATTTATTTATTCATTTTCCTAATCTTCCTCTGATCTTCTCTGCCTTACCGCCCTGTTACTGAGCTTGGGCTTCCACTCCAAATGATGGGAGAGTATTTAAGGTCAGTGGTGGATCATCTCGTGACACACACACAGAGACATACAGTACAAGATGTACACATAACGAGACGCACACTTACTCTCAATATTTGCTTGAACCCACAAACCTTAGTGACTGTTGAGAAAATATGTGAAAACCCCTCAGTCAAATGAAGTGTTTTTCATGCATATCTTATTCCATAAACACCAGCAGATGGGGGAAGGCCAGGGCCTCCAGCCCCTCCACAGCCAAATTAATAAAGTTTTTCTTTTGAGAAGAAAAGTCTGAGAAGTGGAGTTCACTGGGGAATCTGGAGGCTTTGTTTGTTTGACAAAAGCTGAGGGGAGAAAAGAAGGGAAGTAGATGTGGAGGCAATTTGGGGAAAATGACAAAGAACTGAAGAAATTAAAGAATAGTGAGCAAAAGAAGGAAGCCAAGAAAGAAAGTGCTTGTAAGATTTCCAAAGACTTGATGTCTCCCTTTAGTCTTTTAATATTTCTTCTAACCATAAAAGGATCTCTCAGGAGAGTTTTAACTTTCCGTTTCCTCCATCTTTAATCCTTCAAACAGACGTTGTTATGACTCTGCTCACTTTACAACTCGAACTTTTTACACCGTTTAAGAGTAATATTTGGCCCCAATCGCTGAGAGTTTAATATGGGTTTAAGGATTCTGTAGATTTGTTATTTTCACCCAAACGGTTATCTGTTCTTTAGTCCTGTAAAGGAAACTAACATTTTTAAATTTATAAAACTGCTATGAAAGAGCCCAAGTGTTTAAATAAATAAACAAATAAATATAATTTTAATATCCACTGATCCATTTATTCTCTTCCACTTGATCATTAATTTATGCTGCAAAACTACAGAAGCTGAAATGACCTTGTTGAGTCTACACAAGTGGCTGACTCCACTGCACACATTTATACTTGTTCACTGCTCTGCAATTTCACCACCAAAGTTTCTCTCTTTTGAGTTGACCCATAGAAAGACGCATCGGAAGAAACGACAGTACTGAATGGTCGGTCGTTGCAGGCTGTGCCGTCGTGGCTTGTACGGCTACAAGTAATATGGGTACAGCTGCAGTGTGGTTACTCAGGTGGTGAACTCGTGATGGTCAGAAAGTCGAGTGTAGAAGGCTGTACATTTGTGACCCTCAAGTAGGTTTTTCTACAGCAGCTATTTTAAGTGTTGTAAATGGCACTGGCAGACGTTCACATCATTATTAATCTAATAAGTAACAAGTGTTTACCCACTGTGTCAGGTTAAAAGGTCTGTGGTGACCACCTTGGCTACCTAGTGGATGGCCAATTTTCAGCCATTCACAACCATAGTAGGTAAATGGCTCTGTTGGCTAACTAACAAGATTGTTTTGTCTTTTTTTTTTTTTTTAAATCAGACACACTGCCATGTGAGTGGTGTTGTCTTACATTTAAGTGCAACATGTTATCTTCAGTGTAGAAAGTGGTATTTGTGATCGTAGGGTTTAAAAAGTTGTAAAATGGAGCATTAGTCATGCTGATAAGGAAAACAGCTAGCTGTTTGTTTTGTTTTTAAAAAAAAAAAAATAAACCATGAAATTAAAGCAAATACACGATGTATATAGTGTTAGTCATGCTTTTAGGCATTTTGCAGTTTAAAGTTATTTCAGTAGTTAGATTTTGCAAAACGGGATAAAAATGGCTATTTTCAAATGTCTAAATCATTGTCACATCACCTTTTCTTTTTTGCAATATGGATTAAAATCACAGATCCTCTGGGCCAGATTGCGTCCTTTGTTCAGAATAGCTGAATAGGTGGCTCGCTTACACTACACCCATCTGGTCTGAGACAGGACACTCAGCCGATCCCAAAAAACAAATAACACCCAACATTCACACACACACTATGCCACCCAACACGCGGGTTCCAGGAAGCTCACATCAATACACACATGGTTACTGCAGTGAGAACCAGGCAGTATGCCATGTGAGATTTGCGTACTTGGAAGAACACGGATACACAGCACACACGCCATCCCAATACATTGTTTTGAACTGTGCACGTTCTTGCGGTTACCCTGACGTCTTTGATAAGTCAACTTGACAGTTGGAGGGACGCACTTGTTTGCTCAATTCCGAACACACGAGAAAGGGTGGGGGGGGGGGAGGAAGAGCTGGAGCAAAAAGGTGGTATGAAGAAGGGGGGGAAAGAAAAGTAAATGAACTTTGAATTCAGTGTTTCCAGTTCTAATCCAGCTTCCCATATGGGCCAGTTCAGCACTAGGTCTGAGCTGCTCTGGTTTCACCGAGCTTCTAGCCTCTTTTATTTATGCGGAAGACGCACACAGACATCTTTGATTTTAATTAATCGTTTCAGTATGGGGCTAGATTCTCATCCAGAAAGTGATCAGGTTATTCCAGCATCCTTTCAGTGTAAGCTCAAGGTAAACTCACAGGAATCTGAACTCATTCATGTTGACCTTGTACGGCTGCACACAGGGACACAGGGAGAGGGAAGCAGACATTGTTTGGTTTTATCAGGGTGTGCATGCAGAGCTGATAGCTAAAGTGCTGAATGCATGCCGTACTGAAGGGTGGGATAGTGTGAACTATAACGGGCGGGGGTCCTTCGTGTCTGCAAAAAGCTCTTTTGCCTGTTGAACAATAGTTTAAAACTAAAGAGCACTTAGCAGGATTTCAAACATGCATGCATCAACAAAGTGTGCTGGACCATTCTGTTGAATTCTTCTTCCTCTCTACTCCTCCCCTTACAATGAAAGAAGCATAACCGCATTATCGCTAGATTAATAAAATAAGCCACTTTGTATGAGTCTGTAGTGCTGTCTACCTGTGAGAATTATTTGGAAATAAGTGGACCCAAAAAAAAGCTAGTATTTGAAGAATTTTACAGCAGCTACCTTATACTAAAACCTCATGGTGTTTTCCCCATATTCATAAAAATCTTTAAAAAAAAGGTCTATATCAGATTGTGATATTGGCACAAGAGATGTTGATAAATAATGCTAACTGGCCTCATTTCCTGAGTTCTGCTAAACAATTTCCATTATCATGTAAGTTTTCCATTTCAATGAGAGAGTAGGCTTCTTATCCAGCTCGGTCTGGGTGTAGCTGCTGCTGCTATTGACAGATGTTGGGAGCTGGATGAACGTGCCATTGTAAAGCTTTCTGATGTGTTCAGCCGTCGCCTTCAGTGTTAAACACAAGAGCTGAAGGAACATTCTACTACGCACGAGTTGGCCTATTATTTTTACGATATTCCTTTATAAAAAAAAAACCCACATTTTTCATTGTTTGCATTTTGGCCAAATTCTTCATTTTCTATTAAATAGATATACTGAAAGATAAATGTTTCAACATGGGACTGGACTCAGGACTGAAGATTCTTTAGTGGACGACAAAATTGTTAATTTAACTGTGGAAATGATCTCATCATCAAATGTATAAGAGACGATAGACAATAATGGGAAGCAGTTGTACATCTTTGCCATTTTTATGCTTTAAAAAAAAACCCAATCTAGATTTCAAAGAAAACTGATTTTAAAGAATTGCATAGCATCTTAATAACGATGACCATAATCGATAGGCCTCACTTCTATATTTAAAAACCTAGACGGGATTCATGCCAGTGATCAAAATCAGTCCTGAGATGTGTTTTCATGCTTGTGTTGAGATATTTTGGTTTTCTAAAATACATTATGTGTGTGGGTTTTTGTTTGTTTGTTTTGTTTGTTTGTTGCTTTTCAGGCACCTGTTTCTACCACAAAATGTGCAAACCTTCTAGTGAATTTCAAACCTGAAGTTTGAGTGCTGTGACTCTCGTTGTCTGGTTTCACAGACAATTTTGCCATTTTAAACAGTTAAAACCTTTTTCTATGTGAAAATTTTTTAGATCTAGGGTTTAACTTTACCTATCATATTTATCTCATTCTTGACCAGAACCTGACTGAGATTTGTTCCTTGTTTTGGTAATTTATTGAAAAGAGTCAGTCTTCTGCTGAGTACTTGAATCACAAGGAGAATCCAAGCAGCTGACCTGATGTCTTCTTGTCTCCCTCTGTCTCTGTAGGCTACCTGATAATGACGGATGACTGGTTCTCTGAGTATGTTTACGAGGTGGTGGTAGACAAGAGGTTCCTGACCGGTGATGTCCTGGAAGTGATGCAACAGGATCCCATCGTACTTCCTGCCTGGGACCCGATGGGATCCCTGGCATAGCTAGAGAAATCTAGGTTTTAGCCCCACCCTCTGGTCAATTTGACTCCGCCCTATTCCTCAGCTGCTTTTACCTCTCCAACATTTCCTCAACACCTCCTTCCAAAACGGCCTGTACTTCTAGAAAAAATAATAAAGATTTTGTTTTCTTTTTTTACCAGACTGCCTTTGTCTTTTGTCTATTTTTCTTTCTCAGACTGCTGGAGGTTTATTCTGTTGCTTAGACACTGCATGTATCTGCAATCTCAGCTCTGGACTTTATTAGTTGATTAGCTGCTGACAAATATTGTACAAGGCCGTTAAGTTGTTTGAATGTTTTTAATTGAAGTTTATGTATTCCACTTTTGTGTGCATGTGTTTCACCAGGAAAAAACAGCAGTTCATAGTTAAGTGCTGGAAGTAACACACTAGTAACGCAATCATATCATAACCTCCCGTCCCTGCAATCAGCACAGTGTAAACCAGCCCCTGAATAGCAAACAGCAGTCCAGATTTTTGTTGGACAGCGGCGCAGTTTTCAGATGCAGTTGAAGTTTGAGAGACTGAACAAAAATGTTGTATTAACCCTTTGAGAAGTACAGCCAACTTGATGCGAAGTTCCCTATTTTTTATTTTTATTTTTTTTAAGGGACAGAAAATTAACTGATAACCAAAAATGTTAATTTGTAACACTTGGAAAATCCTTTGCTGGAAGAAAAACCCACGGACATACCAAAAGAGCAGGTGTCCTCCTTTGTCATGCTTCACCAGGGCTTTGCTGCAGCCGTCTGTAGAGGTGGGTAGATCGATGTCAACACTGGTATTGGTATTGGATGAATACGAGCAGGACAGACAGTAGGAACCATGCTTTGTTTCTAAGTTCAGTATGTAGCCCACTGAATTGTGTTAAATAAATTAATTGTAGGAATGAAGAAACATACCTCCAAACATGCACTGTGAAAAATGTCTGAAATGTTTTGTATTGACTGTCACGTCTTTTATTTATAGCCTATAGTACATTTAAACAACAGAAGTCGACCCAAAGTGCTTTAGAGGTGGGTGCATTTACGTTCCAGGTCTCCAAAAAACCCAGTTCAAAAATGCAATTAAATTTGAAAGCTGCATTTTGTTGTGTTAACTAATTGTAGTGGAAAATAAAAATCCCAGTTATCTAGGAGTCATTAAACCGTGCACAATATCTACATTGATGATTAGTCATCTCATAAATCATGACACGCCGTCCCTCTCCCAAATAACCTGCTTTTATAAGTTAACAGTATCTGTATCTGCAGTACTGGCCCTGTGTTTACTTGCCAGCGGAACGATAGGAAGATTTGCAGTATTGCACATCACTAGCTGTCTGCAGCTTGTTTTTGTTTTTTTGTGTGGGTTTTTCTCCTTTTTTTTTGTTTTGCACAAAAAGCACTTTTGCTGATCTTTAGCCGCCTCCTTTCGTTTTTTTCCCTCCCTGCCAAGCTAGTACTGGTTGAGCTTAGTTCCATGTGTCAAAACAGTGCTGTTCCACAGCTTTTCTGCAGGTTTGTTTCCTTTTGTTGCAATGCCTGTTGTGCCCTTTTTCTTCTTGAGGCTGATAGATGATTTGCACCTTGTTCTGAACCATCTGTACCTGCTCTCATAAACTCTACCCTTTATGGCCAAACCTCTTTATTTGTTTATACATATATATCCAATTCACCAGTGTAGTTTATCCTTTAAAAAATGGTGGATTTGTTCCTGCTATCTTGTTTTGCTTTTTACAGCCTAAGGGTGGTGTGTTTCACTTCCACGTTGACCACATGTTGTGGGTTTACAGAATCGGCTTTTAAATGCCACACTGGTAATCAACTCTAGACTTTGTACTACATTTAATTTAATAAGAAATGACAAAAGAATAGCCAATCCCAGTCCAACAAATTGCTTTTGAGTTGATTGTCTGACTACCTTTGGTCCCTTTAAAGGAGACTGAACTATATTAAAGAGCTGTTCTTTCAAAAACTTACCTTCAATTTTAGATGAGTACCTTCAAACTGAAGCTCAGTGACTTAGTTACATAAAGAGCATAAATACAAACTTGAGTATGTGGTAGTTAACAGCTGAAACAACCAAAAATGTTTGCATCCAAATAAATATGGAGCCAGCTGTGACTGTGAATGTGTAATAATGATTTCCTATCATATCTTCTGTCTGTATCCACCCTGACTGCATATACATGTGAAAGTAAAAAAGATAAGCTAGCGAAATTTATACTTAATCCCACACAGGATGCTTAGGTTAAAGATCCACATAAAAATCCAGCCACTTCCTCTGTGCTCTCTGCTCTTCCTGCTTTAAAACACTCCTGTCAAGGTAAGGAGGACCTCTGACCTCCCAGCAGTTGGTGTGTCACAGGAGTTACTACTTGACATCCTCAGCAGTTGTGGCTAAAGCTAAAAAAAACAAATCAACATCAATACCCTGCTGGCTCCTGAAAGACTTTTTTTGTGTGTTTTTGAAAGAGAAGATTCTGAAATTAATTTCATTAAGCAAAGCAGTTTTTGTTAACATCTGCATCATACTGTTAGCATGGTGGTTATCCTCATCCAAGCAGAAAACTGAATTCAGAGTGGATTTCCTGAAGGAGATGTAGTAAAATAAATGTGTAATTTACACTGATTTGAGTCACCGTTTAAGTGGCACTGTAGAAAAACATCAGGCTCTTAGGAGCTTTATGCACTTTGTGAGGAGAAGGAAAAATCTCCTATAGCAACCCAAACCTTACTGAATATCGGGCTCCTCAAATCAGAGCTTCAAAATAATATTTAAAATGTTTTTCTTGTTTTTTATAAGATAGCAAACACTTTCTATGATCCAGAATGTATATTTCCTTGTATTTAGTTCTTGAAGTTCCAATGCAGAGGCATGCTGGATATTACTCTATATCTGCAGTGCTCAGACACTGGGCGATAATGTCTTATTTAGAAAACTGGTAATCAGGATGTGGTAATTGTGAAAAGTTTGCATCTGGATCAGGGTGATTTCATCCAGGATGAAAAAAAAAAACCCAAACTGCAGATAAGTAAGACACATTAGCTAGTCTTAGATTGCACAATGTAGGATTTCCTAATCTAGATCACTGATAAACCAAACGAAGCTGTTTGAACAACGGATCCAAGGAAAAACTGCTGGGATGGAGAACACAGACTCACTGAAGGTGCGTAACTGGTACATGAGTGTACTTACTGTGGTGTATGTCTGGTTTGGATGAAGCCTTTTATTTTTGCTGCAGGGTCAGTAACTAGCTGTTGCCACTTCTGCATTTTTCCCTGTCACACTGCACTGCTCACTGGAGACAAATGAGCAGAAGAATAACAATCCCTGATATATTCACACAAAGGTTAAGCCTGAACTGTTACTCCTACATCCTCCCACCGATCAGTTTACATTTCTTTAATTTATTTTCACTTCTAATAGTTTTATTTCCACCCACCCCTTGCCCCCCGCCCTGTCCTGTGTCTGGCACTCCATTTTTCTGGCCTTCATCTGCAGATTATATTTCTTTATAACTATTTCACTTCTACTTACCCCCCTCAGTTTTCTTCCATCTGTCTCAGTCATTTCTGCCAGATGCCTGCAGGTTGACTTGACCCCCCCAACACACACACACACACACACACACACACACACACACACACACACACACACACACACCACCATTAAGTCAGATGTGAATTATGGCAACAGTGGAGTAGTTTTTGAAATCTGTACACTACAGGAGCTAGATATATCATGTAGGATTTAACCGCTGCCTGTATTTATAACAGTCAGTGAATGGCCCAGCAAATTTTTTTCCTAGAAATCACCCCTCAGAGGAATGGCATTTTATCTGGGTTTAATTTAGAGAGGTGTGTAAATCTTAGCTGGTAAATCTCCTGGTTTCACAATATGTTCACGAGGGGAGGGCAGAGTAATTATTATTATAGCGATTCGTCTCTGTGTTTCACAGAACTGAAGCTGGAAAGACAGAACTGGCATTAGAAATCATTTTCAGTCAGTGTCTGGATTACATTTCCTATGAAATTTTCTGGCCTACTCCAAACTTTTGAGCGACTGCGGCGACACTAATGTAGGCCCATGCAGTGGGCCTACATTACATTATTGCAGTACCCTATGCAGAGGTATTTGAACTGATTTTTCGTGAGAAAGAAGAAGTGGTTAAGTGTGACAGTAAATAGACCCCCTTGTACCAAAGTGGGTTTTTTTATTTTGTTTTAAAGTGAAGCATTTTTCATTGGTTAATCTGGGCGTCGGGACATCAAACAGCCTATCACGAATCAGCAGGCTTCAAGGTTCAACAGGTAACTTGTTTTATCTCCTGGAGAAGAGTACTGTACCTTTGGATGGGAGATATTGATAGTAAAAGATTTCAACACTCAGCACAACAGTTTTATGAAGACAAATTAAGGTTTGTGTAATTTTCAGTGTAGACTTTGCGTTTATAATAGTGGGTTATCATCCAAAGGCTGATTTTTTTTATTAGCTTATAGCTTATATTGTCACACCTATGCTAACGAGCTAGCTGTTATTGTTCTTGTGTGAAGTAGCCAAATGACCGCAGTAAATTAAGCGCTAAAACTGTTGTTTATTGTTGCGACACATAAACCAGCTGAGTATTTCATAGGGGGTCACAAGAGGATTCGTTTGCAAACTTGGCCATTGCTTTCAACTTTTGAACTGGGTGTTAGTCAGTTATTTCCTCCTTTCATGTATTACAGCGAAAGTGTTACTGTTGTCGAGTTGGGTAAGGATTTTATTAGCAGGAAACGCACTGTAGATATCTCTGACGTCATAGTTTATTGATAAGTAACACACCTGTGTGTCTCAGTGGTGGATCTATTCCCTACTCCAGCGTGTTGAAGTATCCTTGGGCAAAATAGTGAAGCCCAGAAGCAGCATCGGATATGTTTCCTTAAGCGCTTAGATATAGAGAAAAAATGCTGGCATGAGAGTGCGTGATAGGCTGAGTCCTACAGTGTCCTTTGAATGCTCAGAGTAGAAACGCTCCAACTCTAAGTGCCAGTCCATTTACCTTTAACAGTAAATGCACGATTACTTAGACACACTGCTCAAAAAAGTGAAAGGAACGCATCAAGTCTGGATGTGGGAAAGAAATCATGCTGGATATCTATACTGATATCAACTGGGTAATGTTTTAGGCATGAGAGCATGTCACATCATTTATTGGAAATGAAAATGATCAACCTACAGAGAGCTGAATTCAAAGACACCCTGAAAATCAAAGTGAAAAAATGGCAGGCTAGTCCTTTGCACCAGTGCAAGGTCTGACAATGACTCCAGGAAAAAGACCCAAGTGTCTAATGGCAGTCAGAGTGCAGTTAACTGTAGAGGTTTCTGTGTCCCTCGATCGGTATGCCTCCCCAGACCGCCGCTGCTTCACCACCAAACTGGTCGTGCTGAACAATGTTACAGGCATCGTAATGTTCTTCACGCTTCTTCAGACCTTTATATGTCTGCGACCCTCTATGAGGGTGAGCCTGAACTCACCTGTTGAAAGCACAGGTAATAATTCTTGTATTCTATGGTAAATGCTAAACCAACTCCAGCAGTGAGCACAGGGCCCACTAGAGGAAGTTGGGTCCTAAGGCCACCCTCATGAAGTGTGTGTCTGATTGTCATGTCAGAGACATTCACACCAGTGGCATGCTGGAGGTCATTTTGTAGGGCTCATTCTGTTCTTCCGTACACAAAGGTGTAGATACTTCTCCTGATGATGGGTATATTACCTTCTACAGCCCTGTCCAGCTCTTCTAGAGTAACTGCCTGTCTCCTGGAATCTCTTATATGCTCTGCTGGGACACAGCAAAACTGCTAGCAGTGGCACAACTCCATTATGGTAGTTGGACTACCTGTACAACCTTGGTAGGGCTCACCTGGTAGCGTTAGGGTATCACCTAATGCTACCAGTAGAGACACTACCATTCCTATTTTGGGACTGTCTCATTGTTGCCCCTCTAGTATACCTGTTGTTAATTTCATAAACACCAAAGCATCTGAAACTGATTGTTAACCCCCTCTGCTACTTAACTGTCCAGGTCAATGCCCCAGATGTTTAACTGACTTGATGCTATACTGTGATTAAAACGTGTTTGTTAATTATATTTTTTGAACAGTGTAATTTTAGTTTTTCTACTTTAACAATACAAGTACTAGCAAGTACTATAAGACTGGTATTTGTATAGTTTTTGTAGAAAAACTCTTATTATATAAGCATCAGAATATTTCCTATTAATGGTAAATGGACCTGCCCGAGTACTTTCAATACATAGTGGTGTTTTCCATTTACTATTAGTGTTAAATGGACTGGTATGTACATAAAACCAGTCCTTCAGACGTACCAGTAAGTACTATAAGACATGTACTTAAATGGTTAAAGCAGAAAAGCTTTAACTATATTAGTACCAGTCAATTTACCATAAACATGGAATGAATTAAATAAACCAGCCAGTTTGTGTGAAGTGAAGTGAGGAGCTGCTTTTATCCTAAAAGCTGTAGTTCATGTCAGGACATTTCTCTTTTTGTTTGCCTTACATTTTCTACAGTGTCTTCTAGGTTTCTTTGTAAAGACATGAGCTAACAGCCTACCTCTAAACAAGTAATATAAGGATTTTTTTTTACTTTCTGTTTTTGCACTGTTGAGGTTAATGGCCATTTGATGTGAGTGTTTTCCTTTTTTGCAACCTGTTGCCTCTCTCGAAAGTTTTCTTCTTGTACGGTGTGTTACAAAGCAAGCCTGTGAACTTATGAACCTGTGCACCTAGGCTTAAAAGTCCTGACATCAAAATTAGTCTTATGATAGTTTCCACATACAGCCGTTTGTGTCTGACAGGAGGAATTAGCCCATCGCTGAACCATACAGGAATGGTCATCGCACAACCGGTCTCATTACTGCCTCACATTTCTTCAACAGTGTGTGTGTTTGCACGCCTGTGTGTGGTTTGCATGCCGTGAGGATTAACCTAGTACTTCAGCTGATGCTGATTGGAATGACGTTCAACACCGGCCTTTAACAAGAAGGAGAGTTTGTGTGTGTGAGAGTTGGTGAGACAGAAGGAACGAGGACACAGTGATTATAATTTAATATCAACATGTCTGTGACTGTTTTCCCTCTCTGCTCAGGATGCCTCCTTTTATCTCTTTCATTTCATGTCTGTCACACACAATAAAGGCCAAGTAGACTGACTGTACTACTGTACCTGGCACCGGTCCATTTGGCAGGATAGGTTGCAGGTGGCCGTAAATGGGTTAGTTAGACCAGGGCACAGACAGCCTGGGACATTAAAAAAATCTCTCTCTCACACTCACTTCATAATGTTGGTGTTTCATCATGTTGCTTTTTTTCCCTCCCTTTTTACATATGCAGCATAATTAATGTACACAAGCTCCTCTCTCATTCCTCTTTGACCCTTATAAATATGCACCAAGGAGTGCTGGATTAGGGTCGAGTGTCCTTTTCTAAAGCTCAGCGTGTGTGTTTGGGTGTGAGCGGACGCTTGCATGCTCGAGTGTTTGTGTCTTAAATCCGGGCGGAGCAGAACGCGGCCCGCTGTAAGCCCAGGCATGTGTGATTTGTGTGATTGGGTTTAGACGGCGTTGGTCGGTGGCGACGTCTTGGGGGTCCAGATGACCGGATGCTCCACGGGCAACGCACGCTGTCCTTCTAACGATATCAAGGTAAGACTACTCTGCCTGGACTCCTCACCAGCAGGTTCATCATATGCGATTTACTGTAATCAGTCCTCAGCTGTAAATTCATATCCAGCGAGTGTGTGAGATCTTTACATATGCCTGGTGCATGTGTGTAAATGTTCAGCAACACCAGGAGGGATTTAGGAGATGAGAGGTGTTTTTTGTATTTTTATGTAAGCGTTGGATGGGAGTAGTTTAATTTCCTTTCGGGGCCTCTGATATCCTCATCTCTGTTATTAATCTCTTTTATGTGGATTTGTACTTTTCGAAGCTGCCAGATTTGTGACAAACTTTCAGTTTTTGGATTAATGAATATGGAAGTAATTATCGGTAATGGGTTCATATTTCAACGAAAAGTGCGATGCACGCCAAATCAAAGCTTCTCGATGATTTTTAGCACCTCTTGCGTTCTTCTCTATTTTATGCTCTCAATCTTCGTGGCAGATGTTTTGTAATACAGAATAAAGAATGATGTGACTGTAACCTCTCTGATGGTAATGTGTGGCGTTGCTCAACAGGTCAGCTCTAGCTGTTCCCTCGAGGACATTAAGCTGCTCAGTTTTGAGAAAGTCCCCAAATAATTAACACAAACATCAACTGCCCACAGATTATAACTCTGCCAAGTTTTAGTTGAATCTCACTGTTGTGGTTTCAAGGGAAATAGGAATAAGTGCTTGCAGATAGTTGGGTTTCAACATCCTTTCATAGCAGTAAAGAATATCTAGGGTGGATAGCCTTTAGCCTAATAATCGCTAATCAAATAAGTAATGAGGCGGTCATTTTTTTTTTTCAGCCTTCCTGGAAAATATCTGCAACATCTCAAAGATGCTGTGTTCAATGTCACCAGGACATTTCTAATGAGAGTCAAATTATGAACTGAACTTCATTTATTTTAACCCATTGCTAGCATTTACGCCCCAGGCTGTTTCAGACTGTATTTTCGTGTTTATTTTAATAGTATAACTTCATAATGCTTGTAGCAGAATTTGCTGTTATTACCTAGCTGGTAATCTGTCCTTGGACACCTGTAGGACTGCCTTTAGTTTTAGTGGCTGTGCCACCGTCCCAACAAGAGCTTATGTCACCACTTGAGGTTGAAGTAAGAGGTCAAGCTCCTAAGTTGTGCTGGCAAAGTGTTTATTTGGCAGGAAGTGTTGGCCGTCTAGCAGTCAATAGAGCCTTTGTTTCCTAGTGACAACATTTATCTTTGTCTTATAAACCTGATATTATTATTTATTATCTTACTTCATTTGTGAAACTAAATCACACTGAAGACTCAGTTAGGAAAGTGTGAGGAAGCGACAGAGTTTGTAACCTGTGTCCCAGCTGGAATTTAACCTGTGGCATTGTGACTACAGGCTGTGATGCACCATTCCAAGGGCTGCTTTTGTACTTTTCACCTTTATATTATTTTCTTTAAACACAGTTCTTTAAAGCACACAAAAAAACCCTTACACATTTAAAGTTTAGACATGGGTCATAGCATTTGAAAGCCTCTGTGAGTCACTGTAAGACATTGTTTCCATTGATGTATCAATATCATTAAATTCCTGCATTAATGGATGCTTTTGGCACAGCTGACTAAAAGTATAGTTGATGTCTTGACAGGGTGTACAGAATAATTAGGCAATATCTTATAAAGAAAATAAAACTGAATGTGCACATGGCACCTGATCATATTCAGCACTTTTTCATAAGTTATTGTCAGCAAGCACTTCGTTTTCATCGTAGCACAGCAACAAGTATTTAGATGGACTGTTATTGGCCAAAATTTAGGTTGAGCAGTCTGACTACATTTCTGTGTTTTGAAACTTGTATTAGAGCTTATGAGGAGGGTTAGGAGTATTAGGTTAAAAGCACATATATGTATAATCACTCTGTGATTTCAAGAGAGAGCACAATAATAAGGTTATGATTTTCTTATGAAAATGTGTCTGCTGTTGAAAAGCTGCAGGTCTGTCCGTTTTTATATTTGAAGAGGTGTCACTGAAGGGCTAAATCCAAATTTCTCACTCGCTGTACCAGTGTTCATTGTGCTTGTGTCTGACGTATTCTGCTTAATGCGTAATCTCTCGGCTCCTAGATTACCACTTGTTACTTTATTGGATGACTTGGATTGCGATTTCCAAATTAAACTCAAACAAAGAGGAGGTCAGAGGTACAGACCAGGATAGAAAATGTGTTGATGCAGCCAAAAAGCAGACAAATCAAGCCAGGGGGTTGTGAATTAAACTGGTTTCTTTGTTTTGTAATAATAAGAAGAAGTACAACAAAAATGAAAGCAAAACCCAGTCACCCCTATAAACACTGAAACCTTAAAGGAAGTAAAGCCACTTAATTTGTGTTTGCACACCTGCTTATCAGGTCGCACATCAATCTGAAAAATAAAAAAACTTGTTTTTCTCCTGGGAGTATTATTACAAAAGGTCCCACATTCTAGTTAAATTGTTTGTGCAGCACTGAATGGTTTTTGCCTCCCATTCCTGCCTGCACTGTTTATTTTTCAGTTAGCCAGGACTAAAGTTGGTGTGATGTCAGGAACCTATGAGAAACTATGGCCTACAGAGCCTAAAAAAATGTCAGAGAAACGGTACAAACAAAAGGCCTTCATTAAGATTCATGAATTATTTTTTAGTGTTTTTGTCTCTTATTCAATGGGAAAATAATGTTGAAAAAGCAAATTTCTTCAAAGCCCAAATGATACGTTTCTCTGACATTTTCTTTCTCATCTTTTTGTCTTATCTTTTTTATTTTTACAAACTCAAACTATTCTTTTTGGTTAAGTCAACACCAAATCAAAAGTATAATTTCACAGGACTTTCCCCCCTTTCTTTCTGTGCTATCGTCTACTTTTACCCTTTATTACTGCAACATCTTCTGTCAGGAAGTAACAGGCTTTGTTATGCGTATTAATACTGAGCTGTGCTATGTTATTTTCATTATGTACAGCAATCAAATTGTGTTTTATTTGCCTTCATGTCAAATCTGCAAAACTGTGACACCATGTGTTCAGTGGGTTTCTGGGTTGATGCAAGACAAATTTTACGAATAACTGTCCTAAATATAATATTTATTTTAACCCGTGTCTCTCAACTTACTTAGATTATTTTGAAAGATCTTTTATTGTGCCAAATATACTACGAAGAGATAATGCTTAAAATATGCACTATAACTGACAGATGGATAATATACATCAATATTTAAGCTAGGTTGATATACAGCAGGATATTGGCTTCTCACAAATCAGTGAGTAGCACATTTGTCTTAAGTTCTAATCTACTGTCCGGCTTTATCCGCCTGTTGCTGTGTGGGTTCTCTTCACAGTCCAAAGACATGCACATTAGGTTGATTGGTGACTCTAAATTGGCCATGTGTGGATGGCTGTCTGTCTGTGATAGACTGGTGACCTGTCCGGGATGCTTTCTGCCTTTTGTCCTATGATAGCTGGGATGGGCTCCAGCCCAACCTGATGTCAGCCAGATAGTGGCAGGAGTTCACAGTACAAAAATATAGTCAAAGGTAATTTTGTCTTCACCTAGCTATTCATTTCTAATAAATTAAGTTAGTCAGAAAAACTGGCTGTTGGGTCCAATCTGATTGTTCATTTCTGTCAGGTATGTTCCGTTCAGATTAAAAGCTGAACAAAAAGAAGGTTGGCTAATAGTGTTGACTGTGTTCTACAGGCTAGAGTCCAAAATCATTCAGGAAACCCCCTGAGAGTTGCCAAAGCATACTGCACATTATTTTTACTCAAACATTCCTGTCGTCTAAGGTCCAGACTATAGGCTGTTAGAAGCTGGCACAGAGCCCAAAAGCTTTGAGTTGTTTTAGAGTAAGAGATACACTGAGACCCTCTTTGGGATTCTTGGGGGGGAAAAAAACAAAACCTACTTATTAACTTACATATGGTTCACCGGGAGTGGAGACTTTGCATTATCATATAATTATTTATTTAACATTTAAATAACACATGACAGGTATTGCTTTGCCTCAGCTGTGTGAGTGCAGATATGGTTTATACAGCAATGGTGTGCGTGAGAAAGTGTTTGTGCATGCTTGTGCTTGTGTCTGTCTGCACTGCGTGTGAACAGTGGTGGTAATGTTTAACCAAGATGGGACTTTTAATGCATTTCTTACAATCCTGAGTTTTATTTTATTTAATATAAAAAATAAAAGCATATTGAAAAATTTGTTAAAGATAAATAAGTTCTCGGATGGTTTCATTCAAATAACAGAGAAACAACAAACTAAAATATTCATTATTTCTGACAATAACATAACTTTTTTTTTTTTTTTAAATTCTTTACTTAAGCATCTCATAAGCCCTCAGATTTATGTGCCCCCGTCCACCCACACACCACCCAGGCAGGCTGGAAATGCACTTACATGTTGACATAACAGTATTGCAGAGCCAATATTTTTTTTATTTTATATAAAAGATGTGTTACTGAACACCGGTTGTTATGGGGTCTGCCAGTTTCTGTTTCTCACAACCTAACTTGATATGTAAAGCAGCTTTAATGAGAGTATTTAATACTTTTGAACTGTTGCTCAAGTAAGCAAAAATGCTTAAGCTGCAGCAATAACCTGGGGGAGTATAGGTACAGAGAACACAGTTGGACTACCACAGCCTTGCACCAAGTACAGTAAGCAAGATGATTCAGCTGCTCAGAGGCTCAGAGCAGCAAGCTGTGTTTAAGTGAAGCTTTTAATTCCAACGATTGCTAATGCACTTTAAACACACAGAAGTCAGCTTGTAAATGAATCAAATATAGCATTTGACAGAAAGACAGTATCTTGCAAAATGTATTTGAGATCAACTGTGCAGTCAAATTGTTTGGGAAACTTGTATGTATGCAACCGGGGTCAGAGCAGCAAAGACTGCATTTCTGCAGAGCAGGTGCACGTTAGAAACTTTAGTAAAAAACTAGAAGACATTTTAGATTGACAAAATCTAAAAGTAAAACTGGAAAGAGGGGGAGTAAAAGCACTGCAGCACAGCAGTGCTTTACCAGTGTAGTATGTTGGTGGTGTGTGTGTGTGTGTGTGTGTGTGTGTGTGTGTGTGTGTGTGTGTGTGTGTGTGTGTGTGTGTGTGTGTGTGTGTGTGTGTGTGTGTGTGTGTGTGTGTGTGTGTGTGCAGGTAAGACGTACCCTGACACAGAGCCCCACAATGCCAGAAGAACTACTCGAGGGTAGGACTTCCCCTGTCTGCACTGTGTGGCTGTGTTTGTGCTTTAATGACAGTTCTGCCATGACCATACCATGTTGGATCTGTGCTCCAGTTCATCATTTCTGTTTGTACTATCAGTGTATCAAAGCAAAAACTTGATACTGTGATGTGCAGGTCTGTGCTCGTCTAATGATTCTTTATTATCTTCTGTCTGATTGCATGCATCCATGCATCCATCTGTGCATACATCTGCACGGCTGTGCTTCTCTGAACCAGGCATGTGTGGAAGTGTGTGTGTGTGTGTGTGTGTGGAAGTGTGGTTGGGTGAGTGAGAGAGAGGGACAACAAGGGAGGGAGAGAGAAAGAGAGAGAGAAAAATGAGAGAGGTTTGAGAGCTCAATGGGCAAACACGGTGTCCTGATGTGCTAGGGCACGCTGTTTCTCTGGCAAGTTTTTGCCATTCCACGGGATTCTTTAAGTTTTGGGTAGAAGTTCTTGCTGCCGCTCTTCACATACGATTGAAGCGCCACATGTTCTTCTTGACCTCTTCTGTTGTCTCTAAAGGTAACGTATGCATGCGGGTTGAGTACAACCTATAACTTTAGATTTTTGGTTTGATTTGTAGTGCTTTTACTTCAAAAGTTAGTAAGATTGCTGCAGAGAGTGTTTTTGTTTTTAATTTGGGTTGTTTTATAATGTCTCATTAGTATTTTTCTCACATCTCGTATTCTTTCAGTCTATCGTTGCTGAAATCTTGACGTTGTCATCTTATCGTCTCTTTCTTTATTAAAAATGACTTTGTGAAACGGCAAGAGATTAAATAATTTCCTGTTGAGATCAGTGAATTTAAAGTTTGCACCACTGTATCAGTCTGTAGTGTAGTGTATTTTTCATTATTATTTGTTTTTTTGGGGGGTGGGGGGGGTTCCCTGGTGATGAAGTTTGTCTGCACATAGAGTCCAGAAAATAGCATTATATTGAGACCTTTCCCATTGTTTTTCTTCACTTATTGTGAGATTGTGTGACAGCTCATAAATTTTGTTGTCTTTATGAGGTAAGTGTAGCTGAGGAGATTTTTTATTTTTTTTTGTCTCATTTTATTCTCACGTCTTTGATGTCATCGTAGGTCAAAAACAGATTTTCCATCGCGTTTTTTAAAATCGAGGAACACGCAATACTTCTTTCATACTGGTGAGGATTCACATGGAAGTTATTGTGATGAAGAAATTTGGGGGGTTTTTGCTAGAAATTAAAAGTGTGGTTTGCAAGAGGAGAAGAAAAAAGTTTGAGTGGAGTGGAAGCGATCCATTGTTTCTTTTTGTGCTCAAGTCCATGTAGTTGACGGCGTCCTTTGTTGTGTGGTAGTCAGATGTCGGTGAGGAATGAATGTCGTGCCGTGTACAACTGCTGGACACTCGTTGTTCATTAAGGTAATGGCATTCCATGTAAATTGTGTCTTCCCACATTTTACAGTTCATTACTAATTGGGCTAACACTATAAACAAACTAATCCACTTTTGAACAGATGTCATAGTTTGACCCATCGCTCATGCGAAAGCATCTTGGATTATTAGAATCGGAATTTAATTTCTATTGCAAAACAAAAAAAAGAACAAAAAAAACCCCAGCTTTAGGAGATGTGAACTTTATGATGTGGTTTTAGATGAATTTATAGAACTGTTTGCACCTTGAGCTTGAAATACATGTTTAGTTTTATTTGCCTGAATTCGGTTTTGCATGGGTAAATTAAAAAAAATAGAATTTGCATTAGAAAAAAGATAAATAGTTGGTTCTCATGCTGCGCAAGTCTTGTTTTTCAGCTTAACCTTTATTTTCTTGTAAAACTGCTAAACATATTTCAGCGCCACAGCAACCAAAGAACAACCTGTTGAGCTTAGAGTATCTGACTGATGTTGAATCTTTGCCCAGTGTTTATTGTCGCTATGAAAATTAGAGAGCATCTTTTCTAGCGCATGTCCACAGATGCTCTTTTGTTTTCCTTTTTTTTTCTTCCCCCTTTTTTATGTGCATTTCCTGCCTTCAAACGTGCTGCTGGCGCTGGTATTTAGATTCTCTAATTTCTTCCCAGTTTACTTTGGTCAGATAAGCATCAAAACAAGTTATGCAACTGATAGCGTAAAATGAGAAACAGAAGTAGAAGTCTCCAGTAAGTGAATCGACATGTCGCAGCAGAATCCCCTCAATTTCCTCTGTTCTTAGGATTTATCCTCTTATTCATTATCATGTAAGACAAAACTCTGTCCTGTTTTGTTTTGGAGGTTTTTTTACAGCCATTTTCGTTTTCATTGTCTCATCCAGAAAAAGCAAACTGCCCTGAGGACTGCTCTGTTTTTATTTAGGTTTACTGCAAAGTAATTAAAAAAAGATCAGCTCTTATCCTGTGATTTACCCGTGTGTTTCCCCTCTGTGTGTTGCAGTTTGCACCATCACTGTGGGCCTCAGAGGACGAGCTGTTTGTGGAATAGATCCAAGATTCTTGTAACTTTTCTGCTAGCCACATCCTGTTCAAACACATCTCTCTCCTCTCGTATACCCTCCTCTGTCTGTCCTGCAGCCCGCTCTTATTCCCTCTTGCTCAACAGACCCTTACACATTTCAGTCCTCTCCCCACATACACCCCCCCTCAATCTGGCCCCTTTCTCTTCTTTTAGCTTTCATTTCCCGTTCCTTATCTCCTTTACCTGCATGAGAAGGACAGTCTTCCCCAGTCTTGTCCCAAACTCTCACTACACCCCTCTCCTAAAGCTTCTTTTCCACTAATGGGCACCATATCAGACAGCAGCACCACATTCCCTTCATTGTCACTGAGAACCTCTCTCCACCCCTAACTACCTTGCCAACACGAACATCAACACAATCCAATGGAGACAAAAGATATGATGATGACGAGCATGCTGACAATGGACAAAGGGGAGAATGAGGGAGAGAGGGACAAGGAGGGAGAGGACATGGGGGGAGAAGATGATGGGACACAGCGTGAAAATGGCAGACTTATGCTTGCTGATGGGCTTGCAGACAGAGGTCCCAAGAGCATGACATCTGGCTCTGGCCAGCAGGTGTCCAATGGCTTCACAACATCCACCCCTCAGAGCCCCAGGGAGGGCCCAGGAACTGCAGCTTGCGCTGCGGGTACAGCCTCAGGACCCGGAGGCGGTACTGGATCCTCAGCACCTCTGGGAGGCCTAAGGACTCTGATGGTCCAGCAAACAAGCTTGGACAGACCCAGAGAAACCTGGAGCAAGAAGATGGACTTCCTTCTGTCTGTGATTGGCTACGCCGTGGACCTGGGAAATGTCTGGCGCTTCCCATACATCTGCTACCAAAACGGAGGAGGTGAGGAAGCAAAACATGTTTGGAGGGGAGAAACGTGTCAAAGGGGGGAGAATGAGACATAAAGTGTGGTGGAATGGAGAGAGAGACGACACGTCAGATCCCATGCTAAAGCAAACAGGATTTGAAGGATTAGACAGAAGAAAAGGCTCTTTCATACTCACTGCTGTGTATTCTGTAATTCACATTATGTGTTTTATATGTAACAGCTGAAGTCGGTCGACTGCTCTCGAGCTTTGCCGTTATTAAAGACCGAGTTAGATTAGGATGATTTGTGGTACTTCCCAATAAATGCTTTAATAGCTTACAAGGAGTGCCCCAATTAACAAAGTTGTGTATGGATGAATGCTTTGATGTAGCTTATTTCTTGCGCAATCGGAGGTACAAAAAGGTATGTCTTCACAAAGTCCACGCTTGCGTCTGCCCTGCTCTTTCACTAGCCGATCCTCACCTAGCGGCAAACACAACCTCTCTTTTTATTGAATTTGCAATAATAAAGCCTTTGCAATTTCCTGTGTTCTGTGTGTGAGTGTGTGTGCCTCACAGAGCGAGGTAGAGATGAAGACTGGGGACACACTTGATAGAGGCAACAGTATTAATTGTGTTTTTTTCAGTGTCTTTCTCCTTGCTTAATAACCTGTCTCGCAGGCAGCTGCTCAATCAGCCCTTATCTTTGCTTTCATGTCACAAAGAGGCACAAGCACCGTCCCGTCCACACACACAAATGCAACACGTGCACATGGAAATAAGTTTACAATCAGATAGCAAGAAGGAGAGAGCGATGTGTTATCAAACACACCGCAAAAGCCGAAGATTCGGAGATCTGGCTGCCGTCCTGATGTTCTTCTGCTCATCTGTGTTAGGCCTTTAATTTTATTACTTTCATATTTTAGAACAAAGCCAACATCAACGTCGAGATCCTTTATGATAGGATTTGAGCAAAAATAACTCCACAAAACATAATAAATACAGCAGTGTTGTTTTTGAATAGATTGAGGTATATAAATAATAAGCTTTGGCACCTTTTAGGATTTTTACAGTGTTCTTAAATGGTGTGTGAAAGAGCTCAGTTTCTCTTGAGTGCAGTTGGCTTCTTACTGTTTTCCCACAACATGTGTTCATTGTCACGCATTTATTCTCCCTCCCAAATTTCTCCAACGTCTCTGTCCAGGTGCCTTTTTGCTGCCCTACCTGTTGATGGCAGTGTTCGGAGGGGTGCCTCTGTTTTACATGGAGCTAGCTCTCGGCCAGTTTCATCGCAGTGGCTGCATCTCCATCTGGAAACACATCTGTCCCATCTTCAAAGGTAACAGGGAGGGGTGTACAGAGAGAGAGAGAATCGATTAGAGGGAGAAAGTCAAAAGAAACAGCTTGGACGAAATGTGGAAGAAGATAACTTTAGAGGGATGGGAAAGTTAGAGGTAGGAAAACAAAAAAAAAAAAAAGACGAAGAAGGAGTTTCAAATCATCCAAGTCCAAGAGACAGCTCATTTAACCTCCCTGCCCCCCCACCCTTGAAGAGCATCCCTAGTTTCCTGTACCTCTAGTGAGATGTTCTGACTCTCTGTTATGGAAATTGTCACATTTTCATGCCAAATGCCAGATGCTCAGAAATTTGATAGTATGTAAATTGTCGTTGTTTGGAAATGTCACACACTCACCCAAAGGGAACCTGAATTAGCTTGAAAAAATAACCCACTGATGTCTGTGAGTGATGTAGGCAGTGAGTGATCTGGTGTCACTTATGTATTTATTTGCTTCAACTCACCCAGGGATAGGCTTTGCCATCTGTATCATAGCCCTCTACGTAGCCTTCTACTACAACACCATCATGGCCTGGGCCTTGTACTACCTACTGTCATCATTCCGGCCCACTTTGCCTTGGTCCACCTGCACCAACCCCTGGAATACAGCCAACTGTAACCGCTACATGTCCTCAGACCACAACGTGTCCTGGTCCAACTCCTCTACGTCCCCTGCCGAGGAGTTCTATACGTAAGTGCATGTAAGTCAGATGTAGTGGCATAGGGGGAGCTCTACGCAGGAGGGAGACGTCAGGTGAAGAAAGGGAGGATGACTTCAATTCCAGGGTTGGTTCTGGTGTGTGGGACAGATTCCCCACCATCATCCCCTAAAAATCCACTTCCCTTACTGGTGGTGAAAACAGTGCAAGGAGACTTCATTAGTATTTCGGAGCACGAATGACTGATTGGAGATTCTTTATGAGTGCATAAGTAATACAGAAGTATGAACTGCTCCTTTAGGAGCAGGTAAGAGAACAAGTTTTTGAAGTACTGGATTATGGGAAAATATAAAGTATCAGAGAAAAGTAATGCTTGGTATTAGCCAGTAATAAAATATAAGTCCTCCAAGAGTTAACCAGGTTTTAATGTGCTGTTTTTGCAGCGATTAAGTCGGGGTCTTTTGAAAAACAATGTCTCTGTTATTCTTGACTGTTCTGGGTCTGTGCAGTCAACGGGCTCAGTCTTATCAGCACTGCGTCCGACTGCTGAGACAGATTCAGGGTTGACGCAGAGTTGACTTTTCCTAACGTAGGTTTAAAAGTAACAGATTCCACAACTCAGTCTGGCGCCAGAATTTCCTGTTTTTTAGCACAATTCATGTCTCAGTTTTTTCATTTGAGCTCCTGGTGCTTAACCTGTGTCCACACACTGACCTTACAGTTTGTTTCTGATTCCTTTTTTTTTTTTAGCTTTTAACAAAAGTTGCGATAAAGTTTGTCTAAACCCTTTTGAATAGTAATAGTCTTGTCTTGCGTACTGATGGTTTTCTTTCTTTTCTCGCTAGTCCACTCATATCACATTTCCTTCTTTCCGTGCTCTTTCCTTTTCCTCTGCTTTCCTTAATGTTCCAACATTCCCTTGTCTCCAATCCCATATTGTTTTTGTGTTTTATCCATTACTTCTGCACAATATGCCCTTCCCTTCCTGCTTGCTCTCCTCCTCTTCCACTTCCTACACTTCTTCACCTCTACTCAGTTACTTTTTAGCTCCTGTCCTCTTGTCGATTCATCTGCATAAAATGTCTTCCTTGTCTCTCCTCTTTGCATTTCATTCAACCTCAACTTTCAACACAAACACCCTTTCTTGTTTTCTCCTTCCAGCCGGCAGGTGTTGCAGGTCCATCTCTCCCCAGGTCTGCACGAGTTGGGCTCTATCAGCTGGCAACTGGCTTTATGTCTGCTCTTCATCTTCACCATTGTTTACTTCAGCATCTGGAAAGGAGTCAAGACGTCTGGAAAGGTAGCTGAAGGGGTGCCTGCATGGCTGATGGGGGTGTCAGTTAGAGCAGATGGATGGATTGATGGATGGAGACATATGGACAGAGAAAAAACCAGCAGTTATCCTGTCCTCTCTTTACCCTCATTATATTCATCATCGAGTGTGGAAAAGTTGATTAGAAAGGAATGAATATCAGAACCTAGCTAAGGCAATATAGGACCATTTTTAGACATAAAGTTCGTGCCCTTATGTTCAGATAAAGGAGTAAAACAGACTGGTAGAAATAGATTTATACTGTAAATCCTACATTTTTATTTTTTATTTAACCTTTACTTAGACAGGTAGTCCCATTAAGACCCAATGTCTCGTTTACAAGAGAGGCCTGCTCCAGACAAACATGTTCAAATTGCAACAATAATATTTTAAAAAAGAAGCTAAATATGTCTAATGTGCACAGTCATATTAAAAGCAAGTCTGAAATCTGCAAGTGAAATCAATTGAGAAAGCTTCAAATCCTTCTGCAATGTATTCCATGAAGACGGGACAGAAAAGGAGAATGCCTTCTTCCCAAGCTCTGTACGAACTGATGGAACGGTGAATGTAATGATGTCCGGAGACCCCAGTCTAAACTGTTTACGTAACATGTACTCTGATAGGGCAGTAAACTAGAAATAGATTCATAGATAAAATGATACCAGTGAACATCCCTGCGTAAGACCAATGAGGACCAGTACAGTGGTGTTTTAAAGGTTTACAATAAGTCATAAATCTTAATGCTCCATGATAGACAGAATCCAAAAGATGAAGAGTGAGCAGAGGCATTCATATAAATTATGCCACCATAATCCAGGAAGGGTAAAAAAATGGCAGCAACAAGCCTTTTCCTTGCCATGAAAGAGAAACATGATCTGTTTCTGAAAAAGAACCTCAGTTTTTTTAATAGATGGTCAATGTGTGGCTTGAAGAAAAGATTTTCATCAATCACACTACCTAGGTATTTGTATGAGGCCACAGTTTCAATAGAAACTGTGGCCTCTTTCTGTTTGAGAACAGCATGACTTTGGTTTTTTCTGTGTTTAAGTCTGAGCTGACCCAGCTGAGAATGAATACTATCAAAAGCTAGGTGTAATTGAAAACCATGTCAATGGTATGAGCACAGCAATAAATAATTGTATCATCTGCATAAAAACGAACAGATGCATCTAGATTCTGTGCAACACAGTTGACATAAACAGAACCCTGCGGCACTCCATTAGTGACATTTAAAAAACTGCAAGAGAGGCCATTGAGCTGCACACACTGCTTACGGTCCAAAAGATAATTGGAGAACCAGTCAATTGCTCGGACTGAAAGGCCTATTTCCAGTAATCTCTGACCTAAAATGCCATGGTCAACAGTGTCAAAAGCCTTTGATAGATCAATAAAAAGAGCTGCACAGTAGTTCTTGGCTCAGCTATGATATTTGCTGCCACACGCAAGAAGAAGGAAGAAAGACTGTCAGGACCGGCCAATTTTTTGGTGCCGCGGCTCTTCAAAGCCTTACATACCTCTTCTACCATGAAAGGTGTAAAGAAAAGAGTGTTAGTAACCGATCTGCTAGCAGAGTTGTATGCAGGAGGTTTACCATCAGATACTGTGCTAAACAAAGAACAAGAAGCAACAAAGTGTTTGTTAAAAAGAAGCATTTCAGTTTTGTCTGACACAGGAATGAAGTCAATAATTAAGTGAAGAGGTAGCTGTGAGGAATGAGAGCTGGCAGGGAGAGGCTTCATAGTTTGCCAAAACCTCCTAGGGTCGTTTATACTGTCAGTGGTTAAAGTCAGAAAGTACGCTTCCTGATGGAGGCAGTAAACTGTAAACTGATTACGCAGCTGACAAAAACATAGCCAATCATCATCGGATCCGGATTTTCTCGCAGCTGCCCAGGCCTGGTTTCTCTCATGTAGGAGGCCAGCCAGTTCCGAATTGAACAAGGGCCTGACCTGGCAAAAAGGGGCATGTTTCTCCACAAAATAGATAAAACTCTCTTGGAAATATTTCCAAGCTAAATTGCCAATGTCAGTCATTGTAATACGACCCCAGTTAAAACTGAATAAATCGTGAAGAAAAGCTTGCTCACTGAAAAGCTTTGAATTTCTTTTTGTGATGATGTGGGGCTTGGAGCGTGAGATTTTGGTGTTTCTCACAGCACCAACTATGCAGTGATCACTCAGGTCATTGGCAAAAACTGCCAATGTGGAAAACTTCTGCGGCACATTGTATAAATAAAGGGTCTATAAGAGAAGGTTTATCTGGGGATTTGGGATTAAGGTGCATGGGGCTTTGAATAAATGGAGTTAGACTTAAAAACAAGCAGTGTGCCTTAAAATAAACAGAAACAGAAGAAAGCCAGCCCCAATTAAAATCACCTACCAAAATGATTTCATTTAAATTCAATTCAGATAAAAGTTGAACCAGAGAAGGTAACGTGCTGGGGTAAGCAGATGGAAGCCGATAGCAGCCAACAACTGTCATAGACTGATAGAACAGATTAATAGTTAAGGCCAAGATTTCAAATTGCTTAGGTGCCTTTTCTGGAACGGTCAACTGCCACGTCTTTATCCAGTATAGCTTTGGATAGCCAAGTCACAGAAACAACATTATATCAGCACCAGTTGAAGGGGCCCAGATTCTAATCATATCCATCTTAGGAACCACTCTATGCTGGTGTCTAATCTGCTGGTGTTTCACATACAGCCAGAAGCCCAGGGTTAGGTTGAAAACCAGATAATAACCATCTCCAGTACAGATGTTACACAGCCTATAACCACTAGTCGTGAGTCTAAGCGGTTTAGTTTGCTGCTAGCATGTCCTCCAGGACTTCATTCTAGGGCAAAACAGGGCCAGGTGCAAAGCCCCTGCAATGGCCAGGAAGGGTGACAGCTGCCCAAAGAGCATAGCATCAGATCCGATCAACAGGGGAGAACACTGAACATTGCCTGAAGTTGCAGGCCCCAGCGGCAACCAGCGGTCACTAGCGGTCTAGCGAGTCAAACCCCAGGGATCCTGGGCAGCAGCAGATGACCCGCTAGCTGCTGTCAGCTGTAGCTCGCTCGTCCGCTGCTGTCAGCAGTGTGTCTAATGCTGTCTAATACTATCTATTGTACAGTAACGTAGTCAGTGAACGCAGAGTGGACCACAGAAACACTTTTTTAAGCATATATAAAGGTTTATTAAAATTAGAGTAAAAACGGTTCTTTGCTTTCTGTATTAGGTAGTTTGGGTGACTGCTACCTTTCCCTATTTGGTCCTCCTGATCTTGCTCATCCGTGGGGCCACCCTGCCAGGGGCCTGGAGGGGTGTCGTCTTCTATCTCAAACCTGACTGGGAGAAGCTGCTTTCCACTACTGTGAGTCCGTTGGTTCAGTGTGACAAGGTCCATCATCAACATATGTAGCGAGCTCAGATCCTGCCCTCTTTCTCTTATTCCTGAATCATTTCTAAACGCGTGTCCTTCACTCCCATCATTATTTGTCATCACTTTACCTCTCACTCTCTCAAAGGTCTGGATTGATGCAGCAGCTCAGATCTTCTTCTCTCTGGGTCCGGGATTTGGCGTGCTCCTTGCCTTTGCCAGCTACAACCCGTTTCACAACAACTGCTACAAGTAAAAACTTTTGTTAATGAGTTCATAAATCAGTGACATCTGTTTGCTTAATGTCAAAATGCTACTCTGTGTTTACTGAAGTTCAGCAGAAATGTTTTATCTCTCAAATCCTTTATTTAACATATATGTCACCATGAATATTGACATATCTTTATTGATGAAATTACCAGAAGGTTAAATCCTTTGCGTAGGTGCTCTAACTTTGTCATCTTCCTGCTAAACACTTGTTTCCTCTGTCAGAGATGCGTTGGTCACCAGCTCAGTGAACTGTCTGACGAGCTTTCTGTCTGGCTTTGTCATCTTTACTGTGCTGGGCTACATGGCTGAGATGAGGCAACAGAATGTGGACGCTGTGGCAAAGGATGCAGGTCGGGCCCCGCACCAACACACTGCAAGAAATTCTTTATCCAAACTGAATTTTTTGGAAATTTATTCAGAATAAACGACTGAATCTCCGATGTTTGTTGGTGGAAGTTTGGATGGCATATAAATACCAGGTCTCACTTTTTTTCTCTAGGTCCCAGTCTGTTGTTCATCATTTATGCAGAAGCCATAGCAAACATGCCTGCTGCCACCTTCTTTGCCATCATCTTCTTCCTCATGATCATCATGTTGGGTCTGGATAGCACGGTTAGTTTGCCAATGACTGATTTTAGTGTTAAAGTCAGTCACCATTCTTTAAGGTTTGCTCCTCGCATTTAATTTTTAATCTAAAATATTCACTTGTTGCCTAACTCCCAGTTCTTGGGGACGTTTCATATTTGTCTTCTTATAAAGGGGAATGCCTCTTTTTCTTTGACTGTGATTTCACAGTTGTGCTCATTTCTCCTTTAAAGCATTTGGGCATTATTTGTCCTCTGTGTTCAATTTTGAATAACATTCAGCGAAAACAAAGTGATAGGAGTTTCATATCACTGTTGTGTGATGGTCTCGTCTCCATAAACCTTTGTTTATCTGCTCGGAGGCAGCCAGGTGGAGAGATCCGTAAGCTCTTATCACGAGCTGATAATCACTGTAGAACCTTCAATGGGGATGCTATGCTGTTTGATTTTATGACTGAGGATATTACTGCAAAATATGTCGGTGTACATGACCTCGTGTTGGAGCAGTTCAACACCAAGTCCAGAAGCAAAGCTGTGTATCTTTGCAGCTTTTGCAAGATGAGAGAAACAGTGAATGATTAGCACATAACACAGATGTGAAATTTTCACATACATGACATATAGCTGCCCTAACCTTCTTTTCCTTCTGCCCCATCTTAGTAAGTAAGTTTATTTATATAGTGCTTTTTAAGATAAAACCTGTCAGAATATGCTTTACAAAGGTATTAAAAACATGGTCAAATAAACACACCTGACTTCATTTTCCTCATCTTGATGTTTTTCTTCTATTTTGCTATCTTTTTGACCCCAGTTTGCAGGCTTGGAAGGAGTAATCACAGCTATGCTAGATGAGTTCCCTCATTTGCTGGTTAAGAGACGAGAGTGGTTCGTCTTTGGCCTCGTGTGTGTGTGTTACCTTGGAGCTCTCTCTACACTTACATATGTAAGTATATTTGGGAATAATCGCATTACTGTCAAAAGAGAATGCCTTCCTGTTGTCCGGGGACAACAGGAAGGCACCTGGATGGAGACGAGACGATGTTCTTTTTAAACTATGTTAAAAGTCATTGTGGTTTTGGTTTCTGCCTGGCAACAGAAAGGGGGGGGGCTGTACTGTTTCACCCCTATAAATATTGGGTTCTGACTATTGTAAGGGAGTTCAACACTGAATCTGTACAGTGTTGGCTCCACGCTGCGTGTATTCATTAAAATGCCGTCTAATTGCACCCGGCCGGATCAGTGGTCATTATTTTGGTCTACCTCCTCAATTCCTGAACCCAACATTACCAACAAAAGATTTAAAGCTTAAAAATTTCATTATTCAGTCTCCATAATTTCCCAAATTCACTCAGTATATATCATAAGATTATAAAAACTTGCTCACACTGGTAAAATAAGCTTGAATTTTGCTGCTCTGTTTTTATGCAGCGTATTGTGTCGCAGTTACCAATCTGCTGAAAATCAGATTAGAGCAGCCTCAGTAATCCATGTATCTCCAGCCCTCATTAAAGTAAGACAGTGACCACCACAGATTTCTGCTCAATTAAACACTCATTGTCTTAGGCTTGGCAGATGAACACTGTTTCACAAGTTGTATAAGTCATTCATAGAAAACGTTTCAGAAATAACTCTCCTCCTGTTCGTCCGTGTCGTGTCTCAGGGAGGAGCGTTCGTAGTGAAGCTGTTTGAGGAGTACGCTACGGGCCCTGCAGTCATCACTGTGGTGCTGCTGGAAGTCATTGCAGTGTCCTGGTTCTACGGTGAGTGGTGATTTTTGTGGCGATGGTGGAAATTTGTGACTTTAATGAGAATCACAGCGTGAATAAGTGATTAAAATACAGTGTAAAGTGTAGTTCTGAGCTTTATTTGTGGCACAGCTGCCTTGTCAGTTCACATAGAAGAAATGAGACAAATGTTCGCTCTTGATATTTGGCTCTGAGGTGTATCCGTGTGTCTGTGTGCGTTCTGCAGGCACCAACCGTTTCTGTAATGACGTGCAGGTCATGCTTGGTTTTTACCCGGGTTGTTTCTGGAGGGTCTGCTGGGTGGCCATCTGCCCCTGCTTTCTGCTGGTCAGTGTCATGCACAGCATTTGCACACTTACACTAAGTTGTATTAGTTGCTGGAATTAGCAGTTTGAAGAGTAAGCCCTTGCAGGTAAAATAGTTTTAGCAGCTGTCATTTGCTTTTTAGCTGACATGACAGGTAGTCAGATTTACTGTGATATTTCATTCTTTCATTATGTCTGATCTCTGATTTGTTCCCTTTCTCAGTTCATCATCATCAGCTTCTTGGCCTTCCCTCCAGAGGTCAGGTTGTTTGAGTACCAATACCCACCATGGACCACTGTCCTGGGCTACTGCATCGGGGTGTCGTCATTCATCTGTGTGCCCTCTTACATGGTCTACCACCTGCTCAATGCTAAGGGCACATTCAAACAGGTGCAGAATTTCTGAATTCTCTCCTAACTCTGTTTTTCTCCATCTATCCCGTCTCCTCTCCTGACCAACTGATATTTCTGGAACAACAAAGGATTGCTTCTGGCCCTTTTCTTTTCCATGTGCTGCCAGGTTTTACTCTCTCCTGTGAACACATGACTGGAGATCAAAGGAACAAGGTGGAGGCACGGGCCAGAGATTAGCAAGAAAAAAAGCAAATAGAATAGGCGACCAAACACGCGCGCGCACACACCCTGCAGCGGATGTGTAGCCTGTCACGTTGCTGTAACTGAAAGGTGACCGGACACGGTCCGTCAGCAGCGCTGCAGCATCAAAAAACAAATCAGTCAACAAATTGTGTTCACCAGACACATACCAGGTGTTTTGCATAACACCTTGTAATGCACATTATGCATTGTGAATGCAGAGCGAATGCAAAAGTCTGCATCGTTATCGTCATCACTGATATTAAAATCTTGTTAAACCCTGTGTGAGGGGTTGACAGAAGGGAGGAGGACATCAAAGAGGCCGCTAGACAGACCTTCTGTGCCTGTCGCCCTTTATTGACTCTGCTGCCAGAGTGCACAATGACACCGACACAGATCGACAGTCACAAGTCATGTTTTTGTGTACATGTGAACGGAGATGGCGAGCGTGTAAGTGAAACGTGACAAAACAGGTGGCTGTGTTTTATCAGTAATCGAAGGTGTTTTGTGTTCTTCTACATTATTTCAGAACAAAACAATATGACAAATATGCTCTTTTTAAGATCTTAATTCAAGCAGTGTATATTTTACCAATAGATACTTCTTGATGTTTTTTTGGCAGGGTAACTAATAATGATACCATTGTCACTACTAAAACTGCTCTGCTTACTCTGTATGTCACTATGATTTACTCTTTTTTCTGTCTTTTTTTCCTTCTTTATCTCTTTTTTACTCTTTATCCACAGCGTCTGTTAAAAAGCATCACTCCAGTGCCCGGCGGTGACAGCCACAGGGATTTTATTGTCACAAATGCAGTCTGACCAAACCCTGACCAAAAGAAAGGTGCAACTCTACCTACCTGGAGTGCCCTCTTCTGGACATACTGCAAAACTACAGGACAAGGGGGCTACCTTTCACCGTCTTTGCCTCTTTTCGTGCATCTCCTACACTCGTTCCAACCAAGATGTAGAAATTTAAATGGAGTTAGATGAAGCCAGGCGTTAGTTGATATGTCTAGCTTGGTTCAGATCGGATCCTCGTGCTGTTTTTTTTTCCTCAGTTTTGCAGAATCTCTGTGGTCACCTTCTCATTTCTGTCCCACCTAAAAGGGGTCACCAGAGTCACTCAGTGACCAGGTTTTTCTTCAGGTCACCCAGCTCTAACAGTAATTTTATATAATAAGTGATAAGTATGACACAATTTCTTTAATGTAGACAGTAAAACATGTACCCAAACAGGAGATACTGTACAATGAACTCAGTCAGCGAAGGCCAGATAAATACATTACAGTCCACTTTGCTCTGACTGTTAATGGTTGTATTTTTATTTAATGCTGTTAAGTTATGCATTCTAATATGTAGCAAAATTCAGGTATCTTTTACATCTGTTACTGAAGCCAAATATATGATATCTGTTCTGTTCTTGTTTCTAAAGCCGTTTCAATATTGTTGTGGTTTTGTTGTGTTGACTGTCAGCCTGTGTTTATTTGGTGGCATCTTGGAGGAAGGACAGATCTGCAATGAGGTTCCTACACTGTGAAACACTGTCTGGTAGTAGTATGAATTTGTACGTTTGTGACTGTGTGTGGTCATGTAAAAGAGAGACTGTTATAATAACCAGTGGAAAGTAACCACTTGTATTCATTCTTGTAACTGCAATATAACACAAGTTTATTTTACAATGTAGCAGTGCTGTCGTTGCATCTTTCACCACACATTACCAGACTCAGTGCCGATGGTCTTTGTTTAATTACACTCATGCTCTGCGCTCTGCCGTCATACTGCGTAACTGTCAGTAAGAGAAGCCAAATATGGATCAGAGCTAATACCATTACCAGTATCACAGTCTGAAAGTCAGCGTTACTGCGATTTACTTTCTACCAAAAAATCTGTCTGCCTGTGTGTGTATGCGTGTATGTATGCTCCAGAGAGTATCTGTGTGTATGTAGGAGCAGGAGTTAAAAATATGGCGAGTACTGTACATGTACATGTGTATTTACTAGTCAGTCTGGTATTAATGTAATCCTGTGAATGCCTGTCTCCTCCTCATTCTCCCGTTGACGTGCGAATGTGTGCGCGTGTGTATGTGTGTGCGCACGTGTGTGTGTACACCTCAGGTAGTATGTTGTACGGGTTAGAGGTGTTCAGCCCCTTTATGTGTGCATGCAGTGGTGTGTATGTGTCCTGTGCTACAAATGTGTGTGTGCGTGTGGGTGGGTGTCTGTGACGTGCTCCTGTTGTCTTGTTAAATGCCAAAACATCTTATGAAGAAATTAAACTCCCTCTTGCCTCGCTCTCTCGTACCTCTCAAGCTTATCTGCGATCCTTGTATGTCAATAAAAGACTATTGAGACTACAACTGTATAGAATAAAGATATATATATATATATAAAAATATATATATACAAATAAATATATGGGAAATAACAGATAATAAAGTTATATGGAATTAAACAATGAACTCTGTCATCTTATCTGTAAGTTTTTGTGTTTGTCCATTCTTGTTCACAATTTGATGAATTCAAGCAATCAGGAAGTGCAGAGGGTTAGTAAGGAAGAGGCGAGGGCAACTATGAAGAGCAGAAAGGCAGAGGTATGGAGATGTCCAGGAGACTCAAAGTTGTTTTTTTCGGGGGACGGTATTTTCCTCAAAAAAAATTGTATGATTCACTATTTAAAATGTCTGAAATAAACAGTTTTATTTCGGTTACCTTTATAGCCACTGTCCATTTAAGACATTTTTCTTTTTATTTGCTGTCCCTCAAAAACAGAGGGTTTAAACACAATAGTGTGTAATGATCTTTCGTCCCAATAACTTAAATTTTTATCTGTATAACTTCATCTCTGCGGAGGAAATTTGGTCCGGTCTTCTTCCTAGTGTTTCGTCAGCTGATTGAGGTTTGCGGGCATTTGTTTGTGCCCAGTTCTCTTTAGATCCTGACACACCATTTCAATAAAGTTCATGTCTGGACTTTGTGCCTTTGCAACACCTTGATAGTTTGGGATCAGATGGTTTCATATTTGTCTCTAAAATTTTTGTATACAGTGCCCAGCATAAATGAGTACACCCCCTTCAAAAAGTATGAATTTAATCAGTAGCTCAATGAACAAAAGAACAATTTCCAAAAATTTCACAAGGCTGAGTTTTATTGAACACTTGTTTAACTCCATAACATGAAATTAAGGTTAATAATATAGCTTAGATCACAAAATCTTCAGTTTTACTAAAATTGGTGGAAGCAAAAATGAATACACCCCGCAACAAAAACCACTACATCTAGTATTTTGTATGACCACCGTTTTTTTTCAAGGACGGCACCAAATCTAGGCATGGAATGAACAAGTTGTGACATATTGCAACATCTATCTTTTTCCATTCTTCCAGAATAACCTCTTTTAGAGCCTGGATGCTGGATGGAGAGTGATGCTCAATTTTTCGCTTCAGAATACTCCACAGGTGTTCGATTGGGTTCAGATCAGGAGAAATACTTGGCCATTCAATCACCTTCACCCTGTTCTTCCTCAGAAATGCAACAGTAGCTTTAGATGTGTGCTTTGGATCATTGTCGTGTTGAAAAAGTGCACAACGACCAAGTGCACGAAGTGATGGCAGCATCTTCTTCTGCAGAATAGAGCAGCACATTGTTGAGTTCATGATACCATCAATGAAATGCAGCTCCCCAATGCCAGCAGCACTCATGCAACCCCACATAAGGACATTGCCACCACCATGTTTCACTGTAGGCACCATGCATTTCCCTTTGAAATCCTCACCTTTATGACGCCATACAGTTTTAAAACCATTAGTTCCAAAAACAGTGATCTTTGTCTCATCACTTCAGTCACATCAATGAATCATTAGACTCACCTGTGGTTGAATGCCTGTTAATTCAAATTTTGTAGTCTTAGGTGTGGCTTTTCTCCTAAGACTATAACTGGGGTGTACTCATTTTTGCAACATGGGCTTGAATGAGTTTGTTAGGAAAATTAACAAATCTTGTTTGCAATCAATGGCCCAAATGTAGAGGGGTGTACTCATTTATGCTGAGCACTGTATGTGCCAGATACCACCACTTTTGTCCTGTCACCCAGGGGACAGTCAAGGGCGAACAGATAAGGTTAAGAACTCATGCTCAAAAAAAAAATTCAAACTCCAGGACATAAATCAAACTAAAGAAATCAGACTTATCAGCAGAGGCAAGCATAACGCAACAGAAGAAGATATTAACAGACACTCTGACAAAGACTGAAGGAAGACTAAGGCTGTAGATATACCACATGAGGCAATCCGAGAAACTGGAAACACCAGGACCACAAAACACGGCTGAACTTAATCAAGGTAAGGAGACGGGGAGCAAAATGATAGACAAAGCACAAGCGGCACATGCTCATCTAAGTAAAACAGAGGCAACTAAAATAGAAATATCTAACATAAAAATAGCAACTTGACACAGGAGGGAGAGCAAAGGGAGTAACTTCACAAAGAAATTGTGTCCAAGGCTGGAAATCTCACAGGAACTAAAGGAAACACTTGAACACCTGGACCAATTAACATTAAACCAAATAACAACCACAAATTTAAAAATAAGCCCAGAGAACCCACAGAGCAGGACATTGTTCCAGAAATCTTGTGGTTTGTTCAAAACCTAGGCCATGCTGCCACTTTCTTTTTAGAGAGAAAAGCCTTTCTCCTGATATCCCTGTGTTGGTGTTGTTTCTATATCATTATAACAATGTTGATATAGAAACAACTCCAACACAAGATCACCTTTGCAACTGACCAGTGATGTTGTCTGAGCATTCAGTTAGCACTAGCCTAGAAGCTAGCTAATGCTATTAACGATCATGAGTAAATTAAATTGGGTTAACAGCAAACCCAACTTGATAATATATTTATTATATTGTATAACTTAATAAAGAAAACACTTGAACTTCTGACCATTTGTACTACAAGAGAGTTTTGTGTATTAAGATGATGCAGGAACCACACCAAGACAGGAATATCAGATATATCTTCTCCTGGTAAGCCTTCCAAGCAAGTCATACTTTTCAGTCTTTTTTGGTCTATAATTGGGGTGACTTTGCAGGGGGCTCCACTCCTTGGAAGAGATTGGGTATCTGTGCTAAAATACATGTAAGTGCTCTAGGCCGAGAAAAATAAAAGATTTGATTATCTTATGAGATTCCTCTGTGTGTCACTCTCTGATGACAGTCTGTTCGGGTAACAGCTCAGATACAGTGGAGTAATATTTTGTGAAAAATGATATGTAGTCTTAAAGGTATTAGCATCAAAGCCCTCTGCAAGTCATCTGTTGCCGTGGGCTGTCCCAACCTGTCAGGATATTCCGAGTTTGTCTATCAAACTGTGTGCATCTGTGTGTACAATTACACAGAAGGTAATAGTTTCTTGTCATCACTGATTAATCCTGTAAGTGAAATCTGCTATCAGCAGCATTAGCTAACAGTCTTGTGTTCACAGAGAGACACACACTGACATGAACAATAGAATATGAGGAGACACGTGTGTGTATGATTCCTGCAATGCTGAGATGTTGACCTGAAGTTCACCCATCTGAGCTGTGAATATGCATCAGATGAGCAGTTCTATAAATGTATAATAGTGCTGTTCGATTCTGCAAATTTTGGTAACTTCAAGTAAAATACAAGGCCAATACCAATGCTTTTAAAGTATAAATGCAGCTTATATAGGAGGGAGCGGAGTCTCCTGATTTATCAGATGAATGATCATTAATTTGTAAACTGAACTGATATGGACTGATAAGAATTTAGTGATTCTGATTCTCACTTCCAATTATCAATTATCAGTTTTCATTGGGTCCTCATTGGCCACCACAGCAGCATATCAAAGACATTTTTGCATATTAATGTGCGGTCAAATGTTTGTGGAGGTATTTCCTCTCTTTGTTGTGATCAGTGCCAGGGTTGTTATTACACAGAACACTTTTCTTAAAGGTAATGCACTAAATTACTGAATTACTCCCAGGAGAAAGTAATTCATGACACTGCTCTTTCTATTAATTTTGCATTTCTCTATAAAATGACTTGGAACACATTGTCTCAAAATTACCATTTAACAACATGAACCTGAGGTTACAGTTCCTACCTTAGAAACATGAACAAGTAGAAATGGAGGCTGCAGCCTGACTCCATTTGTTACATGTTGAAGTTCACGGTCTGGCTGTTGGGCTGGGGTTGGCATTCACTCTGGGCTCTTGTTAGCTTAGCATTAGCATCCTGTCTGCGCAGGTGCTTGCAAAGAGCCAAAGTTGTGTTCGCAACAAATGTGTTTTTTTCTTCCCCCGTCAAGTTTGCACTTTACCATTATTCTTTTGTTCTTTTGTCGAATACAAATTAAAGCTAATGTGCATATGTCCTCTACAAGAACTTCAATTCCTGTTGCTAAATGTAACAAAACACCATTCAGCTTTTCATGTATTTTGAAAATGTTAGTTTTTTAGAGCTGGGATGTAAATGTTCGTGTTTGATGTTGTTTTTTCCTTCCTAAAGAAAAATTTCTTCAACACAGTTCAGTGGACTTCATAGTGAACTTAGAGGATGGAAACAACCGATTGATCCTATGAAGCTAGTATTGATCCGATACCAGCATCAGCGTTGGTATTGATACTATGGAAAAGAAAATTTTGTTTATGATTTCTGTAAGCAGTTTTTCTCATTTTCCATACATCAGCCGCTCCATCTGACAAGCTTGAAATGAACTTTAAAATTGACTTAAAAAAAAAATAAAAATTGCACCTCCCTGGTAGTGGGTCCACATGCTAAAAGCTGCGCGCCAGACTTTCCTCCTGTATGTGCGATGGTCTGCACTTTATTGTGGGCAATTTCCTCTGAGCTCCCTCTGCCCCAGCTGATGGACACATCCTGTGTTCTGTGTCTCACCTTATCGCTGCAGATCTATATTAAACAGCGCAGCACAGCCAGCATATCCCTCCACCCCGCTGTACCTGTCATCTCAGCATCTGCCGAGCTGCCTGTCTGCCAGCCTCCCTCACTATCAGGTGTCTATCAAGACCTCCAGCTCATTTCATCTCTTTCCCAGCACTCGTATCTTCCTGTTTTTCTCTTTCTTATATGAATTTGGGCTGAGCGAGCCTGGGCCAGTGCTCTGTGTCTGGGCTGCTGTCACTTTGAGAACTCCCTCACAGGATTTGATTTGCACCCTAACACTTAGTCACAGTGGCTTTCCACTTCTTACAGAGTAGCTGAATTTGACATATCTTTCAACTCTCCCCTCAGTCATCTTTTTTTCAGAGGGTGACTCTTCTTTTCCCTGACAAATAATCCTGGCATTTACCTCTCTAACACACTCGGCCGGTCCTCTCCCTGTCTCTCCGGTTTTTTCTTCTTCTACTCAGCCTCTCTGCTGATTCTCCGATACCGTCGGTGCCTCTGAAGAACAGGAAATGAAACTCTTTTTTCCCTCCAATCTGTCGCTCCCACCCTTTATCACACAGACACCTTGATTCCCTGCAATGACTGTCTCTCCCTCCCCTAATGAACTCATTTTGCACAAATGGAGAATACCATCTTATCTCCGCACAGTGGGCCCTCTTTTACTTTCTCTCTCTCTCTCTCTGACACACTTTCTCTATCTGTCTCTCTTTTCTCCATTTCTCACTTTTCCTGTGTGCTTAGTTCATATAATTGTTGCCAAGATACACCGAGAGGTCCTTGATCTGTTGTCTTCTCATTATAGATGAGGAGATGAGGGAGACAGAGACCGAGCAGGGGAAGCGATGCTTAATAGACTCTCTGAAATGCATCCATTGTGCTTGAATTAAAATATATGTAGAGGTGGAAGTGTTTGAGATGTGCAAAATAGCCTTAAACAGAATGGGAAAACATTTTACCTAATGTTGAGTGCTCCTGAGGTGGCTGTGGCAGGGAATTGACTCTATATAAATCAAAGTTGTCCAGCTTATACAAGAAAACTCAAATTTTTAGCATGCATTACATGTATTACAACGGACATCAGGTGTTCCTCCTGCACTGCCATTCTGCATGGAGAAGTATATGGAAGAAATCCATAGGATCAGAGTCCAAACTGAGCAGATCAGAGGATGACCACACAAAAAGGCTCATATACCGGAGGATAATTAAAGAGTTAAAGTCCAAAATTCCTACTTGTAACCATAGAAATGTCATAGGTTACAGGTCAAGGTCATAAACAGGATAACAGCATGACAAATAATCCATGGAAAGAGCAGAGCTAAGAACATGAAACTGTCCTGTCATACACAAGGAAATCAACACATGAGGACTGCAACAAACACTAGAAAATCACTGGAAGGTTGGCAAGGGATTGCAGGCTTGATACTGACGGTTTGAGCTTACAAAACGCAGATGTTTCAGAACACTGCTCAGAAGTGTGGTTCAAAACACCCACTTCATGCGACTATGGCTAATTGAGGTCTTGGTGAGTTTCACCCCAGAAGGCTTACCTGCTGCTTCTAGGTTTAACTGACAGAGAGTGTAGAAAAAAACCTAATGACACTGCAAACTCACAGAAAGCTTTAGAGTCATGAGCAGCAGCATAAGCAGGAGAGTTAACAATCACAGCTAAGGTTTGTGGGAACTTTTTGACAGGCAAGTTGGTGTAAGCCATCATACCCACGGTGCAATTGCTGATGGCACAGAAGAGGTCAAAACATACCCGAATGATGCATTCGTTTTAAAGACATGTGATGCACTTGTTTCTTGGCAGGAACAATGAGTTGTATATCCACATTATTATATCTTGGCAAAAAATGAATAAATATTGCCAAAATTATTTGCTTGTCTGCCTTCACACATTCTTAACATAGGGAATGTGTTTATGGGATTTTTTCCATTCTTCCAGAAGATTTGTGAGGTCAGACACCAATGATGAACGAGAAGGTGTTACATGCGCCTCAGCATCTGCTGATCTCGCTCTGTGATTTTACGTGGACTCCCACTTTGTGGATGAGTTTCTGTTGATCCCAATCACTTCCTCTAACAACTGACTGTGGAATATTTAGTAGTGAGGATTTTTTATGACTGGACCTGTTGCACAGGTAGCTCCTATCACAGTACCATGCTGAACCCGTGACCATGGAAGAGACTGGAACACCTAAATTCAGTGATTTGGAACGGTGAATGAATACTTTTGTCAGTATTGTCAGTATGTGACTGGGGTAAGAGCAGCTATTGTTAGGCACTGGTTTCCTACGTACCAGTGTGGGAGGGGAGTCAGAGAGATGTTTTCAGTGCTGGTTGTTCGTCATTGTGTCAGGATAATTGCACAAAAATTACCAAGACACATTTCTTGGGAATGAGTGTTAGTAACATGTTTTCTCCCACAAAAGAAAGTTTCCTAAAGAGAGCCCCATCAAAAAGTTTAGATTCTCAACATCATTATCCACTGTTATATGTGCTGAAGAAATAATATTTATTTATATATCCAACAAAGGGACCATGTTTATCACAAAAATCCACAGCAGAGAAAAGTGGAAATAAAGGAACACTGGAATTAAAAGTAATTAAAAAAGTTAAAAGAAAAAAACATAACAAAAACAAAACAAAACTGGAGAGATGTATAATGAAAATAAATGTTTCATTTATATGGCACCTTTCAAGACAAAGATAGCGACATGCTTTGCAACAAAAATACGTGGTGGCGGAAGGAGAGAGACACTAATTTATGCACATTCATACGCTGAAGCACAGCTCAGGATAAAGTCCCAAGACTTTTCTATGTAGCATGATCTGAGGTAATGATCAGTCCTTGATAAATTAAATCACATTATTTGAAAGAAAAATTTCATATAAGTTGGATATCCTCCAGAGAACCGAGGAAAAAGAATCTTCCCATTGAACCTTTTTTGTGATTTTCTTCTTCTCTGGAGCTAAAACACTTGAGATATCAATGGAAAGCCTAGGATAGTACATCAGGTAGAGACCAAAAACAAATGTCCATTACAGAGGACATAAATGAATAGGCTGGTTCTCAGGAGGATATGAGGTGTAAGTATACATTAGAAAGCAACAAAAGGGGCCTCAAAACAGAGCCCTGTGGAACACCACTCAGTAGGGCCAGCTAGGTTTCAGTAGAGGCTATCAGAAAGATTCCCCATAAGAAACAATCATAAGAGCAGTTTCTGTCTATTTATATATATTTAAATGCAGCAGCAAGTTCTAAGCACACAACTCTATCCAGATGTGTCGAAAAAAAGCAACTTTGATATATGGACATGTCTGTAGACAGTGAAGAATTAACAGTGCGGGGCTAATAGCTGGCAAGAACTGTAGTAATAAAGACTGGTATTACATCCAGATGGCTGAAGGATTGCTTTGTTCTAGTGATCATCACTCTCAAATCTTGAAAGCTGATCAGTTGAAAGTAATCCAGAACAATAAGAGATGGAGGTGAGATGGAGGTCTACTGGAACGTCACATGCGCCAAGTCATTATCTTATCAAAAAACAAAACAAAACCCCAAAACAACTTATTAGACATGGTAGAGAAGAAGGGCGAGTTGTGTTATTATTATTAATACCATCACATAAAATCTTTGGATTTCTTTCTGAAAAGGAGCTTATTTTTGCAAAGTGAGCAGTCTGGGCCTCCTTTAAAGATGCAGTGGCAGACTCTAAAAGATCTCTAAGCTCCATCAAAATGTCAAAAGCCCAAAGACCAGTTTCATTAAATGTCTTTAATAAAATGCTGTTGCTTATGATTAAAGATTTATAATCATAAGTAATATATATATACATATATATATATATATACACACATTAAAATGTATATATACATTCTAATTTTAAAATACATTCTAATTTAAAAATAGTCATTGTAATAAATTAATACATAAATAATAAATTAATACATAAAATGAAAAAGGTTTTAATTTTATTTTATAAGAGCAATTCTTGATCAATTATGTTAGTCTGCTGTTTTTAATAGGGTCATATCCCCCCCTGTTGGTTTAAAAGTATCATAACATTACTTTTTTTTTAAAGGAACTGGGATTAGGAGGATGTGGGGGTTTATGGTGTAAGAAAATGTGTAGCTATACAATGCACACTCAAAAAAGAAGAAACAAAAGATTGCAAGAAAAAAGATTCTTGGGGGTCTTAGATACTTAGATACTTGGTTAAAACTGAATGTACACTAATCAAGTAAGTTTCATTTGACTAGATTCCAATAAATGTAACATTTAACATTGTAATGTATGTAACAAAATGACATGGAAACGTACATGTAATCAAATCACCTTAAAAATGTGTTTTTAAATCTAAATGAATGAGCCTGAACATAAACTTGTAATAACATAATAATTCACATTGAACGCAGAAATCATCTATATTGTGTCATCATTTTGTGTGTGTGTGTGTGTGTGTGTTTGTGCACCTATCGTGCACACAAACACACACACACACACACACTGATCTGTCATCCAATCTCTCTTGGAGATCAGCACTTTAATTACAAGGAGGAGTGTCTTCAGTCCCATTGTCTTTATCTTTACACTAAGTCCCTGAAGTAGAATCATCCTCTCCTCTAATCCTAATCTTGTTTGCTCCTGCACACTCACTTTCTCAACACCTTTGCCTGTTGTGTAACCTGTCTCTGAAGGGTCTGTTTTAAGGGTTTTTTCCCCATGTTTCCTCATCTTTTGCCTTCTCTGTGATTCTGTCTTCAGCTTTCTCAGTTACCTTGCTGTCATAATTGTGGTTGCAGGGAATTTGTTCTCAGGGCAAATGACACATGTGCACACAAACAAATACACTGAACTAGGATATTGCCATAAAACTGAAACCAGATAGAGGTAGATTTATATGCACAGCTGCTCTTTCTCTCTCTCTCTCTCTCTCTCTCACACACACACACACACACACACACACACACACACACACACACACACACACACACACACACACACACACACACAATGTGTGCAAAGCCTAATGGGCTACACCCAACACTGCAGGACTGACTATGAAGATGGGGGGATGTGAGAAGCACAAGTCATCAATCACTTTGCCACTTCTTTATTTGCAATCATTTCAATTATGTTTTCTCTGCTTTTTATAACCACTTTCCATTTTCTTCCATCCTCTTACCATTTTAACTAATTTCCTTTTCTGCTCATCAACCACATTTTTTTCCCAAGCTATCTGGCATTTCGCCTTAAATCGAATTCTAGGTTATTTTAATGCCTTTTTTTGTCTCTTTCTCCTGTGCTTCTGAAGTCAATATAATTGGATGATTGGGGAAAAGAAAGGAGGAGAAAGGACAGAGGAGGGGAGTATGAGACGAGGGTGAAGTAAAGGAAGCGATGACCCAAATAATGCAATGAAGTGAATCTGAATGAGCCCCCTGTCCTCACAGAGACTTCAGCTTCACACCCACACAGCTACCCATCCACCCAGGCCTTCCCCTGTCTAATACCAACACCTGCTCCACGCCTGCACATTCATTGCAAGTGAGTAAAATCCGAATGGGATGTCTAAATTTGTGTTCCCAGGTATCCTTCTGTTGAAATTCAGAAATGTGTAACAACAATTCCAAGAAGCACTGAAGCTGTTATCTTCTGACACTTTATGTTGGTTTTAATTTCTCATACATCTGTGCTCCTTCTGTAATCTGTCTTTCTGAGCTGACCCTCCTTTCACCATCATCCTTCATAAATGTGCCTCCCTCGGTTTTCACCACCAGCTCTACACTCTCTCTCGCAGGAGGTATGTAGTGTGACAGGAGAAAAATTGTGTAAGCATGGAGAGTAAGGTCAGGTCCTCTGGAGCAGATCCCATAGGAGCAGATGAGCACAGATGATTAAATATGTGACAATACAATGCCTTACTAGATACTAAACTCTACTGATTAGGTAAGAGTATTTGTATTTTAGGTGAATATATTAAACTTGACCATATTTATACTATTATCGTCTTTTAGTGACCTTAGGATAAATTGCAGTGTATTTATCAACCAGCCAGTAGCCCGTTTGACAGCTGTTTAACAGGACGCATGCGCATAGTACCGGCGAGGGATGCTGACGTGTAAAGTGCACAGATGTTGGGCATGCCTCTGTAGGAAGTTTAGAAATCTCTTATCAAAATAAAAGTAGACAAAATTAGACTCTTTGAAGAGGGGGGGGGATTAATTGGTATCTAAAAATACTCTTATCAAAAAATATCGCATTAATAATTCGACGTCTTAGGAGTGCACCCTCAGCTGTCGGCTCTCAGGTAAATAGCCAAATGCTGTGTTTGTTTTTCCTCAGTTGCTATAAGTTTCTGGATACAACTTTTCGTTTGAAAAACTAAATGTTACAAAACTTTCATTATTGTTTGCGACTTGACACAAGCGGTGCAACTAAGCAACCTCCGGAGAAATAACCTCGGGAGCACGGTGCACTGTAGTGTCTGCTCAAAATAATGTCCGGTATCCCGTCGTTTCACTCTCCGAGGTGACCGAGGTCTGAGCAGCTGCAGTCGGGATGGCACTGGTTACTGTCCAGCGGTCTCCGACACCGAGCACTACCTCCAGCCCCTGCGTGTCTGTGAGTATCCGTAAACTGGTTTGACGTTTTGCCTCACTTTCGGCTGGTGTGACACGGTGAGACTACCGTTAGCCCAGTTTGTACTCAACCTACATGGGTGGCTAACTTTACTAGCCGCTAGCCCCATACTGTAAGCCTAAAGTAAGCTCTTACTTTGAGATGAAGAGATGGAGGTTTGAGTTTTAAGTTATTTAGCCAAACACAGGCCACTATCCCAGCTTCATATTAAATGTGAAAAGTTGTTGTTTTTTTTTCTTTCTTTGAAACTAGCAGGAACAAAGCTAGCAGGTAGAGCTTATGTTTGCTAACTCACTTCTTCCCGGAGAACCCAAAGTCGTCTCAGATCAACTGAACTACAAAAAAACAACATACATACATAGATAGACAGACAAACAGACAGATATATGTTTTTTTTAATCAGTTTGAACTGTTTGTAAAGGTCATCATTATGTTTGTGTATTCTGTGGTGTAAAACATAGGATAGGATTCCAGTCCGGAGAACAAGACAGCTTCAACGGATCACTGGTTAGTAGAGTGACAGACAGTGAGGGGCCGGGAAGCGGGTTAGTGTGGCAGGCATGTCAGAGCCGGCAGGAAGGCAGTCCTGTTATCCCCTCTGACAAGCCTGAGGTTTCCAGCGTCTGGCTTCAAGCGCTTGAGAGCAGGGTGACGGTGTGGCTGCAGTAGATAAGACCTATGCCTTGTGCAAAGTGCTGTTTGTGAGGACAAATGTTGACTGCTCTGGTAGGCTGTTTTCTGAGAAAGAAAAGAAGACAAATACCGACAAGGACTTCTGATTATCACAAGGCGTTGCAGTTTACATGCAACTGAAGAAAATGTGCAGCCTGATGGAGAATCACATGGACAACTGTGCAAATTCTTTGAATAGATCAGGGGTAAATATATGTCCGCAAACATCCCGGTACTGATGCTGATGGGGAAATTTGTTGTCAAGACAAAATGATTTAAAAGCATCTTTAAGCTTATTATTAATGGTTACTAACATTTGCATGGGATGCTGCTTGGCAGAGTTTGGACGCCCTAATAAAGTCCAGCCTTTGCTGAACCGAACAGATGGTTCACACGACTTATTGCTGTTAGTGAATTTATGACTCTGTGACCAGGCAGCAAAAGAGTCGCAGGCTGAGGCTACCAGCTGCTTGTCATGAGACCTGCTTCTGATGGGAAGTAGCCTTGTGAGGACTCTTGTGAGATGTGTGCTGCTGAGAGGGCAGAAACCTGAGAAAAGGGGCAGCATTGTATAGGGAAAGAACTGGCAATAAAACTCCTATGAAGGAACTGAGCAGTCATGAGGCTCGCAGCTTGGATGCCACCGCACCATAATAGTTAGAATATTTCCCTGTATGCTTGCCCTCTAAACGTCTGATCCACACAGGATCAAATAAAGGTTTAAGATTGACCCTGTGGTAATACAGAAAGCATTACTTCCACACATCACAGCAGGGAATAGCCTCCCCACTGTGGCAGCACACAGTAATCTGCCTAGCAGCACTATGAATCCCCTGTTCTCATTGGCTATGCAACCACTCCCTACACATCCACGCAAAGGAACGATAACCACAGAGATCAGCTCGTAGCCTCCTTCTTACGTTATGTTGTTTTAAACAAATACGTAGCACCTACACTAATCAGGAATATGTGGGCTTGCTTTGCAGTGGGAGCCCTGGTTTCACATTTGCCTTTGAAATCTGCTGAGCAAGCCATTGTGTCAGAGTTGTGTGTGTACGTGCAGTATGCATCTGCGCACTCCTTTTTCACCCAAGTCACAATATTTTTGCCTTGGAGGCAGGCCGATAAGCTGCTGATGTAGAGAGCACCATTCAGCCAGATGCTTCTTTAGGCTTAATCACATCTGTGGTTGTGGACACCAAGAAGAAAATGACAATGCTCCGGCCTGCAGCCGCCTGCTCTTCCTTCTCTTACCTGCCTGTCACCATCTTCCATTATCAATCTTGAATTAGCATCTTATTATCTTTCGGTCTGGGCGTGTCTCTGCACACTGCATGTCTGTATTGGCCTGGGTAGTGGCCCAGGATTGACAGATTGATGCCAAAGAGAAAGTTCCCTCAGTTTGTGAGGGATTACTGAAAAAAGGCTGGGATTAAAAACACGTGCATGTGTGTGTGGCAAACTGTGCTGGTTCCAGTGGTGGGGGAGGATGACTGCATGCGTTTTGGGAAGAGAGCACCCGAGGGTGTGGGGAATATTGGGGGCATGGTCACTCAGTGTGCTTCGGCCTTTATCCCTGGTCTCTGCTCTGAGCCTCACTTGAAGTAGTGGCCCTGTCTTGTGAGTGAAGTCATAGATGAAGAGCTTTACATGGAAGCCCTCACGGCCACCCACTATAGTGCTCCTATAATGTACAGTTAATCAAATGTGTCGCACTCCCATTGGTTGTGAAATAATGTTTATTCTTCCTGAAATACAAGCGTCTCCTGTCAGAAAAAGGTGATGAAAGAGTTAAATAAATATTCTGCTTTCTTTAACAATATTGTTTATATTCTTTTCTGGTCTTCTGTTTGCCTCTGCAGGAGTCGGGCAGTGGCGAGGATGACCGTCGCTTCCATCTCAGGAGGTGAGACCACCCCTCTGTCTTATGTTTCTTGTTTCCTTAAACAACCCTTTTCTTTCAAATGCTGCCATTAGCAGGATCCACGCAAACTGCGTCTCAGACCACTAGGGGGAGACTGTACATCAATATTATTCAATTTTACCTCTTAAGTTCTTAAGCACATTTTATGTTGTCAGTTTATAAGACATTAATATAGCTGTCACATTATTATTATTATTATTGTTTTTGTTGTTGTTGTCATTATTTTAAGACAACACTATTCAAAGACCAGAATTCCCATGTGTAAGAGCATTAGAAAAAGTTGCTGTATCTTTCTAGTCACAGCATAATCAAAGGAAATGTATCAATGGGAATCGGATGAAATTGTGTTCCTGTTTATTCCTAAATGTTCCTCGCACACAGTCCCTGCATTGTAGTGCCAGATTTCCTCTACTTTAAACAGCGAACAGTAAGCTGCTAAGACAACAACAATTCGTTCATTCTAAATTTGGAAGTTACTTATATATTTACATTGTGTTACACAGAGCGTTTTGATATGGCAAAAATAGTTCCTTTCTGTTTGGTGTAAACAAATGGCAGCGTTGTGAGAACTTTATGCCAATATTTGGCCGTCCCTGTCATATTGCAGGTTGCGGTTAATTTGAGGCTTTCTGCCCGAGGGTTGTGGTCTAGCTGATTTGCTTTTGACGTGTGCATCTGTGTCTTCATAAAAGACGAGGACGTCACCGCTGTTATTGTTTTTTTTTGTTTCCATGACTCAGGTGGCTCTGTCATTATCTTGCAACCTGGGCCAAGGCCCCGTTCACAATTGAAATGAAATTCTCTTTAGCGAGGAGAGCCTGAAAGCGCGCGCTTTGTTACGTTTGTGTCTGGCTCGCTACTAGCTGCCATTCAACACAGACATTTTCTCTCCATTGTAGGGAAGGCTACGCAAAGATACCGCACTCACTTCAAATGTTCTCCCTGCGTTACATTCTGAGACACTAGTGCACAGTCATTAAAGAGGGAGTGGAACATCAAAGCATGTGCAGCCTTTCCGTCTTTAATGGACTTTGTAAAGGGCTTTTGTAGACTAATCTAAACTTTGAAGTGCAGTCTAAGTAGCATGTCTTTGTCGTTTAACTTTCTGTGTCAAGCTTTTATCAGGTGTAACTCATATTTTTACGTTGCCTCTTGTCACTGCTGTAGTTACTGTCTAATGCAGCAGGTAAAGATGCAGTGCAGCTAAACTCCACATATATAGCCCAGCTGTGTTGAGCTCAGCCTGAGACAGACAGTTCAGTCAGTGCAGATTGAAGGGCTGGTCTGATTGTCCTGTTTGGAGGCATGACAGAAACACCAGATAATGACAGATTTCTGCAGGAGTCGTGTCACAGGAGGAAAAAAAACCCAACAAAACACTGCCTGCCTGCCAGTCTGTATTAGTGTTTCCTCATCTTTGAATAGCAGTGCTAAGAAGCAGTCCAGTGAGCCTGAGCTTCTCCACTTCTCTATTTTCTCTTTCTTTACCTTTGCACTTTGACCGTGGCCCAGAATCACTGTGATTTCATTCAAGTTAATCTAAGGATGCTAAGCACAGTCGGGCCTATTTATTACTAGGACGGGAGACTGAGCTCAGTTGGTAGAGCTCAGGTGGTCTGCCAGTCGGAGCGTTGGTGGAACGATCCCTGGCTCCTACAGTCCATGTGTCCAAGTGTCCTTGGGCATACTGAACCCCAAATTGCCTCCATCATTTACCATTTTGGTTTATTCTAGTGGAGTGACATTTATTCAGATGCTAACTCTGACTAGATGAATGTTTATTTAAGACCCTTTGAACATAGTTGTGTACGTCCTGCACTACATCTGGATTGCACCGCAACTTGCTTATAGACAAACACTTTGTCAGGTCCAAGAAAAATATCTGGCGTTGGGCATGTATAATGCGAACTTGGAACAGAGTGGAATTCATCCCAGTGTGGAACATGCAAAAAAAAGGGAGGTGGGGGGTTGTCAGATATATTTGAAAACTGAAACACGGTGACATCATTCCTACAGTAAACACACCCCGATAGTGACCGCGAGGACATGTGGTCCCGATTATTTGTTAGGTAATACCTCAAAGCAGGGGTGAAGTCATAGGCATTGATGAGCGTGCACACACACATTTATGCAGGGTGCAGCCAAGGACCTTGCTAAGGGACGCCCGATGTGTATTAACCAAGAGCAGAGGTCCAATTAACTGTGCACTCCCCAACCTACGTATGCCTTCACACAGCCGCATGGGCCAGTAACATTGCACTGGAGCCGTTCAAACTGAGGAAGGCTTTGGCCTTTTGCACTGCAGTAATATTTTTCTCTCCGTCATCGTTTTCTTGCGCTTCTCCAGAGTTTTTGTCTTCTCCTTTTCGCTGTATACCGACTCCCACACTGTATCTCTCACTCTCATATTCTCTTTCTCTCTCAGTCAACATCTCTTTCACACAGACACATGCAAACAGCTATCTCTGCCCACTGCACCACACCAATGAAGGATAACTACTGCAGTGCAATAATGAATCTCTGCCACACACTGTTGCCTCAGGACTGACACTGACTGTCAAGGACAGTGTTAGAAAAACTGTCTTTATTTTCCTACCCAAAGCCATCATTTGGCTTTTTTTCTCCTTTTTTTCTTTCCTCTGAGTAAATCTGTTAGTGCTCGAATAAATGTTGGTAAATGTGTTTTACTGTGGCTGCTGCACAAAAGAGATCATTTGCAGGGATATGTGAGTAACTCAGTGTTTGGTCAAATTAGTTTTTAATGATCCCTGCATTTAATGGTTTAATATTTGTTCACTTTAACCCTGTTCTACAACAATATCCATTACAGTGTTGTGTAATGTTCAGCACAGAGATTGATATGGGATAGGGATATTAACTTGGATGTTTCCTGCTTCATTAATCTTGTCTAATCTTGTAGCTGTCACACAAAATGCTAAGGTGCACAAGCTGGATTCATTCCTTTAAACCACAAAGGCATACCCGCAATCACTTCTCCTTCTCCCGCCTATTTGGTTTGCTGTTCACAAAGTGCCACAATGTATCAACAAAAATGCCACCTTAGTTAGCTCCGTGTCAATGTATTGTATCTACTGTAGTGAGAAAGCAGGCCGAGGATGAGAAAAGCTTGTGTGAAGAAAGAGAGCTGTTGTTTAGCAGCCCTCCTCCTGACCTTGTCTGTCTATTGTGTCCATGCTGTACAACATTTCCTTTTTACTGAGTGCAAAACGGGTCATTGTATTGCCGTGTTGGCTGTTTGTTTGCAGTACAGCTCCAAAAAGAAAAAAGGGTAGACTGCTTCATCATATGTAAATAAAAGTACAATAGAGTGATTTGGAAATGATTTACATGTAATTGAAAATATTATCTATTATATTACTGGGCAACAGGCCGGGACCGCAGAAAGGCCAGTTTAGCACACAGGCATAAGTACTACAGAGCCTTGCTGTGGTAATACATGCTAAAATAAGCACGGCCTTTAATGGGGGAGGGGAAAAAACAAACAAAAAACTGAGTGGCACAATAGGTTTCTCCAAAATTGTATTGTTTATAATTAATGCTGCCTTGACCATTGAAATCCCTTGCGTTGCATAACTCTTTTGTTGCCTGTTCATGTTGTAGACTTATAGAGAACTCTGAAACAGGTGCACACAAGCAGAGCAGGTTCATCAGGCCTGCTCTTAGAACGAGAAGGGCGAGGTGCAGTAATCAACACCAAGCCAACGGCATGCTCTTTAAACACCGACTTCTCATGTGGAAACAAGTTTATAAGCTGTTATCTGTCATTTATACCCTGCACCTGCCTTCTGTCTTTCTACAGCACACCTGCTGTTTAAACATGGAGTGCTTGATTAGTGACTACATGGGCGTATATGTTCCCACTGCCACTAAGAAACTGCAGTGCACAGTTTGTACTTCCAGTATTTCGTCCATAGAAGTTCTGCCTTGTGGGACAATAAGCATTGCAAGCACAATATCTGACAATTTTATAATGCAGAAAATGGAAATCATGGTTCATCAATGCAAGTTTTGTAATTTAGTTGAATTATGCAATTGCAAATTGGAAATATTAGAGTCACTGGAATAACAGGAAAACTATTCGGGTCCTGGTAAGTTTTCTTTTTGAAAACTATATTTTGTGACTTATTCATTAAGAGAAACTAATTCTCGGGAAAGAAATTCATACTGGATCAGCCATAACCTCAGTGGAAAGAAATCTATGATGTAACAGTTGGAAACAGTGGAAATCCACAAACAGCATGCAGTTAATTCCACAGAAGAGTCAAGGGTTACAGTCATTGTGTGCAGCATATTTAATTTGATTTTAATTTCAATTCAGTTTTATTTATATAGTGTCAAACCACAACAGTCTTCTCAAGGCAGTCTATATTGTCTGGTAAAGACCAAACAATAATAGAGGGAGAACCCCAACAATCAAACCACCCACTATGAGCAAGCACTAAGCAACAGTGAGAAGGAAAAGCTCCCTTTTAACAAGAAGAAACATCGGGCAAAATCAGGCTCATTTATACTGTTGGAAAGTCTGCTTCTTTTCCCTTAAGTGGTGCCCTATTTGTAAAGAAAATGCATTTGTGGATTGAGCAGCAGAGTTGAGTATGTGAGTTGTGCCCATGAAAAACTTGCCAGATCTGGTCTCGGATTGAACTCTATTATCCAAGATGACAACAATTGCCCCACAGAGCGGGGTTTATCAAAGAATAGCTAGAGAGTTTGGGAGTGGAGAAGATGGAATGGCCTGTCTGCAGCTCTGATCTCAACCCCACTGAACACTTGTGGGATCAGCTTGGGTGTACTGTTCGTGCCAGAGTGACCAACACAACCACACTGTCTGACTTGCGACAAATACTGGTTGACAAATGTTATAACATCCCACAGCAGTGACCCAAGTTGGTAACCAACATGAGATGAGGAACCAGGTTGTTGTGGATCTGTATGGCTCTTCCACATGTTATTGAGCCCCCTGTTTGATAATTGAATAAATTGTTAAATTGGCAATATGTCTTGTTTATTCAGACTTCATCCAATTCAATAAATGACACCAAACAAGAGTCTATGGCAGAGTAAGCTGTTTAGCATTGGCTGAGAAGATTTGGCAAGTTTTTCATCAACTTAACCCACACACTGAACTCTGCTCCTCAACCCACAAATGCATTTTCTTTACAAATGTGGCATTATTTAAAGGAAATAACAAGCTTTCCACTGGTATAAAATTTATTGCCAAGAACCATTGTTACAACTAAGAAATAATCGACCAAACACACATTTCCTTACTTTTTCTGCCAAGTTTAAATATATAACATACATAACATATGTCACTGAGTAATGCAAGATATAACAATACAGATATAACAATTTTGCAGTTATATTTACAGAAATGCATTCTGGGCTAACTTCACTAACACACCTATTTTCAGCTTGTCCTTATCTAAAGTATACTTTTGGTTTACTGTTCAATATCTTTTGCTAATAGAGCCTTATTTGTCTTTCTTATATGACTGTTCAGAGCTTTAGAGCCATTTCTCCAAAGCTAAGCGCTTGTACAGCTGACTGGGCTAAGTCTTCAGCAAACATTTGAACTTTAGGCATTGTAGGTCATGCTGTTCTTCAGTTTGTTTTCAACTTGAAATTCCCTTTTAAGTGATAAAGGAAGACATGTAGCTGGGAAACAGTTGTGCAACTTGTTCACATCTCAACTAAACACCACAGCATGGTCTCAGGTTACCATCCCAGAGACAAATAGGTTTCCACTGGGTGCTGGTAAATTTGATGACACTAAACAGAACCACATGACAAGAGCACTTGAGCACACAACCTGCCCTGTGATGCAAGAGCAGTCAGTGGGACACGTAGGTGAAGCAAAGTATAGTTTGAGGACTGGAGTGCTGGTGTGTTTGTTTCATATGTGATTTAATCAGAGTTATCGGCACATACACACTCTGGCAACTGGTTTGTTGTCTGTGGCCCTGTGTTGTAGCATTGCCGTTGGATCTATGCAAATTAGGGTTGTAGTTTTAGTTATTTTAGCTCACTTGTTATGACATATGTTTACATTCACTGTCATGAGTTCAGCTTTATTAACAGTCATTCGCTACTTGCAAACGTATGATTATACTTTTGTTTTTGGAGATTTTTTATAAGATAAGTAAGAGTACTTCATAAAACAGTGACAATAACATGTCATAATCATTTCAGAGAAGGGGATAATAAAATGGCACACAGTTTAAGGAGAGCAGTTCTAGCTCATTAAATTGTTCGCGGACCTAGAACATACACCAATCAGCCACAACATCCCAGCTCCCGATGCTGTAGTAGTATTCCCAATCTTGCAACTGAAGGTGTCGTTTCATAGCATAGCATCAGAACATTTAAATAAGTTGTGAGGTTGGACATCTGTGGATCAGACCTATTTTTCCAGCCCTTCCTAGAAAAATCTGGGACATTTTGGAAACCAAGTCAACAACTTGGACTGGATTTAAGAAATTACGAGCGCTTCACAAGGAGTGGACTGAGGCTGGTATTAGTATTGCATCAAGAGCTTCTAGGCACAGGCGTAGTCAGGAAACGGGCTACAATTGTCACATTCTTAATATCAAGTTACTCCTAAACTAGAGACAACAGCAGAATCATCTTACTTGGGCTAAGGAGAAAAATAACTGAAGTGTTGGTCCTCTTTGAGATAAATTTTGAATTACATTTGGAAATCAAGGTTTTGCGCTTTGGAAGAAGACTGGAGAGCACACAATTCAAAATGTGTCAAGTCAAATCTGCAGTCTGTGATGATTTGGGGTCATCATAGTTGTTTCATAGCCGATATAGGTGTCTACCAGGGGATTTTAGAGCACTTTGTACTCCCATCTGATAGAGAATTGCCATTTTCCTTTTTGAAGAGGACTTAGCACCTGCCCACAGTGCCAAAAATAGCCATGTTATTACTGTGGTTGATTAACCAGCTAACTCACCTGACCTGAACCCCAAAGAGTATCTATAAGTTAAGATGCCAAAAGGAAGATGACAAATACCTTACCCCAAAATACAGATGATCTGAAGGCTGCTGTCAAGCCAACCTTGGTCTCAGTAATGCCTCAGCAGTGTAACAAGCTTATCACCTCCAATGCCACAGCGCATTGCTGAAGCAATTCTTGGTAAAGGGCACCCAAATAAATACTGAGTATATAAATAAATATATATATATCGAAGTTATAAACACTTTTGAATTGAGCTTTGAAAATATTCTAATAGTTTGTGAACGGATGTGCCAGTCCGATAGCTGGATCAGACATTGGTCTGATAGGCCCAGAAAGTCTTCTCAACTCAGTGATAATGTGCCGCACTATGGTACAATCAATGCAGTTCAGCAGTGCGAATCTAACAACAGTGGGACAACAGTTTTGTACCTGACACTGGTACACCAACAGCTTCTATTTTTATGTTTACACAAGTTTTGTACTTAACTGCAAAATCTGAAATGAACTGGATTAGGCTAATTTCAGATACTGGATTTCAGATTTTCATGATCTATAAGCCATAATCATAAAATTTAAAACAAACAAGGACTGAATTAAGATTTCACTTAATGTTCAGTGAATATAGAATATATGAATTTTTACCTTTTTGAATTAAATCCCCCCCTTTTTCCCCAATATTCTCATTTTTTAAAGATTCACTAGTACATCCAACAAAGTTTCCAGGTGCTAGTGTTACAGGTTAGTCAGTGTTTTCTGTTTTAACAGGATGTAAGAACTACAGGCTGGAAAGTTTGTGATTGCTTAGCCAAAGGTGTATTGTGTAACAGTATTCTTAATAGTGGCCTATTCTCAGACTTCCTACCGATAACTGCACTACTTTGGAAACACTCAAAACAAAAATCCAGCCCTCTGTAAACACAGTATGACTCTTCTCCATTGTGTAGAGGTAGAGGTCATTTACTACAGATGTTTTAGTTTAGAATTTAAGGCACTTGGCACACGTTGGTGTGACTGCAGCAGCAGGGGGGTGCGCTGTGGTTTTACCTTGTTTTTCAGATTGTTTGCAGCTTACATAGGACCCAGCATGCTGGCGCGTCAACTGAACATAAAACTTTAAAAGGCTATAAAATAAACCTGAAGTCTGTGCCCACCTCACAGCATGGAGTACCTCAGCTGATACTTGATACCCTCAGACCAGCTTCATGGGAACAGTCACTGCTCACCCAGACTTTTTTGACAAGGCAGGCTCCACTTTACCTAGATACTACAGGCTCACTGCTACAGCAGCTCAGCCCAGATAACTTCAGCCTGTTTCTCATTTATCTGCTCCTTATGTAACCCAGCCACATGGTTTGTGTGTTGGGAGGGAAGTTTGGAGAGGAGACAAGTCTTCACAGTGAGCTGACTGCAGAACCAAAAGCCCATGCCAGTTTTATTCCCTCTATTACATTAGCTTATTAATGAACAGATCCTCTATTGACCCTGTTGTGCCGGGACAACTAATCAGCTGCTGGGCCTCACTTGACTCTGGCAACTTTAACATACTAGGCTTATTAAATGCACCACTCCGTGTTTAATCTATTATGGATGCGGCATTAAGTAATTCCCAACTTCTAACCAAACACTGAAGTAGTATCTTCAGCCAGTCAAAGCAGCCAAAAACCTGCGGGGTAGAGAACTGGTTTACTTTCAAAAGCGTCGATGCAGAGGTGCTGCTAGTGCCGTCAGTCCCACTTCCCTCTTGCCCTCATTGGCTTCCCCATATTTCCCAAAAACACGTGGCTCCAGCTCCTCCCTGCTATGACTTCTCCAGCGAGAGTTTGACCCAAGTCATACGCTTCAGTACTGTACATGGTAAAGGATATTACCTCTTGTGGCAGGGATGAATATTTTTTTAGAAAACGCTGCTTTGATCCTCTTTTAAAATGGCTTTTGCTTTCTTGGGGAATACTGGACAGTGACACGCTGCTGACGGGGGGCAGGAACACGGCGTGCTAGCTTCAATCTTCCTGCCTTATTTATTGTAACAGAACTACGATTTGGAAACGTCTTATTTTTTTGTGAAATATTTAGAGGAATATTTCCTCACTTTTTGTCGAATCGCGACCGTAAAATCCTCCCACGGAAGACTGTTTGCGATGACTGTGGCAGAGGAGTAAAAGTTCTCCGTCGGACTTTAATAACACCTGCCGCTCTCTGCTCCCTCCGCGCTGCCCTCGACGGCATGACCCTCGGCACGGTGGCCGGTTCCGACTGCTCGTCGCCGGTCAGCTTCTGCTCCTGCTGCGGGGCAAAGATGGTACCCTACTTCAGCGACGACGCGGTGGTGTCAAAAAATGAGATCAACCAGCTGTAAGTTGCACAAGAGTGGCATGCTGTGAACAGTAGTGACAGTGGGCAGTTTGATATTGAATAAACAATTAGACGGCATAGTGTGTGTGTGTGTGTGTGTGTGTGTGTGTGTGTGTGTGTGTGTGTGTGTGTGTGTGTGTGTGAGACTAAAAACAATAAGTAGGTGGGACTGGGACACAGAGTAAAGCTGCCGTTAAGTAACAGGGTCTCCATTCAAATTTCTCCAGCACAACTTCAACTCCAACGTGGAAGTAGACTGTGGGAGTACTGTCTGAAACTCGAGTGTGCTAATAAAGATTTAAAATACACACTAGATTGTCACCATTATTTCATCTTATGGCAATTTTGTCATTTACCGCAATACTCAGTGTTCTAGTGAATTGATGCAATATGTGGGTTTTGTAATATCAGGGTTGATGAATGTATTTCCTGGTGACGTAGCAGGGTCTTACTCATCACAGTACTCCCTTTTTGACCTTACTAAGACATAAGTGCGCTTCAGCCTGTGTGAATCATCCAACCTGTTTCGCAGGTGTGGACATGGAATTAAGCAAGGGATTCCTCTTTAGGTATATTTAGTGGAGAGAAATGGGGGGGAGGGAAGGGGTCACCCGATTGCCATAATAAGAGATTTATTTGGCAGGGAGCATGTTGGTGTTTAGTATCATGACTGAAATAGAAATAAGAGCTTTTGAGGAAGATGAGGTAAATAAAGCGGAGAAAGAAGAAATTGTAAATACATTTTGTTTTCTTTGCTTTTGGCTATAATATGTGACAAGTTAAACTTATGTTTGAGGTCAGTGGCTTAATGTGTCTTAATATTTTATAGGAAAAGACTCAAACTGACCCGTATCCACCTGGATTCTGACAGTTAATTTAAGCAATAAGCATCTGAATGTGACTTTTAAAATAATCCCAAACAGTTAGGACTGTTGCGTGTCTGGTAACCCAATAATAGTACTGCACAACTGGCTGCTCATCAGAATTTTTTATAAGCTGTCCATATATCCTGTTCTGTATTAGAACTAATGCCCTTTGTTGAGATGTCAGTGATGGATGATTACTTTATCATCCAGTGGTCTTATCTGTTATCTCTCTGTGCCTGCAGACATCAAGGCAAAGTTGGGTGAAGTCTTGATTTTGCCTGAGAGATGTAAAAGGATTTAGCTGACTTGTGCATGTGGTGAAGACGAGTCTGCTCTTCAGGACAGATCAAAGGCCTACTGTGTTCCAGTATTTCTAAACTCATCTGGTGCTGGCTCAGATAAGCTCAACAAATTTGGGGAAGAGGGGGAAAAAGAAAATCAATGCAAAACTTCTTCAAAACTACTTAAACTAGATTAAAAGCTGATGTAATCAGCATTAACCAATTTGTATTTAGTAAAATTACCATATTTAGTTCCAGTGTCGGGCTGTTTTCATGGTCAGCGAGTGCATGAGAACGGGCCCTCTGTTATGGTTTCAGGAAAGTCAAGGGCAAAGTGTGTGTCTTGATTGCATTGTTTTTTAGTTGGTTTACACGTGACGGTGTAGCAAAGTTATTGAGTAAACTGAACGTTTAGCTTTTATTAGAGCTGCACCCACTCGTTAAGGAAATAGTTTTTCTTTCTTTCTTTTTTTTTCTGTGAGTTTGCACAAGGTTGGTTTATGGGAAGAAGTTACTCTGAGACAGGCACACAGTGCTTACTGGCAGTCGCGTGTCTGGTAAACAGCAGCAGATGTGGGAATCTTTCTGACTTCCTGGCTTTGTTTGAAATACAGCATGATGCTAGTGGCTTGTTGTGATCAGCAGTTCTTTGTAGTGCCCAAAGATGGTTTCGAGCCCTTATCACGACACAGGGGACGTGCTTTCATTTTTTTCTGTTTGTGTGCACACATACATGTCTGTTTATGTCAGACGAATGCTGATTTTTAACCAGGTTTCTGCACGTAATTACAGGCCTTGAGGCTGTCACTGGACTTTAAGTGTTGCCTGAGGATAAACGACACCTGGAACACTGTTGTTGTGCCATCAGTTTTTAAAAGATACTGGTAAACCCTCTCCTCCTCTTTTATCCGTGTTTGTGTTTCGTACACGTTGTCCAAAGCAAACGGATGGGACTGAAACGTGACAAAGAGATGTTTTGTTTGAGCGTTTGCGGAAGAGACTATCAGCTGAACAGTGATACAGGCACCTGGTTATAGGTCCTTACCTGGGCTGTGTGTGGGCGATTTGTCTTTAACGTTAAGTAGGTTTCTTGAAGTTTGTATAATTAGCTTCAGTAAATCGCCTGATATCAGACAAAACAGATGATCCTGTTTGTTGCCAAGTTTCTATTAGTGCTTAATTGTGTCCAGGTACAACCACTGCTCATCTATATTTTGCCTCGGCCACATTAAAAAAAGATTTCTTTCTGTAACTGTAAGTGTAAAATGTAGTCTGGATCCTTCTGAGAATAGCCTCGAGTGCCTGACTCAGGTATGTTCATTTCCAGCGCTCATACCTTTGTCTGTCTATCAGATTACCAAAGAAACAGTAGTGAAACTTGTGGTACTTAATTGCACACTTGCAGAAGCCAGGGGACAAGGGCAGCAAGCCGACTGTACTAGCAAAACAAAAGTCTATGTTTAGTTTGACACGAATTTTGTCTCTTCATCGGTCCTGACCTCTTCTGCTCCAGAGGCCCTCATCTCCTATTTGAGTTTCCATGTTTGGCCAACAGTCTGTTTAGCATCGGGCAGACTTTGTGGAAATGTGCTTTGATTAAAATTACAATCAAAAACATGTAACCTCTTGAGATTTCGTGTGACACAGGCCTTCAGCCAGACTTGAATGAGGACGTTGAGGTTTGTGGGTCTGCTAGCTCACCGTGACACTACACGAACATAACTTCTCCCTTTGGTCTTCTGTCTGTCATTTTTTTTCTGCATGTTCATGGCTTATGCTTCCAGGCATCAGAGCCCACGTGCACCTGCAGACATGTGGACACACATAAACACACACAGCAGCTAATTCCCTGCCTTTCTCATGGGCTGTATCCGTCTCTGTTGTAAACTCCTAAAGCCTTAGGAGGACCTGCCCTCCACAGAGCAGACCCTATATTTATCCCACTCTCCTCCTGAGAGTGACTAATATGGGCACAGGCTGGAGGAGGGGGTCACTCAGCTATCTGCCCACTATGTGGAGTGGTCCTTACATAGTGATGATTGTGTCTGTGACTGTTGCCCTAACAAGTACCTACAGCTTCGCTTTAGCCCAAAAGCCTGGGATGGCTTAATGCCAAAAGATGACCCGCCCTGCTCTCAGCTACACGCTCTGACCGGGTCTTCTTTCTTTACCTCCCATCTTTCACAGTCCACTTGGCTCTGTGGAGCCCAATTTAACTGAACTCGTTGCCCTCTTTCCATTTCCCCCTTTGCTGTGTCCTCCTGTTTGTAGAGCGCTGGCCTTTAAATCAGCCTGAAAGTGCATATTTTCAGCTGTCTTGGCAATTTCTTATCTTTCTCTCATACACTCCTACAGACTGCTAGTGTTATCGGTCTGACGGTGCCATATCACATTACAAATTTATCATTTAAAATGAGTTCGGCTTAAAGGCAGCTGCGTAACATGAGTTGACCATTCTAATTTAATGAGAGGCTTGAAGTGATTCAAATATTTACCCATTAGATTCAAAGCAGATGTGTGTGATGGTGCAGAAATGAAGAATTATGTCCCTAATGACTCTATAGTGTGCCCTATTAATTAATGAATTGAAAATTTTGTCTATAAAATATCAGAAATCAAGAAAAATGTCCAGATAAAACTGTTCACAGCTCAAGGACATTAATCTTTTTTAGTAAAATGTCAAATTAGAGAAGCTTGAACTGGTGAATGTTCATTATTTATTTATTTATTTCCAAAAACTCTTCTTTTTAAACAAAATAATCAATCTCTTGATCATTCAATGCAACCCTGGTGTGATTCCTCTGGGTGATGATATTCTGTGCTTCTAACTGGCTTTACTCGTTTGTATTCATCCAGCACTAGCCTGAGTACAGTATCACAGCAGCACACGCAGGCTTCAGTGTAAACCCTCTGCAGCGTCAAAGAGAAGCTTCTATGTACAGTTCATCGACTGCTGAGACTTTTAAAGGACTACTGTATTTTTAGAAGCTGTATATGAGAGTCATTCACAGCCCCCCACCTCTCAAAGCATGGGGCTTACATTACTCTCTGTGTGTCTGTGCGCAGGAATACAAGTGCGCGTTTGCTCGCACGCGCGTGACCCTCCACACCAGATTCTCAGGAAGAGTAGCAGTGTTGCATTACATGACATTGTACAGTAGCGCTGCTGTACACGGTCATTTCCAAGTACAGCACATAGGAAACTCATGAGTGTAAGTGGGGCATGATGCAGCAGGAACTGAGGAGAATGACAGAAACTTAAAAGTAGGACAAAGTTGTGTGAAATGCAGAAAACAGAAAAGGGGGGGGAGTAAGAGGAAACAGCTGGTTCAAGGGTGGGTGGGTTATGGGAAATGAGCCCAGCACAAGTCAGTCTTTTTTTGTTTTTTTCCTCCTGCGTTGTCTCCTGATTCTCCATATCTATGGTCTCAGCAAAACTCAGGAAGGGCAGTTGGATGGTGGGGAGGATAGAGAGATGAAGTTACAGACAAGAGGGGGGATGACAGGAAGACTAAATGACAGACAACACCGGACTTTATTTGCTGTTTTGAGTGTGAAACTGTAGAACTTGATGAACTCCAAGTTGGGTTCATTGAGTGTAAGCCTGCTGCTAAAGCTAAAATGTTGCTCGCAGCACACTAGGTGACCATCAAAATAAACATATCAGTCAAATACCTGATTGTTTGACCTCAGAGATTTGATGTCATCACCTCGCATTCATTAATCCCAGTGATCTTTATCACGTCAGTTCCTTGTTTTAGCTGCCAGCTAAAAGCCGCCCTTGTTTTGAGCAGAACAGGTTGGACGACTGCTAGGAAGAGTGTTTCCTCTACTAACTATTTGTATCTGCAGTGTTTTTGTTTTTTTTGTTTTTTTTCTATTTCTTTTTTTAACTGATGTTTATTTACTGCATCTATTAAAAAAAAGTCACAAAAGGATCTTCCTTAAGAATGTGTTTAACTTTTAAGACTCACGTTTTGCTGATTAGGATCATTGTGGCTGCACGCACATCTGTTTCTACATCGGCTGCATTCTTGCCAGCTTGACTTGTGGTGTCATTTTTGGCAAAACCTGCAAAGTGAATACAGCCGATGTGTTTTTGTTATAATGATGCATTTCTCCTCGGTCTGGAAGAGCTACTTCAGACTTAATTATATTTGTTAAAAGCATAATTTTCATAGCAGCAGTACTTTTCTTTTTTTCTTTTATTTCTCTGTGTATCCACTCATGAAACACTAGCAGCCAAGCGTCTCGCTGGCCAAGTGGTAGACTTCTCGCTCAGCATCATTAAAGTTATGCTTTAATGATCGCATGGTTATCATTAGCTGCTGCAGGAGTAGATGTTTTAACTTGTTTTATAGCTATCTTGTGAGGTTAGTGTACCTCCGTACACTAAACATACACCTGGTCAATTACACATGCAAGCACGACACTTTTATTTTTTATGATTTTGGTATCCAGTTAAAACACTGGCCTCAGTTTATAATGCATCTTCCTCCTCAATGCAGTGACCTCAGTCACAGTTACTAAGATTAAGTGTCTCAAAGGGAGCAAAAAGCCCGTTTAACTCGGCCTGCTTTGGAGTGAAGTATTGTGCGCTGGCCAGCTCTTATCGCAGCTTAAACATTGTGTAGGAGGGGGACTCGTTCCGTCTTCCCTCTCGGACCCCCGGTCCCCCTCAGTTCCCCCTATCCCTCCCTCCTGGCAGCTGTTAGTGTGAGTAAGTCTTGTGTGTGTAATCCAGCTGTGTGGAGGACCAGAGAACATTGTGTTCTGAGTTCACATCGGGGCTTGGATGTTGTTTTGCTCGCATCGGTCTGTGAGCTCTGATCTGGGGAGCCTGCAGACCAGAGGCGAGCTGAATGGGGCATTGTGACGGCGACACAAGGGCACGACAACACTCTACTAGTCCGTGTCCCCGTCTTGTGCCTGTTATGGCCATCCGGGGTCGGCATGTGGAAGGAAGCGATTTCAAATTAAGTTACGCAAAAAAATACCAGTTATGATTAGATAACTTTGCTTTTTAGGCTTCTATTCATGCTTCATTTTCTCTTCTCTTCCAGTATCAGTGAGAGCTTCCTCACAGTTAAAGGTGCAGCCCTCTTCCTTCCCAGGGGTAACAGTCCCACGCAGAACTCTGCACCTCGAATCAGCCAGCGCAGGAACAAACACACAGGTAAACCCTCATACTTACAGCGCCCACACAAACAGCAGCTGCACCATCTCCCAAAACTTCCTCTTACTCCCTTTTTCACCCCAAACCTCACAAATGAACTCTGTGGAGAAACTTGAGATTAAAGAGCACAGTATGTCTTCAAATGGACATTCCTCTACAGCATCATGGGTCACGGCTGGCGTTAATTTCTGTCAAGCTGTTTCACAACAGAGCAGATAAGCTCAGCAGTGGTGAGCTTGTTTGCTGGATAGAAAAAATAAAACAAAAACATCTTAATAAGTCACAGACAAAACGGATCCACACGGGAAATAACACATTCTATCTGATGTCGTATCATACTTTGAAAATGTTTTTGTTCAGGTGACCTCCAGAAGCATCTTCAGACCATGTTCACTGTGCTGCGCCCAGAAGACACAATCAGACTGGTTAGTAACAAGCACACATAAATAAATATAATAACAAAGGTCAGTTGTGTGTGGTCCTGTGATCAGAGAGCATATTCCAGAGCATCTGATTAAGGTCTTAAGAACTGAAACATGGATTGACTTTTGAAAACATAAACAGTTATGAGGCAAAGGAAGTCTCAGCTCTTCCAGCTGTCCCAACAACACCACCCTCACATGAAACTTGCAGAACTCTAAGTGTACTATAAGTGTGCTCGCCTTTCCCCTGATGTCCCTGCTGCATGTTTAATAAAAAGGGCTTATGAGAGAGGGATTTTTAAAAAAGGACTGGTTAAAATTTCATTAGGTTGTCCCTGCATATCTCATATTCACGATCCAGAGTTTTAAATGCCAGTCTTGTGGTATAAAGTATCTATAGGCCCTTGAATGATAAACGGTTGATTTCCAGGGCTGTAAAGAGTCAAAGACATTACACAGCTGATTTTACAGTTTGCCCCTGTCCTTCTTTTCTTGCAGGCTGTGCGTCTGGAGAGCGCCTACCCTCAGGTAACCCGCTACATGGTGGTGGTTTCCACCAACGGTAGACAGGACACAGAGGAGAGCATCGTGCTCGGCATGGACTTTGTCTCCTCTGATAGGTATACCTTCTCTGTCTTATTGTAGTTTTATAATAACTCAAGAATTTATGTTTTTCCTATGCAGATTTCTTTTTTCTTCTTGAATTGAACTGTGGTGTAGTTGACACAGTCAGAGAAATTCAATAAATCAGTGAAAGTTTTTTCAGCTAAAGGATAAAGTAAGCAAACCAGTGCATCTTGTTTCACTGTCTTTACCTTGTCGATCTTCTCTGGCAGCTGCTGCACGGTGGGTCTGGTTCTACCTCTCTGGAGCGACACTATGATCCACTTGGATGGAGACGGGTAAGATGCCACACCTACTCCCTGCTTCCTCTTACTGCTCCCTGGGGCAGCTGCCCGACTGCTCTGATGACTTTGTTTACTTGTTTGTGAGCTTTGTGTTTTCTAACCTGTCTCTTTGCATCTCCACAGTGGCTTTAGTGTGTCGACAGTCAACAGGGTTCACGTCTTCAAACCAGTGTCTGTCCAGGCCATGTGGTGAGCAACCTTTATTTTTTCCACCAGAATGACAGCAGTGTGAAGATGTTGGCCTGCAAACAATGTGTCCATTGTGCTCCACCCTTAACTTTGACCTCCAGACTGTTTTTTTTCCCCACTTTTTCTTATCTTTTCATTTGTTGTCTTATCATGTTTTTGCTTTCAATCCCTCTCACGTGTCAGAACCGCCTCTTCATATCTTTGTTTTGTTGTCCCCGACTGACTTCCTCCTTCGAGTATGATCGTGTTATGCCTCTTTATAGCTTCAACCTATGCCCTGTTGTTAAGTTCTCACATGTTTTTATTCATTCTTCACACATCCATCCTTTTTATTTTCCCTCTCACGTAATTTTTACCCTTGCATAAGTCCAAATTCCTTTCTGCACTTTTCATTCCTCCCAGTGACATTTGCTCATGTGAAAAATCTCCTTGCTTTCAACTGTCTGCCCTCAGGTCAGCCCTCCAGTCGCTCCACAAAGCTTGCGAGGTGGCTCGCTGCCACAACTACTACCCAGGCAGCCTGTTCCTGACCTGGGTCAGCTACTACCAGAGCAGAGTCTCATCCAGCCAGTTGTGTATCAACGAATGGAACGCCATGCAGGATGTCGAATCGCACCGTGCCAATTCACCCGTCCTCTTCACAGACCTGTGAGTAGAGTAGGATGGCCACATTAAGGGAAGGGCTTTCCATAGAGAGGTACTGCAAAATTTGAGAATTAGTAGAGTTTGACAGAGTTGGAGTGGTGTAAACCCTGTGCCTGATGTGCACACATGACATAGACTAGAGGGTAAACACACGGTTCCCCAGAAAATCACAGCAGTAACTGTTCACACAGTCGTGCACAGTTTTATCATAAATTCACCTTCACTGTGGCTGTTTCTGTGAAAAGTTAAAAATAAGTTGCAGTCGCATCTTCCTAACAGCATTGCCTAACAAACATAACAAGTGTTGCTACATCCCCAAACTAAAATATTGCAGTCTGCAGAACCATGGACTCTGGAATGAGGCCACGTGCCCTCTCTAACCTTCCAAGAGAGGCAAAAACAACAGACCAAAACAAAAGCCTGAAGGGCTGATGTTTACAAAGGTGCCTAATCATTAACGTGTTCACAACATGATGAATAATGCTGCCTTATCAACATATTTACATGGAAACATAAAAAAATACAAGCAGTGACTTCAATAGATTTGTCTTCACTGATACCAGGGAAATTCCCCTCCCTGCTGCTTCGTCACATGCTCTGCTACCTATTTAGACTGTCTGCCTCTCTCCCCTCGCGCGCGCGCGCACACACTCTCTCTCTTTGGAGGTCTTCAGGAGTCTAAAATAGCCAAGGCTTTAGCTGTCTTGATTTACTTATGGAAAACTGGAGTCCAGATAAACTTATAGGTAAGTAGAGTCGCAGAGAAACGGACAGGAGCAGGTGGTGAGCAAAAAGACGAGGGCTACTTGAGGAAATAACGAGGAACAGTTCGGGCAGAAAAAAAGCCACTTCAAAACATACATTTAAACACTTCGCACACGCGCGCACACACACACACACACACACGGTCTCTCTCGGAATGATCTGGCTCTGCCCCTTACAGCCAAACACAGAAAGTTCCTGTTGGTTTTCCCGGACAGGGAGGCTGCTAAAGCCTCATGACGTGTCAGTGTTTGTTGACATGGCTTTCCCCCGCCCCAAAACTAAAAATAATCTTATCTACCTGCAAGCAATTCAGGGAAGCTGCGTAAAATTTCCATTATTCATTTACTCATTAGCTCTGGTCCTTATGTCGTCATTTGCCCTCGTGTAGTCTGTGTTTTTGCCTGACTAGGCTTCCCTCCCTCAGGCCGTCTGCAGGCAAGTGGAGGCTTGTTGTGAGGTAAAAGTGTTACTGCATGTCAGTAAATAACCCGTGTCAGTTTTTTTTTGTTGTTGTTGTTTTCTCACTCAACCCTCGTTCCACTCAACTTGTTCTCATGAGGTCAGGGAAATGTTCAGGGTTGAGCTAAACAAGCCCCCCTCCTACCTCATTTCCAACACAGATGATGCTTTCAATATGTGCAGTGTCACACACCTGTGGTCACTGTACTTCCCCTTTTTGTAGCTGCTGACCCACACTGCTGTGTGCTGATGCCCTGAATCAGTTAAAAGCAAAAAACAAAAGAAAAAATGTTAGAAGAAGGAGTTCACAGACAAACTAAGCTCTTCTCTCCAGAGGGGCAATTAGGCCACTTGTTGGTATCATCAGTGTGACGTCGGAAAGGCCCCCAGCCAGAACGCTTAGGAACACAGCGCGGCACAACAAGAAGCAGATCCTACAAGGGGACTTTGTCTAAATCTGAGAAACTGGAGAGGGGAACAGAAAATCTGAGAGCACAAACTCAAACGGGAGCACAAAACAAAGCCGTAGTTCTCTGGTAGAAGTAATGTCATTGAGACTTACGTAAAGTGAACATAAATGAATGTAATGCAGCTGTGAAGGTGGCTCTGTCTTCAAAGTGAGTTTTTTTTTTTTACTTTGGCCATGAGAAAATGTGTTAAAGTTGTTTTTAAATGGAGGTCTTTGTGTGTTTTATGTGCAGGCCCACAGAAAGGGAGCGCACAGAACGGCTGATCAAGACGCGCCTCAGAGAGATAATGATGCAGAAGGACCTGGAGAACGTCACCTCAAAGGAGGTGAGGGGACAGTGAAATTTACATTTAGTGCTTAAATGTAGGTGTTAACTATAGACTGCACATTAAAGGTGGATATAGTCACCATGACATCTCTCATGGCTTGTGAAGTGAACACTGCACTTGTAGATGGCCTCCTTCTCTCCTCTTTCAAACCAGCTGTCTACACAACGTGAACATTGGCGTCCTCAGTCATGTGTCATTTGTCCTTTTTCAATTTAATTAAGTTTTATTTATATAGCAACAAATCACAACAACAGTCGCCTCAAGGCTCTTTACATTGTAAGGCAGACCCTACAATAATACATACAGAGAAAAACCCAACAATCATATGACCCCCTGTGAGCAAGCACTTTGGTGACAGTGGGACGGAAAAACTCCCAGGAACAGGAAGCAACCTCTGGCAGAACCAGGCTCGGGGAGGGGCGGGGCCATCTGCCGCGACCGGATGGCAAGTGAGGGGAGAAAGACAGGATAAAAGGACATACTGTAGAAGAGAGAGGATTCAGGGTCACCTGATCCAGCCCTAACTATGCTTTAGCAAAAAGGAAAGTTTTAAGCCTAATCTTAAAAGTAGAGATGGTGTCTGTCTCCCAAATCCAAACTGGAAACTGGTTCCAGAAGAGGGCCCTTTCTGTGCAAAGTAACTTAAATTAAATTAGAATTGAAACTAGACACTGGGACTATACACTCATCACTAAAGTGTTTACAGAGGTCACAAATCAAGAGCAACAGGGTCATTTTCTGAAAAGCTTGAGTGCAGACTTCCTTTTGCAGCCCAGATGTCTCTTCATGATGGTCATGAGAAAGAATGCATGTTTACACTACTGGCTTCACTCTTCAGACGCAGAGGCTGCATTCATCTTTTATGTACAGTCTGTGGTTTTATTACTTGTTCAGATGTACTTATACCCTGATTTTCTGCGTTTCCCTGCTGCTGTTATCAGCTGTCATCAGACCATTTATTGTTTGCCTGAACTTTCACAGATCCGAACAGAGCTGGAGATCCAGATGGTGTGCAACCTGAGGGAGTTTAAAGAGTTCATAGACAATGAGATGATTGTGATCCTGGGACAGATGGACAGCCCCACGGAAATATTTGATCACGTCTTCCTGGTGAGACAATTGGGCTTTGATTCCATTAGCCTGTGAAGGTTTGTCATGTCAGACTTGAGGTTCAGTAAAAAGCTGCATCTAACTTTGTTTTGTCTTTCTAATTGTAAATAAAAAAATTAGCGCATGCTGTTAATAATTACTGGACCTGTGTTGTCTCCAGGGTTCAGAGTGGAACGCTTCTAACCTGGAGGAGCTGCAGAACAGTGGGTAAGAGATCAGTCCCTTAAGCTAAGATTAAAATTGATGTATTAAATTAATTTTCTCGTTAAAGTCGATTGAAACGAGTAGCTCGTTTATCATCGTCACATCCATGAGATCATACTGACACGCCTCCTCCCGTCTCTCCTCCAGAGTGCGCTACATCCTGAATGTGACCCGGGAAATCGACAACTTTTTTCCAGGGATGTTTGAATACCACAACATCAGAGTGTACGACGAGGAGGCCACCAACCTGTTGGAGTACTGGAACGACACGTACAAGTTCATCACCAAAGCCAAGTAGGCTTCTGCCCACACACACACACACACACACACACACACACACACACACACACACACACACAGTTTAAGCTCTCTTTCTCACTAGTTCGTGTGTTTCAAACCTGCCTCTTTCTCTTCCCACTTTAGGAAAGCCGGTGCCAAGTGTCTGGTTCACTGTAAGATGGGCGTGAGCCGCTCTGCTTCCACAGTGATAGCCTACGCTATGAAGGAGTATGGCTGGAACCTGGACACCGCCTTTGACTATGTGAAGGAAAGACGGGCCGTCACCAAGCCGAACCCTTCCTTCATGAAGCAGCTGGAGGAGTATCAGGGAATTCTGCTGGCAAGGTGTGCTCTCATGCAGAAACATGTACAGTTCCTTAGAAGGAATTTGGAGCTAACGAACTCTTCTCTCCCTCTTGTTCTTCTACTTCAGCAAACAGAGGCATAATAAGCTATGGCGTTCCCACAGTGACAGCGACCTATCAGATCACCCAGACTCGAAGCCTTCATCTCCCTCCTTGAACCGCGCTGACTCTCACAACAACAACACCTCCTCCCCGTCTGTGCATCACTTCCTGGGTGTGGCCGTGCTGCAGGCGCTCTGCCCCGAGCCCGAAGACTCGCACGCGCTCTCCAACGGAGTGTGTGACTCGCTGGTTCAGGAGGTCAGATCAGATTGTGCAGACCCCCGCCTGCTTCCCCTCCCCAGACCCCGAGCAGCCACCGTGGTCCCAGAGGAAAAGCAGGGCAGCTCGGCGAGCGTGGCCATCACTGTGCCCGTCGCTCTTCCACTTCCACCACCATCGCTCCACATCCTACCTCCCACCCCTGAACTGCAGCGCGCTCACAGGGACACTCCCACACATCTGTCCTGCTCAGTGGGCAAACCAGAGGAGCTGTTCCTCATTTTACCCGACAGAAGCAGTTCAGAGGAAGTCTCTCCTCTCACTCTGGGATCCACTGACTCGGATATGATCAACCAGTCATTGTCTGATTTAACGAACGACAGACACACTCCGCTCAGCCCTGCGACTCCCACTTCCTTGCCTCTGGTCTCGGCTTTTGCTCCCAGCGACGACAACAACAACAACCCGAGCGAGTTGGACACCCGCGGTGAGGCAGACGGGTCATCGACCCACAGCACGGACAGCATTGACTTCTTCAGCGCCCGGGAGAAGTTTCTGGGGCTGGCCAAAGATGGCCGACATCGGACGCTTTCAGAGCAGGCACAGCAAAGGACGCCTCTGTCAACTGACAGAGAAACAGAGGTCAGCGAAGACGAAGAGGAGCAGAGGAATGAGATGAGTCAGGTAAGGCTTCATTCAGCTGTTTCTTTCTGTTTCTGTTTTTTTTTTTTTTGTTGTTGTTTTTTTTGTTTTTTTTTAAATAGCATCTCAGATGTACGACCACTTTTCAGAGTGACCTTTATCATCATCATCAGCTGTAAAGAGAGATGATTTTTATTTTACTTTTAAATTTCTATCAAATCCTTTGATTTAGGAGATTTAAATGAATTTTGAATAGTATCCACACTTTTATTTTAAAGTTTTAATCAGAGGGGAAGTAAACTGGAATCTGAGTGAATGTGAGGACTGTGTGGTAGCAGATAGATTGAGCTGATCACAGTGACACCTGCTGGACAATGAGAGAATAATCAAGACCAAACCTCCTCCTATAACGAGTTGTCAGTAGTATTATGGGGATTATAAAAGATTGTAAACTGGTGTAAACAGGACTGAGCTAATAAGTCATTGCTTGCAATAAAAGCCTCACAATGGCTGTGCTAATAAAGTCTGTATCCTCTCTTTGTCTCTCAGGAGTCTGATGACAGCTCTGATAAAACCAGTCCTGACCAGATTCATCACACTCACCACGACAACGGAATATCAGTCCGCCATATTGTCACTGAGATCGAAGCCATATCACACCCCGCCGCATCTCTTCAGACTCCTTCCTCCTCATCATCTTCTCCACTCCCTCCATCCTCTCACAGTCCTCAGGTCATCCGACCGGAACATCAGGAAGAGGGGGAGTCTTCTGAAGTCACGCACGCCTCTTCGACTCCACCTTCACACCCCCAGCCTCCCTCCACGCTGTCATGCGACTGGCCGGCAGGCTCCGTGCGGCGGGCCACCAAGCAGCTGGAGCAGAAGCTGAAGCAGGAACTGGAGATGGTGGCATGTCAGCGGTCTCCGCTGCATTCGCCCAGCAGCGAACAACCTCCTGTCAGACTGTCCGTATCCTCGGAACACGCGCTGCTCCACTCCCCCATGCACGCTGCAGAACAAAGGATCACTCAGGGAGAGAACACGGCTGTTTCTGCTAATGCTACATCCAAAGATGAAGAGAAGCACACGGGGTCACACAAAAGACCCGATTTCTCAGGCACAAGCGACCTCCAAGACCTTTCATGTCCCCCAAAGTCAGATATCAGCCAAGTCTCTGGTGCTATACCTGTCAGTGTGCACACATCCACAGATAGCCACACAGTGACATCATCACTGGCCTCTGCTGAGCAGTTATCAGCATCATCTCAAGATACCTCAGCCCAGTCTCTCAGACGGGGCCAGCTCCATAGCCAAAACCTGCAGGACTGTTCGAACCAAATGACTCTGGATGGCGTGACGCTGCGGGAGTCGGACACGGATGAAAGCTCTCGGGTCAGGCAAGAGGGCTGCGGCCCCGTCTGCGCCGCCCAGAGGAGGCTGGCCCGAGGCAGCCAGGAGCTGGAGAGGATTCAGCAGACGCTGAGAGAGCTGCAGGCTTTTCTTCACGAGGGCATCGCCCTCGAGACGGCAGACAGTCAAGCACAAGAACTGGGGCAGCCTCAGGGGCCGAGAGACGCCATGGACACAGAGCCAGAAAGTTATAAAGGGGTGAGTTTTGAAGAGAGCCCTCCGGCTCTGAAAGTGGGGCAGCAGCTCCCAGAGAGGCAGGAGCAGAGGAGTTTGTTGGAGCCAACAGAGTGGCACAGAGCCACAGAGCTAGAGGCGCGCATCCGCCAGGCGGGGCTCACCCCCCCGTCTCTCATGAAGAGATCGGCCTCCTTGGCTAAACTGGACTGTCTGGAGCTGTCGGCTCATGACCTCAGCAGCTTGGACCTGAGGACGCACAACAGAGCAACACTGTCGCACTCGCCTGACTCGCCCTCGTCGCCCCAGTCTCACCCGGACGACACATGGAAGAAGCAGAAAGTGCTGGCTCAGAGGCCCCGCTCTGAAAGAACAGGTTCGTGCAGTGATGACACATCCCCTCCACCCCTCGGCCTCTCCCCCTCCACCAGAGGGGAAAGAGGAGAACGGGAGGAGTCAGATAACAGCAGCAGTAGCAGCAGCACGGTCCCCGCATCCCGTCAGCCGGGGAGAGGACACTCGTCGAGACGTTCTCGCAAAGCTTCCGCTGAGAAGAAGCAGCAGCGAGCCGTCACTCTGCTATACAACACCATGTAACCTCAGAGCAGCCAGACTGGAACACATGCGACTGAAGCTGCGCTTATGTGTGTGAAAGAGACCGCATGATGTGTATGAATGTCAGCTGTAACCCCCTGTGTGTATCCTCCGGTGTTATGTGTATAGTATGCAAGACATGAATGATGAGCATATATTTGCATGGAAACCACTGGATGTTTGTTCGAACTGGAGTTCAGGTTCGTCTGTACAGTGTCATGAATGTCCAAACTAAGACTGAACGGTGCTCATGCACTCATTTATATCAGTGTCCCCTTTTTTTTCTTTTTTTTTTTAAGTGTGACCCTCGCTGCCTGTTCAGAGTTTCTAAAACTCCAACCAGAGGGGCTTTTGTTTCTCAAACCATGCACTTTACTGTTTAGATGACTCTTTTTCTTTTTAAAAAAATTTGAGATGTGTTTCTTACCCTGGGGAGGATTGTTGTTTTGCACTGTTCTCAGTAGACTTGTCTCTGTGGTTTTGTTTTCAAAGCTGGCAGACATGTCTTTATTCAGATTTTTAATTAAACCAGGACAAAGCTGATATGTTGTTTTTGTTTTTTATTATTATTATTACTTAATTTCTTTAGCAGTAAATAAAGGTGGTGAGTTTGTTTTAACTGTACTGACTCCTTAGTTTTTCTGTTTTTAGCCACATATCCGTCACCACCACCACTCCCATGTAAGGTGAAGAAATGAGGCCAGCTTTTAAATGTACCGCCACCTGCTGGACAGGCTGATCCACACACTAAAACTGGATTTCATGACATCGGGTATTGCCACTACCAAGCTTCTCTTTTCTAATGACTGAAAAGCACATCCTTAATAGAAATACATTTTACCTCTCGTTTTTAACTACAACTAACCGATCTTTTAAGCACGTCAGTGCCAACTCCAGTGGGAAATGATCTCCATCAGTGTTCAGCGCAGCTTATTTCAGGCTGACATTTTACCTACTGTTTCATGTGGGTAATTAAATACTGAGATGTAGGCCACCGGAGCCCCTGCTGAGAGACCCACACACAGACACGAGGCACAGACTGACATTAAAGGACTGAATCTGCTTTTTAAAAAAAGAGATGCTGGCGATAACTAAGACATCAAAACTCACAGGCTCCATATATGAAGACCAAAAGACTCTTTGGTGGTTTAAGTGAATCAAGAGGAAAAGCTGAGATCCCCTGACGTTTTCACCAATTAAATCCACCTCAGCAGACACAGCAGAAGGATTTTCAAATAAAATACGAGTGTGTGTGTGTGTGTGTGTGTGTGTGTGTGTGTTTATCATGAGGAGAGGGAATAAAAATCAGTGGAGCAGAAGAGGAGAAAGGCTGAGATTGGCATCCTTCCTCTTTGCATACTGATGCTCTGAACGCGACTTATATCAGCAGCTCTTTGCAAATTCGTTTCACTCAGTACCTTCTACAGTCCTGGTATTTTTCATAATGCGCACTGCTGGTTCGTCCTCTTTCTCTGTCCTGAGTGCTGTTTCTTGGAGGTTTTACAGCCTCTAATCTGCTCCCCTTTTTTTCTCCCTTGTAAGCCTAAAATAACTTAAGCCAAACAAAAAAAAACAAAAAAACAACCCAGTTGGATCAGACTTCTTCAGCTCTGGGAATCCATGTCACAGGGACGATGATGAAGGTGGCAGCTGCTAAAAACAGATGAGCTCTCTCTGGTGCTGACAGACGCCGCAGCATTCCCCAATCTCGTGTGAAATAAATTGCTTTTGTCACCGTCCTCCACTGGAGAGGACCACGAAACGAACTTAACAGTGGAAGAACTGTAGCATGCGCGCGTGTGTGTGTGTGGTGTGGGGTGGTGGTGAAGGGATTTACAGAGCATTTGAAAGGCTTAAGAAAAAAAAAATCAAATAACACATTTGTACATTGCTCTCCAAAAAAAAAAGATTTTCCTTTATTTAAATCATGTCAATTCACTTCCCAGCATACGTCATGAAAACACCGTGCTTTTTTTAACGTTTTGCAACATTTTTTCAAAAAGTAAAAAACAAAAGGAGCATTTTTTTACTTCTTAACCCAACTGGGCAAGGTTAGAACCATGAACTACAGAAGGAAAAGAGAAGGTGGTATCCTCAGTTTGTGCTGATACTGGAGTGTGAAAGTTTTACATTTCTCACTTAATTTAAAAAAAAAAACAGAGCATAAGGTGTCCCTGCTCTCGTCATCCTCCACACAAAAACAAAACAAGTCCCTCAGCGCTCATCTACATTTGCACCCTGCCAATTTTTAAGAGAACATTTGAGGGGTGATTTTACACTGGGTTTTAGTTTTCAGCTTTTAAAAAAAATTTTGCTCAGTGAAACTTGCCGTAGGTCACAAAAGACCCCCACCCCTTCCATTGGGTACAGACCATGCTGAAACATTATAATGCACAGAAACACACTCACAAAAAAACAAAAACAAACAACCATCAGCTCATGTAAGGTGAGAAAAAGCAAATTTACAGAGAAAACTCTTCTCTAACCCACGATCCACATACAAACCTTTATTCCTGTTACTGTTTTTATTAATAAATGCTCTACTTCACATACAGTATAGTTAGTACACACCTAGTGTTCATCTGGGAGTCTCATCATTACTGTGCTCCTTTCAAAGCCCGGCGTCAGGGTTTAAAACTAGACCCCGGCCTGGGTTTCTTTTTTTGTTTTAAACTTTGTGCTCAAACTCAAACATCCATTAACAGTCATATATGTGCTTCACCCACAAGTACAGTACATCTGGATTTTGTGCAAATCAAAAAAAAAAAGAGAAGAAGAAGAAGAAACACATTAGTCCATCATTTTAAAAATTTTCATTAAAAACTGAGGAAGTCTGATTATTTGTCGGCCTTCAAATGAGGAAGGCGTTCTCCACGCCGCTGCGCTCTTCAATGCAGTCAGGACTGAAAACCACACGCGCTCAGTGATGGCGGGATCGTGGGGTGAGTGTGCATTAGGTGCTGGAGTGGCCTGACACACTACATTTAGGGGAACTGTTTAGTTGACCTTATTGACCTTCTGTGCGTTGAGCTGGTTTGTTTTAAACGCACACACACGCACAGACAAACACGCACACTTGCAAAACACCCCCCAAGAAATCATTAATTCGAGACGGAGTTCCTGTTAAACTGTACCGGATGTGTCGTTGGTTGTAAACTGGCACTTGTCGAGAAAGTGCCAATGTGGCAGAAGAGAGACCAGGCGTACGTCCGTCTCTGGCTTTGTGAAGCCGGGCAGACCTCATGGCTTCATGGGAAAAGGGTCTGGCTGAGGCGAGGGGAGGGACGGCCAGGTCAGATGTTACCTCTAAGATGGTTTTCTTTTTAAATTTCCAAGATTTTAAGTGGACACCTGCCCTTTTCCTCCCACCTCCCCTCAGTCCAGACCCCCCACCCTGGCAGGCCCGCCTGGTTCAGAGGGAGGGTGTGGGGTGAGGGGCTCATTTCTCCATGAGTGACAGCTGGATGATGCGCTGCAGCTCCTCTTCCTCCTGCTGCTGCCGAAGCTCCGCCTCCTGCTGCTCCCGGGCTGAGATCTCCATGGCGATACGCAGCTGCTCGTCATAGCTGCAGGTGGTCGGCTTCTTCTTGGAGGGGGTGGAGCAAAGGCTGGTGGGGGGGCGGGGCTTGTGCTGGGGGGTGCTGCGTACAGGGGCGAGGAAACACGGGTTTAAAAACCTCCTCAGTGGGCACACAGTAGGCATCATTCATAATAAGGATAAGTCAGCAATGCTTTCACTGTGAGTCACAATGCATTAATAATGAATGAGGTCTGGGTTGCCAGGTTATGAGAATCTCCTCTGATTGCTGTTTATCTTTTCATCATGACACTTTGCTTTGTCTTTTAATCTAACGCTTCACCGGAACTTAAACCTGGATCTGTCTCATCCTGATTCCATTTATTACCGTCTGTCATTCTGCAGATTTGATGAACGGTGGGAGAAAACTATTATCGACTCAAATTAGCTGCAGACTACATTGTGGAGTCTTAGTAAACGCTTTATTTAAAAACAAGTTGTGACAAAGGCTTCAGAAGAGACACAGCGGTCCCCATAACTGTGCTCAGTTCTATCACGAAATACTAAAAAAAAACCAAACTGTTTTTACCACAGACTGTATATAAAAGATGGACACAGAAAGCCTGGAGTCAAGCATTTTAGCTGTCACTGTCTTTTTTTTTTCCAGCTAAGTCATTCTGAGGACACTACACACAATAGTCAAGCATTTCTCTCTGCAACCCCAATGCCAAAAAAAAGCATCAAATAAAATACAATTTGGGACTCTGACGTGAAAATCTCATAGACACTAACTTTATTTATAGTGGAACACAGAAAACATGTCAAACGGTTAAACATTTTACTGCTTTAGAAAAGTATTAGCTCATGTGGAACTTGATGCCCCACAGCAACACATCTCAAAAACGTTAGGCAAAAAAGAAGTAAGTGATGCTAAAAAGAAACAGCTGGAGGGACATTTTGCAACTGATTAGTTTAACTGGGTAACAGGTTAGTATGATGGCTGGGTAGGAAAAGACAGGCAGCGTGTCTCATGAGTAAAGACGTTCACCAATTTGCCAAAATTCTGGATAAGGCAGAAAAGCAGTACTGGCCTGTGATTTTGGGCCCTCAGGCAGCACTGCATTAAAAACAGGCATGATTCTGTTGTGGAAAACACTGGATGGCCTCAGGAACACTTCCAGAAATCACTGTCTGTGAAAACGGCTCGCTGTGCCCTTTAGAAATCAAACTTATGCTTAAGTTCATCAAGGGCGATCCGCCTGCTTTCCTGGGTGTCTGACTGCTGGTCTGTTATTTACATCACTTCCTCTTTCCCACGCTGTCAAACTCAATGCCGACAGCTCTGCTCTAGTGACCAGTCCCGCTTCCACTGAGCCAATCTGCCTCCACTCTGCTGAGATGTTAGCTTATTTTTTCCATATCTGACATATTTTCTGTGTTCTACAGTAACATTTGGGTTTATGAGATTGCATTCTGTTCTTATTTTTACAGCTTTGCAACTTTCTCTTGGTGTCGGTCTATAGGTCCAACACTTTCCCCTCAGGTTATAACTTTGGCTCGAGTAAACACTGCTATGGCAAGACTTGGGGAGGAGGCAGTGACGAAGAGAATAGGACAGTCTGTGAATCCAACCAGTCATCTGCAAACAGGGAAGGCACCCAGAGAGAGAAACACTGTCTAAAGATAACAGAGGCTAAAGTCAACTACAGCACTGCCAGCACGCACGCACACACACACACACACACACACACACACACACACGCGCGCACACACACACACACACACACACACACACACACACACACACACACACACACACACACACTGGAGCTCAGATAGCAGATAGGAGAGGGGGAGAATAGCAGGATGGATAAGAGAATAGAGCAGGGAATGGGACAGGAATACAGGATGTGAGTCAAGTATGGGAGGAAAGAACCACAGGAAAAAAAATTCACAGAGGAGTGCGAGACACTGAAGATTAACAACACATAAGAGAGCTGAGAGGAAGTCAGAGACAATGCGGTGGAGGGATGGCAGGATATAATCGCCTTCATCCTGACACTCAAGGAGATTTATGCGGGGGCTTTTTTCCCCTCGCTGCTGACAATGAAAGTCCCGCTCTCTTTAATTCACTGACGCTTTTATCAGACTTTCTAAGAAAGTCCCCGATAACAAAGAGCTCTAACTCAAACACGTGGGTGTCATTAAAAATCCCCGAAAATAAAACAAAGGCTTTCATTCTGACCTCTCGACACGACTCGGGTCGCAGGACAGAGGGTGAGTCCCCGGCTTGCTGTTGGTCAGCGCCTCCCAGATGGTCACCTGGGCACACAAAAGAGAAGGCGGCACAGGAAGTCAGTGAAGGAGCACTGCAGGAAGCGGTGCATGGAAAACAAATGCATCCTCGTTCCCTGTAGGCAGCTTCCTGTTAACGTATGGTAGAGACGCTGCCTTGGTCGTAAACTAAATGATCGATCCTGGCTGAGGTCCTACTCAAGTCCACGCACAGTTTTAATGCTACCAGTGATTAATAAAGATGAGAATCACTTGTTAAATATTAGGCTTCACATAAAATACATGCACACATGCCATATATAAGCATATATTAATAGCCATCATAATCATCAGAGATTTGAAACTTGAGTTCTCAGCTGGTTTCTGCATTCTTACCTAATCATGAGGATCTCTCCTTAAAATCTAGTTTTAATACCTTTAACGCTGTATTTCCTGCTTCCTGTGACACTCCTCCCTCTCAGCCTAAGTTTAATAATTTTCCTGCTTTTGAGTGAAAAAAACAAAACATTGCTAATCATCAATTGTGGGGATAGGGTAAAACGAGAAAATCTCAGAGGCTTTAACTTTAAATAGACGTTCAAGTTTCAAATTCAGCTTCACACTGTCATAGAAATATATGGAAGCTGTGAACAAAAGCTGTTTTTTAGAAGATGACAGGATACAGTGTAAGCTAGATTTGTACAGCAGTTAATTCTGTAAAACACGGCGTGTCGGCGGTGAGATCCTTTAACACCTGTCCTGCTTCAGTATTAGAGCAGTAATTAAAAGTGTCACCTTTCTCGGCGGCGCAGCGGTGGAAGCGCTCGGTATGGCAGGCTGCTGGAGACGAGAGCACAAACTGCAGCACAAAGCCTAAGCTGCAACCGTGCCCTTGCCTCCTCTGCTCCTTCCCCTTGTGTATTTCAGCTAAGAAAACTCAGAGGATGTTCTCTGACCTGTCTCACAGAGCCTATTTATACCTCACTTTCTGTAACGTCTGGAAGAAGGCCAAGGGCTATCAGGACCGAGGATCTCTGGGATTTTAAACAGCGCCGATCCTCAGGCAGTGTGCGCCACACATCAGAGCCAATTTATTCTACTTACTGATTTTACTTCAGCACTGATTGTTTTTTTATTTTCAAAACAGCTCACTTTTTCCCTCCTTCGCTGCGTATATTTGTCTGGTCTTGCTTGACTTATGGTTAAATTTATTGCTGCCATTTGCGCTGTATATTTCAAAAGCAGGGAGAATACTTTCCACATTTGCTCCCTGTGCCTGCTCATAGAAATATACACACAGATATGTCATACTCTGCTGCCATTAATTACAGTAACGCGTCAGCACCATATTAGTATGGGAAAGCCGCATCTCCACTGTCTACTGTTTAAACAGACACAGAATTTGTGTGTGACATATCAGATTTAACATGTTTGGAACACATAACGAGACACACTGCAAAACATCAGTTTACGTTTTGGCGAACCTTTCATGAGAGCATGAGAGTTATTTTCTATTGTTTCATCTGGACAGAATCTCTCTGCAGCAGAGATGCACCTCAGAGGCTGCTAAAGATATACATGCACACAAGTGCTTCTTAATGCAAATGTCTCATCAGCCGATTACATGGCCGCGACTGAATTTGGCCAGAGACGGCCGAGATGATCCGCTGAAGTTTAAATTGAGCATTAGAATGAGGAAGAACGATGATTTAAGGAACTTTAAATGTGTCATTGTTGATGGTGCGAGACATGCTGGTCTGAGCGTTTCAGAAACTGCTCATCTGCTGGGATTTTCCCACACAAACATCTCTGCTGTTTAAAGAGAATGGTCTGAGATTTGGGTAAAAATGCCTTGTTTATGGCCTGACTGCTTTGAGCTAGCTGATTGAACGGCACCAAAGGACACAGAAGAGCATCTCTGAACACACAGTACTGGACAACAATGGTTCCAGCTACTCGTGGTGCAATGGGGTAGGGTACACTTTTTGAGCCCTTAGTACAATTTGGGCAACCCAATGACAGAGAAGAATAAGAATTTATGGTACATGAATTTGAGCGTCCCATATGAATCAAAAATTTAACTGTTTTGTATAAATTAATAAATTATGAACTTCATAACGTGCAACTGCACTGCCTAAGCATCATCCAAGTCATCCATTAGCTAGTCTGTGGGCTTGATTTAAACAGATATATGTTCATTCAGCTCATCCACAGTGTAGCATTTCCAGTATGCTGACACAGGTTCATTCACTATGTGTAGGCTACAATCAGCTGCTCTTTATAGGATGCAGGGAATACACCCAACCTCTACAGCACCATCAAAAATGATGAAGTGTAACATTCATTTTTTAGGAAGCTAACCTTAGCTTCCAACCTGATGATGACTGCCAATGTAACTGTCATAAAAGCCAGCTAGACTGAGAGTCTTCAGTTAGAAATAGGAACCCTGCTGTAGTCTAGTTTTGTCTCAGGGGCAATTTGCTTTTTAAACGACTATGCTATCTGGATCATTGCTAACTGTGCATGTGTAGCCTGAGCAAAACGTATGAAGCAGTTTGATTTCGCTAATAGCCAGTTAAGCACTGATTTAAGCTGCCTGCAGAAGAGAAAAGATAATCTCTCGGGAGTTTCACATTGAAGCCACCTGATCGTATTCGGAGCCAGCCTCCAGCAGGCTCTGCTGTATGGCAAACTGCAGCAGATCCTCCTCCTCCTCCCTCATGCTGTCTCTCTGTTTGCCTCCTAGCATGGTGTATCCAGGTGGGGCCTCAAACACACACGGGGGAATCTCGCTGGCTCGACAGGACACTGCAGCACACGGGGGGGGGGAAGGCAAAGGGCAAGAGATGGGAAGGAGTGTTATCTGGCAGTAAAGGAGGCTAAAGGAGAGGAGCGGAAAAACACAAGAGGTGTTTTTTCTGAGTAAAAGAAGGCACGAGGAGACTTAAACCCCTGAATTAACAGATATTGCACAAATTTATAAGTGTCAGCCTGTCACTCAGCAGAAGTTTGGGAGAAAGTAGACAAATCTGGCAGGAAACACTTCATATTTGCAGATTTACATGTGTCACCTATTGAGGCAAAACCTCAGTATATTGACCCAAAGCCTGTAATAAAGTGTACTTTTGCACCTGACTATTTTCAGAGACATTAGCCACTAAATACTCACCAATGAATCATTCAAACTCAAAAACTCAAAGTATGAATCCGTGTTGTGTCTACACATAACAGTCAATAAGAACTAATTTTATATTGTAACATTAGACACTTTGTTACTAGGAGACTGGTATCAGTGGTCGTAAGTTGGAAGAAAAGGCTGAGGTATGCTAAATTACACTTAGAATCAGTGGCAACAGGTCTTATGGAGTGATGAACCCAGATTTGAAATGTTTGCTTCAAATCATCATCAGTATGTCTGAAGAAGATCGGGAAAGAGGTACAGCCATCTGTAAAATATGATGTCATAATCTGGAGATTCATTTAAGTGGTGTTGGGATTCTTTCAAAAAGCATTTGACTGGCATAGCTTCATTTTTTTCCAGCATGAAGGTGATCCCAAACACACTTCCAATACAGTAAAATCATACCTGGATAGAAAAAACACACACAATGGAACACTGTTGATCATGCACTGGGCTCCCAAAGCCCAGACCTCAACATTACTGTGTGTGGGATCATCTTCACAGAAAAGAGCTTTAAAAGTCCAGCAAGAAACCTGGAGAAGTATTACTGAAGACTATGTAAAGAAACCTTCCTAAGATAGTTCAGGCTGTGTTGAAGAATAAAGGTGGTCACAGCAAATATTGACTTTGAAGCTCGTTGGAATTGTAAAAACTCTCTTGTCATTTTCCATGCAAATCGCTGCACCTACTTCCCATTTTCCTAGAAACATATGAAGACATGAGGATACCCTCAAGACCTTTGCACAGTAATGTGTATTAGCTGAAATTTCCAAAGTGTATAATTTAGGGATGGGTATCGAAAACCGGTTCTTGTTGAGAACCGGTTCCCACTGTTTCAATTCCTTGGAATTGTTTGCCGCTTTTGCAAACGATTCCCTTATCGATTCCAGTCGCCCCGAATGACGTCACCACGTTGCGGAGCGTCATTTACCTGGCAGGAAACATGGCGGCTCAAAAGTTTGGTTATACTTTACGAGAACGGATGACAACAGGGCAACTTGCAATACTTGCAAAGTAGATATTTCATTTAAGGGAGGAAACAGTACGAATATGCAAAAGCATTTGCTCACAAAACACGCGATGACCTTAAATGAATGTCGTGTTTTTAATTCCGCTCCGGACTCGTGAATCTCAACCCAGCAGCAGCAGTAACGTTTGCACGTCCTCTCCCGTTAATGCGGCAGGTAAATAATCAACTAACAGTGCATATTATGTTAGCGCGATCTGCCTTATTACAAAACCTGCCATAACTGTGCATTTAGGTGACCATGATGAGAGAGACAGACAGAGTCTGGCTGGCTCAGATGCTGGCAGTTCTCGCTGCAGTCTACCGGTAGCATCTCCTTTCAGGCCAGAATAGACAACTGTCACCGAGCAGTGACTAAGTTTGTGGTAAAAGGCTTGCACCATTTGCCACAGGAGATGCCCCCGATATTCGGTAAGTGAATGTGTTTAATTGTAGGCAGGGACATTACTGGATATTCTTGTGTAATTGCTACAGAATAATTTATGTTATACTTTGTTATTGCTAGAGAAGAATATTTATTTTATTATTTTACATTTACAATTTTTTTTCCTGGGGACCCTGTGACACCCCATTGAAGAGCCGTAGGCTGGATCTCTTAAGATCTCACTGTTGGGTTTGTAAGGCCATGTTACTCCTAAATTTCTATCTTGTTCAAAGAGAAGATATAAAACAAAGTTCTAAGCTAATCGACCTTAGTGTTCTCCTTTTTTAAAAAGAATCGATAAGAGAATCGATAAAGAATCGAATCGTTAAACAGAATCGAAAATGGAATCGGAATCGTGAAAATCTTATCAATACCCATCCCTAGTATAATTAGAGTATCTGTAATTAACACCCAGCAAACACTGGTTAGTCAGAGGTGTTGTATCCCATTGCCAGAAATAGCAAAGTACAGGCAGGCGGTTTCTATGTCAGATGCATTGGACTGGATGTTTTTTAGGTTCAAAGTCAGGAGTGTGGCTGTATTAGTCACCACTGCTGTTTGCCTTACGCAGCAGCAGTATAACTGATAGACGCAGCTTCTGGGTTGGAACAATGAAGCCAATGCATACACGCCTGAAAACCTGCACTCTATCTAAAGGCCACCAGATGGCGACAGCTGTGGTTGCAAAAAAAAAACGTCCACTACTATAGAAGTCTAGGCGAAAACAGCTTTGTGCCCTGACCACTGCAAACACTTTCCTGATGAGTTTATGGGCTCAGTCACTTGTTTTCGATCATATTGAATAAAAAACTAAAGGCTCATCTGGAAGACATCTAAAGGAGACTCGAGAGAATTACGTCATGGTAGTTACATCCATTTTATATACTGTCCAATAAAGCTACAGACATTAAAGTAAAATATGTCTCTATGCAGATAAACCAATGACTACAGTTTGTTATGATCTTTAAATCTGATAGCTTGCTGCAGGATTACATGTCCCACGGAGGGGGTGACATTCTACAGCTGAGGCGCTTACTGGTGGAACTAGAGCTGGAGACGCTGGACGAGTCGCTGCCCGGAGAAGGGGTGTCTGTCCTCGGGGTGTCCCTCTGTCTTTCGCCCTCCACCACCACTTCGTTGTCAGCACGGACACCGGCTCCCTCCTCACAGCCATTCAGGTTACTAAAGGTGATCCTGGCATTCAGGATGTGGTAGAGAGGGATCTCTGTAAGGAGAGGAGAGAAATTTCACCCCCATCCTCCAATAACACACATCTCCTTTATATCAATTATTCTGATTTTATGATTGATACATCTTATAAGTAATTTGGTCATTTTTTTTACACCCTTTCTCTACATGTCTTAACTTTCCATTAATCTTTGTGTCCATTTTCCAACCTTTCCATAACTGCGCCCTCCCCCTTTATTTAAACAGCACACATCTTAGCCCCCTCCCATCATCCGTCTCAATCTCACAGTGCTCACCAATCTTGACAGGGAAGCCAGGCGGCAAACGCAGAGTGATGAAGTCACGCAGCTTAGCGAACAGGGCGTTCGAGATCGCCATGAGATCGATGATAGGCACCACTTGTTCTGCCAGGGAAAGAGGGTGGGACTCACACAGCCACAACTTAGCTTTAAACCTGGGAACAAGCACACATATGGGAAAAGAAAGAAGGCAGGAAGAAAGAGTTAATTAATAAATATCAGCAAATACATTTCTGACTAAAGCATAATTGAAGCAATTTATGCTCTTGCTCAGACAGTTAAATGTTTGCCCGGAGCAAGCTGCACAAAGACATTGATCACATCAGCTAACAGTGGCTGTCCACAAGCTGCTGAGTCGTTCTCAAACCGAGGCCGATCGATTCTCATATTCTAATTTGTCCAATGAATGAACACAAGATTGAGAGGCAGCTCTACAACCTCAGACCCGTCGTCCTCCTGATGTCCAGCAACTTTTCATTACCCGCTTGAAGAACGATGGTACTGGAAATGTCCAAAAGACTCAAAACACAGAGCAACAACTTGGATTTGTGGGCAGCGGAATAACATCAGCTATGTTACAAAAAACACCTGAACACTCAGATCATTCTTTTATTTGCTTTTACTTTCCTCATTGAGTTCATATTTTCACTTCTTTTGATTTTTGCTCTTTCTCCCTGAGTGACACAGAAAGCGTTCTTTCATTTCTTTTTTGTTTTGTTCCATTTGTTAATACGCTGGAGCGAAGATGATGTGCCATGAGTCATCGAGCCAGAGCTGAGTGATCGACTGCAGAAACCCACTAATTGCTCGACTCTCCACCAGCTTTGTAAAAACCTGAGTGTTTGTCTGCCGCTGTCATCTGACTGCCTTTCACCTCAGAAGCTCGGCGGTCAGCTGCTGCGGACGGCCGATTTTCCTCTTGGCTCTTCTCTGTCCATCATTTTGTCAGCTCTGACAACGACTCTGCGACTCAGGGCGACTGTGCTCTACGCATGGCTGAATGTTTGGTTTGTTTTTTTGTTTCTTTTTTCGTGGGCATGTGTCACCTCTGTGTCTTGGTTGTGAGCTGGCACGGGTGGCCGATATCCCTCTGAGTGGTCGTCGAGCTGGGGTTGAAGTATTCCTCGGCGGTCAGCGCGGCGGGGTTCGTCACCACAGGGGACGACATCTGGGTCACCAGAGCCTGGGCAAAGTGAGGAGTGAATAACATGAATTTACAAAAAAAAGATCCAGCTATAACATGTCGCCGTATTAAAGATAGTGAAGCTTTTACAGCTGGAGAAAAACGACTCTGTTCTATTAATCAATACCAGAGGCTTTTCAAACTCACTTTCTCTGCTATTCTCTGCTCTGTAGAGATTTCAAGGCTTTCCTTTTACCTACTGGCATTTTTTAACAACTCTTTGAAGGAGTCGAGCTCAAGCCAGAAGTTGTGAAAAAATTCATAAAGCGGTTTCTTATTTCACTATTCATCATTACAGCGGCTGGCTCGCTGCATTAATAACTATATCGGTGTGACGCATGACTAAACCTGTCAAAAGTAGGAACCCCCATTCCTGCTACGGGCAAACAAAGAGTTGTGAAACAGAAGACAAAGTGCCTCTTTAAAGTTTACGGTTTGGCAAAATAGCCGATTTTGCTTTGCGGGTCTTTGCAGTGCTAAGCCACAAGCTCAGGATACATTCATTGTCTGTGCACCAATTTTATCTGTTGCCCAAAATAACTTAATGGCAAATTCAATTTTTTGGGGGTGTGTGTGTGTGTGGATGATGATGTGCAGAGGCGACAGCGAGAGGAAGCGAGTGAAGAGCCAGAATACAGAAATAGGAGAAGCAGGGAGGTATGAGTCATTGGTGCTCGGCAGCAGAAACAAATTAAAAAAACATAATCAATATCTGAGAGCGGTTTGGAGCCTCTGCTGTTGACACGGTCGACTCGACAGTCGGGATTCATACACTGCCTGACCATCCAAAGAGGAGGCGATCGAGTTGGGGGCGGGGTAACGCTAACACAAGAAGGTAGGAAATTTCCCTGAAAACAGCGATGACAGTCACAGTGCCGATTGCTGTTCATGTTTCACGTGACGATGTTCAAGTCGAGTGTGTGCTCACCCCGTTATTAGGCCCCATGTGCTGTTCTGCAATCCCGAGGAAGTTCTGCAGTGGAGTCTTCCCACCTGCTCAGACACACAGCAGCAGCAACAAGTAAAAGAAATGCACTTATATAATCACAGTACATCCATACAAAATACATGCTGCTCTGTTTGTTTTACACATTTACTTCAGATTACTGCACAGCCCTCTGTGTGGGCTCATTTATCGCCGCTGCAACTGTCCACAGTGTCATTTTGCTCTATAATGCTCTGCTCAGGATGCCTTATTGCATTACATGAAGCTTTTTGTAATGCACTCTTATCTACTAGGAGCCAGCATGAACCAAACCAAGGCAAGCCAGCTTAATTGAATAGAAGCAAAAAAGGCGGTCTAGTCTAAATATCAGCAGATCTCACAGCAGAACCTGATACGTAAGTAATTGCGGACTACAGCTGGACAACGAGAAGCCCTTAATCTCAACATTGTTCTTACTTTTCCTACTTCCACCTCTTGACTTGACCTTTTCCTGCTCTGAGGCTCTCTCACGCTGCTTTGCTATAGTTCATTAAATCATAGACATATTTCCCCTCCTCAGAAAAAAGTTCAATTCTTTATCTCATCCATGTAAGATGCCAGTTGAATAGCACTTCTTCAAGACGACGATTTTAGTGCTCCAATAAAAAAGAGAGCGAGGGCATCACTTTTGGAGATATGTCACCGTCATTATTCTGGGAAACAGGCACAGCAGTAATGGGAGAAAAAAAATCACATTTGTCACACAAATCAAAAGATAATACAAGAATCTTGAGAATATTTGAGGTCTTAACAGCTAATTCCTGCTACAGGACCACATGAGGCATTCGCTCATCACCCAAAATCCAGTCTAAGACATTCAACATGCTTGTCAAACTTTAAAGCGCATTTATTGTAGATGTCTGTGTTCCCTTTTCCCCACTCTATTGTCATCTCAGACCGGCCCCGTCAGCATGTGGGGTGAAGTGGAATCATCTTTTTTTGGCTTAGGAAGGTTCCTAACTGGGTGAAATGACCTGGTGTCCAAATGACACCCTCTTCTATATACTGGCACCTAATTTAGCCGTTTTCTGCAGAGACTCAACACTGGCATCTTACAATGGATTTAGAAAAGTTGTTGATTATCATCCCAAAATATAGACTGGGTCAAAATAATTTGTTTTCCTCTGAGAGTGTGTTTGCAGCCCACACACTGTCGGTGAGCTTGTTCACACTGCACTTTGGGTAGGAGTGGCACTTATTTCCACATCACCTGGACTTGCAAATGAGGTCACTTCATTTTCGGTGGTGGTGACTAAGAAAACCCTCCCCTGTCTTGAGCTGCATCGTTTCCATGACATCACTGTGTGCTCCTATACATCACACAGGTGGAAACTTGTCCCTCTCTTTACTAACTATTGAGGAAACAGTGCTTCAAAAATGATGAGTGACGCACCAAATAACCTTTTCAGTTATCCATACACAGGCAGCTTTTTATGATTACATGGGTTTAAAAAAATGTTCTATTATTTTACATTTTATTTACATAGTACTAAATCACAACATCAGTTACCTCAAGGGATTTCATATGTAAGGCAAAGAGCCCAGAATAATACAGAGGAAACCCCAACAATCAGATGACTCCCTATAAGCAAGTGCTTGATGACAGTGAGGAGGGAAAACTCACTTTTAACAGGACAAAACGGACGATCGTGGCTCAAAGAGTTGGCAGTTTGTCTTGTAACCGGAAGGTTGCCGGTTCGAGCCCCGGCTTGGACAGTCTTGGTCGTTGTGTCCTTGGGCAAGACACTTCACCTACTGGTGATGGCCAGAGGGGCCGATGGCACGATATGGCAGCCTCGCTTCTGTCAGTCTGCCCCAGGGCAGCTGTGGCTACAACTGTAGCTTGCCTCCACCAGTGAATGAATAGTGGAATTGTAAAGCGCTTTGAGGGCCCTGAAAAGCGCTATATAAATGCAATCCATTATTATTATTAAAACCTCTGAGGGCTCTACTTCCCATTCTACCCCAGAAACAACACAAGCCAGCAGTCTGAGAGTTAAGTGCTCTACTGGGGTGATATGGTACTTGGAGGTCTTTAAGATATGGTGGGTCCTTGTATGTAAATTGACTTCACATACAGACAAATGAGGATAAAGATTTGGCTTCAAATCAAACTTCTTTCTTGTACAATGAGAATAAACAACTAAATAAGGTGGAAAAATCTAAATTAATTCTGATTCTAATGGTTCAAGTCCCATCTACTTTAAAAAGCTGTATATTGCAAAATACCAAAAGTGAAATCTGCAATCATAAACTCCAGGATCCTTCTCCTCACAGTAATAAACTGAGTGCGAAAATTAGACATCTAGGGGTTTAAAAGATCCACAGTGGAGAAACTCAAAAGCTGCTTTTCATTTAGATCTGAGCACCAAAAAAAAAGTGAGCAGCTTGATAGTGTGTGGTTTGGACGTGGTGGTGCGGTTTGTCTTTATCAAACCAGAAACTGAATAAGTACTAAAAGCAGAGCAAAGGTCCATCACTATATTGTGGTTTTTAAAGCACTGATCTACATTTCAGCCTTTGGTCATCTAATCTGTCTACAGCTGCTGATGATACAGTGTGTGCCTCTCCTAGGATATATAGATAGCACTTAAAGGGTTTTTTTATTTTATTTTTAACAGCGTTAACAAAATGATGAAAAGTAGCTCAAGGAAATGGGCAAATGGACCGAGTCACTCATTCAGGAATCAGTGTAGCGTCTCTGAGAACACTTTCCTCATGCATATTAGCAGAGCGCAGATGGGGATTGTGACCTGGGAGAGAGGAGCTCTCTCAGAAGAGCGCGTGATGGTTGATCCTGAATGACAGCGACGGTCCAGGGAGAGAGGGAAACCTGCTAATCCTGTTTGATTTATGATGTGAACCAGAAAATGAGACGGAGCCACCGAGAGAACTTTACGGGCTGTTAGCCGCAGCCTCGGGGTGATCTCATCGAGCTCAGGTGAGAGGGATTAGTCATCGGTGACTCTTCTATCGGACATGTCTCGGCACTTGGACTGCGGGTTACAACGGCGCGGAGGACGTAATGGAGAGATTCAGCTGCAGGGGAACAAAAAAACCTCCCCACCTGAGTGGTCGGAGGCGTGACGACATCCTGATGAAGTGACTTACCTTTTATCTTGTTCTTGTTCTGGTCTGACAGATGGTCGGTTCTGGTCCTGGTAATCAGCTCAACATTGGATGCTGCATACACCTGAAAGAGGAAGACACATAACTCCTTTTTTCTGTCCACGCACACTTTACCGCCTCATAACTGTAGCAATAATTCCAAAAACAACTTGTCACCATACAAGCTATAAAGCAAAACCCTTAAAGCCGTGATTTTTGTGCACCCTAGTTGCTAGTCTGCAGTCCGACTAGTCCACAGCAAAATGCAGGAATTCCTCAACAGTGACCATAAAAATCAGGCACTGATTAAATATTGAGCAGGCTGCTGATACTGAGTTTACACTGACTACACACGACTGAAATAAAGAACTAAAAGCTTCCAGGGGTAGAGCAGTTCTGTATATGTTGTCTGTTTATGTTTGCGACTCTAAATCAATGAAGCAGAAAATAGATGCTTTCCAGACAGCAGTATTTTACTGTAGAGCCCATCTGAAGGGCTTTTAAACCCACCGGTGACAGATGGCCCGGTAGTCTGACACTTGCCTCCCATCGATCCCTCGAGGGGGACAAAGAAAACAAATGGGGTCAAGGTAACAAGGTAATGTAGTATTTTTTTTTTCAACTTGATTTGAGAGGCCATCTGGTCTTTTAGGTGCTGCTGAATCTTGATTGATGGTTTTTTTTTTTTAAAGCATGAAATAACTCTGGATTTTATTCATTCAGGAAATGAAATCCTTCAAGTTAAGTGAACTTTCAAGGAATATCAAAATGAATATCAAATATCAAACAGTGGCTGGGCTTTCTCTGGACAGTAAGATAAGCGAGCCGCTTACCTTTGCTTCATATCCATTCACCGTCTCGGTCTTCTCGCTCCTCCATCCCAGGATGCCCGTCTTGTTCCTGCAACACAGTTTCAGCACATCCCAGGTCATCTCTCCCACGTCTCAAAGCCATAATAAAGCAGCGTTCGGTTACATCTAAGCTTAAGGACACAGTACCCAGGAGAGGAAGCTCAAAAAACCAAGTTTCCTCACAAGAGGAATCCTGAAAACACTGGCCTTGTTTGTCACCAGTGAAGACGAGCAGTTCAGTGTGCAATTAGCAAACCTGCCAGAAGTCAGCGAGCCATATTGCATCTTCGTGACTTATTCGTGCCACTGAATTCCTCAAAGCACAAAAACTCACTTTTCAAGGATGGTTATTCCATTCATTTCAGCTCTTAAGTTTATTAGTGAAACAATATCAGATTTATTTATTTTTTTATTTTATCAATGACATTTGGGAGAATTCTCCTAAGGGTTGTTGCTCAAAAAGCTGTCACGCCTGTCTCCCATCCTACTTTGTTTAAATTTTCGTCAACAACAACTGTACGGGCTGTTTGGAAATTTGCTCCTCTGTGGATAAGCTGTTATAATTATCAAAAGATTTAGTTTAATGGAAAATACTGGCAATCTCACAAGCCTGAACTGTACTTTGCAAAATGTTAGCATGCTAAATAGTATAAACAAGGCTAGAACTACTAAAAAAACAAAAAAACAAACTAGCATTGTTTTGTTTAAGTGCAACATCACAGACTAACTTGCAGCCTGTTGCATTTTTGTAAATGATTGTTGGCCAAACAGACCCCAAGAGGACCAGCGCTAAACACGAATGCAAACGACTGCCAAGGCATATGATAATCTTCCATCCACTTCCCAAGGTAGTTTATCTTATATATACACCGAAGTAACGGAAAAATATGTCTTTCAAACTAATATACACGACAGTCCTTTTATGTCCCCTTGGAAAGTGGCACATGAATTTGTCTCAATCAGGGAAAGTCTGTAGCCTAAGCATACCGTTTCCTCTGCTAGCCAGCTGTCAAGGTCCTTGTCATGGGTTCCCAAAACTGTTCTACTTTGAATCCAACTTTTAAAACGGTAAAACTGCAACGCTGTATTTTTTGTGTGCAAAGTTGCGTAGAGACGTAATAACTCCAGAGCTTTGAGGTGTCCCTGTCTAGGATGCTTGACGAAGCGGTTTGCTGTAAAGCATCACAAATACATTACTGGACAGGAATGCTGACAGAGTAAAATGCACAGAGGTGACACCAAGGTGCAAGTCTGACAGTGAGATAATTACCCCACCCCACCCCACCCCACCCCCAACCTCTCCTCGCTCACTTCTTGGAGTCATTTGTCTCTCGGTCTTCTTTCTCACTTTTAATCTGTTAACATTCACTTCCTGCCGCCGCTGCCTTTCCATCACTCGCCTATCTATCACCGTCTTCCTCTTTTTCCCCTCCTGCCACAAAAAAAGATCAAATATCTCTTTCTTCTGGCTTCTGTATTGTGCTTTCCCACCCACAGCCTTCCTACCCATTCATCTTTCCCTCCATTTTTCTTATTGTGTGCCTTCCCCTCATACCTCCACGTCCCAGCGTTAGTTCTGTCCCTCGCGCTCATTCTTTTTTTGTTTCATCTCTTTACATTTTCTCTTCTCCATCCCTCTCTGTCCAAACAAAACTCCCTCTTCCGTTACCCCCGTCCTTTCCTCTCTGTCACATCAGTCTTATCTCTCCAACCAACCAGAATAGGATGAATTTTGTCCTCTATGACCCCCCCTGCCTCCCCCCAGCTCGGTCCACTCTTCTCTCCACCTTATGTCCGGCCTGTCTCTTGTCCAAGTCTTTTTGTCTTTTCCCACCACTGCATTTTACTTGTTTTATAGGCGCCCCCAGCTCGATTCAGGCAGCCAGAAGCTAATTTGTTCCTTCACATCAAGCGTAGTCCTGCAAATTTATTTGGGCGCTTTTTGCCTTTTGAGGTTACACAGAGACAGAAAGGATGAAGAAGCGAGTAGTTAAATTAAAATACAATGATTACTATTGACCCAGTGTGACTGCGACTGAATTACAAGACAGCTGCTGCTATTTGAACATTGTTTTTACTTCTTTCAAAAGCTCTGCAGTCTTACTTTAAACTACAGCGGGATTTTAGAATAACTATTTTAATGCACTTTTGCGATAGGAACATATTCCCAGATTTTTGGATACAATATTCCAAAAATATGTGCTCTTCAATGAAATTTAACAGTTTGTTCTATGAGACTTTTTCTTGTGTCCATTTCCTCCCACTGCTGCAGCTTTGGTTTGTATTTTCCTACACTTTGTGAAATGCATTTTGACAGCCACCAGAGAACGTGCCTGAACTTGTTCCACTCAGCTGTGGGTTGCAGTGTAGGAGGCAGCAACAGAGAAACTCTGACAGAAATTCAACTCTAACAACAAAAGAGTGATTTTTCTCCACTGGGGAAAAAACAAAACAAAGCAAAAAAAAAAAAAAGAACAGCAGATTAATGGAGCAAGTCCTGTGGCTGAGCTAAAGCTATTTATTAGCTTTGATTTTTCACATCCTGTATATCTTTGTTCAGTACATAGCAGTATTTCTTCTGACCTCTCGAACGCGATGTTGCGGGTGTCCAGCTGCGTGGTCACCACTGGGGCAGACAGCCGGGCCGCTACCTGCTCGTCAGTGGGCTGCATTACTCCCAGAAGGCCCAACCCAGCTGTGGTGCTGCTGCAGGCACCACCCTTCCCCCTGCCCGGCGAGAGCGCTGTGAGGGATGACACGCACAAGGTCTCACAGAACACCAGCTGCCTGTCGTGGTCGACCTCCATCACCTCTGCGCTGGAGTCTGAGAGAAAGACAGGGAGAGAAGGGAAGAGAAAAGTTGAGAGCTTTTCACTGAGGTGAGGAAGTCCACAAATCTGTGATGCTTAGACAGACAGACAGACAGACAGATACTTGCCTGATACCAAGTCAATACAGGGCCAGTATTGCCGATACGAATATCAGTACTGATACTTATAACTTATAAAGGGAGCTCATGAAGGGGAGACCAGTGTGTCATGATTTATGAGATAAATCATCATCAACAGTTCAGTGAGCTACGTACTGAACTTGGAGGATAGAAATAAGTATCAATCCTACTGTGCTACATACCATTACCAACGCTGGTAAACACACGATCGATTATTGGATCGATTCCCCATCTCTACTTCCCACTACGGGAGATTTAAAGGATACAAACAAAAACAAGTTAAGTACAAATGAGAGAAAATCTGACCTCATATTGGAGATAAATTTAGGGAACACAATTATCGTCTTGGTTTATGAGAATCATTTGAAATCAATACCAGCTTCATGCCTTTGTGATCAATGAAGCCACAGGAAGCAGCGAGTTAGTTTAGCTTAGCTTAGCACAAAAACAGGAGGGTTTGCTCTCTACTCATTTTGATATTAAACCGTGTTTGTTTCACTTATGCAAATAATTCTCAGCAAAAACGCAACGAAAGAAAAATTCAAATTGAATTGTGCTTTCGTTGTTCTCACGTCGCCCAGTTTCGTCTGTCTTTCACCTCTATTTTTAAATACCAACACTAGTCAGTGTCATTTTCTTTGAATGCATTTTGACACACTGCGTGCACCTCACACATAGCGAGCCAGTCGAGCTCAAACTCTCACCTTGTCCCTTGAAAATGAAGCTCCGGTTTCCTCTCTGCCAGGTCATCTGTTCAAATCCCATCAGGGTGGTGTCAACACGGAGACACTGACCACTCTTCCAAACTCTGTATGTGTCACTGGGGCAGATGCGAGACACCAGGGGCACTAAGGACGAATACAGACACTCTTTGACTCAAACCATGCCGAGCTAGGTCTCAGTTTTCTTTTTTGCATTTGAATTTTTTAAATTTAAGCCATTCTAACCTACACATACAATACAAATGCTTTTCTGACATGCAACTGAAAACAGGTGTCTTTAGCCTAAGAGGCAGATAAAATTATTAGATCTGACTGGTTGGTACTGGCTTTTACTGGATCACTGGACACAAGGACTGGACTCACCCCAGCTGGTAAACTCCCATTTCATCTCCACATAGAAGTCTTGGGCCTGCTTAGGGTGGAGGAGGAGGAGGAGAGCGGAGACAGAGAGAGAAAGGAATAAAAATGAGAAAACACTGAGCATCAATAAAGAGGAAGATATGGAGGGAGAGTTGTGGAGAGTGATGAAGTTAAAGATTAACAGACAGAGGGAGGAGAATACAGATGTGCAGGAGGAGAGACAAAAAAAGAAGTAAAGCAAATAAATGCAGCAGGGATGTCTGTGCCAAAGATGAAGGGACTGGAAACAGAGAAGTGTCTGCATATGTGTGTGTGTGTGTGTGTTAATAATAGAAGTGATGGATGGAGGGATGGAGAGGACAATGATGTGGGTGAGAGCAGCGGCAGATGAAGAAGGATGGGATGTGTGTAACGCTCGCGGGTTCGTGTGCGAGTGCGTTTGAGTGCCAGTGCTCTTTGCTGTTTTCACAGTGTGAGGGTGTTGTGTCTGCTATGAGAGTATGCCGAAGTGTGTGCATAACTGTGTGTATCAGGGAGCCAGCAGGAGCAGATACACAGGAAGTCAGACAGTTTGGAGGCAGATCCCTGCATCGCTGTCACTGTTTTGTGCAGCAGCTCCAACACAATCTGCTGCTGCAGGCTTCTAACCATTAACCTCCTGTACTGGCAGCCTCGGCATGTCCATCACTGCTTTTGTGCCTTCAAACAGGGCAATCCTGAGGTCCTTAGGGAACAGCTATGAGTCAGATTAGAGGGAGAGAGCGCTTTGCAACATGGAGACATATCCTTTGAGTGTATCGCCCTTGTTAAAGAAAGCTATTAATACCTTCAGAAAGAATCTTGTGGGAAAAGCAAATTTGCATGTAAAAATTTGCATGTAAATTTGAAAAAGACTTATTTACATTTCAAATGCATTTATAGCTTCCATATTTATCACCCACATAGCTTGCACACTTATTTCATGAACCTGTGCACTACAGCGCGTGTGTGTGCTTATGGGTGCTTGTGTGAAATCGCACTTGGCGCAGTCGCTCCAGCAGGACGGGGATGCCCGCCAGTCTCTTGGCAGTCCTCTGGTAGTCACGGTAACGAAGCACGAGACGCACCAGCTCCGGATCTCTGGTACTCACCGCCTCCTGAAGAACTGAGAGAGAGAGAGAGGGAGAGTAAAACAGAACCAGTCACTCAGGCTTCATCTAAAATTTATGTACATGAACAATTTAAAGGGGGCAGCGAGAACTGCCAAAACTGAAGTGGGCCAAAGGAGAAGCTGGAACCACCAATTACTGCGTCTCACCCGTCATTGATCAGCTGTCCTTACACTTGAACAGCACATCTTGTGAGTTGAACTAACACACACACACTATATTATCTGGTGTGTGTATTTGTGTGACATTTTAAAGATGCAACGATCACACAGGCATGATGCTTGTTTGGTTAGCGTGCTGATATAATGTCTTCCTTTGTTTCACACAGCCAGGCAAATAATGCAATGGAGAACTGCTCTTGGTAGCATTAGTTTCACATTCACAACTAGAAGAGCAGCTCTATTTTTCTGGCCTAATGGAAAAAACAGAAGCAGTTTTACTAGTGTGGTATGTGTGAAACTTACTCTTGACAGGGCTACCACTGTGATGGTAAGTGAGCAGGTAAAGGTAAACAAAATATATGGACTCAAGATTTTTCAACTATTGATTCATTGAAATAACTTAGATTCAGTGCACTGCACTTAAATCATCAACGTCAGGGGAAAAAAGCCACAAAAAAGAGAGGAGATGACAGCAAAAGCAAGAAACTTAAGGTGAGATCATATTTTGGGCACAAATGGAAAAAAAAAAGTTACAAAAAAAGAACTGATTTCAAACTCCATTATCTTCCCACTGCAAGAGCACAAAACCAAATTTTGACTGTGCCAGCAGAGATGAGATTTTGTTTTTCATTTTCCAAACAAAAAAGGAAAAAGAAAGAAGAAAAAGCCAGTGGAAAGTGATGTCGTAAAAAACAAAAGGACCCCCCCCCCCCCAAAAAATATATACGATAAAATGTATTATAAGGTCACTAAGTTTCCAAAATGTACCACCACCCTCCAGATACAGCTTATGCGTGCTGTGCACTGCTCACATTACCACAAATAAACTCTGTTTTCCTCCACACAGCATGTGCACACACTCACCTGTCCATCCGTTGCGGTTCTCCTTGCTAACGTCAGCGCCGTGCTGCAGCAGGACCCTGGCGCAGTCCAGGTGGCCCAGCGTGACAGCGAGGTGAAGAGGAGTACGACCGCGAGGGTCCAGAGACTCTAAATCGGTCTGGATGCAAAAATAGGAGGCGGAGGAAGATGTTAAAATCCTAAATGTTAAAATAAGCAGGATCTGTATGAGTGGGAATTGGGGTTAATTGTGTATCACTGTAATGCTCTTGTGGCTCAGATAGAGGAGTGGCAACAGGAAAACATATAATAGAGACACAACTGTGCCAGCAGCAGCAGAAAGATGCGGGGAGAGACAGGCGCTAATTGATCTGTCACCACTCCTACATGGCTGGGCACTACACTTCTGTACTCCACTTATTTTCTGGGCTGGATGTGTTGGGTTAAACAGGCCTCTGGACCCATAAACACACCCACAAACACACGTATCACACAGCATTTTATGTGTTATACTGTCTGCTGCTCCTGAACACTTGAAAAATAGCTAAAGTTTCAGAGAGTGTTCCAGTATGAGTCTTGGTGAAAAAAAACATGTGGGCAGGTAACAGAAATAAGCGTCTCTTTTCAACCTGCTGTGCAATTAAGCAAAAATATATAACCTACAGCCTCTTTGTCACCAAAAATACACTTTTTTTTTCTTAGTAAGCTTTTACAGCTTGAGGCTACACTTCAGCTCTCAGCTCTCTGCTCTGAATTTAGAAGCATGTCAACAAGGCCTCATTAGGCAGCCATACTACATTAGTGTTAATCTTTTCACATCAATCATACCAGCGCTTTGATACAGAAAATTAAAAGGCAGGAGGCTTTTAAAGCCCTCAAATGTGAAAAGTGTGGTAGAAAGCAACTGCCAGTTTTAGATGCTCATAAGGCTAGCTCGCTGCAGCCTCTGCTATTTGGTACAGCTTTCAAACAAACAAATAAAGTGTTCCTGGAGTAAGAAGTAAGAAGTGTTACCCGCTTTATCATGTCCTGCTTTATCAAGTCTCGAAACAAAGCTTGTGCCTAAATACACCCATCTGTGTTCCGGCTGATAGGTTATTTACATCACTTCTCCTTCCCCCTCTGGCTTAATCATTTTTCCCTGGCTTCTTTGACTCAATCTGCCTCTCTTCTATCATTTTGTCTTTCAGACTCTCATTTGTTCAGCCCACCTCCTCCCCATCTTCTCATGCTGGCCATCCTCGTACAAGTCTTGACCACCAGAATCTAGACTGGCTGCCGGTGGGGGTGGTCATATCTGACTTCCTGCCATGGTTAGATTGCTGGAAGATTCAAACACATTGTTCTTATAATATATATAACTCTATACTTTAATAAATCATGTTCAGTTCTTCCAAATGAGCTCTCCTTTTGAAATAATAATTAAAAAAATCCCCACACATTTATGGCTTTCTTGACAAGTGTTAGGAGTAGAAAAGGTTACCCCTCAGCCTCCTGGAAGATGGTATCCGTTTAAAAATCCTTAATCGCTTTGTTCTCAAGTTTTAGCATTCACAAGATTTTCAGAATACTTGACCTCTGACCTTGGGGTCAAGGTCAGAGGGCAACTAGATGTGAAAAAACATCTAAATGAACTAAAATAAAAATTAAAAAAAAAAAAAAACAGAGTTTTGAAACAAAAAAATGAAAAGAGTTTGTGAACTTGGAAAAGTAATATGCTTAGTTTTAATATTTGTTAGTTTGGTAAAACTAACTACTACTCTGTGAGTAGATTGGGGTTGCCATCACTTATCTTTTGATAATGTGTGTGTGTGTGCTGGAGGTACACTAACAGGCCTGTCTAGGGGTATAAATGACATTGAGTGTATCATAATCCTGGTTTGTTGCTTGCAGCTGTAAGTAGGAGTCTTTCCTCTGAGTTTACTAAAAGCTGCAGCCTCTCGGTGTTACCTACAGGGTTTAGTATTTCCCACTATTAAAGATTTGCACATAATTGCACACGTGGAACATCCCACAGTGGTAAATCCCAATGTTTTTATTTATACATTTATTTTTACACCCAGGAAGATAAGCTGTCACAAACACAGAGTTTTACATTTATATCTACTGCTCTGCAGGAAACTGTCCGTCCCTCTCATAGAACATCCCCCTTTTTTCTTACAGTGTTACTCCTTCAGCAATTTTTACCGCACTGATCTTAGATCTGCCACCCAATTAAACAGAGCTGCTGATGCCCCATTTATCCACGGCCTTGGCAGATCCAAGGTCAGTTCAGACAGTCTGCTGTGAGCTTGAATTTTAATTAAGGATTACTCTTGGACGTAAGAGCAGCATGTCTTGGAATCAGCACTTTCATAAAGACGTTAAAGAAGCTATGAAAAAAAAAATCTTTCCAGGAATAAAAAAAAAAATAGTGAGTGTTGTTGTTATGGTGTAGTTATATGTAATAGTAATACTGTGACGCTGTGCAGACCAAACCTAGGATAGTTCAAGACACTTACTAATCTAGAGTAGTGGAAAGAGTAAATGTGTTCAAGGAAATTTTTTGAGCAATGAATGAGGAAGTTGCCATTGATACTGCACTTGATGGATGATGTCCGAATAAAATATGACCCAAAGGAAGTCCAACACAGGCTAACTGCAGTTTCTGAGAAACGCACACTGTGAGCTTAGATGGGAAGTCAGCGGTTACATTAGCAATCAGTTACTGCGGCTCTCTGTTTGTCCTATTTGCAAGGGAAATGAAGAAAACCTGCAAACACAAATGTGGAGGGGCGGGGGGGATAGCAAGAGACACAAAGTCGCCAACAAGTAAAAAAAAAAAAGACAAGGGTAATCACATGCTTTTAAAATGTTTTTGTTATGTGCTGGATTGAGTTTAGTAAAGCATAACTCGATAATAAGAATATGATACCATGGCTTCAGCCTGTTAATGGGTGGTCTATCTGCGCGATCTCTACATCTTTGCTTAACAGCTCTATGCGCTCTCCACGGCTCTTCCAAAAGCAACTCAGTAGAGAAAGAGTGGGAGATAAAGAGAAGGACACAAATAACGTGGGCAGAGAAATTTCTGTAGCAAGAGAAAGCCTGTCGGCAAAACTTTAACTAAGACAGGAGAGGACAGGGAGCGAGCTGAAGAGAAAGAGAGAGTAATGACGGCTCTCGCGAGTTACGGTGACACCAAATGAAGATGCGGGAGGAGGTGAGGACTGGAGAACAGGAGGGGAACGAGCGTTAGGAGGGAGACAACAACATGAGGGAGTCCCTCAGGAGCTGTGTAGGCTGGAGAATAGAGGGAGCGTGCGAGGGGTGGATTATCACAGAAAAACATGGCGGAAAAAAGAGAGCAGTCAGCTTTGTTTTTGCGTGTGCTGAATAACGAACTGTGCATCATGCAAATGCAGCCATTTTCCGTGCCGTGCATGTGTGTGCATGTCAAGCACAAGCACAGTGTTATGGGACACTGTAGAGAGCTCATGCAGCATAAACGTGAAGAGCAGTCAAAGTCACAGAACGGTCTGAAGTCAGGCTTCTGTCATGTAAACACAAAGAAGAAAGAGAAACAAAATAAAAGATGATTTGTGTGAAAACCAACCTCCTAAAATCGAATTTTTTTTCTTTTTTTGAAAGAAACCACACATATTTTTGTGAGCACGTAAAATAGACAAAAAGTCAGAGACAAGAACCAGATGATGGTAGAGAAAATGAGATAAATGAAAGAAGGGAAGGGGGGGGGGGAGGGGGGTGGTGGAGGCTACTAACGTCTTCATTTTGTTTTCATAAGACCCTTTTACTGTCTCACACCTGCTCTCCCTTTAAGTGTCCCCGTGTAATTTTGGTGATTATCAGTTTAAGCTTATTTTATAGCTCTACTTGATTTAATTTACTCTGGATACAAGAGCTGAACAACAGCTGAAATGCAGCGCAGAGGCAGAAAGAGAGACCAAGGGAGAGAGGCGAGGGCGTGGTGTGGGGGAGAAAGAAGGGTGCTAATAAGGGAGAGGATAAACTGAAACATTTGGCAAGGTGGAAGGTGACAGAAACAGAGGTAAATAAAGTCAGGGAAGGATGCCAGTGGGGGTGATTACAGGCGAACAGGCGAATTTAGAAAGAGACAGGTCAGAGAGTACAGGATGCAGCCAAAAAGCAGTGCACAGAATACATAATAGGATTACAGAGAAACAGCAGGACAAAGCGCTGAACTTTCATGTAGATAATTCCTTTCTTTTAGGGAGAAGAAGAATATATGTCCCTTAAGACAATTTTGGCAGCCAAAGATAAGTTGGCCAAAGCCTCTGCTTTTGGCTGACACACACAGACGCACACTGGAGTGTCTCTGGCTCCTCCTCCAGGTGGCGGATACACATGAGGGTGGTCTACTCAAGGCTATTTGGGCTGAGCCATTCCAGGCCCCATGGGTAAAGGCTCAGGCACCAGGCTCATGCTGACCAACCACTCCTCCAAGTGTCTGTGCCGTGATGAGGCTCTTATGCCCTGTGCCTCGATTCTTTTCCCCTCATACAGGCCATCAGAATAGCAACTCACCTAGTTTTTCTTGGAGGTCCTGGGGTAGACCCAGGACAGGTTAAAGAGATTACACCACTTGGCTGGATTGGATGGATGGATGGGTATATGTCCCCCTGTATTTTGTCATTGGTCACCCATGCTGCTAAACTGATTTGTGGGACAAAGAATTGAACTGAACTGAATTGAATTAAATTGAACAGAATTGGATAGATGGATAGGTGGATATGAAACTACACTCGAGCGCCCTCCTTTCCATTTGTTTTCCTATAGCACTTCTCTGTGATGCATTATAGTAGGCACACAGTATTATGTGCAAAACCCATTATGTTGGTAATTGCAAGTCAGTCTGAGTGAGCGTGACAAATCCCTGCAATCAGTGCACATCAGCCTCTTAGTGTTTAATAGTTAGCCTTATTGTTATTTTTGTACCTTATAAGTTAAGACTGAGAGCATAATAAACTTGCTGCCACACACATATTCTCACCAAAGGGTTTCTCTGCATCTTAACTGCTTGTTTTTTATCGACTTTCTAAAAGCCAAACATATATTTAAAAGGGCCAAGCTCCCCCCATTACAGATCGACTGAAACAGCTTATCATCAGCTCTCCTTAATTTCTAACTAACGCGAGCAACGCGACACTTAACCCCTGTCAAATTTTCGACACAACACAACTCAATATGTGAGACATTTGTTGTGATGACACCTTCAAGCGGTACGGGAAAACAGCGTCAGTGTCATACTGTAGCAGCAGAGATTTGCTGCAGCTCATTTGGCCCAATTTGCATCAGAAGTAGCAGAGATAGGAACAAATTGTGACAGACAGTGCTCGGAGTTAGCAGAGCACACAGAGCTATAATTCAAACTGTGAGTTTAAAATAATGATCGTGACAGTAGAAAACATCAGTGATAGAAGACAGGAGCCATACGTAGACAAGTAGCAGTGACACAAAGATATCCACTGAGTGAGTCCATACACAGACACATACACAGACACACAAAACCAGGAGCAACACTTAAGTCCACTTAGAGCTAATGTCCTCCCACGACGACATGCTGACCTGCAGACTTACTGACATACTTACTCATTCACATGTGAACAATGTTCTGCTGAAAAACAAAAGACACACACACACACACACACACACACACACACACACACACACACACACACACACACACACACACACACACACACACACACACACACACACACACAGTCTGAGCTAAATCATGATGAATAACATTTCCTCTCCCCATTTACAAACTAGGAATTCTCAAGAGAAAATAGTTGTTTACTACTAATGGGCTTTTCTTTCTTGAGTGCAAACACACACACACACACACACACACACACACACACACACACACACACACACACACACAGGGCAGTCTAATTGCTCTTGTTTGACTTGTGTGGTTCCGTAGTTACAGTAGGGACATTATGTCATCCCTACTAATCTCTGAGCTTCCACTCATCATAACAAAATGACAACGGATGGTATATCGTGGTCATGTAAAGTTAGCGATGAAGGGTCCGCCATGAAGGTGCTTGGCGTTTCACAAGTTAATGCAAAAATTTCTCAGTTGACTACTACAGAGAGTAAGCTGTCACAGTATGTTGACATGAAACATGAGTAGCAGGAAGCCTTTACAGCGAGACAGCATGCATAATAAAGACACAGGAGCTAACTGACATGAAATGGAAATGCAGCCATATTTAAAGTGATTCGAACAACCTGTGGTTTCCCTGCCAAAAAGCTTTCTGTGAAAAGAGTCAGCAGCAGGACACTAAAGGCCAATCAGCTATCAATAATAAAGGCTTAAATGACTAAAAATAAAATGAAAACGTTTTCTCTTTTGAGGGCTAGCCAAACAAGCAAAGCAAATATCAGCTTATAGAAATTCGTTGAATCTGGAGGACAGAGGGGGTTTGTGAGGGGTGGAGAGTCTATAAATGGTGGAGGTAAGTGAGCAGTCAGCTTTATTTGTGTGTGCTGAAAAGTGAACGACGGAGTGTCCAAATGCAGCCATGTTCTGACGCAACTTTGCTTGGTTCATAAGTTCACTGGTTTTTCCTCTGTCGTGCTCTTCAAATATATCATTTCTGCACAACCAGGCCATGCTTTCTGTACTGTAGTAACACTAGTGATCCTACCATCCCCATCATCCCATCCTTCCTGCCTACTTGCTCACATTTTCCTTATTAGTTCTCTGGCATATATACCATTTTTACCTCACTTACATGTTACCATATTAATTGGCTATTGCTTGTTCATATTTGCCTTTGAGTCTTGTTTTTGCTTCAGCTGCTTTTGTAAGCTGTTACAAAAGATCTAGCTGGTTTATCTAGTCATGGTTTTCTGCATCTGTCATCATCAGTCGGAAATGTAATGCCAAAATAAATATATGACACTTCAAGGTAAAGGTAACATCTATTTTCTCAAATACTAAAACTTGACCTTAAACCTAAAACTTCCCCTATGACCTGTGACCTGTCGGTTATTACAAGGTTAAGATAAGTTGTCTACTGCCAGTTACATTCATGGTCACTTTTCCAGATACACCTAACCAACATGGTTGCTGGTGCCAGACAGATGAGTCTGAGAAAGTCATAAACTGTTGGTCTTTGGGGATTTTCCCACACAACCATCTCTAGGGTATACAGAGCTTCATGCCTCGTTGATGCCAGAGGTCAGAGGTCAATGACCAGACTGGTTTGAACTGATAGGAAGACAACAGTAATTCAAATAACAACTTGTTATAACCAAAGTATACAGAAGAGCATCTCTACAGCCGCAGAAGACCACACCGGGTGCCACTCTGTCAGCTAAAAACAGGAAATTGAGGCTACAGTTTGTACAGGCTCACCAAAATTGAACAAAAATGGGAAACACCTTGCCTGGTTTGATAACTTACGATTTCTGCTGCAACATTCGGATGGTAGGGTCTTAATTTGGTGTAAACATAATGTGGGGGATATTTTCTAATGAACACTTTGGGTCCATTAGTACCAAGTGAACATCATTTAAAAAAAAAAACAGCCTACCTGAGGATTGTTGCTGAACATGCCCATCCCTTTATGATGACAGTATGCACCAAGTCACAAAGCTCAAATAATTTCAAATTGGTTTATTGAACATTACACTGAGTTCACTGTACCCAAGTATCACAGTCACCAGATCCCAGTCCAATAAAGCACCATTAGGAGATTCATATCATGGATGTGCTGCTTGCCAATGTGCAGGAACTGTGTCATGCTAGACCAACGTTTCTGAGGAGGATTTCCATCACCTTGTTCAATCTATGTCACAAAGAATTAAGGTAGTTCTGAAGGGAAAAGGGGGCCACACCAGGTTTTTTAACGTACAGATGTGAAAGTTGTATCATAAAATAAAGTGCAACCAAATAAAGATTACTGATTATTTCAAGACAGTCCATATCAGGTGTATCTGGAAAAATCTACTACTGCTGCTACCGAAGAAACACGCGTGTGGTTATTTGCATAGAGAGATCCAGTCTCACTTCCTTTGGGAACTGCCGTGTAACCTGTCACTTTTGCAATATTCCTCATGTGCACTTTCTAAGATCCTGGTCTTTTAGAAAAGAAGGAAGTGTCATCATCAGCGCCATGTCAAACCGTTTGATTTCATTATGAGAAGACAATAATCTCATTACGATGGCACTGTTGACAAATGAAAACTTCATACATTTGTAATGAGATGTAGGGACTCTGGTTTTGGCAGCTCCGCATGTCTCTGCATACAATTTTGAGCCAGTGTAGATTTTTCTTCCGTGCCTTTATTTTCTTTACATCCGTGTATGCCTTCTTTTGTTACTCTTTGTTGCAGATCTGTTTTTCCATTTTTTCTATTCAATCTTTTGTATCATCCACTGATTATTTGCCTGTATTGATTTTTTTCCTTCTCTCTTTCTTTCTCCTTAACCCATATCTGGTCTTTATAACCAAACTATATTCTTTTATGCTTTCCCCTCTAACCCCTTCTGTTTCATTTGTTCCTGCCCTCCCATCAACAGAGAGCTCAGTGGAAGTTGCATTATTGATAGGCATCTCTGTCTGTGGCATCTGCTCCTTCTCTCACTACTCTCTTTTCTCCCCCTCTCTCCCTCATTCCATGTGTGCCTGGCCTGATGCAGCTTGGCAGGTACTTAGGCCAACATCAATCTTTCATGCAAACACCACACACACACACACACACACACACACACACACACACACACACACACACACACACACACACACATACAAAGTGTGCATATTCACAAACAGCAGCCCTCTCAAAATGTTTGTGCACAGGGCGCATAGGAACAGAGGGTGGCAAAGGGAAAGAGTAGTGTAAAAATAACTTTTCCTCCCCTTGCCCTCTTTCTCGCCTCTGCGATCCTCAATCCAGAGGAGGCTCAGAGAAACGCTACACTCCCACGAAACCCTGATTTAGTCTCATCATAGCAATGCTTCCAAAATAAATAAAAGAGACAGTACAAAACCTGCGTCACAGGTGACACGACGAGTAAAACGACCGGTGAAGAGGGCTCCCCGCAGAACAACAAAACCTCTACAGAAGTCTCACACTCTTCTAAAAAAACAGTTGCATTTCATTTCTACTTGTGCAGGTGCATGCCGTGAATTCTAACAGTGGAAGTAAGACCAAATCATCAAGTGAAGACGGTGACCTACTTTTCAGCATATCTAATGTTTCTCTGTTTCACTGAGCTTAGCCTGTTCATTGTCAGCTATAATCTCTCAACAGGTTAGATCTGCAGACAGACAGGAAGACATGGGGCAGAAATCAAGACAGCGCGAACAGCGTGGGATGCCAGTGGACCTGTCAGAGTGGCAACAGGAGCAAATAGAAAGCCTCTGTAATGGTTATCTAAAGGTGCTGACACCTGTTTGTTGCACTGAGCTAGCACACGTCACCAAAACACTAGGAAGTACACGTGTGTGGAGGGACAGCACTGCGTTTGCATAAGACACAGGCATAATCTTCTGTTTGAATGGCAGCGTCAGTGCATATGCTATAAATGAACATAATCACATAATGTCGCCTACTGGAGTGAAACAGCCACAGCTGTCACTTTCTTTCTTTGGTGCACGAGTGTGTGTGTGTCTGTGTCAGCTTTTGAATTATGCAGCAATGTCAGGTAAACCTGGTGGCGTGGCAAGAGACGGCTGCACTGAGCTTTTGCTCATGTTGAGAGCAAAGGGCTGTTTTTTTGTCATTGTTGTTTGTGTACATCATTCATTAGCATCTGTCAAATTCAAGTGCCTTGGATTTGCTAAAATGGATGGAAAACAGCATAATTAGCAATGCATCTTGAAACCAAGCTGCAAAGCAGCATAGCAAATCCATATATTTAGATTTGCCACTGTCATGGTTCTGATTTGGTTCAGTGTCCTGAATCATATTTGGAAATTACTGAGACGAGTCTGGACGTCTCACATCTGGATGACAACACATCCAGACCTTTGGAATGGAGTCCAAAGGTCTGGATGTGTTGTCATCTATCACTGCATTTATATTTATGGTTGTGCACTGAAATCTGAGACTCCTGTGTTCATGCCATTCTTGCCATTCTAACAGCACATGCACACACTAATACATTTATCCAAATATGTATCCAAGCAGAGAAGCCCAGACCTCCCTCTCCCCAGCCACCTCCTCCAGCTTATCCGGGGGAACACCAAGGAGTTCCCAGGCCAGCCGAGAGATATAATCTCTCCAGCGTGTGCTGGGTCTGCCCCGGGGCCTCCTCCCGGTGGGACATGCCCGGAAAACCTTGCCCAGGAGGCGCCCAGGGGGCATCCTTGTCAGACGCCCGAACCACCTCAACTGGCTCCTTTCGATGTGGAGGAGCAGCGGCTCTACTCTGAGCCCCTCCTGAATGGCCGAACTTCTCACCCTATCTCTAAGGGAGAGGCCAGCCACCCTTCGGAGGAAACCCATTTCCGCCGCTTGTATTCGCGATCTCGTTCTTTCGGTCACTACCCACAGCTCGTGACCATAGGTGAGGGTAGGGACGTAGATTGACCGGTAAATTGAGAGCTTCGCTTTTACGCTCAGTTCTCTCTTCACCACAACAGACCGGTACAGCGTCCGCATCACTGCAGTCGCTGCACCAATCCGTCTGTCGATCTCCCGCTCCCTTCTCCCATCACTCGTGAACAAGACCCCGAGATACTTAAACTCCTCCACTTGGGGCAGGGTCTCGTCCCTGACCCGGAGTGGGCACTCCACCCTTTTCCGGCTGAGGACCATGGCCTCAGATTTGGAGGTGCTGATTCTCATTCCCACTGCTTCACACTCGGCTGCGAACCGTTCCAAGGCGAGCTGGAGGCCATCACCTGATGAAGCCAACAGGACCACATCAGTGTACAAATATGTATGGACACTGGAATTCTTCAAATATGTAATGTGTGCTGTTAGCTTAATTTCGCCATTGCTAACAATATCTTGGAAGCCCAGTTATTTGAAAGGCAGCAGCTAAACTTAAAGAAGGGAGTTTAGCTGCTGCCCCAGTTTGTGATACTCTGTAGAAAACACCACATACTAACCATGATCAAACAATCCTTACTATACTATTATGAGAAACAGGTTACCGTGGTAACCTCTTCCATAATGAAAACAGCAAAGTTAAGGTGGTTGTTTGAAGAATTAAATTCTCGACCTAACCTAAAAATTATAATCAAAGAGTGCAAAACCCTAAATATGTCTAAACTCTAAAAATAAAGTTACATTTTTATCCAATTATCCTTTGAAGGTTGTGATTGCATCTTCAGGAATTCTCCTGGGGGCTTTTCTAGTAAGTATAGGTGCAGAGGGGAACATGGATTTGACTGACAAAGCAGCCTTAAGTCTTAATATTCTCTTTCCTACCGTGCTTCACTATATACTCGATGATCACTTAATTAGGTACACCTTGCTTTTACTGGGCTGGAGCCCCGTTGCCTTATTTTTTCATGGCATAGATACAACAACGTGCACACAGAGTTGCTGCAGATTTGTTCCACCACATCCTATTAGACTGATATCTGGTAACTGTACAATGAACTCGTTGTCATGTTCAAGAAACCAGTTTGAGATGATTTGAGTTTTGTGGCATGGTGCATTATCCTGCTGGAAGCAGCCATCAGAAGATGGGTAAAGTGTGGTCATAAAGGGATGGATATGGTCAGCAACAGTCCTCGGGTAGGCTGTGGTGTTGGTGCTCAGTTGGTGCTAACAGGCCCAAATTATGCCAGAAAAATGTCCTCCACACTATTACATCATTTTGGGTTGTTTACGCCAAATACTGACCATCTGAATGTTGCAACAGAAATCGAGAGTCATCAAACCAGGGAAGATTTTTCAAATTTTTGTCCAATTTTGTCAGGCCTGAGGAAACTGTACCCTCAGTTTCCTGTTCTTAGCTGACAGGAGTGGCACCCAGTGTGGCCTTCTGCTGCTGTAGCTCATCTGCTTCAAGGCTCCACATGTGCATCCAGAGATGCTCTTCTGCATATCTTGGATATAACGAGCCGTTATTTAAGTTACTCTTGCCGTCCTATGAGCTCAAAGCACTCTCACCATTCTCCTCTGACGTCTGGCAATAATAAAACATTTCCACCCAAAGAATTGGCACTCACTGGAGGATTCTCTGTAAACCATAGAGATGGTTGTGTGGGAAAAATCCCAGCAGATCAGCAGTTTCTAAAACACTCAGACCAACCTGTCTGGCATCAACAACCATACAACATTCAAACTGACTTAAATCACCTTTCTTTTCTGATCCTCACTTTGAACTTCATTGGGCTGTCTTGACTGTATCTCAATGCTTTGAGTTGTTGCCATGTGATTGGCTGCTACATTTGTCTTAAAGAGCAGCTTAATAGGTGTACTTAAAAAACTGGATGCCACTCAGTTGTAGCTGCTTAGACAGATGGATTACTGAACGGGGGAGGTTGCAGGCTGATGAGGCTCTCCAGCCAGTTTTATTTTCCTTAGAGGCTTGGCAGCATAATGATAATTCAATTCAAATCACCAATTTTCCAATTTGCTTTTGTCAAGAACATAAGTGGAACATAACCGCGCAAAAAGTATAGTATTTAAAATAATCTAAAGAAAACTAGCACCTTCCCGTGTGGGCTCATGAGCTACCTAAATGTTTTCCTAGCGAAAGCCAGAAAATGTCGACACTGAGTGATGATAAAATAAATAATCAAAAAAGCGGTTTAGCTATTCAGAAGAGGGAATGCTTTCCCATTTCTAGAGGTGATTCACAATAGTAATCAAGAGAAGCATCAAAACATCCTCCTGAGGTTCAAGTCTTTTTGAACTGTACTGCATTATTAAGTCCTGCTTTTACATGTCTGCCTAACAAAGACAACTAAAGTTTGTTTCATTGTATTTATTGTCTATCACTAATACACTCTCTTTGCACTCTCTATTTGTTAAAAGCTTTCAGCAGCCTAACTAAGTATGACCCAACCCAGCATACGTGGCCCCTGAAATCTGGAATTGGATTTTTATTACACAGAAGAAAGAAGGGTAGGGTGGGTTTGATGGATGGATACTTGGAGATAACGAGGGCTGGAAAGCGCTCGAGAAAGAGGATAAAGAAAACTTTAGGCAGTGGGGGAAATGCGACTTGGGAAGAAGGAAGAGAAGTAGGTGCTCGTAGACAGGTGCGATCAGATAGCTGCTGCTCGGCATAAAGATTCCGGCCTATAGTGAAGCCAATGAACCCGAGAGCCTTAATTTATGGCTCCATTCCCCTCAAGCTAGCACTCCGGCATAAGATTTTATAATACTGATGTAACATTACTACCTCGCCAAGGGCATCATAATCAAACCAGCTCTGATAGGAGGGGGGGAAGAAAAGAGGTGCAGAGAAGACAAGAAACAGCAACAGAGAAATCTTTCTGTCATTTCCTGGCTTTGTCCTAAGATAGACCATCACTCCTTAGATGGCCCTGTTCTTTTTCAATTACGCTGCGCTTCTACGTCTGTGCACAACCCAAACAGAGTCTGCTCATGGTCAAAGTCTGTCATTATTTCCTCCCCACCTCCTCTTCACTTCTCTGCTCTCTGTCTTCACTCCTGTCATTACCTTGTTTGTGCCTCCGCTCCTCGGTTCAGACTGTCAGTGTTTGCCTCCTTGATTTCCAATTCCGCCTCTCGTTACCCAGCTGGCTGTTAGTGCACTCCTTAACTCAAAGCTGTGGTAAAAAAGCGGCTAAGAATCTCACCCAGGATCTCTCATCCTCTTTTTTTTTTTCTTTTGTAACCCACCGCTGCTTGTTTTTCCATCTCCTTCTTTTTATTTGTGGTTTTATCCATGGTCAGCTGGCATTTATTGTACCATTCCCACTCTTACCTAACCTGTTATCTTCTCACAAACGATACCTGTACATGCATGCTACACTCTAATAGTGGAAGTCTTGCAAAAAAACCATTTAAGAAAAAAAAGAAAGAAAAAAAAGACAGCTTGAGTTTCATGTTACACCATCCAGTCACTGCATTACAGGAAGGAAATAAGACTGTGGACCGAATCGGTGCCGGATATTTGATGTATGCACATGGCGAAATGATAAGTCTGAGAGGTCAGTGATATTACACTGTTCTGCAAAATACTGTCTTTGTTATCTGGGCCGTATCATTTTAATTCCTCTCATATGACACTATGAGAACTGGGATTATGCATATGCCTCTAATATTCTTTATCATGCCTCTAAAGAATCATTGGGTTTATCATGCATGTTTGACCAAGGTATATTATTTTTTTGTTATCTGTCTGATGTCACACACACAAATCTTGAAATCAGCAATCATTCCAGCAATTTCTGGTGGCTTACTGCAGCTAGAGCCCGCTACTACAGTGTGAGAAAGTTACTGTATAAAATTGATTTTCAGCAGATCTGCTCTCCAAAGTGCAGTGCATACAAGATTTAACCTACTACCTATATCTTTACATCCACACTTTTTTTTTTTGGTCACCCACTTCTGTTTCCTCCTCTGTGTTTCCTCTCATTTGGTTGCCCTAACTGGAAACTATCACACTAGGCCAGTGAGCAAAAGTAGGTTAGTGGCCTTGATTTTCACTTTAGCAATATTCCATATCTGAGCATGGAAATCAAAGTTCACGCCAACGAATCTCAAACAGTGTCCTGCTTTTGAGCAGCAGGGCAGGCCAAGTAGGTCTCGGAAATACTAGGCAACCTTGGGCTCAAGTTTACTCAGGCAGGGATTTTAGAAGTTTTGGAAAAATGAATATAAAGTTAACTTGAAGTATTCAACCTCCATCGCTGTCTGCAGTTATTACAAAAAAGACAAAAATTTTAAAAGTCCTGCTTTGTCCCCTCCCGTGGAAGTGCCACAGCTATCTAGAATACTTCCCGACACCTGAGATCAACATCACTAATGTGCTCGCATGAGTGTTTCACAGGTTTGTGACTGCTAGAAGCTCAGAGTCCAAGCATGCTGCATGCAGGCTGTCCTAGTTTAAGCGGCAACACAAGTACTGCAACTGGGTTCTAGGAGTTGATTGTATAAAGCATACCAAATAATGCATCACAAATGAGTTCATGGATATAATACTAATTCTTAAAGCTGACATTGGTTTATAAAGCGAGGAAAACGTTTGCAGGATTGTATAACATAATCCACATGAGCATACAATCACATGAAGAGAAATTTTGCTGTAGTTTGCGACCTGTCACCACATACACGTTGAGCTTTAGACTCTGAGAAAACACACCTGGTGCTGGCAGGGAAAATGCAAGGAATATGTGGGAAAAAATCATTATGTTCTTGGAAATAGCTTTAAAGTCATATTCTAATATAAGCAAGGAGAGAAAACAGACTGTAATCTTACCACTGTTTTAAATTTCATATACACCTAGGGTGCATAATGACAGCTGGTAGACATGGCCCCATGTACTGTAACTGAAATAAAGTGCAATAAAAATAACTTGCAACTGGAAGATGATCAACTGTGCTTATTTACTAAAGTTCATTTGCACGTTTAGCACTTTGTTTGCTCTAATGCAGTAAAAACAAGTAGCAGACAGTCTGGTTGGCTTAGTTTAAAAAGAAAAAAAGAAAAAACAAAAGTGGGGGGTTCCAATGCACAGCAGAAGAGGAATAAAAATTTGCATTATAAAATATTTATGGATACAAGAGTTCCTGAAAAATGAATTACTATGGGGCTATGAGGGCAAATTTATTGAGCCTGTGTGAACCAAACATGGCCAGAAGTTTCTGTTTACTGAGCGTGATGTGAAATATTAGCTACAGTAAAGTAATGTGTTAATATTTAATACTTCATTAACAGACTTAGATGGTGGCAAAATAAATACAATAATAATAAATGGTATAAACTATACGAGCTGCCTACTATTGCCAAATTATAGGCACGAGGGGGGGACGCACAAAGTACAGAAGTAATGCAAAGACAGTTAATAATTACAAGCTAGAAGTATATCATTAACGAGCTACTTTTGTAAAAGGGTGCAAACAGGTCAGCATCTACCTGTGTTGCTTGACATTGACCATTAGAAATTCCATTATTAAACATTACAACAGTGAGATGTTTGAAAGGCAGATGTGTCTCTTTCAGGAAATGGATAAAATGCTTGTAGTCCTTCCCGCGACTGGGTTGTTGTAATGATTCTCACTGCATCACCTTAAATTTCCCAGCGTTTCCCAGTTAGCAGGAATACTTAATGCAATGGGATTCATCTTCAGGGGACCATGAACAACTGCTCTGCACTTAAGTGTAACGCAGTCTATCCAATACAATCCATCCAATATTTGTTAGGACATTTCTGAGTGTGAAACCGACCAATCAATGGCCCACTGACACTTTCATTGTTTAAGAGACCCCGCAAGTGTAGCTACTGGCCGAAGATCCACACCTTTGCTTTAAATGTATAAATCTTGACATTTGAAAATATGAGACACTCTCCCAGGTTAGCAACTAATCCAATTTTTGAGTGAACACCTACTCGACTGCACATGTTTGGCTAGGTATGTTTTCTCTGTAGAGTTTGAATAATCGTCATAATAAGAGGTGGAGCACTGACAGCCTGTTACATTTTTGGAGCAGATTCTTTAAAATTCCAAGATAGTGCATTGACTAAGAATGAAGAGCACTTTCTCGGAGTGAGTGCTCTTCCAGTTTTAATTAAGCCCTCAGCCAGCAGCCAGGGTTTGAAAAGTTTTTGTCTCCTCCGCCTCAAGAGCTCACATGATTCATTTTCATCTCCTCTATGCATGAAACGCGGTAACTATGTCACCTCTAGCCCTGACTTGACTATGAGAGGTCTGTTCTTAGAGCCTCTTAACTGTGAGGTGTGCCATGTGTTTTGCAATAGTTATTATTATGGTGAGGATTTAAATGTAACATGTCATTCCCACAATCTGTTACTGTAAATGCAGGGAACTTTGGTGAACTGACAGCTGAACATTTTTGGTCTAAAGAAATGGCTCCCCGGGTTATGATTTTATAACCACATGAAGGTGAGGGTGTGCATGCGTAGGCAAGTGTGCGTAAATGTGTGCACACACGTGTAGAAATGTGATGGCTTGAGCAAGATGCAAGCAGTTCTCCTCTGTATTTGTTTGAATTCACAAGCATCTGTTCACATGACACGCCGTGTTATTCTTATCGTGTTATCTGGTCCCTTCCTTTTTACCGCTGTGACAAATATCCATTACTGCATGTCTCATATTTGGAGACCATAGTGTATCTTAATGGTTCTATTACTGTATTTACTGTGGTCGCTGGCAACTGTTCGCCCACATGCTACAGTATCTGCATTGTCTCACCCACTCACAAAGGGTTTAGGTGCTGGTGGGAAGGTGGAGAGCCTACACTTTTGAGTAGATAACAATAAAGCTGCTTAAACACACACACACACACACACACACACACACACACACACACACACACACACACACACACACACACACACACACACACACACACAGTTCAACCCCATAAGGTTTCACTTTGATTTTCCTTTTTTCAGGAATAAACTCCTGACACAACTTCCTATACATATTTACATTACAGGGAGGCTGGGTATTTCCGGTACCTGTGCGCAGCACAGACCTGACATGTATAGCCTGTTGTGTCACACTGTGGTTTAGAAAATGAATGGCAATAAGAAAATAGCACAGACTCGAGGGCACGATACGGTCCACAAGTGTCACCCTCCACCCTATAGCAATTAACTGCGCTAATACCGGCAAGGTTCTTGAATGAGGTGGTCCGTGGATGGCAGCTTCTCCACCACTATCTACAGCTATGGATCCACATACCTAATAATCGCCTGTAAAATAGCTCTATATATGGAAAGAAAAAAATATGTTTGATCGCCTTTCCACCCCCCTCACCGTCTCACCTGCTCGTTCCTTGCAAGCTCCTTCTCCAGTTGTCGGTGTTTGTTGTGCCACACCAGATAGTGGATAGGATAACGACTCTTCTCCGGAGTTTTCTTAGCAGAAATCATCCTCGGATCATAGTTTGCCTCCTCCTCCTCTTTCTTCACTGTGGATCGCAAGAATACTTTGTCACAGATTTACGCTATACAATTAATCCTATCATCCTGCATCGGCGGTGATGCCCAAAGGCGTGTAGGGGCAACCTTACGCGTCAGAAACAGTGAATGGCTCCCTGCTCGCTCTGCTTAGAATAAACGCCAAAGCCCCATGAAATCATTTAGAAATAAAGATAAGGGGGAAAAAGCCCTCCCTTGATTGTGTCAGTAGATTGGGTTACACCTTTATTCCTTATCCACCCGTTCCTCCTCCTCTCGCTTTCTCTTCCTCGCTCTCTTTCTCCCCTGCCTACTCTAACGCGTCTATCCTCCTCCTCTCCTCCCATCCGGTGGTGACTGAGAAAGATGCATTGACAAGCTGCAATGAAATGGGCGCATACTCAGCCAATCCGCTGTCAGGACTCTGATAAAACACATGCCTTGTGAAAAAGAAAAAGAAATCGAAATGATGCGTTTTAAAGTGAACCAGGCCCACATAACATAGGAGTGGTATAAAGGAGGTGTGGGCGTACTGTGGAGAAGGCTGGGGAGCGCACGACATGACAGCAAAAGACAAAATTCATCAAAGTTGAAATGAAAGCCTACCTTCTTGATTTTTTTCAGTTCCTCTACTCTTATTCTGCGTTATTCACACCAGATTTTCCTGTCGACACGACAGAAAAATGAAACAGATAAATCCAATAAATCAATAGCACTTTAATGTTTCATTTGACTGCTAAAGCTGCTCAGCCATTGAAGGTTGGGTGATCGCGATATTTCTGCTTAAATGGAGCAATGTGTGTCTTATATCTGAATGCTGATTAACATCTAGTAACTTTTCTGTCAGCATGAATTTTAGATTGTGATTAAGTCCCATTATATCGAAACCACCTCACCTTTAAGAATATAAGGTTATCATCACGCCCTGTCCCTCCCTGTCCTAAGTTGTCGGGATGTTGTGTGTGCGTGTGTGTGTGTGTGTGTGTGTGTGTGTGTGTGTGTGTGTGTGTGTGTGTGAGAGAGAGAGAGAGAGAGAGAGAGAGAGAGAGAGAGTGTGTGAGTGCGTGTGAGTGAGCGCGAGCGCGGATACTGTCAGGTAAAGAGCTGCCGTCTCTCGGTGAGTTGCAGGCAATGCAGGGAACAGATTTACTGTAGCAATATTCCGAGATGAGATCCTTTATACAAACAGATTAACTATGTTCACATAACTTGGATCCAGCCTTGGAGTTCATCAGCGAACGTGGGCGAACAGACCACTGGAATTAACGGGAAGCTCAGTCGTCGTCAGCTGGCCGGGGGAAAAGCCGATCATACCACCCGGCTTCCGGGGATTCAGGGGCCGCATCGGTTGACGGCAGACGTCGGTCTGTAGCTCGGGGGGGAAGACGGGCGAATATTCACATCATCGCCGACATCCACCTCTCCGTTTCATCCACTTTCGATATGTCGAGAAAGCTACAAAGAACAGAAGTCTGCGCTGACTGCAGTGCGCCAGGTAAGGAACAGAAAAAAAGGAAAACAGACCATGGGACTGGAACAATGCGTCGATAGGGGCGACGTGGTGGGAGAACAAGGCCGAAGTTGCTGTCATTGTCAGAGGGTCTGCAGAGCAGGAAAACGGCCAGGGCTCCAAAGCGTCGTTTAGGCCCAAAATAAACACTGGAAAAAATAGGCGTGTTGCCACAACGGGAGAATATCTCTAGCTAACAGCTGCTCAACGTTATTGTAAGCCATTGAATAACTTGATAGGTATATTTATTTGACCACGGCCATTTGTAAGAACGAGTAGTTTATTTGGGACAGTTTAAGATCCCAGTGTCAGCTTTATGCTGCCTTCCCACTCGAAGAGACGTTTGTTTTGATTTTCGTGACCGGGACAGACTTCCGAACACGTTAGCTTAGCTTGGCTAGCGAGCTGGCGATTTTGAGTCACTATGCAGCTGTGTGATAGAAGAATTTATGGTAGAGTGAATGTCCTGAGATATAATAATACATTTATATCGATGGACAGCTATCATATTGTTAGCAATTGCCCGTGGCTTTTGGAGTTCGTGCTTTTTATACTGCTAGCTTAGCTATGACGTTAGCTACTTTAGCTAACTTTTGCTAAACGCCAAGTTATTGCCAAGCTGATTCAGCTAAAGCGTCAGCGACCAGTCAGTAGCTTTAACAACAATTTGGCTTAAAAAATACAGTAAAGTATCAAAAACGTAACTAGAGTTTCTGTTTGTTTAACTTGATAATTTTAGAACATCTCCAGTAAAGTTAAGAAGTAAAATAGTGAGAATTAATAGGAGTATATTCAGTTTACAGTCATCCTAAGTTGGAGCACAGTTCAACATAAACCTGAAATGAGCCATACCTGTAGTTGTACCTCAAAATCATTTAAAAGCCACCTCAGTTCCATTAATCTAGTACAACACAAAGTTTAAAAAAAAAAAAGGAAAAGGGCCATAATTTCTAGCTTCACCTGCCTTAGCTTTCATCCATACTGTTCAGGGCGTAGTGATTTCCACTACAGTGACCATCCATAATTCTAGGTTAGTTTCTAACCCACTTCTCCATTGGCCCCATCTGTGTTTGTTAAAATCTGAGTTAGAGGCAGTGTCAATAAGACCCTTCGTATGTAGTCCCAAATGCACGTGCTGTTTCAGTTCGATCCCCTTGATCATTGGTGATCTTGTGTGCCTTGCTTGCGTTCATTCATGTATACATGTGCAGCAGCTGCTCTTATGACAGCTGCTACCCCTGATAACTCTTAACTGTCTATATGCTGCAGTCCAGCCTTGCATTGTACACCTTGCTATTATTACTTACTAACATGCTTCAGCACCTATTTGCCTTTTCTGGTTCCCCTTGAGTTACGTTTTACATACTGATGAAACCCCAGTTGAACTCCTTTCGTTGATACTATATTAACTTGCAGAATAATTAAATGCACATTGTCTGTGACATATTAGTTATGTTTTAAAGCTTTAGTTTATTTACTAGAGAAAATAAGGCATTCACAATGGTAGATGGCTTGTTTGCGTACCTGTTACTAGCCGTGCATTTCTTCTACAACCATCATCTCTCTGCATGCAGCCCCTCCTTGCGACTTATACACACGCACGCAGTGCTTTCTGCAAAATGCTGACCTAGCCCCTGGTGACAGGCCACCTCCCTACTACCCAGCTTTGTGTCATACTGGGGGATAACTCAATGGCATGGCTACAAAGGACGACTGATACTCCTTTTCGTAGCCAAGCTTCAGGAGCCTTTAATGTCACACCATGGCAATCTGCACAGTTTATGGCAACAATGAATCACATCGTCACTATAGTAAACTCTTTATTGCGCACAGATGCATTTGTTTAGGAAACTGAAACTCTTGTGCAACTATTCACAGAAGAGAACAGCGGGGTTGAGTCGATATGTCGTGTCGGTGTCCATGTCAGGCTTTGCTGTTGTTGCTGTGTTTGGTTAAAATTAGAAGTAAGATGGAGTAAATCCGGCAAGCTGACACTTAGTACAATTAAACACTGTATTAAAATCCGTTGTGATATACACCAAACGAGCCTGAAGCTAACTTGTTAACGGCCAAAGTATGCAGATGTGTGCAACATGTTATCTCAGTGTTTAAGAGTGGAGTGTTACACAATTTTAAAAACTTGCACTCATTTGTTGCATGTTTTTGTGCAGGGTTAGCTGACACTTATAAAAACAAATGCTATACTGGATTGATGAATTAGGCCAACTTTAGGCAACATTATGCAGCAACATGCTGCAGATTTCACCAATACAGCACTGCTAATAGTCTATCCACTTCTAATAGCTTAATGGCATAGCCTCATATTGATTTAGCAGACCAGGCAGATAGCCTAGCCTGTGGGAGTTTTTTTTAATATTTATTACACAGATTAAGGAATTAAATTGCTGCGGCCTTTAAAGCCTACGGGGCTGCTGTTCTAAACTGAGCTACAGCTTTTTTCAAAGCCATTTTGCATTTCATATTTCTTTTTTTTTTCTCTTTTTTCTATGGGCAAAAAGACTTAAAGCATGCCGGTTCATCTGATGATGGACTATTTTAGCTCCATTAATACCCTAAGCCCAGACAGTTTTTATCCCAGGCTGAGTGTGACCAACACACATTGTAGATATGTGTGTGCGTTTGGGCGTGAACAGTGTGCATGTAAGTGTGCAGATGCTTGTTTTGATACTGCAGACTGTGTTAGTTGTGAGGCATTCATCGCATCAGGGTCCTGAGGGCAAAAACATAACCCAGACTCAGTCTTTCAGTGTCATTGGACTGGCGCTGGCCTTTGCTGCTGCCCTTCACTTCCTCACCTCATTTGCACCCATTTAGAGATATGTTTCTTCTCTTAGATATTAAAACAGGTTTCTTTGTCAAGCCACTGTCATAAACTAGTAATATTTAGTGGTGGCAGCAAAGCACAACTTGTCTCATTCCTAGCTGTTTATGACTGTAAGGTGCAAGCTAACTTATATATTTGTAAAAATGCTATATATAACTGTTTCTTATCAGACTTGCACAGTTCTTCACAGGAATAACTAAAATTGATTGCAATCAGAGCCTGACCAAGCAAACTGATATTATAAGCCAGTATTAACTATTTGCTCATCGGCTTTAGCATTTATTTTCATGATAAATGAAAATAAAAAAGTAAAAAATAAAAGGGAGAAACACCCTTCAACTATGTTTTGAGTGTTGCATAGTTTGTCAACCAGAGGGCAGTCTGCAACACCAGCTGGTCTGGGCAAAGTTGGGGAGAGCGTTAGTGACTAAATACATACATGCACATAATGAATGTTAGGGAAATCACTTTAATATGTAATATGCCTAAAAGAAAAAAAAAAGACTATCTGATATATGGAAATGTCGAATCATCTGTCCATCAAATTTAGGATCACGGAGGGGCTGGAGCCTATCCCACGGCCATAGGCCAAAAGGCGAGGTACAGCCAGCTTGGACAGGTCGCCAGCTGGTCGCAGGGCTAACACATAGAGACAGATAACCATTTGCACCTATAGGCAATGGGGAGAACATACAAACTAAACAGAAAGGCTCCGGCCAGATGGGCTAATTTGAGTCTCAGACCTTCTTGCTATGAGGCAACAGTGTTAACCATGTAGCTGTGTCCACATAGTTGTGCTTTCACATGATTCATTTCTGCATTATTTAAGTCAGTTTTCAGAGTTAATATTTAAAAATGTCTAGTTCTTGTCTTTTCAATAACCCAGTTTTTATTCAAAAATTCTCTCAGTTATAAAAGCCCTTTGATTCATTACTGACATATACATCCTGCTTTACTCTTAATGTGCGTAATACAAACCAGGTGCTCATTCAGCTGAGAAATGTATAATACTTAGAAACTTAATTGGAATATCTGTGACAGGATCACTGTCTGGTACTCATCTTTATTTTATCCATCATGTGGTTTTGCTCAGAAGCAGATAAAAAGACCTATAAAAAAAGACGCACATATGTTTGACTTGATATTGACTGAAGCCTAAAAGAGTAGCAGTGTAGGTAGACCGCATCTCTTCCTTGGGAAAAATGGCATTATAGTTGTGTAGTAAACTGTAATTTGGACCACCCACGTCATAAATCGTGGATATTCATGAGTATGTTCGTGTGGCCTGGATGGAAAGCACTTAATATTTTTAAAAATCTCCAAAGTCTAATTAGTCACAGTGTGCTTATGAAAATCCTAATGCTTTCTGTGTTTTTCTGTCTGTCAGACCCGGGCTGGACCAGTATCAACCGAGGGGTCCTGATTTGTGATGAATGCTGTTCGGTCCACCGCAGTTTAGGCCGCCATATCTCCATAGTCAAGCACCTGAGGCACAGCGGATGGCCTCCCTCCCTACTGCAGGTAAGTCTGAGAAATGAAGAGCGAAGGAATGAGAAACAGGGAAGGGCTTGTGAGGCAAACGCAGTACCCAGAATAGTGCCATAGAAAGAAGAGCTACTGCAGAAATCTTAGTCAGCTCAGAAGATGCAAATCCACAGTACTGCAGTTTGTGTTTATTTTTTATTTGATCATATAGTTTAACTTTGATCTGTGAGTCTGTCTGTACTCTTGTTGTATATCTGTGTTCGTCTCAGTATGGCCTAAATGCAGGTTGAGGTGCTTAGTGCTGCTTCATCTTCATCCTGTAATTAAGGAGGCATGAGGAGTGTGGGAGTTTTTGGCTATATTGGTTTTATAACCAGTTTTGATTCCAGTGTAGAGCACAAATGTGTATCAGGGTTGTTCTGCAGCTTTACTGAAGATAATTTAGATTTATTTCGTAACACATTATACGCGTTAGATAATAGTTACAGAAATCACTATGGCTGTGAGCTATATGATACTGAATTATGAAAATAAGCTGTTAAACTAATTTCTTCCAAGATTTTCTGGCCAGTCCAGAAATTATGTTTCAGTGATGCACTGGAGTCATAACACTGATGTAATTTTAAAACATATAGAACTGCATTAGCATCAGTAGACCCCAGGAAGTCTTCTACTTTCTGAATGTGACTTTTACATGTTGTAGAAAAGCATCATTTTCATGAAACATTTGCTAATGTTATTAAATGTGATGGTCTTGTGGTCACACATGAACACTGTAATCACACTCAGGTGCAGGCCAAAACGACTGCACCGAGAACCTTTGGAGGGGTTTATGGTGTGAATGTGATCCCACCTAGATCCAAACCAATTAGCAAGTTTGAGCTAAAAACATCCAGCAGCCACACAGGGTTAGGGTCTGATAGATCTGCAAATGCTAATGAAAGTAAATTCTGTTATAGTCCAGAACACAGCGCCTTCTTCCAGACACATCTGGCTAGTAAGCAGACTGAACATTGTCACGTGGTTTGTAGTGACACATTTTGGTTCACTTGGAGTTCACTTGGATTTTTCTCTGCGTGAAAACAAACCAAAGCACGGGGGAACGGCTACAAGTTTACTGACTCATTAACTGATTTGAACCAGAGTACGAATCAGATGTGAAAACGCCCTAACAGCAGGTTGTCTGTGGATCTCAGTTGTTTTAAAGCTTGTTAAAGATCAGAGAGTACAGTAGTCCTTGCAGAGTTGATGTTGTGATACTCATCGTTTGAAAAAAAGCTTTCTGTGTTCAAAATAAATCAGGCCATTCTTTCTATATCTAATCCTTCTTAGCAAATTTAAGTGAGGTGAGTGAGTTTTCCAGAGTAATAGTCACCAAATGACATACTTTGTGTAGGTCGGCACCTGTTTTGGCTCTGAATTGTGTTCAGGTGCTGGTGACTCAGAATACTGACACTCCACTGACAGGTGGCGTGGATAACACTGACTATCTCTTCATCATGTCACCTGTGAATGGATGGGTTAAATTGGGTAACAAGGGAACATTTTGTCCAGGAAAAATGGGTAAGCGGAAGGATTTGAAGGAGTTTGACAAGGGCCAAACTAGAGCAGTGCGATATGACCAAAAATATTTATCACGATATGCATTTGAAAATGTGCGATAACGATATAACTGACGATATAATTGACACTAGACAAAATACTTTACAACTCCACAACTTTATTAGTGCAAAAACCCCCAAAAACATCAATGTATTTTCACTTAAACAAGCAGCTGTTTTTTATGTGCATTAAAGTTATATAAAAATTTAACAGTGGAAATGCAAATTCCTTGCTGACAGTTTAACCAAAAGGCATTTCCAGTGGAAATCGGCCGACATATCCTCAGCATAACCATGTATAATATCCACAAAACTTAAAAAGAGGTTATACACACACAATACGGTAATATTATGTTGAAGCACAGTACGTATCACTCCGTGAGGCTCCTGCCTACGATAGCCGTAATGCTCCGACAATCCATCAAGCGGTGTGGGTTCGTAGCTTAGCAAAGTTGTACTGAAACATTTGACAGATTTTCGAGCGCCGTGTACCACATAAAATTGTTTCAAGGTCAGTAAACACAACCAGAATTCATACATAAGGCACTCGGGATTATAAGAGGCACTGTCGATTTTCAGAAAAATCAAAGGATTGATTTTAAGTGTGCCGTATTTTCCAAAGAACACGGTAATAACGACAGCCCACTAGCATGCTCTACCAAAAATAGTGCTTTGTTGTGTATCTGAGGGACGAAAGCCAAACCAGTTCCACACCACTGAAGTTGCAGCATTTTTACAAACCAATTCTGGTTCATCTGTTTCATTCAACGATCCGCTTTCGCCCTTCTTATTCTCCGTCGCCGCCATGCTTTTTCCGCCATGTGCGTATGAAAACAAAGACACTGCGCATGCGCGTTTTAACCATATTCTATTGCGATATTTCATTTTCTTATCGTTGCCCAACGTTATACCGGTATTACCGTGAACGGTATGATATGGCCCAGCCCTAGGCCAACTGCGATGGCTAGAGGACTGGGTCAGAACATCTCCAAAACTTGAGCTCTTGTGGGGGTGTTCCTAGTCTGCAGTGGTCGGTATCTATCAAAGGTGGCCAAAGGAAGGAACAGCGATGAACGGGTGACAGAGTCATGGGCAGCGGAGGCTCATTGGAGAGTGAAGGTTGGACTATGTGGTCTGATTCGACAAACATTCTACTATAGCTCACATTACTGAAAAGGTTACTGCTGTCAGAATACACAGACCATCGCAGTAGGGCCTCATAGCTGTAGACCAGACAGTGCGCCCATGCTGACCCCAATCAGCTGCTGAAAGCACTGACAGTAGGCACATGAGGATCAGAACTGGACCACAGAGCAATGAAAGAAGGTGGCCTGGTCTGATTTCTGCATTTCTGCACCACACAGCTTGCGGGACTTCAATATTTAAACTTAAAGGTTTCTTTACAATCTGTTGCTAACATCTTGGTACCAGATACCACAGCTTCAAGGGTCCAGTGGAGTCCGTGCCTCGATGGGTCAGAGCTGTTTTGGCAGCAAAAGGGGGGCCAACATAATATTAGGCAGGTGGTCATAATGATCTGATCGCCTGGTTGTTGTACATAGCTGTACTAATCCAGAAAAAGCTTCTAGATCGATAATCCATTTCTCAAATTGAAGAGGTACTTTATCTTCGAGAGAAACTGCCTTCCCAGGATTGGGCGCACAGTCGTAGCATCTTCAGTAGACAGGCTTCCAGCGTCTCCAAGCAGAGAATATTGCTTTTTTTTTTTTTGTTCAGGATATTGAAACCTAATTTTCTGTGATTAACAGTCAGTTTAGCCAGAGGATAACACATTTTTCTTCCGTGTGACAAACTCCGAACACACTGCTTTACGCTGGCTTTAATAAAACATGCTCATGACAGCAAACCAACACTGAGTCACTTCTGTGTGCGTGCGTGTGTCTGTACGCGTTTGTGTTTCAGATGGTTCAGACCTTGGCCAGTAACGGGGCCAACTCCATATGGGAACACAGCCTCCTGGACCCGGCTCAGGTGCAGAGTGGCCGCAGGAAACCGAACCCCCAGGACAAAGTCCAGTAAGTATGCTCTGCACAGGCTCAAAATCCACATTAGGACACAGAGAAATTATTGTCCCTTTGTAAGCATAATTTTTCTCTCTCTCTTTTTTTTTTTTGACTGGTGAAGAACAATTGCAACTAGTATTTATTTCTAAGTACATTAGTGCGTTGTGGGCTGAAATATGGCTTTGGGAGAGTCATGAGATCGGGACCCGCAGGAAAAATATTTGCTCATTTCTTTTTCACCGGAAAATGGAGGTTTAGTGTGAATTCCCTTTTAAAAACCTCTGCAGTGTTCATCAGATTTATTTCTTTATCCATTTATGTAATGCAAACTAGGAAACTAGGCATAACCCATCAGTTCGGTTCACTGTAGAGATTATTTATTACTGCTGGGGGGCCGTTTGTCTATTATTACAGCACTTTCTGTGTCTGTACCTCACACAGAAAGGCGCCTGATCTTTCTATTTGATGAGAGTGAGGGGGTGAGAGAGAAAAATGAAGTCAAAGCAAAATGACCTTACCTCTAGTGGGGCTTCAAATCCCTCGGTGGGGCGCCGTATGCACTTGCAGTCATGATGCTGAAACGCATTTTGCTGTATAATAGGGTTTATTGCATGAATTGCAGTTCCACATATTTTGTCCTCGCATGTTCTTGTTTACCTTTGAGGCCTGGGCTTTTGGTAACCATCTCAACTTCCCCTCCTGTGCAGTCCCACCAAGTCAGAGTTCATCAGAGCCAAATACCAGATGCTCGCATTCGTGCACAAGCTGCCCTGTCGTGATGACGATGGCGTCACCACTAAGGATCTCAGTAAGGTAAGAAAATGGTGTTGCGCAGCTGCTGACTTGAATGCGTGCGACACTTGTTTTTTCTTGATAAACAATTAGAGAATAATTTAACTCGACTTGTCATCTGTAGAACTATAAGCATGCTTTCTTTTATCCGCTAAGTGAAGGATTCTGCACTTGTGTGGATGATAACAGAAAACACAGTATTGTCTTTAATCTGGGCTCTAATGTTACTCTGTACTGAGCTGATGGGTAGGATGTTATGAGTTCAGGTTAATTAGCCTATACTGACACAGCCATACTGTGGAACAGCATGTCTAAGCACAAAGGTTGTTTCCTTTATGAATGTCAGTAGCGGACGTTGCACATAAACATGCACTCATGCACTCAGGCAAACACACACAGATGCTCTTTTACTTATAACCCCCCCAACCCAGCAGGGAGTGATCTGAATGACACAGCAGGATGCAACAATCATCTCTAGCGCTGTGGTGCCTCTCTGGGCTAATAAGGGAATTCAGTTTGTTTCTGTCTCTCCGTGATGTTTAATCTTTCCGCCCCCGACTCTCCCCGTTTCTCTCTCTCCTCTCTACCTGTCTGTTTCTCCCTCTCTATTAGCAACTTCATTCAAGCGTGCGGACGGGGAGTTTAGAGACGTGTCTTCGGCTCCTGTCCCTCGGCGCTCAGGCCAACTTCTTCCACCCGGTCAGGACAAAAAAATCTACCACTGACTCACATTTTCGTCTTGTGCTGTTAACTTACTCTTTATGCCAGGCGTCTCTTTTTGTGACTGTGTTTCTGTGTGTGTCCCACAGGAGAAAGGCACTACCCCACTTCATGTGGCAGCCAAGGCAGGCCAGATCTTGCAGGCTGAGCTGCTCGTGGTGTATGGTGCAGACCCTGGATCGCCTGACATTAACGGACGCACACCTATGGACTATGCTAGGTACAGGAATTTGAAAGCACAATTCAGTAAATACAAAACCTGCATTTAGACCCTGTTCAGCTCTGGAATTGAGTAATCTAATGGTAAACACAACACAAATAGAATCATTTTATGTGCGTGTGTGTTCCAGGCAGGCGGGCCATATAGAGCTAGCAGAGCGTCTGGTAGAGTGTCAGTATGAGCTGACGGACAGGTTAGCCTTCTACTTGTGCGGTCGGCGTCCAGGTAACCTAATGCACCAGTTTTCCCTGTTTTTGTACTCCTCCTCACATGCCTTTAAGCACAGCAGTTAACCTCAGTAACATACTGTGGTAGATTTTTGTTATTCGGTTGTTACATTTTTCTCTTCTCTCCCAGATCACAAGAATGGCCACTATATCATTCCTCAAATGGCAGACAGGTATGGACCAAATTATCATTTTATTGTCTTAAATTAATTATGAACAGCTGCAAGTCTGTTGTCGTTTAATTGCTTGAAAAAAAATATCTACATGATTAAACTTGCAGCTGCCAAACTTGCCTTACTTCTGTGACTGCTTAATTTCTCTGTCTGACATGTATGTATTGATATAATTTAGTGTTCTGACCACAGGGTGGCACCAAAGCCCCCACAAAGGAGTTAGGTAAAGGAAGTCTTTATTAAGCTGTCTGTTCACTGTGAATTTGGTGAGGTAGATACTTGAAGCGCGCTTGGTTAAGTAATGCTGAACTGCAGCGTGGATTTGAAAGACACACGAGTGCTCAGGCCGTGACACATCGAGTTCAGCATTTCTTAGCACGGCTTCTTTCACCTGTTTGATGGGCGCTGGGTTTTCTCAGCTACAGTTCAGAGATGTGTTGCACCTCCAGATCTGTTCGTTACTGAAATGGGTCTTACTTCTGTGCTGTCATCTTAACTCCACTTGCATCTGTTCTGTTTCTGGTGAATGGTTCCTCTTGATAACAACAATTAAAGCTGTTTTCATGTGGCTTTTCTTCCCCTTCTTTCTGTCTGTTTCTCTCGTTTTTCTCACTTCTGTTCTCCATTTCGCTGTGCTTGGTGGAGTCAGAGCTCGTCCTAAGTGCCCGACACAGAGGTATCTTTACTTTCCTTGTTCTTTTTCCCCCCAGAATCTCTTTCTCCCCATCGGTCCCCTCTCTGTATACTTCCATCTCTCTTGTATCCCACAGTGCATCCAGCTTTTCTTGCGTGGCATTGAACAGTTATTTATAGATTATAAAGCTGTAAAGTTTAAAACAGATGTAAATAATCCAGAAGTCTTGTGACTGAAAGACTGTTGTGTGTTTGAATCACACCAGGCTTTTTCGCATATTCAAATTTTACTTCAGCGTGTATCCTTAGTGACATCTTTGGCCACAGTGAGAGCATATTTAAAGAGTTTCAGATCAGTCTTTAAAACTTCGAATCTCTGTAATCTCACTGTGTCACAAACTTGACACACCTACAGCATAATATGTGAAAGCCAACTCACATTTATATTGCTGTTGTTACCTGACCAGCAGTCACCATTAGAACAAGTTGTCCCACCCCAAATGTACCCGCTTTCCCTCCTCATTCTAGAAAAAACTCCCTTTCCACCTCCTCCCCTCTCACTTTTTTCTTCCATCTCATATCTCCCTCCCCTGTCCCCTTCCTCTCTGCGTCTTTATTCCACTGTATATTTACGATGCCTCTTTGATTGTCATCTTCTGTGTTTTTGTTCTAGTCTGGACCTCTCAGAACTGGCCAAGGCTGCCAAGAAGAAGCTCCAAGCGGTGAGTTGAATTTACATAGCTTATGGTTATAATGTCAAAAGCAACAGACTGCTGTGTTTTGGCGGGCTTTGTTTGTTTTTTTAACAGGTTCTTGAAAGTAAAAAAATTAAAAAAATACAAGAAAAGAGTTTTTGTTGGGTGAAAAGAAAAGGTCAGAGTTGGTGTCACAGATTTTCTGCTCCTAGCTGTTTATTCTCTCCATGTCAATCTGATAGATTGTTATTAAGTTCATTTTATTTCATCTGCTCTCTCTGGTTTGTCACGCTGATGCTTATTGTTCAGCATGTGCTGTATCTATGTAGACATGTACAATAAGACCCGCTAATGTCAATTTGTGTGCGCATGTGTGGCAGCTCAACAATCGGCTGTTTGAGGAGCTAGCAATGGACGTCTATGACGAGGTGGATCGCAGAGAAAATGATGCAGGTGAGCCTTATCGCTTCCTTTATACCCTGTACGACTGTCTGCCTGGGTCCGTGCGTTTGGGCTTTTTCCCCTTTGTGGACCAAATTGATGTTGAAACAAACTAGAAAAACGTAAAAACTCTTGAGAAAAAGTTATGGGAGTGAAGCTGATATAAAGATAATGAGCGCCAAAGAAAAAGGAAGTGAATATGAAGGACAGGGCGAGGAGAGAAGGGAAAAACTGCTGAAGAGGAAGGCCAAAATGTTTTGAGTGAAAGAGGAGGAGGAGGAGAATTGGAGCGAGGAAGTGCCTCGCAAATTCTTGAGTCTCTCTCCTCCTCTTCGGCTCTTTCTCTTTTTTCCTTCTCTTCTCTCCCTTTCCTTCAGTATGGGCAAAAGTCAGAGCGCACTTTCTGACTGAAGCACACAGGTAAGTAGCAGGGATACACTCGTAGACACACCACCAACAGCACACAGAGCACAAAACTGCACTGTAAGAGATTCGCTGTACTTTGTTTATATCTCTGTGGATGTGTGGGTGGATGGGCTGCGTGTGGTTGGATGTGGGCGACCTTGTTGTTTGAACATGCACTCACAGATTTATTTTTTGCTTTACGTTTTTGTCTCCAGTGTGGCTTACGACCCAGAACCACAGCACTCTGGTAACAGAACGCAGCGCAGTCCCTTTCCTACCAGTCAATCCTGAATACTCTGCAACCCGCAACCAGGTAAACACGCATGTACTCATATACGTTTGTAATGACCGATTTAAAGGAACAGATAGGGAGACAAAAAAGACAAAATGGAGATTTCTTATTTCTTAGATAGGCAGTTTATGTGTTTGTTGGGGGGGGGGGGACACGACAAGCAGAGAAAGGAGTGTGAAATTAGCAGCGGATGTTCCTCAGCTGTGAGAGTGTAATCTTTCTGTCCTCTCTAGCTCTCTAGCTCTCCCTGTGAGGTAGAGAGCGAAATCTCAAGTCCACTTACAAAGTTTATAGTCATCTGCATGGCTCATTTTTGGTGTAAACACTCAAACCCAAGTGTACACACACACACACACACACACACACACACACACACACACACACACACACACACACACATATACAAACAACTCCCACATGGCCACGTTTGCTTTCACATGATTGGGCAGTTCACTGCGGTCAGAGGCTGCTATTTATGGTCGAAAACAGAAGAAATCACGTCTTTAGAGTTGAACTTGTGTGAATGGTTTTACACTTTGGTAGGAGCTGACCTTCTTGTGCTCTTATGAAGATGCCTGGACGCTAACCTAATTGTAGAGTTTATGTTCCTTTGCACATGTTGTGTTGCTGTGTGTGTTGAGAGTATGACTGTGTTTTTCCACAGCACATGGTAACTGACCACAGCAGTCACACAGGCACTGAACCACTGACTATGGGCCCCATTGTATTTGTCTCATACTCAGCTCATGATTTTAAAAAAGAAAAACGCGGAACTGAATTTCAGGCTTTGATGCCAGTGTTTGTGTGCGCATGTGTTTGTGTAACTCCCGGCTTATTCTTTTCTCAGGGCCGCCAGAAGCTCGCCCGTTTCAACGCCCGGGAGTTTGCTACCCTCATCATCGACATCTTGAGTGACGCCAAAAGGAGACAGCAGGGAAAAGGTCTTAGCCCTACTGGTGAGACTGGGAGGGAGGGCTAGACTTTAAACTTTGAAGGCAGTGCCATCTAACCTGATTAATATGCACGATGCATAGATATCCATTTATTGATTTATACCAGTTTGCAAAAGTCTGCAAAGCATAAAACCTTAAAACTTTTAGAATCACCTGTGTCGCAGCAGCAGCACAGTTATAAGAGAATCATTCCTGTGTGACAGTTTATTCTTACATGAAACGGTCAAGTACGACACACAGCTGGTTAAAATCAGTTAGCAGTGTTATTACTTTGAGCACTCCCAGGAGAAAGATCACATTTGAGAGAAGAGCGAGTGCTAATATTACGTGAAAGAAAACTGTAAATGGGCAGATTTTTCTTCCCCCTGTTATCAGACCCGCTGGACCTGGGCATTGATGATGACCAGCACGACTACGACAGTGTAGCTTCTGACGAGGATACAGACAGCGAGCTCACCACCCAGAACAACAACAACACACAACGTAGCAACCGTGCAAAGGTATACAACGTGACACACTTTTTTTTTCTTTTTTCTAGATAGCTACCCTTTACCCCACGTTTGTGTTGCTTTCATACTTGTTAATCACTATTTTGATGTGTTTCCTTTCCCTCTATCCCTGCATTTCATTCAGTCATATTAGTAAGCAAAGCTTTTCCACAGTTTAGTGGCTTGAATGACTGCTTCTCCCAACATGCTTTGCGGGAATTGGCCACACTCATGGCTGCCACATAACTCCTGAGTGACATCATCAGCTATTCTGGGTCCCTGTCAGAGCAGGCATTGTTCATGCACAGAGAGAGCGTGTGTAATGGGAGGGAAAAGAGAAGGAGACAGATTTAAGAAACAAAAGGAAGGAAAAATGATGTGGGAGGGGTAGAAGTGAAGCTACACCAGTAACAAGCTTCTTTTCATGCTCAGGGTAAGACCCCGCCAAGCTGGAGGATCTACTCGCCTTTATATCCAAGGAAATATATGCATTTGTTGTTTTACGGTGCTCACAGCATCGAAGAATTGTGTGTTCTAGTATGAAGCAGTGGGTAATAGAAATAGTGGTGAATAAATGACAAGCAGAAGGCTATAAAGTGTAGTTTATGAAAGGTGTATTTATTGGTTTAATTCCAGGGAGTGGTTGAGGGCTGAATCTGAGCAGGCTGTGGGGTGAAAGGAAGTGAGGGGGAATATTGAGAGCAAGAACTAAAGGTCTAATGTGTGCATATATATATATATATATATGTGTGTGTGTGTGTGATCCTACCTTCAAGTTAGGCCTCTTCTTGCCTCACAGCCACAGCTGTTTTTTTTTTTCACAGCTTAAAAAAATGTATAAATTACAAACACATTTAGAATCTTGTTAATGCATGAATTTCACTAAATACAGAATGTATTGAAGGAATTTAATCACAATCCCTCCCCAAATCTTTCGACCTGTTTGCCTGTTTGACCTCCTGCCTTATATGTTCCTATCAATCCAGAGTATGGACTCCTCAGACTTGTCAGATGGTCCCATCACCCTGCAGGAGTATCTGGAGGTGAAGAAGGCTTTGGCCTCCTCAGAAGCTAAGGTGCAGCAGCTGATGAAGGTTAACAACAACCTGAGCGAGGAGCTCCGGCGGCTCCAGAAGGAGGTAGGAGGAGTGCAGGTGGAACGAGAGGATTAGCGCAGGTGGAACGAGAGGATTAGCAGTGACCATTCAGACTAATAAAGGGTTTGCTGCGTGGCTTCTTAGAAAGAGAATAAAAAATGAATAGAAGTTGGAATAAAAGATGTGCTTGGTAATGATGACTAGAAGACACAAGACAGATTGGTAAAAGAGACGGGGCAGTTGATTCAGACAGAAAGAGGGTAGAATGATGGAGAGACAGTTGAATAAATTAATATCTTTGCAAGATGATTTTTCCCCCTGTCAGGGTGTTATTATTCCTTCACTGCTCTCTCGGGTTGATATATTTGGCGACCGCTTTCCAGTGCTGTATAGAAAGTAAAGCTTTTGTTGTTCTCATGTGAAATTTTTTACTTTTGGAGCTCATGTGTTGTTCATTGTTGCATCTTTTTTTTCCCGTGAGTCATTGTCATTTCCCTAATATGTTCATTAGCGACTGGCTTAAGTGATTCATTTATGTGTTCATCTTCTCACGTCACTGAGGATTTAATGAAGATTTGAAACAAACATAGAAAAAAAACACTGCAAATAACAAATGTGTCAGATTAGGCCCCTTGAACACAAACACTGTATTTTCAGATATGTACTGTAGCCCTCCACCCCTTCCCTAAGACCCAGTCCCAGCTTATTGGAGTGTAATGCCATGTGTTGCATCCCCCCCCCCCTCAATACTGACTTAATATGTGAAGCGTGATATGAGCCTCAATATGGATGCTTGTTTTTGACCGTTCAGTTCACCCCCCCCCCCCCCCCCCCCCCCCCAAATCCCTTCAACCTTCCCATGTTCCTCCCTCCATCCCTCCCTCCATTCTCTCATCCCTCCCTGCTGCCTTCCTCCTCTCCTTTAGATCACCCGGATGCAGACAGAGAACAGTGCGCTACGGAGGGGCCAGCAGGCTGGGGGAGCAGCTGGCCATGGGGTAGGGGGACCTGGTGGAGGTGGGGGAACAGGAGGCCACTGGGCAGTGGGTGGGATGCGAGGTGGAGTGGGTGGATTTGGGCCAGGAGGGGACCCACCGGTGCTTTCGGTGCCCTCCTCGGCCACACCCCACTCCCACCCTCACCGGAGGGAACGCCAGGCCTTCTCAATGTACGAGCCAGGGGCAGCCCCCGGCCCCACGGCCCATGGTCCCCCAGTCCTGGACTCCCTGGCGCCCCGCCTGCAGCCCCTCAACACAGCCAGCGTAAGTTAGAACGGCCCTGTCCCCTTTCCACTCACCACCTTCGCCTCGGTGGCTCTGATTGCCTGTCTTTGGCCTGATTAAATAGGTGATGGTCTGATCCTGATCTTTACATTTTTTCCCCCTCTTCTTTCCCCTTGCATCTCAGTTCTCAGTCCTTCTCTTTCAAGAGATCCAGTTGTGCACGAACCCATTTTTAAGGGAAGTTTTGTTATGGTTCAAAAAGATTTGTTATATTGAGCTTTATAACTGCATAAATGATGGAGTGCATACGTGTGACCTGAAGGAGAAAGATGGGAAAGAAAAACAACAAAAAATGACTGTTTCTTCTGTTCTGCTGCCTGGCAAAAGCCTCTGATACACCGCTGCATAGCCTGCTCTGCACACTTTGACCTTTTCAAACCCCTTTGACATCTTTGCTGCTGGACAGTTGCTTAATCTGGAAATGCTGGGATCACACACACAGATGCACAGAAGTTCATTTTTGTTTCACCGCCACTTTTAAGAAAAAATATAATAAAATTTAAAAAAAAAGTTTCTCATATTGCAGACAACCAGGTGAGCAGTTCAGCAGCATTTAGTTTACAGCACGTTAATAGAGCTACAGAATGCAGACACATCTCACCGCCGCACCAAGTTGGTGACTTTCTTCACACAAAGATTTACCTGTTTGTCTGTTTTCTGTCTGTCTGTTTCTTCACCTGTCCGTTCGTTGCTCACTGCAGTGCAGCCGTGCATCCTCTGGATGTAAGCATTCTGTCTGTCATTGCATTGTTTGCCATTTCGTCTTTGAGTTTGTAGTATTATCTCACAGTATGTAATTATGCATTCTGTTTTTCAGAGATCAACATTAGTATTAAGTATGGGTAGTCTCTTTTTAGATGCTGCGTGCCGTGTGTAAGTCAAGCAGAAGAAGCTAGATTAGTTGACAGTATGTTTGCTTACTGTTAGATAAGCAGCGAGGCATGTAGTGTAGATAAAGATGATGGGCGAGCTGTTGAGTTGTTCAGTGCTGCTCTCACTGACTCGTTTGCCTTGTTTTCCTGCTGTTTATTTAAAAAGAAAACTTCTTCTCTATGTCCCCACGCTTCTTTTTCCCCCTGCTCATTTCATCATCTGTCTCTTTCTGCTAATATTTCAATTTCTTTTTAATCTTCTTTCTGGCCTCACCCATGCTCCTCCATCTCTCTCTCATCCTCTCTCTATCCTTGTGTTCCCTTTGTCCTCCCAGGTAAGGAAGGGCGGCTCAGGGAGTCCGTATCTGTCTGGATCTGCAGAGATGGGTAGATACATGGTGAGCTGCTGCTGTTTTGGCTCTTCATTTCTTTTTATGATCCTCCACTTAATGCATTCAGAAAGTTGAGATTATTGGCTTACATTGTATTATCCAAACCAGTGTCTCATGGGTCTGTTGCTGTTGGCCCTAATCCTGAGATTCAATCACAGAATATCCCTCATCCCATTAGAATTACCCACATGCCAAATGTAGTGTAATATCTGTCCCATTTAATGGACATCAGCGGAAACCATCTCAATTAGATGGAAACAAATGAAAATTAGAATTTTGATTGAGGAGGTATACTTACAGGACATGATGTGTGATAATTAGAATGTGTGGTGATTATTAAGTTCCTGCTGTGTTTTTCATCCAGGTCTCTAAACCAGAGAAGCACGGCAGTGGCACCGACAGCGACTACGACAACACACAAATGTACGACGCCTCAGTAAGGTCAGTGTTTGAATGTAAATCTGCAGTTTAAAAAAAAAAAGATTTCCTAACTTTCTAACATCAACTTTTCTACTTTTCTAATTATCTTATTTTTTAAATGGATTCACGGAAACTATTTTTATTTACTTATAACAGAAATGTGGAGGTAGCAGTTTTTAGTAAGAAACGAGGGGCACAAGCTGTTGACATAAGGCCACATCAGGACTGTAAATGCTCATCCGTGACCGTCACCTACTGTCCTTGATCTGAGGTTTTAATTGTTGCACGGGTAATGCTTTTCCCTATCCAGTATGGGTCGCAGCAGTGAAGAGGAAGGCCGTGGGGAGCCTGAGGAGGGTGGGGGTGGGGAGGGGGGTGAGCCAGACCCCACCTTACCCTGCACAGAGGATGTCATACTGAAGACTGAGCAGGTGACTAAGAACATCCAGGAACTGCTCAGGGCCGCTCAGGAGTTCAAACACGACAGGTAGGTGAAAAAATGGTGGCACAGTCCTTTTCATCTTAAAATAAAATGCATAGAAATTACAAATCTTCCTTGGAAATTTTTTCTTGATTTCAATCAGAAAAACCCCCAATATCAAATCAGATCATAGCAATTCACAAACAGTTGATGTTGACATTATGAGAGGCTGAATCACAAAGATGTGAAAGCAAGACAGAGGACAGAAATAAGAGTATACTAGGGGTGGAAATATAAGACCAGGTATAAAAACTGTAAACGGTTAAAATAAATCTCCCCCTGGGTCAGAAATGGTGAAAATGCACCAAAACCACCAAAAAGCTACTTTAAGTAATCTTACTGTAAATTAGAAAAGAGCTGAACAGCTCATAGACACAGGAGATCATGTGACCGCATGAAGTTTATACTAGTGCTGTGTCCCCTAACCTAAGTTTACCCTTCATGACTTTTCCAGGAGAATGACTGGGGTGCACTCAAATGCTCAGGTGCCATCAGATTAATGCAAAGCAGCACATGTCTGATAGACATAGACAGTACCTTCATCTCCATTTTTAAATGGTAAACTCTGATGTGAATGATAGTCGACAGCTGCACAGTGAGAATGTAGTTGTTAACTCCAGTGGCAGTAGGCTGAACTGTTACGCTAGCAATATTTTCCAGCTTTTACTAGAGGAAGCCACATAAGAAATATAATCTCTTCAGAATGTTGTGGGTGCTTGTATTTGCAGTCTCATACTTACGGTCACCAAGGGCCAATGATGATAGGTGTAATAAGGAAATAATGCACTTATTGTAGTTAGAGGCTAATGCAGTGTTTCTCCTCAGTTTCAACTCTTTTGTTTTATTTAATTACAGCACACTAAACCTTCCTATTGATAAATACGGCTGGTGTTAAGAAATCTATTTAAATCTCTTTAAAAATTAAAGATTTGCTGTGTGACTTTTGTTTTTTTACCCACCTTTAACGTGAGTCACACAAACTCCCAGTTTGATAAACTTTGCTTCCTGGACACCAGCTCCCTCTTTAAAACAGGAGTCGTTGCAGGAACCTCGCCTGCTCACCTGCATTAGTGCTGTTGCACAGTCCTTGACTCATTTGACTCTTCAGTTAAAGAATCACTTCTCTTTTCAGTTTTGTGCCGTGTTCTGAGAAGATCCACTCTGCTGTCACAGAGATGGCTTCACTCTTCCCCAAAGTAAGTGCCCCGTCCTTATGTTTTATTTCTCACACTGTGTCTCTCATCTACATCTACGTCTTCATTTTTTTTGATTGCTTCCATCTGTCTGCAGCGCCCAGCACTGGATGCAGTCCACTGTTCTCTCCGCCTGTTGGCTTCCAGTGCCTCGCGACTGCAGGTGGAGTGCCGTAAGGCGGCGCCTTCGGAGCCTGGCGCTCCTGCAGTAGACTACCAGCTTCTCACTCAGCAGGTCATCCAGTGCGCCTATGACATCGCCAAGGCTGCCAAGCAACTGGTCACAATCACCACTCGTGAGAAGAAACAGTGACCCGACAAAAGAAAGAGAGAGGATCAGTGCATGTGTGGTTTAAAGTGGGATGGGAGGGGGTTTCCGGGAGAGGGAGAAAGAGGGAGGGGCAGGGGGTGGGAGGGGAGTACGATCACACTACAGGATGGAGGGTAAGGGATTGAAATGACGGGGGAGCAAGGCTGACATGAGGAAGAGAAAAGAGAAAGAAAGGGAATTGGATGGAAGCAAAGCAGAGGACGTTTGTATGATAGAAACACTACAGTGAATGGAAAAAAATTCCACAGGCGTGGAAGCGAAAGTAGGGAAGGACGAGAGGAAGGAGCCAACACGGGAACCACAGCCCGCAGGGACCTTAGCAGACTGTTGGAATGGGATGTGTACCATAAACTGCTCAAACTGTGACGAGCATACGTGTCATAGACTGCTTTATTTATTCTCACTTGTAACTCCTTCTCCCGCTTCGGGAGGGAGGCAGCGTATGCTCCGAGAGAGAAGTAGATAGACCAGCCTCCATGCCATCTCCATCCCTCCGTCCTTACGAGGAGTCGGGTTGTCCTTCCTCCTCTTCTTTCCTCTCTCTAAAGAAGAGGGACAGAGAGACCTCTCTGGTCTCTCTGTCCCCGCACCCCCACGCTGTCCCAGGCTGGATGAGCGTCCGGTGCAGAGAAGGACCTGCAGCCCACTCAGTCCGATTCCCACACTTCCTTCCACATGGGGGTAAGCATTTACAGGAGGGGCTCCAGCTTTTTTTTTTTTTTTTAAAAACCCATCACCTTCCCTTTCTTTTGGTGGTACACAGCATGATCTGGCATGTTTTCCTTTCTTTCCTCTCCTTTTTTTGCCTTTTGAATGTGCAGGTCTGTTTGGTCTGACAGAAATACTTTTTTTTTTTTTTTTACTGACTTACAGAAACAAAAACCCTTACACTGGAATAATTGTGATTTATTGTTATTGTTGTTGTTTTTTTCTTGCCTATTGTTTTTGTTTTGTATTGATAATTTTACTGACTGTCATTTTTTATTTTATGTATGTTTTTTTTCCTTGTCTCATTTAGTTGAATATGGAGACAGGTGGGAGTATGTGTTAACCTCTTACTGGGATTTAAGTCTACATGCACACAAACAAACAAACAAACACACGAATCAGCCTGTGAAAAAAAGGTCCTCAACATTTCTCAAGCGCTCCTTTTCAAAGACAGTTGAGTTTTTATTACATTTTCCTTCATCTTGTGATATATACATCTTATGGCCGTGGGGGGTTGAACAGTTGCCAAAGGCATGGTGCATTATGACAGGACCAGGATCAAAACTGCTCCTCCTTCATGTCCTCAGCTGTCTTTTTTTCCCCTCTCTTTCTTTGCGCTTGATTTCTCTTACTGTTCGCCTCATTACCAGAGCCAGTGGAATCATCTCAGAATCACCTTCGTAATCATTTTTTTGCAGTGCCAAGCAGAATAATAAGAACATCTGGTTTCCACATGGAGGATTAAGCCCCAGTCTTCCTCAAAAAGTGCTTATGTGGCACGGGTGCTTTACTTGGTAACTGTTGAGTGTCATTAAGTGGACACACTGGTGTGTTGGGAGTTGAGCTTTAAAAGTAGACCTGTGGAGAAAAAAACAAAAGCACCAGATCTGGCAACCAGGATCACAGATAGCCTTCTGAGGTGCACTTGATTTAGTTTGCTAAGTATTATTATGTTTTGTTTTTGGTTTTTTTTACCCTTGAGACTGTTTGACAAGCTTCTGTGGAAGCCTGCGAGCAGTTTTCTGTCACAGCCTGCTGATCTGGGCCACAGAAGTTGTCACTTTTTAGCCATCTGCCTTTCTGCAGACAGCGTTGGGAACAAAACTCAGTGCAGTTCAGCCGACTTATGTCAGTCGCGTACTGTGCCGAACAAAAATGGTCATATCTGTAAACGCGTTGGGAACTTCTGGGAGGACTGTCCTCTTTTTTTTTTTTTTTTCTCTCTCTCCCTTTTCTTTTTTTAAAGTTAAGATTCTACTCTAAAACCTTCACCAGTGCTCCCGCAGCTGGTTTCCTCAGTAACAGAGAGATTTCCTCACCTCGCTCTGTTGTGTAATCTCAACGTTCAGTTACTCACCTGAAACACTGAAGGATCAAACTACAGTCGCATCTCAGTTTGTGTCTTGTATTGCTGCCTCTTTTTTTTTTTTTTTCCACAAGATGACAAATCGGCTCCAAACACCTTGAGGTAATGCCTCATCATTTCTGTCCACTTTTTTCCCCCCCCAATATTTTATGGTTTATATATATATTTTTTAAATCTTTTACTCTGATCACTACGTGGGATTTCAGTCCATGTCCCCTCAGTCTTTGACATAGTTGCACACATGTCTCTGCATGGGAGGGAAACTTGGACTGTGCGTTGAAAAACTCTTGAAATGTATCATTGTTTAATATTGAATGCCTTTGCACATCGTCATCATCATCTCTTGTATGACTGGCTGAGTTGCGGTGATCTCGTACTGACTGCTGATACAACAGAAATACTACCACACTTATACACACACACACACACCAACACACACAGGGGGCCAGCAAGAAAAACGTGTCCCCTTTAATCATGATTGCCCATGTTTTAGTCTAGAGCCATATATATATATATATAAATATATATATGAACGTATATTTTTCATGCTATATTTTATATTAAGCTGTAGTTTTTGTTTGTGAGATATTTATATATTTGTTGGCCTAAATGGGCTTCAGGCCATGACCTCTGTTCACCAAGTCCTTGCTCACCTCTTAAGTCTTGGCACCTGATGTACTTGCAGTTGTTCAGATGTTGTGAGTTTACGGTGTGGTGTTACTATGTAGTCATATTGTACATATTAACGATCCTGCTCGTATCCATGGGAAGATGGGAATGACAACGTGTCTCCTTTGATCTTAGTTGCACTATTTTTCAAACGCCTGCTGGATGAAGTAGGATCTGCAGTATGTACTGCACTCTCCCAAAGGTCTTAGCTCAAGTACATTGGGTGCAGGATTGGATTTGGCATATGGAAATATGGGTGGGGGTATGGTCTGAAGCATACTTGGGCTTAACACTACAGTCATCTCAAAAGATCACGAGGAGGGGGGGGTCTTAAAAACGCACATGGCCCAGTCCTCCTCTGAGTTAGTGGACACTACATAGGGTGCCTCTAGTGTGAATGTTTAATGCTTGTGTCAGTTTTGTCACACTTTGCAGACTTTATATGCCTTCATTCTGTTCAGAATTTAGCACATAGACAACATCAGACACTCACCCTTATCGGTTGGACCAAGCCATGCACAGGTACAAACATTGACTCTTCAGCCAGACTTTAACACACACACACGCATGCACACACACATCAGATTCTCAGCCGTGACAGTGCACTGTAGCCTGTGCTGTCGCATTCCTGTGTTTCTTCACAGCTCAACAGTTTGGGAGATGGGAGAGTTATCTTTTAACAGAAGACAATTAAGAACTGTAAAGTAGGGAAAAAAACGACTTAAAAAGGTCAATCGTAATGGAAACTCATAAGCTGTACATTTGTAATAAAATAATAAAACAATTTAATTGTCCAGGGTTTGCCTGCATTTCTTTTTCTTACTAAATGGTTTTCCCCCTATATAGGAATTGTTGGTACATGTGCAAGGAGCGTTTCAGTTGCGATGATACTCGAGCCTTTCACTTTTGACAACAGATGATGCTGGTGGAAATGGAATAGAAAAAACGCTGCAGATGGTGCTAATCTGCACGTGTATGCAGGCAAAGTAAGCAGTAATTTAAAGCTAAATTTCTGCTTGGCTGGAAAGTAAAGCATGTCATTATTTCATGTTGTTGTCAGCTTTGTTTTTGCCCAAATTTAATATTTAATTTAATTGCCTTTACACATGTTTATACTTTTTTAAAAGGTAATTTTTAAAAGTATTGAGTAATAGTTCTACCTTCAAAAGTTGTTTACATATCAACATTCAGCCACAGCTGTAGCAAGTTTACATCAACAAGTGTTTGGGGGAACAAAAAAACAAAACCTGACCATCTTGCACTTAAAGTGGACCTGTTATGCTTTTTATTATTTTGAACTGGTAAATGTGCAATGCCAAATCAGCAAGCTAATGGACCATTTTAAGTACACAATCTGACTAAACCCCGTAATTTCTGAGGCATCTATGATGGGAACTGCAAAAGTACATTTGAGATCACAGCAAAAACTTTTCACTCTGCCTTCCATTGTGGTCTGGATCATCACAGTTCAACTCACGTTCTCTCCTCCTCCTTCAAAAAGACTGGATCATTTTGTTTTTTCCCCCACACATCTATTACTGATCTGGATGTTCTAACTTTACAGTTTTAATTTTAATCCAAGTACCTGTAGACTCACTCTTTACAAATCACACAATCACATCTCCAGAATGCAGCTATTCACATGTTTGTATGACAACACAAACATAGCGTTGCTTACAACAGCAACTTACATTTCGCATATCAAACCTTTACAGTTGAAAGAAACATTACTGTAAAACTAATTATGAAAACATTTTTAAGGCTTAAGAGGTTTTGGAACTATTTGGGGAATGGCTGGTTATAATTTAACTGTTCTTTTGGATAATAAAACATTTTTTTTTGTCCTTTCAATGAAAAAAAATATTGACATGTTAAAAATATGACATGTTAGGTCCTCTGTCAAATTACTTTGAGCCTGTTCATTGTGGTTGTAGGGCTGCTACAGTGTGTGTCATTTACAGCATTTAGGTTCTCTCAGATAAACTGCACACCGTAGGTGTAAGACAGCTACATGTAAGACGAGTCCAACATACATAACACACCCTTTTTCTTTTCCTTCAGGTCCCCTCTTCCCCCTCATCACTTGAGTTCACTCCAAACAGTATTGGGGGTGTTTCTTTCAGTTCTATGGACATTCATCTGAGCTGGAGGAGCTCGGCAGGAGAACGCATTCTTGCCTTCTGCCCCTTTTCCGCCTTCTCTTTGCAATTCGCAACCTTCTGCGGATCACATCTGGAAGAAAAAACATAACAGGAATAAGCTTGGCTTGTAACTCCACCTAAAAGAGAATGTGTATCTTTCACAAAAATTCTAATTTAATTAGGGCATAACAGCTCTATTCTTCATCCCTGATGACGTTACCTGCAACGCTGTCGTAGTCGTTGCTTGGGTTGTGCCAGTAAAGGCTCGGCGTGATCCTCCAGTGGCGGTACAGGCGAGTGTGAAGCACTGACAGAGTCAGGAGAACCAGCAGGAAGCCTAGCGCCGCTGCTGCCCACATCGCTTCGTCCGTCCTCGGGGTCCTTTGCAGCTCTTTACGTACAACAGCAGCAGCAGCTTGGGCCTCTGATCCCGAGGCCTTGGCACAGCCACAGTGTTCACCTGGTGTGCAGCTGTTGCAGTCACGGGTGATAGGCTGGCTGTGGCTGGCTGCCTGTGGATGCTGTTGTGCCTGAGCCTCTGACTGGGGTTTAGGCACGGAGTCGGAGCCGGTGCTTTCACTTTTTTGGTGAGATCCTGGGGCGCTGTGGATCTGTGTATGCTCCAGCTCTCTCTCCTTTACATCTATCACTTCATTATCCTCCATGTTGCCGTCAGATGAGTCGAGGATTTTCTCTTTAGAGTTGTCCACTTTGATATTGTGTTTAATAGAGTCTGTTTCCTTGAGAGCCAGGGCTTCAGGCCTGTCAGGAAAGGTGCGTTTACTGCTCACACCATGTGCAGAAACAGCAGAGTGGTTCAGTTTTCTGAGGCCTTTCTGAGCTTCTGTCTCAGACATATTTAAGGCCAAGGGAGCTGTGAGCCAGGGTTTAGAGGCTTGAGTTGGAACCTGAGGAGCTTCTCTGGAGCTAGAAAGATGAAAGCGTTTCCTCTGACCTGCTGATGATCCAAGCGTGCTGCTGTTATTCTGACCATCTCCTGACCGCTGAGGAACAGTTTCGGAGACATCTGCCATAGTGTTATTGCTCTCATTGCTGTCAACATTAAACTCTCTGTCTTTCAGGGCAGCTCTCATCTGCCTGGTTTTGCTTCCCACTTTTGTTTGTTTTGAGCGTTCGGTCTTCACGCTGTGCTCTAGTTCAGCCTCTGTGGCTCCGCTTAACAGAGAATAGATGGTCCGCTCACAACACTGCCTCAGGGAATCCTGCAATGTTAGTTATATCAGACAACTGAAATTACTCATTTATTTACTTGTCTGTACGTTAAAAAACATCACATAACTCAACAAAGCAAGCTCAATCTTGAGTCATGTTTCCTAACCTTCATTTTTGTTGTTTGTTCTAGCTGATGCAGCTCTGCTGACCAGGTCAGCAGCAGGGCATACTTCCTCATCTGTGTCACAGCATCAGACTCTTTTCTGGAAGTCTGACCTCTGTGATTGACCTCCAGCCAATCACAGACGTCTAAAGATGCGGCGGTGGACAGCTCCAAGGTGCGACCCCAGGACACAAAAGCTACAGGCTGAGCACAGAGCAGAGAAAACACATTCGGTAACTTCCCTTTTCCCAGAGGCTAAAAACTTATCTTGTACTTCATGATGCCATGAAGTACAAGACCATCACTACTGCCTGAGTGCTCTTAAAAAGGCCGTTTTTAACGAATAACTGACAATTCAATGACAGGACAACACCCTCAACAGTCTTCTTAAAGCAAACAATGCTTTTGCATCTTGTCTCTCCGAGATCCTGAGTTCCAATCTGAAATGGTATTAAATCTAACAAGCATCCGTGTTTAACATCCCAGAAGTCCAAAAAATTCTGATGAGAACAAAGGTTGATGAAAGTGTTTCTTACCATGTGTTTACTGAGCTGTGGGTGTGGGGTCATGATGTAGGACTGCAGACAGGAGCGAGCCAAGTCGGACAGGATCTGACGCTCGCGAGGCGGTGCACACGGATGGTAGAGCAAAACCGCCGCTCCATGCTACAAAACACAGAACACCGCACGTGTGACCAGAATCTCCCCATTATCCACCATTACTGCAGCATTCTATGTTTAATTTTCATTAACATCTGTGTACTCAAGTGCTTATAACAACATAAACATTGTATCAACATAACATTTTCTGATTAGTCCTTCTAATGTTGCTTTAAAAAAAAAAAAAAATCAATATTCTTATATTAATGTTCTCTCTGTGGAGAATGATAGCTGAGAACTAGCTGTGATCCACATTATATGCTGGCATATTACTGCAGGAGGTCAAATCTGTGATTTTCAAGGAAAATTCATGGTCAGTGTCAACCCTGCTACCAAGGGTCCAAACGCATAGAACATAACTGCTGGTACACTTGCCTGGTTTACTCTTAAGCTGCACTTAAAACTACACACCGTGTATCGACTGCAGTTTGATATGAACACGAGTTTCAGCTTGGATTTTTATAAAAGCTAATTTGTAACTCAAGAATTGGGTGTGTGTTCTACTGTCAACAACTGCCCGATTCCTCTGTGCTTTTCTCTACTGTATTCGGATTTTACAAGCGTTCCTTCCTAAAGCAGAAACCAAAAACAGGTAGGCGACTGACCTTCCCACTACACATTTTTACTTGTCACGATACAGAAGGCACAGGTGTATTAATGGTGGATGCCTTCCTTTTAGGAGAGGCCCTGGTTTGGTGCGGGCCGTACAAACTACACATTTTCCATACTGTTACAATTAAAAATGTTTGCTGTGATTAAAAAAGTTACATAAATAAATAAATGCTGAAACGTGCTTGTTTTGTTAATGAGTGATTTTAAATTGGCCATAGTTATGAATGTATAATACCCTAACCTATATTAAGAAATGGATGGATCGAGGAACGAAAAATAAAGAAATACTCCAGTCCTGCTATTGTTATTCATGGTATGGCTAGAAATGCTTCATGACAAAATGACAGTTTCTCTCTATTAAATGCAAAGAGTTTTGATCCTGAGCCAAAGATCACCATCCCCACAGTCAAGCACAGAGGTGGAAACTATGCTTTGGGACTGTTTTTCTGCTAAGGGTACAGGATGCCTTCACCACATTGACAGGTCAAAACACTTTATCTAAAAACTCTGCATTTTCTCTCATTTTACAGTTAGCTCCTCCCTTGTAGAAAATGCTGTTCTGCTACCAGTATGTCTATCCAGGTTTTTTTTTCTTTTTATTGCTGTCAGCAATCCCCCCTTTTTTAATGTTAATACACACAGGGCTAGAATTAAAAACACAAAACAAAAAGAAAGCTGGGTTGACTGATCTACGTGAAGGTGATAACTTCCTGTGACTGCTTAGCCTGAGCACTGATGTTAGAGTAAGTAACTCCAGATAACAAAAAGATATAGAGACCTTAGTTGCTAACGTTGTGTTTCACTGACTATGACATTAAATGAGCACACTGTATAACACTACGAGTGCACTGTCACCGTGATGATGATTAACCATAGGGAGGTGTGTTTAGGGTGGTTTTTATTTAGCAGTATAAAGTTACTCTGTTAGTTGTTAAACGCTAGTATTTGTGTAGCTGTGTGGAGTTATGGAGTGCTGTGTGCTTTAATGAACTTTAATGCACAAAACAGTGATACCCATAATTTTGCTGTACTTCAGTGAGGTGACAATAAAGGTTTCCTAACTGTTGGTTCTAAGTGATCCGCTGCTTGTTGTTAAAACAGTTTTGCAAACTAACTGAAGATGCTCCCCCGATATTAACAGGTTGTTACTATAAGCTTAAACGGCATACACTAGCGGAGGGGAAAAAAAGTAAGTCAATCAATAAAGTATGGCCTCAGGGTGGATGTGACCGAGTGCTGAAAAATACATGTCCTGAAAGTACTGCAAAAAGGCTCAGTTTACACAGAATACACAGGATGCACATATCTCTCCGATGAACAGACAAACTGATGTTTCAGAAGATACAAAGGCAGAGGCAGCAGCAAACCATCTGCAATACTGCAACTAACCTGCAAGTTATTGAGCCACCGCTGAGGAGGACAGTACAAGTACTCTCCGCTCTCTGCTCCTATTGGTCTGTATGCTCCACTGCAACACAAACACCAACACAGGTTAATGTCTTCAAGAGCCTTAACCCTTTCACGCATAGTGGTCACTACAGTGGACAGCTATTCAAAGGCTGTTTTCTTGCATTTGTGTCAGTGTTGATGGTATACTTGCACATAAACCACTACATTGGACACTGATGTGTCACTCCATACCCTGCCATCCACTGGTCGTTTAATGTTACTATAGATGCAAGACGTGTTTCATTGTAATTATTGTTATTTAACCCTGTCAGGCATGAATTATGAAAACCTCAATCAGGATTTTTTTCTTAAGTATTTTTATTCATCTTTTCATGCCTAAAGATGAAAAAAATACAGTGGTGGAACAAGAGAGCCAACACACCGATGTTCAGTTGAAAAATCTATAGCAACTGTGTGATGCTATCATGTCTATATGGACCAAATACTGAGGAATGTGTGCAGCACCTGGTTGAATCTACACCATTCTAGAGAATTAAGGTAGTTCTGAAGCCAAAAGGGGTCAAACTCGGTATTACCAATGTGTACCTCATAAAGTGGCCAGTGTGTTGCTTGCTTTAATGTAGTCAAACAATGCTTTTTGTGACAATACTAAGCTTGTGTATCTGTCAGCTCTTTGTACAAACAGAACTAATTGTGTGGCCGTCCAGTAAGGTGTTCTGCAGCTCTAGTGAACTTACTCACAAACCTTTACACTCACCTGTTGGGAATGCGGTGATAGTAGGAGATAGATTTATCCATGCATATTTGCCGAGCTGGCTGCAGTGAAAACATCAAGCACACAAGACAAACACTTAGTTAGCTTCTAGTAAATTTCACACAAATTACTTTTACTAAGCAAAAAAGCTGGTTTGGTTAACTCAATCTGAATCTTGTTGCAACTAACACACTTGCTTGGTAAAGCTTTTGAGCTATTACATGTACTGGTTTCAAATGTCAGCTGGGAGAGGCTCCAGCTCCCTCAGGACAGTACATGAGGAAAAAATGGTTAAGAAAATAAAAGAATGAATTGGTTTCAATTTTTGTGAACTATGAATGGGACGTGTTTGGAGTGTTATCCAGTTGCACTTTGATTTTAGGAGATAACCATGTCCTGCTTTATGTTTGGAGGGCCAAAGGTTGTGTAAAAAGTCCAGATATGAGATTCTTAAGTAAATTGCCTGGTGTTTACTCACCTCAGGATTGTACACAGTGTCAATACTCGGAAGTCTCTGAAACGAGGAATTAGAGGGAACACTTGTAATCTGGGAACAAAGCAACCCAAACAACTAACAGTGTGAAGCCGCAAGGTGATTTGAAGTGGGTCGAGCAGCTCTAACAGCTCATTTGCTGTGTGTGCAGGGTTTATCACAACAGTCTCATTCATATGATTGTTTGCATTTCCTGGCAACCGGTGTAAGTGCAGCACACCCCTCCCATATGAGCCACAGTGATTATGTTGGTGATGTGTTAGACTAAGGTGTATGATTTTTCCATGTTTACCTGAGTAAATTCTGGCCATGCAGACGCAGCACAGTCCCAATAAACAGCATCCGCAGGCAGGTCCCTGTCCAAAGAGAGCTATCTCACACACACACACACACACGTAAAATAAGTGCATTTTAATCACCAATACTAGGTTATAAACCACATGACTTAAAACATGGATGTCATTTACACCAGCAGACACACACAGGTAGTGAGATTTTTACCTTTCCATTATCACATCCTTGCCCCAGAGATCCGAAGACATCGCACCGACCCACACTGACCCACAGCGCTGCCAGCACAGTCACCGTCAGCGGAGGGGACGTCGCTTCTCTCGGCATGACGACGACCAGTCAGTCGAATTTAGCTAGAAGTCATAGCGCACCGTAGGTCCTCCACGTACAGAGTGGCCGAAGAAGTGACCCTTTAAAATGCCCCAAAACACAAAATGTGTTTGGTACAGAAACATGACCAAAGAGCGGTGAGACGTGCGGATGAGGGTCAACAAAGTAACCGTCCCTCTGTGCCGGCTGTCCGCTAGCAAGCGAGCGTTAGCTAGCTCCTCTACATTATGAAGTTAAACTAGACTGACAAACTCACGATTTAAAACACAAAAAACGTAAATAAAAGAAAGCGTATTTCCATCCTTCGCCAGAGTTTGGTATACAACCTAAGCTACAGCTACACGCTGTAACTTCTTCCGGATAAATTTCAAAATAAACCTGCTGTCTTCCGTTGACCTTACCTAAAGTTGCTTCTCTTTCCCCATATTAGTTGTATTTAAGAGGAAATTTAAAAATATATATATTTAAAATGTATTTTGATTATTATTTTTTAATCTTCAAGCGGTATTGTGAGACTTCATTTCGCCCTTATTTAAGCCCCCATTTCCGAAACTCAAGCCTGTAGCCTTTTTAGCTAACTTCACTGACCAGTTGTACTACGGAAGCGACGAAGGAACAGATTAAGAGGTATCAAACACGCGGCTCGGGGACCCGTGAAAAGGCCTGTGTTGTCCCGCTGACTAACTAACTGCAAAGTGTGAAAATTGCAGTAAAGTCCTTACAGTCCTCTGAGCCACGTCTCACTTTATTGGTTTATTGAAGATGTGCAAATATGCATGGAAAAAAGTATATAAGGCAAAAAGACTTTGTATGATAATAACATATATGAAAGTCAATATTTGAGATGACCACTTTTATTCTTTACAACAGCCTGAACTCTCTTAGCCAAGCTTTCTTGTCATTTCTTACATTGCCTATTCTTCTCCGGGCCTCTTGAAGGGCATTAAATGCTCTTATTTGAATGCTGGCTTCGTTTTTTTCTGTTCTTTGTCAAGCTGATCCCACACTGCTACAGTAATATTGACGCCCAGGCACTGGGGAGGCCAGTCTATGACTGAGGGTACCCCACTCTATGTTTTTGATATCAAGATATGTTTTCTTCTGCATTGGCAGTGCGTTTGGGATCATCGTCATGTTGAAAAAATGAAGCTGTAATGAATCAGATGCTTTCCAGTTTGAACTGTAATTTTCCATGTTCATAATTCCATTATTTTCATCAAGCTTCCCAACACCACTGGGTGAAATGCAGCCCCAAGCATGACACTCACTGTCATGCGTCGCTTGCTACTACCTGCTACTACTTCTTTTGTTCAGTTTACTCAGATTTGTTTTAACGATACACTGCACGCCATGCTTAGATATACCAACATCCTCACTAATAGCTCTTAGGGAATCAACAACAAATTGTTTTTGCAACAGGCTGCTACTAACAAAGTTTCTAAAGATACAATTTTAAAATATTGTCTGTTATGTGTAGACATAACATCGATTCATCCCTTGAGTCGGGTACATTTTTTATGCTTGAATAATTCCCAGCTCAGCGTTAAGTGGGTTTAAAAAGAAACTTCTAAAAAGGGTCTGTACAAGGACTGGACTGAAAATGGGTGGGAAAAAACCTTTGAAAGACTTTCGGAAAGCACTATTGCATTTTACTGCATTCTAGCATTTGGCAAAACTTTTAATGGGGCAAATTGCATTTGGACTCATGATTTTAGTTTTTTTTAAGCATTTAAACATCTTCAGAATGCACTTTGTTGCACTTTAATAACATTTTAACAACACAAGTACTTCCTTTTTAAATAATGTTTCTCAGTTTATTTTTATTTTTCTCACTCCAGATCAAAAAGATTGTATGTGGCCCAGGAACACCCCTGCTTAGCAGAATGTTGTGGTTTTAACCATGATCCTCCACTAGGAGGCGACATAGCAGCAACATGATTAAATCACCTCTCTCTCTCTCTTTCTATTTTTTCCTTTAATGCTCCACATTAAAGGCAAAGAGCTTTATTCCCCTAAACCTATTCCTACATTTTGGAATCATGGATAGTTAAAATTGGTTTTTGATAATTCCCTGCTTTGACCTGCTAGAACAATGGCAATCCTTCTCCTTCTGCAACACTATCCAATTTTTTTAATTCATGCAGATAATGCACACAGGCTACAGTCCAGTCATAAAACTAGCACCACCTGTTTGCACAGGTAAAACAGCCTTTCAAGCTGTGTAAGTCTCATAACACAAACAGATGGTGACAGTCAAATACAATGCATGTAAGCAGCTTTCTGAATAAGACTGAGGCAAATAAATACAATTTAGAGAATTAAATCAGATAATCAGCTATCCTCTTAAAAGACAACCGTGAACTTTTCGTGGTGAAAAATAAGTAGTGGGTACAATAAAAGATGACAGTCAGTGACCTTCTTTTAAAGTGACCTTTATTTTGAAACCGATGTGGGGAAGTTTCTGCTTTTGGCCCTCCCTGTTACTCCACCCCAGGGCTCCACACACCCACACCTTGTTATAAATGTGATCAGGTGGCTTTGTCAGATGAGACCTGGACTCCTGGACAGAGGAGAGAACTGGACCGAAATGGAGTCCACCCTCCTCAAAGGTTTGCTATTTGTTAACTGGCTTGTTTCTTTTTTCTTTTACAGTTTGAAAAGTGTGGATTAAATGTATTTATTTTTGGATAATGCCTTTTCTAATGTGCAGAATAACCACTGCAGAGAGATTGCAGCTGATGCACTCCTACTGCTTTATATTTGTAGACAGCAGGCTCTTTTTAAACCTTCCTTCTGCTGTCAGGGGTGTGGCACTTCCCCAAATTGTTAATTATTAGAGTATTCACTGATTTATAGCCAAAGGCTCTATAAAGTATATGCAGGCACAGTTTTAGTGTTGATGCCTGATTTTTAATTTCTGAGTTTTAACCTGGCTGTTCTTTTAAGGAAGTTGGATAACAAGGAAGTCCTGGCATATGATGCTGTCATATGTGTTTTTAATTTATTTTAATATTTTATTCAAAGTGCACGTTAAAAATTGGCTGATAAGACAGATGATCCTCAATAAAGTTTGTATATACAGATTACTCATTTAGTTGAGCGTTCAGAGAAATTGATGTCTTTCAGGCAGATATTTGTAACACTGCTCACCTGAATTGTTTAACTGCAGGTGGAGGAGACACTGCAGGTGTCCAGCCTGCAGCGGTGCCCTCTGGCGGTTCGCAGCCCCCGGCTGAGGTAGAAGAGCCTGCGGAGCTGGCCAAGACGCAGGGAGACAAGACTCAGACCGGGAAACCTGCAGGAACAGGAGATGAGGTGAGCAGGAGAAACAAAGCACACACGTTGTGACTTCTCCATTATCTAATGATAGTGAAGCAATTAAAGCAGCTCTGTTCACAGGCTCAATTTCGCCACTGAAGATAACACATCTACTTTCTCCTCTCTTGCGTTTACCAGGAGATGTATTCACTCGACAGCTCTCCAGACAGTGAAGATGAGGGTATCGGCAAGAAAGAAAAGAAGAAAAAGAAGGTGAAAAAGAAGAAGAAGAAAGTAAGTGTGGCAGAGTTCAGTAAAGTGAACTACCGATGAAAACGGTATTGATTGTATTTGGAATTTTTTTTCTGTAAATATTTTCTGGTATCTACTAAGATGACTCAGCAGTTTTTTAGGGCGTTGCACATGTGGTGTTGAAATCATGAGTTACAGCTTCTTACAGAGGAGTGGAGTACAGTGATGGCTGCACCCAGTCAAACAGGAGAGAATTGTTTGTTCCATGTGTGGCTCAACTGTCGCTTTTTGCACAAGTGGTTAATGACATAGCAGGGATAGGTGTGTGCATGTGTGCTTGTTTGTGGAGTTTTCCTTTATATGTGTTGCCAAGTGCCTGAAGGGGCTCTTTCATATGCAATCACATACACAACCTGCCCTCGTATGACAGAAACTCACTGGGGCGTGTTGGCCGTGACTCATTCCTTCTCATGTATCGTTTCATAAACAAAATGTTGCGTACATAAACTTCTGTACGTAAAATTAAGCACTAATATTCTCCTTCTTTCTCAACAGAGCTCCAGCTCCTCCTCATCATCATCATCTTCTTCATCTTCATCTTCCTCCAGTAGCTCCTCAGACAGTGATAGTGAGGTAAGTTGCAGATTGGCATGTGCTGATCAGGGTTTGAAGAGGAAAATTATTTGTTCAACAAAAATCTAAATAAATGAGATCTTCACATGTGGAGCCATGGAAGAAAAACTCTTCTCAAACAGCCACTTCAACTTTCAGACTGAATGCCTCGTGTTATTTCCAACCACTATTTGATATGCAGGTCACAGTTTGTCACACATCACTTGTAACACTGGGGCATTTTTAACTAGTCAGTGTGAGCAAAAGTGTGCACCAAAATGTTGCTGATGCATCCATGCAGAGCACTTTGTGTTTATTGGTAAATTGTAGTTTTGCTGATATAGTGACAAAACAGTTTTACCCGCACACCCACATGCATGACACACACATCTACACCTAACCACAGATCCTGTGATGGGTCTTTGAGAGCCTTTTTTTAAAAGCTCCTGCTAAGGTCAGGCATCCAAAACAGTTTTCTGAGGGCTGTCCAGAGCGCTTTTGTTCTCAGTATGTTGACACATGAGACACAAAGTCAAACACAACAGCAGACCCTTGACAGAAGTAGGTTGTGATGATTGATGGCTGATCTAGAGCCTTCAATTCTAATGTAATAAATCTGAAAAAGTGTGTAATTTCTGTGATCATGTGACTGATCTGTTTTCATTAGAATTTTCACCTTTATTAATAGATTCTGGTTTTAGGAGAAGCCAGGGTTTTCTTGCTCACATGTAGCTTCTATGGGCTCTATGTGCTTATTACCAAGTAGAAAAACATGACTCCCTTGCAGTTCCTTGCCTGCTCTAACCTGTCATTTACCAGGTGCTGCCATTACATGACTTAGTCATGACAACATTGCTTGCAGTCATTAATTCTAGCCATCTTGATGTTTGCTTAGGAATGTGAATACCCTTCCAAACACTTAGAGAGTTTTGCAGTTTTGTTTATGTAAATCCTTACGAAAAGCAGCTATACAAAGTCCTTGGCTAGAAGCACAATTTCAAATCGGCTCACATGGGATTGATGGTCCCGTTTAATTATGTATCTGCCTTAGGTAAGGATACTGTCTAAAAATGCCGTCTGTTCAGTGAATATTTAGGGTGGATTGAATCTAAAAACTGCATTTTTATCCTGTCTCTCAGCAAACTGATAGATAAGCACGCCAGTCTTCTCCCTGCTCTTGTCAATTTCAGCCCTTAAAATATCTCAAGGAGCACACAATGACTCACAATTCCAGTTTTGTCTAGTTTTCCAATTTTGCAACTTTTAGATGACTACAGTCATATGATGACATGATGTGGGTGTAAAGTCTGGAGACTCAGGAAAAGCCAGTTATTTTGCTATTGCATGATTTTAAGATAAAAAGACAAAGGTCAAAGACACAAAGGATAAACATTTCAAAGCAACAACCAGTTAACCACCTACTGGGTCACCTCTGATAGGACTTAACAACTGATGAGCTTTATTGTGACTTTATTTAACTTACTGAAGTAGAAGGTCTCAAAAATAAGTATACAGAGCAGCAGAAATGATTTCTCAACAGGCAATAGGCTTTAATGTCCTGATCTGAAATGACAAACTATGTGAGAGGAACACGCCCATTAACAATGATATCTTTTGGATCTCATCCAGCTACCGATAAGTTGTGTCTGAGAAAGTTATGTGTCTTATCATGAGAATACAATAACATATCAGTTGTATGCATGCTTCCATGCATCACTGCTCATGCATGGTTATGCATGGATGTGCATACTGTGAGTTGGTTTTGACGTCTGATTTTGAATCCTTCTCCTGAGTCTTTTTTATTAATACAAATGTAACACTGCATGAATACACGCGAAATAAAAATGCATTTACGAAACAACTGCTGTTCAATGTTTCCTGGCAGGATGAAAAGAAAAAGAAGAAGAAGAAAAAGGAAAAGGAAAAGAAGAAGAAAAAAGACAAGGAGAAAGAGTATATCCATGACAGTGTCGTCATATCTCAGGCTGGTAGGTGATCTACGCTATTTCACGATGACAGTTTGTTCTTGATTTCTGCTTTGCAGGATCTCCTCGATGATTCAATTAAATCAATCGGGTAGTTCGTTTAATTTGCCGTTCACAAACAGATACTGAACATTCATTGGGTTATCGTGGAGTAGTGCTGAGGTCAGCTCACAAAGCCAGAATGGTGGCTGTGTCTAGATCCCCTTTATAACAACATGTCCTAAACCATCCTGCAACCCTACATTCTGTGATCATAGTAGACCAGCTGTTTACATAACAATATGTGTTTTTGTTTCCAGAATGATTAAACTAATGCACTGCATTTTGTTGCATTCAATCTTACCAGGTTCCAATAGCCAAATAAAACATGCAGACGATCTTGGTCAGGTGAGAAACAACTCAAGTCTGTAATTTTATACATTGCATTGCTAAAGAGGTCGACGTTCCAGTAACACCTGTGGTATAAAGAACAGTTTTATTAATCGACCAACATGTTTTTTCATCAGGATTTCATCAGATTCATGAGAAATGTATTGCATACCATAATTTAAATGCCGTACATGTTTAGCAGAGAAAAAAATTCTTAATTTGAATCAATCATATAGGTCCTGTGTACCGATCCACCAATCCACTCAGTTGTGTGAAAAAACAGAGCACAATACATCAAAACATTCCAAACTTATCATTGTAATTTTTTTTTTATTTGTCTCAGGATTTTAGCTCATCAGATGACGAGGATGACAAGAAGAAGGAAAAGAAGAAGAAGAAGGAAAAGAAGAAGAACAAGGAAAAGAAGAAGAAAGTGGGTTTAATTTCCCCTCCAAAACTGGCAAATTTTACGACGACTAATTGTTTAATAAGACTATCAAATTTCAACATACCATAAATGACAAATGACAGAGACAAAGGATAAGTATATGGTAGACTATGTTAATGAATATGTATTATACGTCCTCTGTCCTAGGAATCTTCTTCCTCATCATCTGATAGTTCATTATCTGACAGTGAGGACGAAAAGAAGAAGAAGAAAAAGAAAAAGAAGAAGAAGGTGTGAAACTCACCATTGTCACCACATGTATGTAACTCTGAGGAAAAAGACAGAGAATGATTTATACTTAATACTTTTTATTCCTTTCTCACAGCAATCCAGCTCTTCTTCAGATAGCTCTTCTTCATCTTCTGACAGTGAAGATGACAAGAAGAAGAAGAAGAAGAAGGTATGAACATCACTATTGTCACCTGCCTGATGTGTCTGTGTTAATGTGCAGACAGAAATAGATTTTATGGTAAATGGTAAATGGCCTGTATTTATATAACGCTTTTACTAGTCCCTAAGGACCCCAAAGCGCTTTACATATCCAGTCATTCACCCATTCACACACCGGTGATGGCAAGCTACATCGTAGCCACAGCCACCCTGGGGCGCACTGACAGAGGCGAGGCTGCCGGACACTGGCGCCACCGGGCCCTCTGACCACCACCAGTAGGCAACGGGTGAAGTGTCTTGCCCAAGGACACAACGACCGAGACTGTCCAAGCTGGGGCTCGAACTGGCAACCTTCCGATTACAAGGCGAACTCCCAACTCTTGAGCCACGATCAGGCAGTTTATATGTGAATACTTTTTATTCCTTTCTCACAGGACTCCAGCTCCTCTTCTTCTGATAGTGAGGATGACAAGAAGAAAAAGAAGAAGAAAAAAGACAAGAAGCAGAAGAAGAAGAAGAAGAAGGTATTCCCCGTCTTTCTTAATTTTCAAGTGAATAAAGTATTTTACTTCTGTGTTAAAACTCATTAATTAAAGAGATTTTTGTGTGTTAACTATATTTTTTTCCTTTCACAGGACTCCAGCTCCTCGTCTTCTGATAGCTCTTCTTCTTCATCCTCTTCTGACAGTGAGGATGACAAGATGAAAAAGAAGAAGAAGAAAAAGGACAAGAAAAAGAAAAAGAAAAAGAAGAAGGTATTGTCCAAGGGTCTTAATTTTCAAGTGACTAATCTCTCTATTTCACTTGTGTTTAAAAGTTCATTAAGACTTTTTTGTTTTAAATACATTTGTTTTTCCACAGGACTGCAGCTCAGATAGCTCCTCTTCTTCATCCTCTTCTGACAGCGAGGATGACAAGAAGAAAAAGAAGAAGAAGAAAAAGGACAAGAAGAAAAAGAAGAAGGTAATGCCTGAGGTTCTTAATTTTCAACTGACTAATTTCTGTATCACAGTTCATTGATGATAATTTGTTTTAAATATATTCATTTTTCCACAGGACTGCAGCTCAAATAGCTCCTCCTCTTCTTCTTCTGACAGTGAGGATGAGAAGAAGAAAAAGAAGAAGAAGAAAAAGGACAAGAAAAAGAAAAAGAAAAAGAAGAAGGTATTGTCCAAGGGTCTTAATTTTCAAGTGACTAATCTTTATATTTCACTTGTGTTTAAAAGTTCATTAAGACTTTTTTGTTTTAAATACATTTTTTTTTCCACAGGACTGCAGCTCAAATAGCTCCTCTTCTTCATCTTCTTCTGACAGTGAGGATGAGAAGAAGAAAAAGAAGAAGAAGAAAAAGGACAAGAAGAAGAAGAAAAAGAAGGACAAGAAAAAGGTAAAACAGATGTGGATGTTTGTTGTCCTCTTACATTCATATGACGTTACAAAATATACAGTCAGTATCCAGGCATGAACAATTAAGAAGAAACCCTTACCATAGGGGTTTCATTTCTTTATTTAAACAACAAGATGAATTATATTTCTTTTCCTTAATACAGGATTCCAGCTCTTCATCTTCATCCTCATCTTCTGACAGTGACAAGGAGAAAAAGAAAAAGGACAAGAAGAAGGAGGACGATGAGAAAAAAGTAAAGTAACTTGTGTTTGTGTTTAATAAAAGCATCAGTCCTGTTGCTCTGTGACCCACCCACAGTGAGCACATTTACCCTTGCACTGGCTTTTCACCATCAGGAAATGATTCCTAACAATTCAGCTTTTATCATTTTGAAAGTTTATGAAGTTTATTTCTTTAGCTTAACTGTGTGCGTGTGCTTCTGTGTCTTCTTTCAGGATGAAGAGCAGAGTGATATTGTTCTGTCAGCAGCAGGTGAGTGTTTTCTACTTGCTCTTGTGCACAGTAATATAAATCACAGTAGCCAAACATTTATGTTGATCCTTTTGGTTGTCTTTTCTCCATTTTTGTAGGTGGTGTGATTCCAGGACCAGATGAAAAGGTTGCTGGCAAGGTGAAATATTTGCTCACGCATACGTTTTCACACTACACCTGCATGCACAAACTCAATACGTGTAAACAAAAGAGCGACAGCTCCTGGCTCTAAAAAAAATTAAGCCGATGCAAACTTATTCTCGATAATTTTTCTCGGTTGCCAGTTTCAGGTTTAAGTAAGCACTGCATGATGTTCCTTTTATATATTATGATTGCCCTGTTGGACTCAGAAAAGATGATAAAGCTGAATATGGTTCGGTGCAAATTTACTGTGTGGCTGTCAAGTTGCTAGCCTAGATAAGAAGTACCAGGATAGCTAAAGATGACTGTGCACAAGAGACAAAAGCTTGAGAGATTAATGGAGCCGACAGGTTTTTGGGATCAGCCTCAAGTGGCTAACAGAAGACCTACAGTTTTTTTTGTTTAATTTTTCTTGCTCTGGAGTTTGCTGCTTCATTGAAAAGATGATTCCAAAGGAGTTTTCAGTATCCTTGGTTTCTCCCCATGTTGAGAAAAATTAAATGTTTACAGCTGACTCAGTGCTTTAGGGAGCCTACAAACACGAGTGGTCACATCATGGTGACCACGTCCTTGTTTTTATATAGAAAGGCATGACAGGAAGAAAAAAATATAATAATTACATTCCTTTCCCATGACAGCTTCAAACTTCAGACGATTGCAAAGTCTCCTCTACATTGGCTGGTATGTATGCCTCTCTAGCTCTTACATAGATCAAATAGCATTGATGGCATTGGCAATGGTATTGATGGCAATGATGTTTCCTGTCTAGCGGGGGGAGTAGAGGCAGTACCTGAGGATGGCAACCTGAGTGATGATGAAGGAGAAGGAGGGGAGGAGAAGGACAAAAAGAAGAAAAAGAAAAAGGTAAAAGATTGCCAGCTACCCATACAGAACTCTAATAACAGTACTACTACTACTAATATATACTAATAATAACAAATTAAACTTGTAATTGTTCAACTCTTTTACAGGATTCCAGCTCCTCTTCTTCTTCTTCCTCTGATAGTGAAGATGAAAAGAAGAAAAAGAAGAAGAAAAAGAAAAAGAAGCAGACGAAGAAAAAGAAGAAGAAGAAGAAGAAGAAGAAGGTGGTTAGAAAAAGTCTAAATATATATTTTACAGAAAATCGTGTATTTCTGTTACTGACTGACTGATGCACTTTCTAGGATTCTAGCTCTTCTGATGATAGCTCCTCTTCTTCCTCTGATAGTGATGATGACAAGGTGAGAAGAACATCTACAAATATCGCCATTTTCGTCTTTACAAATACATTTGCCGCACTCAAAATTATGAAAGATAGAAGATTGCACAATTTAAATTGAGTCTTCTTTTTCATATTTAGAAAAAGAAGAAGAAGAAGAAGAAGGACAAGAAGAAGAAGAGGAAGAAAAAGAAGGTGAGGGGCCATCCACTTTAAGGTTTTAGATTGACTTAATGAGTTTTATTCAAAAAGTTTCCAAAGCTTATTGGACAAGTCACAACACTTGTGAAAGTCAAAAAAACCCTCAAAACAACAACAACAACAAAAAACAGATGTTGGCAAATGGAGGATAAGCTACTGTAATTCCTCTAAATGAAATATGTTCCTTGTTTTTTGTCCAGGATTCTTCTTCTTCATCAAGCTCCTCAAGCGATTCTTCTAGTGATGATGATAAGAAGAAGAAGAAGAAGAAGGATAAGAAGAAAAAGAAGAAGAAAGACAAGAAAAAGGTAAAGAAGAGTGGACTCACTGTCTCCTCCTCCTTTGTATATTTTCAAAACTCTGGTTCCTATCCGTCTTATGATTGTGTAACCTCACTATCATATTTACATCCCAGGATTCCAGTTCCTCTTCGGTTTCTTCTTCCAGCAGTGATGATGACAAGAAGAAGAAAAAGAAGAAGAAGAAAGACAAGAAGAAGAAAGACAAAAAGAAGGTAGTTCTTTCCTGTGTGATGAAAAAAAAATGTGTCTCTGCTCATTTTGGTAATCATGTTTGTGAGTTGATGAGTTTCTAACGCTTCCTTTCTGAGCAGGACTCAAGCTCCAGTTCAGGCTCCTCTGGTAGTGACAGTGACAAGGAAAATAAAAAGGAGGAGAGTGAGAAAAGGGAGGAACAGGTAAAATGACCTGTAACATAACATGCTAATATCATCAGATTATATGAAAGAAAAATGACAAATAATAATTTTAGTGTTATTCTTTTTTACCGAAGTTTTGGCTTCTCGGGAAGTGAAATCAATAGAAACAACAAAAAAAGCTTTTAATCTAAAAATGTTCAAAATGGATTGTTAATGTTCATTTCCAGGACCACCTTGATGGTGAGCAAAGCAGCCACCCTAAAACCAGCATTTCAGCCTCAGGTGGTGGTGGACCTTCTGCCAGCTCCAAGCCAAGTGATACTCCCAATGTGTCTCTTACATCTCCTGCCTTGAAGCTGGATCCTGTGAGTTCTTCAGCTGCCACCAAGCCATCCCTTGTAATCAAACGTCCCAGCTACATGGAGAGCCTGATGGGCACCCCGAAGAAGACTGGAGACAGCACGACACACTCCACTAGTCACCTCACCTCAAAGGATCTGCTGTCAGGGCCCAGACCTTACCAATATTAAGATGTCATAGATCTTAGTTATCAGCCAAAATCTGGCCTACATTACACTGGAAGCACTTAAATGTAATCATGAATGCTTTAATGATGTTACCTTGGGTCATGATTTCATTGGAGGATCAGTAAATTTTACAAAATAAATACACTGCTTGATTAGAGAGGATTCTGAGAAAAGATTTGTGTTTTTAAAATTGACAAGTTTACAATTGACAATTGTAAACTTGTCAATTGGTGGAGGAAATGTCAATTTATGATCACAACAGGTTAAAGGTTTGAGAAATAAAAGAGCATGAGTTCATGTTTGTGGTTTGTGTTTGCTGTTATTATTACCAGTTGGTGCATCAGCACTTTCTACTAGAGGCTGCTTTCATTATAAGCAGTAAATTCTATATCTACAGTTAATTACAATGTAAATATTTTATACATGTAACTACTCTAAACTACTGCCAGGAAATACAAATTATAAAAGATAAAAGGAGTTGCTTTATTCTTTAGCAACTCCATTCAATTTCTGAACCACAATTGATCACCTCTGTTACTCCTTGACATAGAAAGCGGTATGCACTGCACTGATTACTAGGTTGAGCATATGGTTTTAAATGTGTGTTGTACTGTGTCATTTTTGCACCCATGTGGACCATGTGCCCCAGTAATTATGGTTGCCCGAATTTATGTTACAGTGGGACACAGTTGTGACACGCGCAGGTGTTCCCCCAGACCCAATGGCTTTTGCTGCTGCACGAAGTTAAGAGCAGAGCAGCAAAAACCATATGTCTTTCAGAAAGCAGCAGTGCCATTGTCACACAGTATTTGAGATTCCAATATGTATGTGTATCTATACATGGAATTAACCTCAAATATATTAAATGAAAGCCTGCATATATTGAATTAAAACTCAAATATAGTGAATGAATAAATCGAATGAATCCTGAATATATAGAAAGAAAGTCTGAATATATTGCATAAAATTTATGTTACAGAGGCTCTGGTGCCATCTTCTGTTTTAGATGTGTAATATTATAGCATGTGACATAACTACAGGTCATGGAAATCACTGCACAGGCTCAGGACCACTTCCAGAAATCATTGTCTGTGAGCACAGTTCACTGTGCCATCCACAATTGCAGGTTAAAGCTCTATCATCCAAAGAAGAAGACATATATGAACATGATCTACCTCTTCTTTAAAAGATCATGGAAGAGTTGAAAACTATTCTGTAGTCAGAATAAGCAAAAGAAAAGTAAAAACAGGAAGTAACACAAAGTAAAACTCACAATAAAATAAAGAACAAGACAGAGAGCCATTCGAAGACAAAGACATAAAACAGAAGGAAGACATAGAGGGGGAACACAAAGATCTAAAAAGGAGGAATAAGAACCTCAAAAAAATACTGGAAACCACCTCTCAGCCTCCCAGTAGACACATTCACATTTCAATGAGAAAATCCTGTATCGCCTTGTTCTCAAGTTTTTGTATTAACAAGATTTTTTTTTATTCACAAGATACATAAACTTAGGTGTCCACACCAACCGCCCTCCTATCAAACTTTTACTGCTGCGAGGTAATAAAAACCAGAGCTAAATAAAGTCCAAGAATTCACAATTACTGCTTAAACGGTAAGTCACAAACAGGCATCCACAGCCCCATGAAAAGTAAACAAAAACTCTGAACACTAGGGTAAGGATAAATTTATGAGCCCCCCAAAACACACACACACACACACACACACACACACACACACACACACACACACACACACACACACACACACACACACACACACACACAAACAAACAAAGAAACAAACAAACTGTGAAGATGTCTGTGAACGTTCTCAGTCATCCAGGTCATCGTGGAGATGGAAAGAAAAGCGTCTAGACGAGTTTCCTTGAAGACGTTTCACCTCTCATCCCAGAAGCTTCTTCAGTTCTAAGAGCCCATAGGGCTTAAAATCTGGGACTGTCCTCCAATTGCTTTTAGAACTGAAGAAGCTTCTCGGATGAGAGGTGAAATATTTTCAAGGAAGCTTAAAGAAGTCCAGACACTTTTCTTTCCAAGCTCCTTAGAAAACTAAGGAGATCTAGTAAAGGCTGTAACAACCGGAAATTAAATCAAACCAGCAATCTTACACTTTCAACAGTAGAAAACATAATGTGTTCACAAGAACCCTAAACACTGGAACCATGTCAGAAAGCACCCATGTGGCTTGTTGTGCTTAAACACAGCTGGTGTTTTACCCCACATAAATTAAACGGAGCTTCTTCTAAGATCCTCTGTCGAAAAACAGAGAAACAAGGTATATTACATATCCATCTATCCAATTCATTTTCTTCCGCTTATCAAGTTCATGGTCAGGATGGTAGGAGGGCTGGAGCTTATCGGAGCTGATGTGGGAGAAGCAGGTGGACGGTGGACAGGCCAGCGAGCAGGGTTATGTATCAAATACGCATAAATAAGAAATATAACACTATCTCACAACGTCTCCCACTCACCTCACCGCAAGAACGAACTGCGTTTGCGGGGCGTGGTGTGGTGTTGATCACGTGACTTAGGTGCGGTCGGTCATTCCAGATTTCCTGAAAAGTAGTAGCAGCGAGAGCTTACTGACAGAGTCTGTTTCGGAATCGGAGAGAAGAGGCGCATAAGCAAAAGTCACAATGAGTTTCGATCTGTCAGAAGGTAAAAATCTATCGCGGCTTTATGTGATTTTTTTTTCTTTAGCTGCACTCTTCTGTTGGAGTGGTTTTGCGCTCCATATTGGGATATGTGGACACATGATTAAAACCCTGTCCCATCTTTGTCATTGGCAGCTGCGGGTAAGGACGAGGAGATGATAAAGAAGGAGGAAGCACAGAAAGATGAACTCAATTGGCCCTGGGGCAAGAACAAAGATAAGGGAAAGGTAAGACTTTTAATTCGCTTTCCAGAACAAAATGTGCGCTACGGATGGAAGTTGCATAAACATGGTGACGAGAATTGAAATCTCCTCTTGTAAACCTGTTTTTCTCGTCTTTCCTTACTTTTGATTAACTACAATAATCACGACTTAAAAGTTATTTATTAATTGTAAACTTTATATATTTTTAGGAAGGCAGCAAAGAGAAGTCTGGAAGTAAGGACAAGGACAAGTCTGGAAGTAAGGACAAGCACAAGTCTGAAAGTAAGGACAAGGACAAGCATAAGGATAAGGACAAGTCTCACAGCAAGGAACATGGTGAGAAGAAGAAGGAGAAAAAGAAAAAGGAGAAGAAGCATGGAGGCAAATCGGGCAATAGCTCATCTTCCAGCAGTGATGAGGTAGGTGTACCTGTACGGTTTAGTTTCAGGGATCACTTCCTCATCTCGTGATCAAGCAAAGTGGTTTTAGTTGATTTTTATTATTATTATTATTATTGTTGTTGTTGTTATTATTATTTGTATTTATTAGTAGTATTTTGTAGCCAAAGTTGTTATAGTTTTCGTATTTTTCTAATTAATTTTTATTTTGATTTATTTTTGTATTTAATTCGGTTTAGTTGAAGTTATTTTCCAGGGTGGATTCTCTTGTTTTAGTGTAGTTTGTTTTATTATTATTGTTATTGTTATTATTATTATTATTATTATTATTATTATTATTAATATTGTAATTATTATATTAAGGAGGGAATGTATTTAGGACAGTAGGTAAAACTTTTTTTTTGTTATTCACCTTTTCCAAGCTCACAAAATATTTTTTTCAAAGGTTTATTTTTAATTTTTATTTTAGTTCATAAAAGTCTTTTCTCCCCATCTAGTTTTTGTTTTTAGTTTTAGGTAACTAAAATGACCTGGGCTGGCACAGTAAACACACAGGCCACCTCCACATAGCTCTCAGTGCTCAGTGTGTGAACGTGTCTCTGTAGATTTCCACAAAAAAAGCAACCTGCAGCTGAACATGTAACATACCTGTCACACCTCTGTTCAAATGTTATCCGCCGAATCTTTGGTTCCTATGGAACAGCCATAACCAGCCTTACCAGTACTTGCAGTTTAACGAGATGAGACACACCCAGCTCTCTTTTGTGTGCTAAAGGCCAAAGGCTACGTTCACACTGCAGGTTTTAATGCTCAATTCCGATTTTTTTTGATCAAATCCGATTTTTCTCTGCTTGTTCACACTACAAATATGTGACAGCAAACGCGCTCTAGTGTGAACCCTCAAAGCGGCCCGCATGCGCAAAAGAAGACGTCACACACAACGCGCTCTGTTTAGACCCAGACCAAACAGTATTGTTTGACCTTAATATAAAGACTTTTCCCAGTTTTGCTTTGAGTTTTAAAGTTATTTTGTTATTTACATATGGCCTAATAATTGTTGATATTTTAGAGAGGAGCGGTGCTTCAAAGGATAGTTGCAGATTGCTGTCAGAATCTGCAGATTATACAGTACAAATAATATGTTCACGTTTCTCCAACGCTGTCTTCCCAACAGTTTCACTAACATGTACACTGGATGGCCAGGAAGCGTTCACGATGTCTTCTCCGGCGCTGATAATTGGCGTCTGTCTTGTGTCAGTGACGTAAAAGACGGATTTAATGCGACATGACCATTCAAACAGCAATCGCTTTCTAAAACATCAGATATGTATCAGATTCAGTACCACATACGAAAGTGACCCAGGTCGGATTTGAAAATATCGGATTTGTGCTGTTCACACTGTCATACCATGATCGGATATGGGTCGCAAAGGGTCAAAAAAGTCGGATTTGATGCGCTTTCGCCTGCAGTGTGAACGTAGTCTTAGAGCTCAGACTGTGATCAGATCTGACTGATTAACCCGCAGCAGGGGAACACCTACTCTTTCCTCTTTCAGAGGAATTCCTTTTCTCTGACTTGCACTTTTATTTTAAGAATCATGTTGCTCACATTTGTATGAAAAGACTTACACGCATATGACCCAGTGTGTGACAGAAGAGGAAACTGGTCAGATGATGTGAGAGCTGTGCCACACTTGGATCAGTCGTGACCTGATTACATTTCCCAATATTCCTGCCCTCCCCCCGGCTTTTAAAGTGTTCCTTTATAAATCATTGTTTCCTTTCAGCAGTAACGGGATTATTCCCTTTGTCATTTCAGGACTGATGCTTCTTGAGGGACCAAACTGCTCTGTTAGTCTCTTTATAATCTCATCTGTCGACTAAGTGAGTGTGCCAGTTTTTCTTTTTGTCCTTCTGTTGATGTCTCAAGTACACAAAACGGATGATTCCTGGAAATTAATGTTCTGACAACAAACAGTAGGTCTGCAGGATTTACCCCCATATTTTTTCCACTCCTGGCCTGTATGGTTTTTCACCACAAGATGGCAGTAATGTCCACATAAAGCAAAAAAAATGTGAAGATACTTTCTGTTATGAGAATGAATAAAAATACACAGATTGTTGTTGTCTGTCATTTATTTTTGTTTTGGCAAAATAAAAAAGACTTGGAGTAAAGTAAATAAACCACTCGAATATTTCTTCTTAAACCGGTGACTTTTATGAATAATAGTTGGGTTTTTATTTTTAAATTTGTTTTTTAAGTAAATGTTTTCTTATTTAGATGCATGTATGTATACTAAAAGAAGCAGTTTTCCTAGTGTGAAACTGTGAATTAAAGATCATTTAAACTGGAGACTGGAGTGGAAAAAGAGATATAAAATGTTAAGTCTTTTCTTTTCCAGTTTAACACATTGATGTCATTGACAAACCAATTACAGGTCATCAAATACAGCAATTACAACATTCTGTTCAGTGCTATTTATGTAGCATCAAATCACAACAACAGTCACCTCAAGGCACTTTATATAGTAAGGTAAAAACCCTATGATAATGTGGTCATACAAGAAACCCATTAACAAAGAAAAAAATCTACTTTTCTTAGCTGGTAAGACCGAACAAAAAAATCAGTAAATCAGCTTCAACCTGTTCTGTTTCTGCACTTGTGTTTGTATCTGTGTTTAATGTGTCATTAAGAAGTGAGCACATCTGAAAGATGCAGCTTGTTCCTGTGTGACTTAACTAATGAAGTTTAAACAGCTAGTAAAAGCAGGCTGTGTCCCTTTTTTGTGGTTGGGTGATGCGGACAAGCTGTGAAGCACACTTCACGTTGACAAATGATCAGAACCAGACAGGTTCATTTTTAAACTGTGCCCCACTGCTCATTTAATTTTCTTTCCCTTCACCTTGGAGATGTTTTATCATTATGACTACTTGTCGACATGCATCTGAAGACTTGACCAAGTTTACACTTAAACATCTTGTCCGGTGACTTTTCAAAATTTTCCAAAACCGCACTAACACTTTCACTTTTTATAATTTACCAGAGACAAAAAGATCAGAGGTAGAAGTGAAGTTTTTTTAAAAGTTAAAAAAATACTCCTCCATTCAGCTTGCAAAAGGACTCTGGGTCTCAGTGATTGATGGAGCCAGTGGCTGATTAGAGCTTCTAATTATAAAAGAGGGAGTCCTTTTTCAGCACGATTTTGTAATCAGTCACGACTGTGGATTCAGATTTACAATGGAGAAAGCAGCAGGAGTAGAAGAATAGTCACTGTTGAAAGATGAGAAATTTTCACAGGAAGTCAGACACACAGATTACTTATTTTAGACCAAGATTGGACTGAACCCCCCTTTCCTTCAGAATTGCCTAAATTATTTGTTTCACAGATTCAACAAGTTGCTGGAAATGTTTGGCAAGGGTTTTCGGTCCATGTCAGCATAACACGATTTGTCAGCTGCACATCAATAATGTGAATTTTCAGTTCCACCACATCCCAAAGAAGCTCTATTAGATTAATATCTGGTGACTGTGGAGGCGATTTAAGTACAGTGAACTCACTGTCATGTTAAACAAAAAACAGATGATTGAGATGATCTGAGCTTTGTGAGCAGGTTCCCTGCTGGAACCAGCCATCAAAATAGGGACATGATCAGCAACAACATTCAGGTTGGCTGTGGTATTTAAATAATACTCAGTTGGTCCTCCACACTATTATACCACCAGCCTGATCCCCACATAGCAAAATTGGTATGGCCCAGATCTGGCCCACACAATGTGCTCACACATAGCCCACATACCGCCAGTGTAGGGACTAACGCGTTATTAAGTAACATGTTATAATAACTACGTTATTATTGTGGTAACGAGCACGGTAACTGGTTATTATGCCAAAATCAGGAATGCGTTAATCGTTACTGGGATTTGGATAGGGTCAACGGTGTTACAAGTAACGGCGTTACTAACGGCGTTACTTTTTTCAGTAACGAGTAATCTAACTAATTACTATTCCTATCGTTACAACGCTGTTACAGTTACTAACAAGAAAACGCGGTCCGTTACTATTTTTCAACAAACAGACGGTTGAAGCTGTGTTCAGCTTACCGCACTTTATATCAGTTGCACGGAAGTAGCTGACTACGTAAGTAATCTGGACTCTACAGCTTTAAGGACAGCGCTAGCAAGCACTCTCTGCTTATGAGCAAAAAAACCAAAAAAAAACCAGGGAAAGTTTTAGGAGTGATGGCGGGAGAGAGAGAGAGAGTGAGAGAGAGAGAGAGAGAGAGAGAGAAAGACAGCAGAAAAAGAGAGAGAGAGCGAGTTTTGAGATGTGAGAGATTTGTGACGTTTAGCGTGTTTGGGGTGTGTAGTTAATGTGTTGTCTTGTGTAGTGTTGTGGATAGTTTTGTGTTGTGTGTCAGAACAATTTGGCGACTGCTGTCTCCAGGCACAGCTGGACTGGCCATCGGGCATACCGGGCATTTGCCCGGTGGGCCGCTCGTGATTTTTCGTTTTTATGGGCCGATGAGGTTTTATTTCTTTTCTGTTTTTTTAACGGTATAAATGAATGGTGGTGGATTGGCCAGTTGGTCATGATCGACTCTGGGCTGGACCAATTACAGCCGAGGAGGTCGAACTTTAAAGTTGAGGTGAAAAGGAACGCGATTTGTTCCGTACTACTTCAGCTAGAAAGTTGCTAATTCAATCATGAAACTGATCGGCTTTTCTCTCTGCGCCGGAAAGAGGAAACCAGCGGAGAACGCGCTAAACAACAGCAGCACGTTTAAGCTTGATAAGCTGTTGTTAGAATTTATTTAATATTACATGAAGATGAAACCAGAAGATGTCCTTACTCAATCATCAGAGCTGAACGGGTGATGAAGAAACAGGTTTACTTTTTAGGTGACATGAATGAATTGAAGGGAAGTTATGAACTGTTTCTGAGAGACAAATAACACCAGGATCCTTTTCTACAGCTGACAGCTGGTAACTGTGCAGGGGCGGGTCTAGCAAAGTTTTGCCAGGGGGCCAGGTAAGGCATTAACGGGGAAAGGGGGGCACAAAGAAATACTTTTCTTTCTTATTCTCATTTAAAATGTCTAGTTTTTAATAAAAATTATCTGAATCTTACAACCAAAGTTTTTATCTGATGTAAAACATATAGAAATCTATTGTTGTATTTAGTAAATATTAAGTCTAGTATATACCCTAGTAAGTTATAGTATGTTTTCCTTTGGGAAGGTACCATCTGTGCAGTCTGCAATTCTGTTGAAGAAAAATGTTGAATCTATTTAATTACTGGAGAAAAATAATAGATTTCTGTGCATTTGTTTTATACGTGCATTAAATAAAAATCGGTTATGTCAATTAAGCATCCTGAGGCAGAGGGTAGGGGAGTGCTTCCCTATTTTTTTTTTTTTTTTGCTGGGAGATGGCAACCCTACTAGTTAGGTATATGTAATTACAAATTAGGTTGTTTTCAGCCCGTTCTCACTCCCGAGGCGTAACATCCCGACGTTTTGTCACGTCCTGCGGCGTTCCTGAGGAACGCGAAAGGTGACCTTCCACGTTGTTATGGTACGCGGCGGTTTCCAGCCCTGTACTGCAGCCCTAAACTTAACCTTATCACTAAGCCTAACCATAACCTTATGCCTAACCTTAACCATAACCTTATGCCTAACCATAACCTTATTCCTAACCTTAACCATAACCGTATCCCTAAGCCTAAACCTAACCTTATCGCTAAACCTAACCATAACCTTATTCCTAACCTTAACCAGCACTTTAATGAGGTGAAATAGTGTTTTGTAAAGCGATTTTAAGGGAAAAAGCGAAGATGTGTAGATTGAGTCCAAACGGTTCTCATGTGTCCGCAGTTTTCCGATGTCGTGATGTAGGAACGCCTTGGGTGCCCGAAAACGTAATATGTTGACGATTTGTCACCTAGCGTAAAATGTTACGATTTGGGAGTGAGAACGGGTTGTTGTTTTATATTTTTGCTAAGTACTGTTTAGAATACCAGAATAGGGAGGATGGTGTAGGTTTAAGTATATTATAAAGGCTTTATGGCTTTTCCTATAATACCATGGTGGGCCGGTCACTAGTCAAAATGCCCGGGCTGATTTTTTGTCCCAGTCCAGCCCTGTCTCCAGGTAGAAACAGGAGTGATACACCTGCTGCTGTCAGACCTGCAGGTATCAGGCTGTGATGTTCTCCTTTATAGTGGACAGAAATTTTTTTTTTGGAGTGGCACAAATAATTTGTGTGACATCTTATTGAATGCAGAACAGCTGATTGTTCTGTAAATAGTTTGAAATGGTTATTTAAAAAATCAAGGTAAAAGGTAAATGGCTGCAAATAACTTTGTTGTTTGCAAAACTTGTGCATAGGATATTAAAATTGACAATTTATATTTGCATTTAAAGTTATGAAATATGATTCATTAAACATGTTTGTGGTTGTTACAGTAAAAAATATAACTTTTTCTACTCTGATTTTATGTTTTTAGTCTGATTTTAGATCAATTGTTTTAATACAGTATGTCAAAATGAAAACATAAATGTAAATTCAGACACGTGAGGTTGTGCTGAAAAGAATGATACCAAACAAGGCAAAGTAAACTGTTTTTAAAGGTAAAATGTGGAGGGAAAATCAAAAGTAGTTAAAAATGTCCAATTATACCCTGGACCCCAGAGGGTCAAACATTTTTTTTTAAAGTAACGCAATAGTTACTTTTCAAGTAATTAATTACTTTTAGAATCTTGTAACTCAGTTACTAACTCAGTTACTTTTTTGAAGAAGTAACTAGTAACTATAATTAAAAACCACTACTATAATATAATGCAGTAGTGGTTTTAGATATGGGCAACACGGGCGGTTGCCCGGGGCGGCATCGTGGTGGGGGGCGGCACCACGGCCATCGGCCAAAAAAAAAAAAAAAAAATGCTCATACTCATGCTCCCCCGACGTCAGCCAGCGCATATTTGGAATGGCATAGGCACCGATCGGTTTTCTATCGCCCATTTGCTGGGAGTAAGGGCGCCCTCCGTTTGCGAGGTGCACCTGCTGCTTGCGGCGCAGGGAGGAGAGTGCGGGGTGGCGGGGGATTCTCTGGCTGGCTGGAGCAGCATCTAATAACCAACTCGCAAAATAAAACAAAATAAAAACAAACCAACAAACACGAAAACACCAGACATCATGATACAGACTTATAATTTGCACCGATGTTTTTTTCGAAATTCTGTACACGAAAAGTGAGCGTGAGAGCCCTCGGTGCGCCTGCTCGCTGCTGAATTCAAAGTAAACTTTATTGTGATCTCCGCTACATACAGTCCAGTATATAGAGAGACGAGACGACGAGGCTCCAGTTACAGCAGTGCAAGTAAACAAACAATATATATAAGAAGAGTAAGAAAATAAATATACACTTTAGGACTCGGGGTAAAGGGATCAATAACAATTTAACATTTATAATTTACAGTTTGATGATTTAAAGTCTCACACACAACCCGTCGAAAGGGGAGGGGGGGCGGCTGCTTCCAAATAGAGCACATTTCATTCATAATGTTGTAAATCCAAGCCCATTATGTATTCATGATTTAAATCCTGGGTTGTGTGAAATCTCAGAAATACACCTTAGACAAAGTGAATCTGTGAACTAAGGTGTAGGTTTATTAGGTTATGTTGTGGTGATCCTCGGGTTGAGGGATGGGTGTTCATACTGGAGTGCAAAATTAAAACCAACGGAAGATGGACAAGAAAAGTTCAAAGTCATCAGGTGCTCAGTTTAGAGAAAAGAGAAAAGAAGAGGAGGAGAAACGAGCCAAAGATACAGGTAAGCAGATGTGTCATTGGATAATGGCAGGTCATCCTGAAACAATCAGAATCAGAATACTTTATTAATCCCTAAGGAAATTATGTGGGTTACAGTTACTCCAAGAAGAAATAGTAAAAATAGCAACAGTAACAGACTAAACTCCAAACAATACTTTATATTACAGATTTTAATATTAATTAGTCAGTGTCAATTGTTGATTTGTCCTGTTCTCATTGTTTGACGAATTATGATGGCTGTTTGGTAGCCGTTTGCATACCATGCATACTCTCTCTCTCTCCATATGTGTGTGTGTGTGTACAACAGTTTTTTCTTAATGTACAATCCTTAATATGTTTTGTGTGTGTGTGTGTGTGGGGGGGGGGCGCAGAGGGAGTGTTCGCCCAGGGCGCCAAACAGGCTAGGACCGCCACTGAGCAGGTGGATGAGGTAAAGGGGAGGCAGGAGGAGCAGAGACCCGAGGCGGCCGCCGGTGTCAGGTGAACTGAACTTCAGATAAGAAGTTATGACCTGCAGTCTATCTGGGTCAGATATAAACCAAGTTTAGGTGGAGTTTATTTTCGTTATGCTGACTTTTTAGTACTGGGTACTAGCTAGCATGACGGAGTTTCTATACAGCTGGGTGGGTGCTATGATGTTACTGATGTTGAACTTTATTTTGTTCATAAGGTTAATTATTAGAGTTACCAGCCATCCCCTAAAAAACGGAATCGTCTCGTATTCAGAGAAAATATTACGCGTTTCGTATTGAGGTGAAAAGGAGCACAATTTGTCCCGGACTTCAGCTACAATGAAAAAGGCACAAAGCTGGAGCTGCACAGCTGCCTCTTCTTCTGTCATTCTCTCCCCCTCCCTCTCCTGCTTCTACTTCAATCATGAACCTGATCAATGATCAGCTGATAGGCTTTTCTGTCGCAAGTCCCATCTATCTTGTTTGCTTATCGGTCACTTTGCGCCAGAAAGAAGAAACCAGCGGAGGTCGCGTTAAACCAGCACGATCAGCTGTTGTTAGAATTTATTTAATATTAATTTCTAGTATCAGCTGATGTTTGCTGGAGCCACAGCTGTAAAAGCTGCTGCTCATGATGTCGGTTTGGTTATCTGGTGAGAGGGAAACATGTAGATGAAACCAGGAGATGTCCTTACTGAATCATCAGAGCTGAACAGGTGATAGAGAAACAGGTTTATCTTTAGGTGACATGAATGAGTTAAAGTTATGAACTGTTTCTGAGAGACAAGTAACACCAGGGTCCTTTTTTTAAAATTTTTTTTTTACAGGTGACAGCTGGTAACTGTACAGGGGCGTGTCTAGCAAAGTTTTGCCAGGGGGCCCAGAACAGTTTCAGCTCTGGCCCCAGATGTCAGCCTAATGTGTACCTTAATCAAGCCATGTAATAAAAACATGTGCCGGAGCATAATAGTGCAAAAGTAACATGACGAAACTCTGTTCAGACAATGAATGAACTGATTCTTATATATATATCACTCACAAACCTGTCAAACCTGCATTTGAAACGTTGGCCATAGCAGTATAGTATCGCAACATGGCATTTGGGTCTTCTAGCTAAAATAGGAAAATAGGAACATAAATGGTGCCATCATTGACAGACCTGGCCAACATCTGGTTGACATACACCCTGCCATGACACCAGTCAGTCAAAAGTGCCAGCTTGATGCCGGATCCGGGCCAGACCTGTTTTCTATGAGCCTGGGCCACATAAACCAAACCACAATCGGCCCAGATGTGGCGTGCCATCACATAAACAGTGCCATCTACGCCAGGCCTGGCCCGTATCTGGATGACATACCACTTACCGTGCCAGAAGTCAGCCAGCAGTGCCGGCTTGACACCAGATCCGGGCCAGACCTGTCTGTTATGTGGGTCTGTTGAATGGATCCATTCTTTCTCGTTTTTCTGACCCTACCATCTGAACGTTGCAGCAGAAATCAAGACTCATCAGACCAGGCAACATTTTTCAATCTTCTGCTGTCCAACTTTGATGAGCTCTTTTGCTGATGTAGCCCTTTGATTACAATGAGTGGTTTTCGGGTTTACTTTTGCCCTCCTATCTGCTCAAAACAGTCAAACCATTGTCCTCTGGCATCAACAAGACATTTTCGTATAGAAAAAAGCTGCTCTCTGGATATTTTTCTCTTTTTCAGACTACTCTCTGTAAATCCTAGAGATGGTTGTGTGGGAAAATCCCAGAACATCAGCAGTTTCTGAAATATTTAGACGACCCTGTCTGGCGCCAACATCCACAGCATTTTCAGAGTCACTTTTTCATCATTCTTATGCTCAGTTTAAACGTTGTATTGACTATGTCTGCTTCCTAAATGACTGCTCTAAATTCAGTTTGAAATTCTTCCCTCCTGTTCAAAATGCTAAAATGTCAAGAACTCAGTGAAACGGAAGGAGTCTGCATTAAAACACAAAGAAATATGGTGTTCTCACAGCGTGGTCAAGTACGCTTTGGAGTTAATTGCTGAGACTGGTGCTTGCAGAAAACAAAAGTTGACTGAAGTAGATGTCAGACCCTCCACGATTTAAGTGTTAGAGACAAAAGAAAGACCACTGCTGAGATTCAGGTAGAGATAAAAGCTTCTAGATCAAAGTCTGAGAAAGTCTCGAAAATAATGACTGAATAAACAAGACCTAAATGGAATAATAGCCACTAAGAAGCCTGCAAACAACCAGAAAGACCTCAGAGTTTCCAGAGAGCAGAAACACTGAACTGTAGATGACTGGAAGAACGTACTCTGGAAGCACAAGTCCTCTTCGGTGAGCATCACTGTGTTTATGTCCACAGAAAAGCTGAGGAACGCTTTGATGCTAGCCACACTGCACCCACTGTGAAACACAATAGAGATTCCATGAGAGTATGGGGGTTCCAGTTCTGGAAACGCAGTGGGAAAATTAGTGAAAGTCAACAGCATCATGAATTAAAAGGTCTACCAGAACATCTTAGCGCATCATGGATTTCTCTCTGGACTGAAACTGATTGGTCATGGGTTCATATGCCAACAATGGCCCCGCACATACTATGAAACTATGAAACCTTGCAGTGACTATTTGACCAAGAAGGAGGACTCTGAAGAAGTGGAACTGATGGACTGATCAAGACAAAGTCCAGAACTGAATCCTGTTGAACAGATTTGGTGGATTCAAAGATAGATGCAACGAAAAGATTCATCCAGGGCAAGTCTCTGGAAACAGCTGGAAACTATTTGAAATTCAATAAGAAATCAGACTGTCAAAAAGTTTTCAGTTTTTTATTTGCCTAAAAATAATAGCATAGCACTTTTATTATTTGACTTATTTATTTTTTATACAAATTTCTAAAATATGTGTGCTTTATGACAGGGACTATATTGCATTTATTAAGCGCTCTATATTTTGATATTAGTGTTTTGTGTAGTATATAATCATGTGCTGTCTAATAACTGAGGCCTTGAACCTTAAACATATAAATACAAAGTTAGACTTGTAACCTTGATCATGTCTCCTATTTGATTTTTAGAGGTACTAACCCTTAGGCGACAGTAACAACACTGTTTTTACCTAACAATTCGTTTAAAAGGTCTGCCACTGCCATTTTAAAGTCTGTTGACCTCATCAAGGTATGCAACATGATGACTTCATCATGAACTGTCTGTAGTTCAGTAATATTAGTCTTATTTTTACTTTGAAATACTTTAACACACGCTGTTTTCCACCCTCTTCCTGTATGTTGGATTTCATTTTGCACCATGTTTGAATAGTTTGTTCTTTAAAAAAAAAGAAGAAGCATAATGTTTGGCAAAAATCTCAGAAAACTGTGTAGAAGCAAAAGTGACAGGAGATAGAAATACTCAGCTGATCATAAACCAGAACTACTCGGCCATAAAGAGGCCGGAAGAAAAAGGTGAACGCTCGCAGCCAACAAGGGCAAAACAACTCAAAGAAGACATGATGCAGCACTAAAGCAAAGGATCGCTCGTTTACTTGACATCAATATTAAAGTTATGGTGAACTGCAGCCAGGTCTGTCAGAGAGGAGTAGTACAGCGTTTAGCATCGAGGATCTCCTTCAGGTCTTTTGAATCTTTCATGGAGGTGCAGAAAAAAAAATAAAATGGAGCAGGTTTCAGAAGGAAATCAATAATACATCAAGCACACATCTGTTTGTGGCTGCTGGAGAAACTCGGTTTTACCCATCCATCATGTTTAGACCTTATTTTAACCTGTAAGAAGAGAATCAGGAGAATTAGAGGAATATTTCTTCTTCGGTCAGAAGAATGTATGAATCATTTGTGCTAAAAATGTCTTTCACTTTAGAAAAAACATGTTATTTCATTGTTTTGCTTTTTTTGTCCCCTTTTCGTTTCTGTTGAACTTCTCTTACCTAATTAGCGCATCACTTGCATCATTTGGATTTCTCTTCAGCTTCTGACAAATGACATAGATATGCAAACTGAAAGTCAGAGGAGAACGAGAGGTCAGAAACCATTAACATGCAGTAGGTCCATAATTTGTTAGACAAAGACACAACTTTAGTTTGCCTCAGTTTGTCTCCTGTACATACCACAGCGGATTTAAAGTCAAACAATCAGGATATGCCTTGACTTAAAATCATCTGTTCTGGCCTACAGAGGCAAAACTGCTGAAGCTCTGTCTTTCTCCAATAAATTGTGGATGTATGAAAAGGTGAAAAACTCAACTACAGCAGAAATGATTGACAGACGGCTAAAAAACAAGACCATTTAAATATGCAGCATATTGTCTGATCCTAGCTTTGCAAATTTGTCTTTGTCAGTTATGATGGTAAAGAGAAAGAGAGGAGAACGGATGGACGACAGTAAATGAATCAGGACCTGCAGAGGATTAGTAAAGAGGAAGGGAGGGCAGCTATGAAAAGGATGAAGAGTGGAAAGGCAGCAGGTCCAGATGACATACCTGTGGAGGTGTAGACCAGAGGGCGTTGGACTTTTTGATCAGACTGTTCACCATAATCTTGGAGAGTGAGCGCATGCCTGAGGGATGGACAAGAAGTGTGCTGATGTGGAGAGCTATGGGATAAAGAGGGAGGGATGAAGTGGACGAGTCAAACCATGAAGAAATGAGAAAGAAGCCAGTTTAAGGAGAAAGGCTTAGCTTCATGCCAAGAAAAAGCACTGCAGGTGTGATGTTTGCTTTTAGAGTGTTGATGGAGAAGTTTGGAGATGGTCAGAAGGAGTTGCACTGTCTAGATCTAGAGAAAGCAGGATGACAGATGAGGTCACGCGGGAATCTCCGTGGACTATAGCTCTTTATAGGGAGCAGGTGGAGGTATGGACAGAATAAGTGTGTGTGAATAGGAGGGAGGCAGGTGTAGCAGTAAAGACACACATAGCAGAGGTAGTGAAGATGGATAAGAGGTGAAGAAGAGAGCGCAGGCACGGTGGAGTGCATGGAGACGAGTATCGGTGAATAAACTGTACAAAGATGGTGAAGATGAAGCTACCAGGAAGGAGAAAAAGTGGATGACCTCAGAGAAGATTTGTGGATGTAGTGAAGGAGGACATGAGGAGGATTGATGTGAAAGACGAGGAAAGAGTAGGTGGATGATTTACTATGGTGCCCTCTGGGAGCAAGTGAAAGAAGAAGATTCTTTTGATTATATGTAAAAAAAAACAAAAAAACCCTAACCAATACACAGCAGGCTACTAAGTCAGTGTGTTGTATAATAAGAAACAATAGCAACATAAGCTAGATCTGCATCGTTCATATAGCCCTGCAATGATTCATGTCAAATAAGTTCTTTTTTAATTTTTAATTTTTCTTTCCAAGAGACCATTTAATTCATTCTGCCTTTGGGTGACACTGAGAGCTCTTTTTTAGGTATGATGCCAAACGCCGTATGCCTCTTCAAACTTTTAAGCCCTGGTCCGTTGCACTGGGTGTAACTTTGCCCCTCAAGCATCTTTCATGAATATCACAAAGGTTGCAAGCCCTTTTCAGAAAGGGAGCTGCGAGTGGATGAGAGGAAAGTTTAAAGTTCAAGCAGAGAGACAGAGCGAGAGGAAGCCCTCAGGCCTTTTTAAGATGCTCCAATGTTCAACTTATCTACTTGCTGTGGCAAATAGTGAATACCTGCCAACAGCTTTTTTATGTCCGGAAAAAATAAAAATAAAAGCATGGAGTGATGTATATGGTGCTGCCCCCCATCATGGCTTATGCTGCACTTTTTTTAAATTCTGAAAAATCTAATTAGTGAAGAAAATCTACAGATGCTTCACTCATAATGTTTCTCCTTTGATGTTCTGATGCTTTGAGACTGACAAGACTGAGAATCCTGTGAAGTAGAAAAGATATAAGCAGGCATTTAGTGCAGAGATGAGCTAAGTGAGATCAGTGGATCAGAGTAATTAGACGCCCGTACGTAGGTTGTTTGATGCAGTGTCCTTGGTAGCTTGCTGATGAGTTCCTTTAGCCTGTGAGTTCATGCTCATCCCCGTGCTACTCTTTAGTGAAAAAGAGATTTCCATTTTATTTACTTCTTTGCCACAGCCACAGTCTAGTCCAAGTTTTTTTTTTTTGTTTCTATTTGTTGCTTCTCCTTTAAAAAAAATAAAAATAAAAATTAAAAAATTGTTTATTTTATTTTATTTTCACTTGCTACACACGGGACAGACATGACTGGGGGAAAGAAAAGGGAGAAAGAAAGAGAGGCAGGGAAAGAAAAACAGCGGGGAAGAGGAACGGTGATAAAGGGCAAAAAACCAACAAAACAAACAGACAAAAAATACATATATCAATCACCTGGATCACCTGTTGAGAAAGAAAAAAGAGAAAACAAGCAAAAAAACAGATCAATATAATAAACAACATCATCGCGATGATCTATGTGAATATAACAGTAAATACTAAATATTGAATATTATTGTGCAGCACGTAGGATCGACAGCGCACAGTGTGCTTTGAGGTAGGAGCCAAAAAGGGTGTAGTTTGTGTCTGTGAGCACCCGTGTGTACACCTGAGAGCATGAGCGCGCTTGTGTTTAAAAGGTTCCTTCATGTAATGATCTGCTAGAGGGTGTGGGGAGCCATAGCCCCGTCCTCCAGGGCATGAAGCAGGTATGGAGGAGATCCAGGCTCCAGACATCCAGAGGCCCTCAGACCACAAGAGACCAAGGAAGACCAACAGAGGGGCAGCCGTGCCACTCTCCCGGAAAGACCTGAGGAGAGCCCCAGATGAGGGGTCACTCAGCAGCTGCAGAGCAGAAGCCAGGGGGGGTTGCAGTGACGTGCCTGTGAGCTCCGCCGACAGCCAGCTGTGCCAGAGTGACCGAGCCCCAGGCCGAGATGCCGAGGGCACCCCACCCAACGAAGGGGCCCGAGCGAGCCCCAGGCTCCAGGCCCCGACAAGCAGCCACCAGGAGTGAGCCGGTGCATACCCGGACGCCCATCCCCGGACACCAAGAACCACCAATGCACGGATAGTCCAAGTTTCTATCTTCTTTTGAATGCATGCAGACAGCTTTAAGAGACTTTCAGAGAATTAACTTTGCTTTCTTGTAAAGAGCTCTGCAGCCTTTGTCTCTCAGAGAAGAGCTCTCCTGACTGATTCTAATTATAGGCTCCTCTGGTGTGGCAGTGACAACGCTCTCTTGTTTACATTCCAAATTATGAAAATGAACACAGAGCTCAAATATAGCAGCAGCGATCAAACAAACTGATGAATGCTGTCACCGTGACAGGCAGAGAAAATGATTCACACAGAAGTGTGCAAAGCTTTCTGGTCTATTCTATTTTATTCTACTGGGCCTTTTGTGGACGCGCCGCAGGAGGGCGCGAACGTCTCTCTTTCGTCTGGCGTCAACGGTCTCCCAGCAACAGCCAGGCTCGAGCTCGTCTCAATCGACCGCCGCTGAGCGCAGTCAAGCCGCACGGACACAGCCAGGCCCTCGCGGACAGAGTGGGGTGTTGCCTACAAAATAAAAGCCAACTGAGGTTAGGCGTGTAGTCGCCCAGCCTGACGGTTCTGGATTCTGCTGTCCCTGTTTGCTAGTTTGGATAAATGGCAATGGAATAAAATGTGAATTTTCAAGGTGGGAGGCTATTTTTAATACTTAAGTAGCACCTCAAAAGCAAAAAGCAAAAAAGATAATTAGACAAGTAAAAATGAAATGTTAACCCACAAGTGTTCATATGTATCGACCTCATGACTGCAGTGAATTGTAAAGATGATCGGTGAGGCAATTCAGGCATGATCGAAGGTACTGACACGTCTGACCTTTATCCCCATCTGACAATCGTGACTAGATTTGATCTAGATTTGACTTTATAATTTTTTCTATCCAATACCTCCCACTTGATTTTTTTCTTTCGTTTACTTTGAAAAACAGCGACCGGAAGTGGGACATTTCCCCCACACTTTCCGACTTACGCTCGGGTCTGCTCAGCTGCAGCCGAACAGACGAAAAACCATGGAGCGCAACAAGACGCGTTGGAGAGACTCACCGAGCGGGCGCGGAAAGTGTCAGTTTCAGTCGTGTTTGTAAGTTACTTCCAGCGAGAGTGGACAGATTTTTGGAACATCAGCAGGTGGAGAGTGATTCTTCGTTTTCTTTTTTTTTCTCCAAGCGTGCGTAAACTGATTGGAGTGGTCGGGGAAAGAAAATAGCCTTGGAGTGTCCAGCGGCTACCAAAGAACGGGCGGGAGGCTAGTTAGTTTTAAAAAGAAGCTCTGAAGTGAAGAGGAGTGCCTGCTGGATAGAAAGGTGGATTGGTGGATAGTGTTTGGAGAATGCGCGCTGCGTAAAAGCCCCCACATCGCTTACATGTTGTTATAAGGAACAATTACTTCTCTTTGAGGGTACTGCGAGCGGAGACCTCCATAAAGAAATTAGGCAGTGGTCTTAAATTGAAAGTGAGTTACTACTGAACAGTTACCAGCCATGGTGAAGTTCCATAACTCAGATCTATGGATAGCCTGGATGGTCATTTTCTGCATGGAGGGTAAGTTATATGACACTTGGAAACTTAGTCTGTGCGCCAACTATAAGCTGAAAGCGCCTGGTAGGTTAATGATACTACTACTACTGCTACTAATAATAATACTACTAATAATAATGTGGCTTTTTTGTAACTTGGATAAGTCACTATGACCATATATGTCTATAACTGGTATAAAAACAGACTTGGAACCCTTGGAACCTGGAATTAAAATGTCTCTTGGGCTCTGCCTCTCCAAAAGCCATATGATCCCAGCCCTCCTTAATACTGTGTGTTTGGATCACGCTGACAAATCCCCGGCATTACAAAAAAAAAAAAAAAAAAAAAAAAAAAGACTTTTCCGCCTTTTGCTAGTCGCTATCCCCACCGAGCACTTTTGACTGTGCACGTCTTATCCATATGCGCTCTGCCTGGTTTTCCTTGTGGCCACCTTGCACAACCCGAGGTCTGATTTTCTTCTCCCCCCACACCCGCCCCTTCTTTTAACCACTGATACACTTTAAAACGTGGTACAGTAGTGTCTGTGTTTTAAAATAGAAACGGAGCAGACGGTGGAGGGTTGCGCTGGTAATCCGCCCGATTAACGAGGAGTATGATGATCAGGCTGCACAGGAGAGCGAGCAGCCCCAAAGGAAAATCACTGGATGTTCCTATAGCCCTCCGATGGGAATTTTATTGTGTGCGTGCACAAATAGCAGTTATGTATATGTGTGCGCTTTTGTTTACCTTCCCTTTCTTCTTAGCGCAGCGGTGCTGTTATCCCTGCAGTAATTTAACAGTGTTCTCGCTGAGAGTGCCTGCAAGTTTAGTGAGTTTGTCACACTTGCTGCTATAAAATAAACCAAAGTTTAAAATTTTGAAAACGACAAGTCCTTGTGCGTCCTATTAAAGCTTTAGGTGAGACGAAGGAATTCATGAAAAACAAGATTAAGTTAACATTAAAGAAAATATTAACAGCCTGCCGTTTATAGACTAAATATATTGCTGCAGATATGATGTTTCCCCACTGAATAAGGATGGATATGGTGCTCATATTAAAATTTCCTTTCACCTGAGGTCCACATCTTTATTGAAAAACACATCAGAGCAGAGCAGAGACATGCTTGAATATTGACTGATTCCCCTCAGAGCTTCATGCAACATTTGCACTGAACCTTGCAACGCACACACACACACGCACACACACACACACACACACACACACACACACACACACACACACACACACACACACACACACACACACACACACACACACCAGTCTGACATGTCAATTTGGACTGAACAATTGTGCAAGATTCAATTTAGCCCGATTCCCCAGGTGTTTCACTCCGCTGCTTGCTTATTTGGCTTGTGGGTACCTCTGCGGTGAGTGGATGCGTGGCCTCTCGTCAGCTTCACTCAGGGTTACACACATACGTACACGCCCATGATAGTACATCGTGGACTGTGGTCACTCCACGTGTCTGTCCGGCTCAAAAGATCTCAGCTTTGCATTGACTTTAGGTTAAGTAACTGTAAGACCGATGTGAGTTCAGCATCTCTGTAACAAGACAACTTGCTCAGAGAGAAGCAGGACAGCCTTTCTTCTCTCCTTTTGCTGTCTTGCTGGGGAGCTGCCAGTGTTGCTATAAATAAATTCTGATGCAGCAAAGTCTGTATTGTTCATGGTGGCTTCTGTGTTTGTTAACCTCAACTTTTTCATGCCAAACATAGTCTCTAGGATGATGAGATCAGTCTTAATAGACACCAGATTGTTTTTGAAGATATTACACATGAGACTTTATACATATATATTAGTTTGTTGTAGTTTTGCTTCACATGTGTGGCAAAAAAACCCTACTTTTTGTTCACAAGTGCCTTAGGATGTCCACAGAAAAGCATGAAAAATGGAAAAGCTTTAAAAAGCAGGAAAAAGCAACAGAAGGAAGTAAAATTCATGAGTTCCTCGGACAGGCATCAATCATGGCCTAGTTCGTGGCAGGGCCCTTCGTATTTCAGCATTAGTTAGAGGACATGTCGTGTCCTCTTCAGCCATCAGCGCTCCCCAGTTACACATAAATATTGTATCCCCTCTTCTCAGTTAGAAATGGATTCATCTCAACAGCAGCCTCGCAAGAAAAGTTGGGTTCGTCTGGATCTGCAGTGCTGGGATCATTTGAAGAAAGTTTCTAAAAGTTAGAAGAATGAACAGTGGAGGCTCTATGCTGATAAACAGATTAGTTCAGCTGTTGTCACAACGAACACCCGTGGTGATACCAACACAGGGCCACTCTGTTCACCGTGCCCTGATTTAAAGATACACCCAGAACAGCCCTCAAGGGCGTAGCAGGGACAGATCCCGAGGTTCAGTCAATTCAGCAAATTGAATTCGAGCGGAGCTGGTGGCTCTGAACTTTTCAACTGCTTTTGTTTGGTTTACTCGCCTGCGTAACGCTTCCTATAGAATCCTTCAAGTTTGAATACACAGAAGCGCTCAGATTAGCACGCTGTCTTCAGGTTTGGACCGAAGAGTTCAGTGAGAATAAGCGTTAAAAAGAGACAACATGGTCTGTTTCTCAGAGCTCATTGGCATTCAGGGCGTTTGTGCCTGCTTCAAAGCAGAACTTAGACCAATTCTCCTTCCCGCTTGCTCTGTGAGCTTGTTAACCTCTTGGGGCTCTGCTGAAAGTGGCGGCATCAAAGTTACACAGTGAGTCTGGTTTATCTGTCGTGTCGGTTGCTGCGTTTTGTCATGTTTGCAAGTCCACTTTCCAACTCAATCCGTCCCAGAAATTAGATTTCATCTACTTCCAGCAGGAGTACTCACCAGATCTGCAGACCATAAGACAACAACATATCTGGATGAAGAAAAGTGTGCTAAACAATGAGAACTTTTTTGATTTTGGGTTATTGTTATACTTATTGCTCAAGTCATTTCCAGTCTCATCTTGTAGGCCTTGTTCTTTTTCCTGCCAGTCTTCTGTATCACCTCTTTCTGGTCCACTCATTATTCCTCCAAGTATAAAAACCTCCTATGTAGTTCTCCCAAATCGCCAGATTGGAGTGTTGTGTTCCTTAAAAGTGATTTTTGTGTTTTTGCTTTGCCTGCACCCTTGTGTTTTCTTTTCATTGCTGACTGCCATCATGCCCATGCTCCGAAAGCCCAGTAGTAAAGTTTGGCATGTTCTTCTTGGTTCCTTCAGTTCTATATTTGGATCCTTTCCTCTTTTGGACTCAGTCGCAATATTATCATCTTTTATTTTCATCAGTAATTTCATCAGTAATTACAGTATATTTCAATGACCATCAGGTCCAGTGAGAAACAACTGCATATTTACCAGAATGTCTTTTTTTGCCGCTTCAAATTGTCACCGTTTTATTTTGTTAGGCTATTTGGCTGCTAGTTTAAGCCAATGAGAGAGAGGAGAGCGGCAAGTAGTCCCTGAGATGTTATAGGCCAGTAGCAGAGTAAAGAGCATGTAGGGGTGCCGAGAGTTTCCCGCTTAGTTGGTCAGATACTAACTTAGAGAACACCTCTCTTCCTGCTGATGCAGATTTTTTTTAAAAAAAAAGCAGTTTGTGTCAGTTTCATCCGTTAAGTAGAGATTTTTTTTCACCCCCCTCCCTCTTCTGCCTGCTGCTAAAAAGGAGCAGCTGGAACAAGAGTGTTGGACAGATGGAACTTTCCACCTCGATTATTTTTCCCGCTAAAAATAGCCTCTCAAAAAATTAAAAGACCTCCGGGACCGCTCGCAAAGTGCATGTGTGTGCGTGTACATGGCCGCTTGAGCGACAGAGGCGCGGGGAACTTCAGACGACATGGTCCTCAGATGATGGCAGCCGTGGCCATCCTGGGAGTGTGAATGAATAAATGATGGGCAGATATTTGGAGGAGAGAGAGAGCAGCATTTGCCCGGTCCCTTGGTCTCTTAAGCACACATTAAACTAGGCCCCAAAAGAGTCCACAGCTTGCTTGCACGGCAGTTGGCCAAGCATCTGGGGCAAACGTCTGATGTGGTCACTTCACAGAGATTTGGGGGTTTGGAGCTTTGAGGTTTTGGAGTTGGTTGTACCTCTAATCACAGTGGCAAATGAGGAAATCACGAGGATGTAGTAAAGCAGGGTGATGCTGTTAATGCAGCAGTGCGATCAGTGGGGCTTTTAGTTGCATTTGGGTTAGATGGCGAAACGGAGTGTCGGGGAAATTGCATGTCACTTAATAAACCAGAAGCTCAGCTTGTGGTCAGTGCCGTCGTCAAACTTGCTTTAGATTTGTGTTTGCCATTTATTACATGAAAAAAATAATAGGCTAATTTCATATGTAAGCAGAGAAAGTGTGTGACTAAAGCTTTTTGACTTTTACTTTATGACACGATGCAGCACTTCAAACAGTGGCCAGCTTCATCTCCAGCCACAAGATCGTTGCTCCGAGCAAAGAGATAATCGTGGATTAAGTGCGACAATCGCGCCATTGTGAGAGCTGATGTTAGTTTATGAGTCTTTAAAAAGGCAAGTCGGCTTCGTGACTCAAAGATGGAAATGAATCACTACAGTCTTGCAATGGGGCTTTTTTTGTTGGTTTACAGGTGCAGAGGAGGTGATATCATTTGAAAAAGCTGGAAAAAAAGACACAAAGTAATTCATGACTAAACAGCAGAACAAAATTGAATCTACATGCTTTATGTGTACGGCGCCTTCGTCTGTAACACACTGTGGCAGGTTGAGGCATTGAGATGAGAGTGTCTTTTAGCTTGATTTTCCTTTCGAGTGTGTGGGTGAACCCGAGGCTTATACATATTTAAGGCGGATGTCTTCCTCTTGTCGTGGCACCCTGACGATCCTCTCCTTCAGGGCGCTACGACATGAGCAGTTTTGCTTTGCTGGCTCTTGAGGTTTTGACAGGGCTCCTGACTCGCTCGTTAAATAAGTTGCTCGGGAGTTGTTTGGAACATGTAGATACTGCGCTGTAATGACCACTTTTACAACTTTTTTTTAAAGATATCAAGTAAACTCATGTTTACTCACGAGTCAGAACTGCTGTAAATTTACGTAACTGTTGTTTCAAAAGCTCTGCATGTACAACAAAAGTGGGGGAAAAAAATCGGTCTCTTAAATCCAGCAAATGTGAGCAAAGTCATGCATGCCAGTCAGCGAAACTGCAGGCACAAATTGGGGCTTTCCATAGACTTTGATCTAACAGAATAAGTATTGTGTCTTTGCAGGCTCTTGAAAAAAACCCTCCTTGACGCCACATCAGTATCACAAAACCCCCCAAAAAATAAAACGCTAACTCAATTCCAGATTCATCCTCTTTTCCATGGTAGGCTCTTTGTACCTCTTAAAAATTGTGCGGTCCAAGTTTTAAACTTTTCATGTCTCTAACAATTCATATTAATTGTCTTATAATTTACACAAGCTCTCCCACACCATTTACTTCCTTGTGTGTGTGTGTGTGTGTGTGTGTGTATGTGTATGTGTGTGTATGATATATTGCAGCTTTCAGTCAGTGGCTGCCTGATGGTCGTTTAGTTGATCTCTGGTATTACCAAGAATAGCTGCTGTGTTCATCATTGTAAGCCTTTATGAGCTCAGATCAATGGCGAAAGGAAATGCTCCCGTGCACACATTACTCCCACAGGTGTGCACTAACAGGCAGGCTGTTTGTGCTTGGGCCCTCTTATTCCCCTGACAAATAAATTACAGTTGATCCCAAAGGATCAAGGTTTCCCTTGGACGGTAATGACTCCATCAGTTTGTTCCACCAATCCCAAATCTCCCAGTCGCGGACCATCAGATTGTCTCTTAGATTCATTAGGTAGACTCTCACTCTGCTGTATAGGCTGAATTTGTGAATAGCCTTGTGACTTTCTAAGTTGCACATTCAGAAATACATTTAAAAAAGGTTTGTTAAAACTCTGTTAACCCCCACTTTTTATTGTGTAGAGTTCAATTTTTCAAAACACATAAAAGACCAATAACTAATATTTTTTTGCTTTTTTAAACCCACATTATCATATTTTCTTTAACAGTAAAACAATATAAACAGTGACCTTAGGAAAAAACAAAGAAATTAACAGAGCTGCAACATTATGGCTTATAGACAAATCCGACGTATGTTACTGTGCAAAGTCTTGAGCCACTTCCAATTTCTTTATATTTTGCTAAGAAAATAGAACATAGTGCAGCAATACATATAACACGTAAATGGAAACACAGTATATAAGGCAAAAACAGAGTTTGTACAGTTCTAACAAGCTTGAAAGTCAATTTGTGTTAGCACCACCTTTATTCTTCAACAGAGCCTGAACTCCCTTAGCCAAGCCTTCTTGTCATTCCTTTAAGTAGTCTTCAGGAATACTTCTCCAGGCTTCTTGAAGCACGCTCAAAGCTCCCTTTTGGATGTTGGGTGCCTTTTGTTCTGTTCCACCAAGAAAATCTTACACACTGCTTCAATAATGTTGAGGTGTAGGCTGTGGGGAGACCAATCCATGACTGATAGTTTACCTGAGTGTTTTTTTTAATCCAGGTATGCTCCACACAGCTCGTGTGTTTGGGATCATTGTCATGTGGAGAAATTCGAGTGCCGTCAATCACATTCTTTCCAGACGGTATTCCATAGTGGATCAAAATCTGTTGGTACTTTTCTATGTTCATTATTCCCCCAAGCTCCAAACCATGACAGTGCCTCCACCGTGTTTTACAGATGGCTTTAGACACTCATTGTCATACTCCTCTCCTGAGCTCTTCTGCACATGTTGATTTGATTTGATTTGATTCATAAGACCATAAGACCTGTTGCTACCGACTGTCAGTTCCATTTCTACCTGTTTCCCTACTTTAAAAATGGTTCATTTGCAGCCACTCTTACCCTGAGACAGTGCCAAGTTTTTGGCTAATATCTCTTTGAGAATATATTTTTGGTGTAAAAATTCAATTTATGTCTGTCAAACAGTGTTATTGTTATTTTTTATAGCTTCAAAGAAATGGGAACAAATAATGTGTTTTTCCGACAGGCTTTTAAGCGCGAAGTTGTCTATAATGTATAGAGACAACACTGGCTCATTCCTCAGTTTTGGTGCTTTTTTAAATTTTAAATGATTCACCTCATCCTTACGACCACTTTAAAAATGATAAAAAAAAGTCTCACTCAGAGAAAAGAAAAATCTAAAGAAATTAACGTGGCTAAAGACATTTGTACATCAACATGTTCCAGTCAAACTACAACTGTTTTAAAGTGAACTGGAATGATAGCGAGAGGATCCAAATATGAGCATTTCAGGGGAAAAATTGAATTGTTAAAGAATTATAAACATTGCTATTGTGAGGCCATGAAGCCCAATAAAATACAGGGTCTGCTTGAGTTTGCAAAGTTGTATCAGCTGTCATATTATGATTGGCTTTTTAATGCATAATCTGTTCAGCTACCAAGTGACCAATAACATCCAATCAATTCCATCCTGATGTTTTAGGTGGTCTTGTATTCTTTCAGTATTGTGGGCCTGTTTCACTCATATTGTATAAGGACAGGACATTTTTCCATTGCCCACTCAAGACTATGCAGTACAAGAAGGCAGCCATATTTTGGCTTTTGTTTTGTAAGACTGGAGGAAGTGTGGCCTATCGTGTTTCCACCTATTATATCACGAAATCTTTGGGGACGTTTATGTTCATGTCTTGTATATAGCCATCTTAGCTAAAAATAATTTCCTAAGAGTTTTAAATTCCTTGAAGTGGATTTCTGTCATGATTAAATTGAGGGTTGTGTACTGAAAGGGCACGTTATTATGATAATCAGCTCTCGGAAAGCAAGTTTTTCTTCCTTGAACCACCAGAATCCATTAAAACAAGCTTCCTTATCTGAGAGATTTCAGAGCATTAGTGATTAGCAGAGTGCAAGAACAAACGCCACACTGCTCCTTTATAGTAGTTGGAGTTGCATTTAAAGTGCAGGCTGACAGATTCAGCAGTGGGTAGTTTGAGGAAAGGCGAGGCAATATGGAGCAAAAATCATAGCTAGTTTCATTCATGGCAATACATGAGTTTGAGTAGATCTCAGTCATAGATAAATGTAAGTGAAAGCCACAAATGCAAGTGCCCAAGGACTTTAATTACAACAGACTGCAATCAAAATCAAAGTTTTCTCACCTTTTTGAAAATTGCTGCCTTCCTCCATGTTTCACAGGTGCTGCTAGGTGGGCTAAGCAGGCTATTCGCTAAACACTGGCTATCTTGTAAAAGCTTATTTCAGCCTGGTGTCAGCAGATGTTAGGCCTTAACATTTGTTTTCTATTGTCTTATTCTTTGTGCTTACATATGCTCTACTTTAATACTGCCAAAACCCCAATAAAGCTGTCAACCAGTCTCTTCAAAACCACCTACAAACTGCTGCTCTGCATCTGTCAGACTCACCACACACACAAGTTATAGGCTATGACTCTGCTCTGATTGCAGCTATAGTTACATGTATAATGATCATGCAATGAGAGCATATCTTTCTCACATGGCACAAAACCTGATCGCTTAAAAGCTGCTAGCAGTGACAAATGAGTGGGACCTGTGAGTGAGTGGGTCCTAGACTTTTTTACAAGAGTGTGTCCTGAAGCAAGGACTATACATCGGTATTTTCAACTGTACTCCCTGGAGTACAGTGGCCTTGCATCACTAATTTGAAATTGATTCTAAATTGATCTAAACAAACACTAAATGACCTTACAGCACTTGAATGAACCCAGAGGCTGAACCGGCTGGTGTCACACTGGGAGTTGATGCCGATCCTGTGACCTGCTTTGAGTGCACGGTGGTCCAGTCAGTTTGTCTACATCAGATAACTGTGCAGTCTCCAAAAATATATTATGCATAATTTCATACACTAGATTAATATAATTTTCTAAATTGTATAGTGTTGCACTCAGTGGGTTTTCTGCGCTCTTCCGTAATTGCTGCATTGATTGTTGGACACTTGGCTGACTGAACCTGCAGAAACGACTTCTTTCCTTTATGTTTTTAAGGTTCAGAGATCTCAGACATGACGTGGTTTAGAAAAGATGGAAAACTCACCACCATTTGAAGCTTTTTGCTGCTGTACATGCCACTCTTTCTTTTTGCAAGAATATTTCCTTAATAATGTTTTTATCCTCCTGAAAGCAGTGTGATAGTTGAGTGAAAACCCTTTGATCCCTTATCTTTCACAATGAATTCACATGCTTCTTTTTGGAGGAATGTGGTCAGGATGAGCTGATAAACTCATCTTGAAACCATGTGCTTGTTGTCCAGACAATCCTGGCTGTTACTCTCATAATGCGGGGAAAATGCAGATTTTTGGAAAGGGAAAGAAAACAGATTGGGGAAAAAAGTTTTTTTTTTTTTTTAAAAGAAAGAAAGAAAGATAAAAAAGGGACAGATTCTCCTGCATTAAATATGCCCAGGGCTTTTCACTGCCATAGGTAATTCATAAACTAGCTGTTGGGGTAAAACACTGCTGCAGTATTTCTGCTTTTTCTCTAGTTTAATGTCTGTACTCTCAGAATCATCAAAAAGTACCCTTCAAAAGGCAGCGGGATGGTAAAGACAGGTTTCGATTTAATGCATTCTGGGAATCAATTCTTGGAACATGCTGACATCGCTTGTTGTAGCCAGATCTAAAATATAGCTACATATCTCTGATCTCTGAAAATCTGATTAAAAGTGACCGCATGGACTGTGATTGATTAGGCAAGCTTTCAGTGGGGTGGTCTTACTGCAAAAGTAAAGAAAAAACCCCTCACAAAAACCATGGTGAGTAAAATATAACCATAAGTGAGCAGAAGGACTTAAACTAACAGCAGGTATCAAGTGGTAATAACCTCAACTATTCCTTTGATATTCAAATATCTTTAGAAGGTGTGCACAAGAACCATATGCATTATGTCCTCTTATATCATCAGCATCATGCTTACATGAACCACTGCATTCATTTAGCTGTTCAGTAAGGACAAAAAAAGAAGGAGACCTGCTGTAGTGCAAGGTTAGATTTAGGTGTGACACACTTTGGCTCTCAGTAAATGTATGTTAACTGGCTGCCTGTTCCCTGCAGGAAAGGCTGTAGGCAGCAGCCCTCTGTAGTTCCATTATTAGTCCCTCTTTTATACAGTGCCCTTAGAGCCTCATTTTCTCAGCAGTGTTATGCTTCCGCACGCTTTCTCTTGCTCATTTAAATTGTTCCAAAATGTCCAGCTTCTCTTCCTCTTTACATCGTGACCTATATCCTCTTTACGTTTCACTCTGCCCTCGCTGTGCTCACTGCGTTCGCGCCCGCTTTATTGCTCTGCATCACCTTTTCTTCCGCTGTCCCGATTTCTGTCTCTTTCCTATTTCCCAACTCTCTATTTTTCTCCGTGACTCTCGCTCACAGTCAAAATTTCTCTCTCCCTGCCTCGATTGCTCTGCCCTCCCACACACTCTGCCGAAACACAAATGACTTTTCAGGGATGAGGATGAGACTGAAAAGTGGTCCCCGGTTGTTCTGTCCTTGCAGACAACGAGTGAGCATGTCAAATCTGATACATGTGAACAGCCAGGAAGAATGGCGCATTAGGCACACTGTGCGAGAGGAAAAGAGTGGGACAGAGAGAGAGAGAGGGAGGGAGGGAGTGAGAGAGAGAGAGAGAGCGATCCCATCTGTGCATTGTTACAGCAGACTTCACCCTAACATTGTCTCTGTTGCATCCAGTTGAACAGGAGGGGGCACCAGGTGGGACTTTTACTAAGTGGGGGAATACACACTTGCTCACACACACATACACTTTATACTGCACATACACACATTCAGATACACTTGTAAACACAGACATACCTTTGCAGAACACGCACATGCCTACACGAACATATAGTGAAAAGCTGTTAGTTGACACGTTCAGGCACACACAGAGCCACCTGAGGCCTAAAAGGACTGTATATAGAATTAGAGCTACAGAGTGGTTATTTGGTTTGTTTGATCTGGGGATGATGTCTGCATTAATCAGGCTTTTGTAATTTCTGTTCTGTTTGCTGTTTCTGTTGGAGATTTTGTACTCAGCGGGTATTCGGGTAGGGACAGAAGGAGGTAGGACCTGCAACCTTTTTTGTTGCGGGACTTGTTTTAACTCTTGATAGAAAAAGCAATGCATCTGTGTTCATTTTGTTGCCCAACGAATGAAATCAGATTAAAAATATGAGCAGTTCAAAATCTAATCATATTGCTGAAATACAATTTGAAGCATCCCGCTGAAATTAAATAGCGTGTTTTATTGGCAGTGACAGCACACGTATGTACTGTGTTCTTCCTTGAGGAAGAACTCATACCAGTAGAAGAATGTTATATTCTCTGTTTTCATGATAGTAGATTGGTATTAATTCATCTGATTCCTTATAATTAGATGGGGCGTCTTATGTCACTGTTTGCATAAAACAATGCAGTCACTGAGCTGCAGACTTTGAAAAAGAACCCACATGATTTTTTTTCTTTATCTAATTTAAAACCATGAAGACACATCCTGTCCTGATCCTTAACATAGTAAACAAGTGACCAAGCTGAGAGTCGCTGGGGAAAAGTGCACAGCAGTTTGCAGGATAGTTAGCTAATTAGCTTTCTAGCTACAGCTCAATAAACAGCACATTTTATTCTTGCAGCAACAACAATTAGCAAAACATGTTAACATATTTTGACTAGAAAAGATGTTTTATATTGGTTTGAGAGACCCAGAGAATACCAAAGCTTTGGCTGCACGTTACTTTGCAAGATCTGACAGTGATTTATTCATTTTTAGAAATGTATTTCTGCTGAGGTTGTTAGTAGGAATTTTGGACAAATTAATAAATCGATGGAATATTTTTTATCCAAAAAGATGGCATGTACCAATAAATAGAAATAAGACTAAAGTTATAAAAACTGGCTCAAAATAATGGAAAATGAAAGTGATGGGATTATTTATTTTTAAAATGTTAAAATTGAAAGCAATGACTAAACTGAAACAAGGCTAAATTTAAACTTTACATTTTGATCGGGTCAAAATTAGGCTAGCTATGAATTGTTGTGCATGTGCATGAAAATCACTATTGGAGCTGAGTGAAAGTGGATTTTCAAGCTTAATAAAAACAGGCAGCATAGTCCTTTTGATCATTTTTAAATGACACCCATTCAAAGACAGGAACACATCTATGGAAGAGTTAAAAAGACCATTAAGGGCCTTTATAAAAAAAGAAAAGAATTTCATCTCACCTTCCTGAGATATACAGTATTGTGTAACAGTGTTGGCGCACTTTTGTTACATTCTCCACCAGAATGATCACACACTGCTTCAGTGATATGGAAGGGTGGGCTCTGGGGAGGCCAATCTGTGCTCCATTGTGTGTTTTTCTGTCCAGGTGTGTTTTCACTGCATTGACAGTGTGTTTGGGATCATTGTTATTACTGAAAAATTAAGCTGTTCATCAATCAGATGTTTTCCAGATGGTATTGCATAGTGGCTTCAAATCTGTTGATAATTTTCTTTGTTCATAATTCCATCAGTTTTGACATGATCTCCAACAACGCTGGCTGAATTGTAGCCTCAAACCACAACAGAGCCTCCACCATGTTTTACAGATTGCTGTAGATTAGGGGTGGGACATATAGCCTCAAAACTGAAATGATATTTCAAGAAAATTGCTAAATGTTAAATAACGGTATAACATAACTGCTCAGTACTTTAGTTAAACAATAATAAAAATAACCTTTTATTTTGTCAACAAAATAACACAGTCTGAGAAGTTTAGCTCAGCAAAACAAAGTTTTAGCTGCTAAACGTTATTCACAGTAATTTCACGGTAAACTTTAAAGGTTAAGTAAGAAATAGAAGCGGATTTCTTTTCATACATCCTTTGAGACCTGTTAGTTGTGTCAAACATGTAGGTAGTGTTTGTGTAACAGCAGTATAAGGGGCATGTTTATCGGGGGGCACCATATGCTGCTGTGCCACTCCAACCCTTAATCCTTGTCTTTACTGTCTTATCTGGTTGCCTTCTCTGATAGCCTTGGGACGGATGGTGGGGGCCAGGAAACACGTCCAGCGCTCTGATTACTGCTTTGTGTTTGCAAGTAGTAATTGACGAATGTGAGGAGCTAAATTCACTATTACTATCTCAAGGCCGCGCAGGAACAGATAGACATACCAACGCACTCACACACACACCCAAACACACACACACACACACACACACACACACACACACACACACACACACACACACACACACACACACACACACACACACACACACATAAAGATCCTTCCCCCCACCCTCCCTCGTGCATTAACATCACGAGGGTATTTCACAGACTTATCTGATAATGCCAGATAGTAGTATTGCCATATACCCCATTGACATAGTAATTTTATGTGTGTGTATGTGTGTGTGTGTGCCCTATTTGTCCACTATACTACAAAAAGCCTTTTAAGTAGATTTTAGCTATTGCAGGAGCTTTAAATAAGCATAACACAATAATGGAATGTTGGTCCACATTCACGCTTATCCCACATGACATCAACTGTGAGGGCGGTTAGCTCTTTAACTCTTGAAAGACTACTAGAAGTACCTACTGAAGCCTACTGATGTGAGGGCCCTAGGTTTTTAGGCCATGTATTTTGAGCTTTGGTGGTTTTCAATTTATTTCTGGACTTGTGAAACAATTTACGTTCTAGTTCTAACATTTAGTCTTCTGAGTTTTGTTATTTAAATTCCTAGTTGTTAATCCTGTAATGGTGCAAGTCGCCTCTCCTGTCACACGCTCCTTCTTTTGTCTCTGAGTAGTCAGCCTTTATCTCTGTATTTGTTTACCTTTGGTCTGTGTCCAGTTTCATGTTAAGGTCATAGTGTGCATCTGATTATCTTCTTAGTTTCTAATATTTAGTTATCCTCTCCTGTGGTCCCTGTCATCTTTTTCTTTCTCTCTCTCTGTTCTCTGTCTCGTTGGTTGTCTGGTGTCTCTGTAGTTGTCTCAGGTGAGTGTCGTCTCCTCCTCCAGTCATGTCTTTGTGTTGTGTTACTCTGTTCCTGTGTCTCAAGTCTGGGTCTCTTTGTCTGAGTTTGTTATCTTTCCTGTCTTATTTTGATAGTTCCTTGTTTCGTGTGCATTATGTTCAGTTCTGCTTCCTGTCTCGCGTCACTTACATTCCTTCAGCCATGTCCCCCAGGTGTGTCCTCTATACCCTGATTCCCTCCTGTCTACTTATTGTCTGAGTCTAGTCTTGGTGACGTTGTCATCATACCTTTCCCGTGTGTGTGTGCAGTTTTATAACTTCTAAGTGCTTAATTCCTGGTTAGTCTGACTTTTTGTATTGTTTTATTTTGCTCCCCAAGCTCGGGCAATAAAATGCTGGTCTGAATTCAGTCCTGTCTCCAAGTCTGCAATTGGATCCGCACTCTGCCAGCCAAACACTGACACGTGACAACTGAAGCTCTTTTCTGAACCAAGCAGTTTCTGTCTCACTTCAGGCCTGCTTATAGAACAGAATGACTGGGTTTGCATCTGAAGTCAGTGAGGGTGGTCTTTGCCTACCCTATAAACCAAGAATCTATTCTAATGGTCTTCAAAACATGTCTTTATTGTTATGTACTGAGGTATCAAAACTCATCATTAAGGCTACAGCGTTCGTCAATATAATCTTTTTGGGAGAAAGGGTTAAATGGTAGAAAGAAACTCAACAGACTTTGAGAAGGACACTGTTTTCATTACGACACCATTAAAAAAAGGATAATGGCGCTTTGATTAATGGCATCTCGTTCAAGACTGAATGAGCATACAAAACATACCGAGTGACAATGACTGATTGACTAGGCTGGTTTGCCTCCCAATACTACTGATGCAGTGATCCAGACTCACATGGGATCCCTGTGCAACACGGAGTTGTCCATCTTTTTCGGAAAAGAGGATTTTGTCACCTCGAGGCTAATGCTGTGTCTCATTAAAGGCTGTGCGTCTGAGAGGTAAAGCCTTCCCCATTTCTGTCTATACAGAGATTACAGCACTTGGCATTGCGAGCTTTCTAAAAACACCCTGCAAATAGCTCAAGAAGAAAAGAATAACAGTGGAGAGTGTTAATGGAAAATGAAGCCGGAGGCAGTGTTCTGGCTAAACAGAAAAGAAATGGATGTTTAATTGGAGGGTGGCGAAAGACAGTGTTAAAGGAGAGCAAAAACAACTAAAGGAAAATCTTTAACTTGTCTCCCTTGGGAAAACATTGCTAAATATTACTGTGGCAATATTAAAGGAATAAGGACTGTCTGTTTCAGTGAATGAAATGGTGTAACTGTAAAGTGACAGAAGTGCATATTGATTGCATGCATTCATACTTTCTCAGCTTATCTGAGGAAAGAACAGACAAACAGAACTACATTCATTTGTAAGGGTCCATAATTTGGGGCGTCACGTTTATTATTTCACAAATAAGCCTTTGATTTGTCGCCTTCTCGGGCAACTTCCTAAGATGTTTTCCTTCTTTGCACTTCGGCATCTTTTCTCCCAGTTTTAATTGCATTAGCACTGAATTAAACCCTCCATGCTGCTTTTACATGAGTGAGGATGATGCAACTTGCTTGCTTACTTGCCTCCTCTGATGAGCCGTGACTGATGATCTCTACCCGGTTTGGCTGCTAAGAGATGATTTGTGAATGTGGAACAATGTGTAAACTATGGAGCAAAGGCCCAAATCATCTGCTAAAACGGGCTTTGCTACAGATTATGTCTGTCATTTGGTCTACGACCCTGGCTTATAGATTATAGATAGCTTTGGCTTTTTTTGATCAGTTTGGTGGCACACAGGCAAGACCATGCATGTGTACACATGCTGTCGGGCAGTTACAAAATTAGAGCTATGGTTTATAGCAAATAATTTTCTATCTGACATTTTCTTTTTGCTCTGTTTTCTTTCTTTTTTTAACATATTTGTTACTTTTTTGGTCAGAAATATTTCTAAAAACTAAAAGTCTCATTTTCCCTAGGCTGGCATTTTTAATCACAAACCAGACAGGAAGTGTTTGTAATGATTACAAAAAAAAAGGAAAAAAAGAAGAAACTGTGGACTGGGCCCTGATATACACTCTTTATGTCTTTTTTCCCCCTGCTGTGACAAACTGTGGATGGGATTTGAAGATTTCCGAAGGTTTATCTTTCCACAGGGCCTCCAGATCTAGTGTGGTGATTTGTAGGAAATGCTCTGCTGCCTGCTAATTTCCTCCTGATTGTCGATGACAGCCTGCCAGCCAGGCCTGTGATTGGAAAATCGTGACAGGGTACATAATGGATGGTGAGCTCAGATAAATATGATTGTGTGAGTGAACTCTTGGCTATTTATATGCGAGCAGATGCTTTTTAAAATCAGATCTTGTGCAAATTGGAAACCATTGAAGGGGTCAGAATGTGTGCAGGGTGAACAAACCCTCTAATGCATCAGAGATTTCTGCAATCGCTGTACAATACTCTCAGTACAGAACTGCTGCCTGTTTTATGAACTCGTGACAGGTAACATTTGCTGGATTCCTAAACTAATTCTGGAGTTCTTAAGGAAGCTGAATTACGTGTGTGGGCTTGAGAAAATGACTTGAGTAGAAAAAATCAGCCAAAACAGTTTTGGTCTGGGTGATGTCTTATGGTGTCTGGTACATGAGTGTTGGCACCAGGAGCTTTGGGTCCTTGAGGTTATGGGGTAGTTAGTGCCTCTGTGGATCAGGCTTGGTGTGGCGTATCTTGTGAATGCTTGATTGGACCTGGATAAGGGGACTTTGGAGACAGTTTGGAGTCAGTATCTGGGGCTCTTTATGATGTCTGCTGAGCTGGTCTGAACAAATTATGCCAAAGCCAGTTTTCCTGAATTAGGGTACATCTTTCTATGAGGGGTTATTTAACATCAGTGTTCAGGTTCAGTACATGTTAAATAAACATCCACACGAATGCCAGGGCCTGAGCCTTCCTGGCAGAGCATAACACTAAGGAGATAATCAAGGTGGTTTTAATGTTAATTCACATATAGTGAAATCATATGCTGTCATGTATGAGCCTGAATGAATTGAGAGGATATTCACCAGTCAACGGTCTCCAGTTAAGTAAATGAGAACATGGATCCTTCCTTTGGTCGTTCAAGTTGTCAGGTTTAAAAGTAAGTTGTGTGAATTTTACACGTTATGAGAAGTCGGGCCTGCCTATTAAGGGATATCATTTTGCAACGTCAACCATGAACAAGTTTTCAGTCCATTATAGGGCTAACATAGAGAGACAGAAACCAAAAATTCTCACTTTCAAACCTACTGCCAATCATCTGTTAACCTACCAGGGCTAAGCCCTGCTGCCCACCTTCACCAACTCAGAACATGTAAATTAAATGCTACCAGATGCTACCAGAACCGATATTTATGTCACCTTTCAACAGCAAAATTCTGAAAAAATAACGGTGTGTCTTTTTTATGAGTTCACAGCACAGCGCTCCCTTCACTAGCAGCTGAATACATGAACAGAAGTTCAACAAACTTTCAAAGCATCTTGAAGACTAACACCTTGGTCTTTATGAACAATTTCATGAGGTGACTAAAGCACCTGTTTCAACAACATTGAAATTAAAAATTGCTATAAACATTGTCATTCCCCCAAACATGTTAACATTAGCTGTTTATTAGCAGTTATCCTCATTAGCTGTCTGTTAAATTATTATTGAGATAGCTAGCAGCTTGGGTGGAGCTAAGGTAGGAGCAACATAGCCTGTTATTGATATTGTTAATTTTACAGATTTAACATTTAATGAGTTGTTTGTGTCTAAAAAGTGTTAGCTTTCTCTTAAAATCCAAGATTGAAGTTGAGAAGAGTCTACAAGCCGCTAGAGAGAAACAGTGAAAGTCTACCTTAACTGATTAGCAACATAAATATGATACCAAGTCATCATAAGCACGGGAAATAAACAGGGATATATACTGAAAACATTCAATATATTATAAAAAAAAGCCTCTTGACTTTGTAATTTTTTTTGCAATGGTATCAAAAGTGGTATTTTTCTGGGTATTTCTGTCGATTATAATATTGTGACAGCTATTGTGATAGTTAATCTGTTTAACTATGTTTAAACCTTAGTGAGGTCAACAATATTAAGAAAAAAATATATAATTATATATTTTTAGGTATACTTTTAACACCATCAGATGATTTTAAAGGGTAAAGTAATTATCTGCTCTTGAAGAGTGATGTTTTTGTCCAAAAATTCATTGTGAAGATCAGAATAATTTGCAATAGGCAATGAATTTTTAAGAAATGACCAAAGTCATTAGAAACAATTTCAAATGGATTCCTAAAGTAAAATTTGTGAATCTGGATGCAATGCCATTAGTTGCAAAGGATAATTATGTGACTTTGTCTTAGTGTTTCCACAAATGGAGTCTTTTGTGGTTATTGTTATTTTTCTGTCAAGTGCTCACATACACACACACACACATACACTCACACATGCAAAGATGTAGACATTCACACAATGTCAAACAATCCAATTAGCTGCCATCTAGTCAATTGGGGTAATTACCCAGAGACTATTAAGTCATTTTCTCCCTGTGCACTATCACAACTGTAATTATGGCAAAGCAACAATGATGTGCAATTACAGTTCACTCTCATTGCTCTGCAGTGACGTGATGTCATAAAGATGGCCGAGGGAGTGAGATGATAGAGAGTTGCTGTATATAACACTAACGTGGAGAGAAACTCCATTGTGGAACAAAGACAATCTCAGTCAGCGATAGCAGGATAGAGGATCCTCAAAGGGACTTGTGAGTCCCGTTCTGTCTCTTCATAAACATCTCATAATCAATGGCAGAATATAAAGTAATCCATCTTCTCTGGCCTGTAAACGGTTGACATTTTCCCTTTATTAAAGCTATGAGATGAAACACAAGATTTTAACGATGACACGAGATGATCAATGACTCTATTGTACTCAGCTGGAGGGTACTTTATTAAGGCGGGGCATTGTCTCGTTCTTGAAAGATTTCTCTGTATTTAGGGAATGATTTCCCCGCTGGAATTCAACTCTGGTCATTTTCGATAGCTTGAGTTCGGCTCTTCCTCTTTTGTGCATTGCAAATAAGTGGAATAGAGCTGAGTAATGCTTCGGGACTGGCGCTGAGATGGAGCGAGGCAGATACAGAGAGAGAGAGAGAGATAGATGTAGCTTTTCTTTATTACTGTACCACTGGGTGATGAGAGAGACGTGAAATGTGTGTTGTGTATTAGAGCACAATGGGGAAAAAAATACTCTTTGTTAAAATGAGCCTAGTGTGGGATAGCAGGACCCATTGAAACTGTCATCAGTGTGCCTGCGCAACCACATGAGACTATTCACCATTGTTACAGTAAAACACTCTTTAGAAAAAGACTTGTGAATGCAGCTTGCAATGGTGGAGCCAGAGCAGATACAGTAACAGATTACGCCACTGCCATGCACCAAGGGGAGAAAAAAAGGCTCAGTTTTTAATTAATCCTTGTTTGAATTAAGATGAAAAATTAATACTGTAAGCTGGCCTTGCAGATGAGATGAGGCATATATGATACAGTGTTTCATAGCATGTTATCAAAGTATCCCAGGCTCCACGAGGGCAGGGGTGGTGGGCTAAGAGCTAAACCGTTAAGGAATTTTAAGTGAGAGTAACTGGGGACCAGTTGACTTGTGAAAGTAAACCTGAGAGAACAAATCATCAGCATTGGCAGATTTCACATTTGGTTTAACAGTCTGAGGCTGAAGCTGGCAGATAGATTGATGAAGCGAGTCGGGCGATGCTGGATGAGACACTTTTTTGCCATTTGTTTTGAGGGGTGTACTATGAAGCCAGATTAATAGGTTACTGAGCTATCTTCATCTTAAAGTCAGATTTTTCTGTGTTAAAAAGTGCCTTGATTTTTTTTACTTCGGTCAGGAGCAGGTTATGTTCCAAATTTTTCGGTTTAAATTTGGTTGAAGGCGCCTCGTTTTCACTGACTCTTTTATTTACAGCGTACTCACTGATACCACTAAATAAAGCGCAAACTGTACCGCTATCACCATTTTTATCATCATCATCTGACTGGAGTAGGCGGCACTAATGGAGTCATTTTTGTTAAAGAAGATGTACGTGACCCGGTAAACTCCCTTCTTTTGTTTGAGGGCACAACGGGCCATAACCACTGCTTTGACACCCATTATCACCAGCTGGGGTTTTAGGATTTGTCGAGCCAGCTAACTCAAAGAAAGCCCGACTGTGTTGAACTTTGTTTACGGTCAAGGCCTCTGTTGGAGGAAACCTAATTGCTTCCAATATTATTCATGATTTTTTTGTTTTCAGTGATCAAAGTGGTTTATTTCTTGTTGAACACAGGACTCATAAGCTGCCTGGATAGTGAGTGTCCAAAAAGCAAGCCCTTACGCCAATGCTGAGGTTTGTATCCCGAGTCTGACGTTTGATTTGAATGTGATGCCAAAAACGCATTATTATTATATTTTTAAACACTGCGGACATTTCAAGTGTTTAAACAGGACCAAAAATGTGTCACATTATATAAACACATATCATATTGTCAGAAGAGGAAAAAGTAATTTTTATGCTATTGGAAATAAGTTTTGCAATAATATTTATTATCAACATTTTTTAATGCAGATGGCTGCCCCTCCCTGAGCCTTGTTCTGCTGGAGGTTTCTTCCTGTTAAAAGGGAGTTTTTCCTTCCCACTGTCGCCAAAGTGCTTGCTCATAGGGGGTCACATGATTGTTGGGTTCTTCTCAGTATGTATTATTGTAGGGTCTACCTTACAATATAAAGCGCCTTGAGGCGACTGTTGTGATTTGGCACTGTATAAATAAAATTGATTTGAAGGTTTGCAACTCAGTTTCCTTGAAATGGACCTTATCATAATCTATAAAACACTGACAAATAATTTAGTGACTGCAAAATGATTTTCCAAGATTTTTTGCTAGAAAAATGTTATTGTTGAACTGATATGTTCAGGATCAGTGTATTTGCAATATTTGTCAAAAAATATTAACAAAGTTTTCTTATTATGTTACCTTAAAAAATTAATTAATCACAACTGTATTTCAATAAAACATACACTATATGGTTACTGGGCCACCTACAAATTATACCTATGGGAGTTGCTTGGCCACAGCACTCCTGGTGTACATCTATTGTGCTGATGTTAATGCCAACTGTTCGGCACGTCCAATTCTTTGACAAATGCAAAGATAAGTGCATGGCTAAGTGCTTTATTTTTCATAACTTTGGCAATGAGACTGAAAGATTAAGTGGTGAGGCCTGATATTTTTTTCCAGTTTAGTTGTGTAGAAATGTAATTTCTTTTTTTGGGGGGGGGGGCAGATCAGCTCGCTTTATTTTTTACTTTAAGACTGCAACAACAGCAATCAGTTGATTCAGTCAGTGCCTTGTAATAACTTGTGTTTCATCAAATTAACAGCCCATCACTGCCCCTCAAAAAGCTTCACAGCAGCAATTCTAAAGCACCAGCACTCATACAGGGAGAAGTTTGGAGAAAATCAATGGGCTAAACAAAACATCTGCAAACGCTAGAGTTTATACCACATTCATTGCCGACTATAAACTAACAGTTAATATCAATTTGAAAGCATGTTGTTTGTTCTAAAACCACAACATTGTACAGTCGGTCCCTGTGCATTTTAAATTTTATATGTAAGGTGTATTTAAGGGCATTGCAAGTTGAGACCAAACAGAAAGAAAGCTGACTGAGAATGATGTTGAAGAACAGTGTCACAATGGAAGTGAGGTTCCATTTACAATGGACAACAATCGTTGGATGAGAAAATCAAAACTTCAAAAAAGTAGAGGATCAAGTTTTGTCACCTCATGCCAGCCAAGTTGCAGTTCATGTCCTTGTCTGTCCAAACTTGAACTCTGGACGTCCTAGGAGTGATGAGTTACTATGTAATTAGGCCACAGTGAACTTTAACTTCTGACGACCAGAATCTAACCAGTTCATCCTAGAGTTCAAGCAGCAAATTTGAAGAAATTCCCTCAAGGCTATGCGAGAGATATGGTTTTGCTGGCGTGGAAGCATAAAAAATGATAATGGAGAAGGTCTGCGAGCTTAATTCAGTGGTGGAGCTGATACGATGACCTCGCACACCTTCTGTTATCTGTTTAATTCATGACAAAATTAATTTCTCCTCTCCTTTCCACTCCTCCCACTGTTCTCCTCAGCTTAAAAACATCTGGAGCTCACCACCACCACCCTCTGTTAAAGCCTTTAACCCTTATTTGCTGTGCAGCAGCCCTGCGACAGACTGGTGACCTGTCCAGGGTGTACCCTGCCTCTCGCCCTATGGCAGCTGGGATAGTCTCCAGCCCCCCCGCAATCCTGATAAGGATAAGCAGAAGAGGATGGATGGATGGATGGATGTGTACCACCATCACTTGATCTTCCACTTTCTGTTAATAGGGCAAAACACAACAACCCAAATGCTTGATTTCCCCTCTTCTCACTTCCTTTCTTTCATTCTCAGCCTGGGGACTTGTGAATGAAAATGAAAAAAAAAGCTATATTTTTATCGTTCATTTGCACTGCATTTCTCTCCCTAGCCTGGTGGAGACTCAGGTGGGCATGAGTATTAATAGCTTCCCTCGTTTGTGACGTCAGCTGAAATCACACATGCGGCTCTTAATGTTCAGATCCTTTATGTTAGACGCATGACTCTCAGCTGCTATTTAGTCACTGCTGTAAAGCACTTGTCAGTGTAAAGCTGACAAAAAAAATCTTTCTTTCTCACCTCCTGCCTGCCTTTAAGGATCTCGGTCTTCAACGACGTATTCACTTTCACGCCTTTTCTGCCTTTTGAGCCATGTTTGTCCCTGATCTAGCTGTTGCGAACCCGCTGCCCGCTTCACCTCTATCACTGTTTTATTTCCCCTCCAAATCATTCTCCTCTTTAATGTGATCATCAGACTGTTTTTCATTCTCTCTCCCCCCTGTTTTTATTTCTCTGTGTGTATCCATGTGACTAATCTCTCTCTCTCCCTCTCTCGTTTGAGAAAAGGGCCTGTATATTCTGCCTGAAAGCTTTGTGGGGTCCTAAATGCTAAATGCCAGTCAGTCTCTGCCAGGTGCCCGCTTAATACTGGTCTCCTTGGTGATGAGGCCAGCAATCAGGCCGTTCTGCACCAGACACTGAGGGGTTTGTGATGGAGCGCTCATGTTTGTGCGACTGCACCAGTGTGTGTTTGTGTTAGCGTACAGTAGAGTTGTGTGATTTATGTGTGTGTGTGTCTGTGTGTATATGTGTACTTGCTGACCCCCCCCCCCCACATTCCACCCCCCCCACCCCCCCGTGTAAAGACATGTACTGTATCTGAGGGAGAGAAAGCAGCGACATGTATTCGCTCTCTCATTATTATGTGAATGCTTTATGTTTCCCGTCAACATGCCTCTGCCAAACAAGGGGGCCCCTGTTCTCCCTGCCAGGGCTCGAGTGAACGCATGGGCCAGGCCCCAGAGCGGTGCCCTTCTTTGCTGGCACAATTCACCAAGAGTTTAGCTCCACAGACACTGCTCCTGGCCTCATCTCCATTCAGTCCATCTGTACTGGCATCTCAGCAGCCGGCGAGGAATCGGTCTGTTGGAATGAGGTGGGAAGACTCCATTCAGAAAGACTTAATGGCCGATGGAGGGCTTCATACTGATTGGCTTTAGATTATTCATGTATGATGAGGCTGATGATGTGCAGCATTCTGGTTTTTCTTTGTTTTAACTGTGACTGAAAAAGATGTCTAAATGTCCAGTTTTGTTTTTGCATCAGCTGTTTCTGCATCATTCAAAGTCATGTGTGACACTTTTATTAGTCAAATATAAAGTATGAGTTCACATGTGTAAATTGGGGATTCTTATTTCTGCCAAAAAACAAATACACTGAAGCAACTGCAGTTTTTTGCTCTTCCTTAGCAACAAAACAATTAAGGAAATGGTGATCAGTTCATGATTACAGTTTGTGTTGAAAAGAATGACCAGTGGATGACAGTGCAACTCCTTAGCATTACTGTCCCACACGTGGCTCTTGACTCTGCTTTGCTTCCTCTTTTAATGAGTTTAGTTCAGCTTTGGACCTGGTTGTGTCCTCAGCTGATTGACAGGTAGATACGTTCTTCATTTATTTATTTTTTTGTTAGGCAGACAGGCCAAGTATAACTTCCATCATGTCTGAGAGCCTGCTCAGCAGTCAGGTGTGAAGTCTTATCAGTGTACTCAGGTGACTTTGGAGGCAGTAGGAAGCCCAGCAGTAGTCATGTGTCATAAACAATGCCCAGACAAAAGGTGGCTGGAGCAGGACACTCATCAGTGTCTACAGGATTTCTAGGAATCTAGGCTATCACTTCTGAGCACAGCACAAGGCAGTCCATTACATGTCTTGTATTTCATTGAGTTTAGCTTGTGTATACCCCAAGCTTTTTTAGCTTTATTACAAGTAATTATGAGCAATAACTGTCAGAGCTTCAACTGTATCTTCACTAGTGTCATCTTTAGTGAGGTTTAAATAAAGTTATTTTAATAGAATCAGCAATTTAATTGTGTCCCAAAAGAGGCAATGAGGCAAGGCTCCTTAAAAAATAATAATATATAAAAAAAAATAAAAACAGTCGAGCCAATTCTGATTCCTTAATCAGCTCCCAGGATGATTTAACCGTCAAAGGCAGAAGATTTTCCCTAAAATCAAACGTGTGCTCGGAGGAGAACCACCAAGCAGATGGCCTTGTCCATTATCATCATCTGCCTGCTGATACATTACAACGAGGCTCCCTACATCGAAGCTGGGTGTCTGGCTGCTGTTGTGCCATTGATCGGACCGACCGATTCTGACTCTTTGCCACCATAGGTGGAGAGTTAGAGGTCAGCCCCGTGGTCTGAGCTCTCACATCTCACTGGGACCAATTTAACGGCCGAAATAGCCAAAGGTCCTAAGAGCACAACTGCCCGTGCTCACGCAAATCAAAGGTTTCAGTGTGTGCTGGGGCAGGGATATGTAAGTGTAAGTGTGTTTGTATGAGTGTGCGTGTGTAGGGAGGTTTTTTTTTTATGCATGATTCTTCATGCATGTGTGCATTCTGTTGGAAAGTGCTTGCATAAGCAACACTGAGACTTCGGTGAGCGATTGTGTGCAGCTCACGCATACTTATTATGTAGATATAAGTATGCGATGGTGAATAATACCTCGAGAAGGCTGTGAATGAGCATGTTGTAGACAGATGCAGAACCACGGAAAATGACTCTGCTGTGGTTAAAGTGTTATGTATTATAAAGACCATGAGTTAAAGTGGCCTGAGCAGGTATAGGTGACCTGAATATCTGAAGCTTTTTCAGGGTGTTATGGCCTGTCTAGGTCCAGACCACAACATAAGGGTGATCCATCCTCGTCAGACCCCAAGCAGCCACATTGCACAATTGATAAAGTTTGACAATGATTGATTTACAATATGTTAATTTGTTAGGCTCCGTTTTTAGTGTCAAATAACCTATCTCAAGGATTTACCAAACTAACCTAATCAAAAGAATTAAACCAAATGACAACAACTTGGCTCCCTAACTATGAAAACAGGAGAAAACTATAATCAAACAAAAAGGCAGTCCACCCCTACATAGGATGAGTGAATAACAGTCCATTGTGGTGTCATCATATAATTCATCTCCAACTAGTTAGCCAATCCGTATGATCTGTCCTCTGGATCAACCAATCACGGAGAGGCATCTCCACACTAAGATTTGCATATTAGACAACATTACGACAGCAGTCGTGACAAGGGTTTGAGCTGAAAACTGTAGGAATGGCTAACATAGATTACATGGTATAAAACACAGATTTATCATGAGCCTGCAGTTTTGCATAGAATTCATTATATCTCTTTGATCAGGACACAAACTTTAGCACATTTCAGAATGAATAGAGATGAATTAACATTTTCACTACTTCCTGATCAAGTTTTTTGAACCCTTAATCTAACCCTTAATTCGAGGACTCAAATACACCACTTGGACCATCATAAGCACACAAAAGTGACTGATTTTGGCTCTTTAAGGACACAGTCTATCGCCTGCTTTCTCATAATCAAGGCAATGTATAAATCAGTGCTATGTAATCAGTTGTTGGCATGGCCAAATAAATTGTTGTATTTGAGATATGTCAGCTATTAAAGTTTTACATTCGTGCTATCTATTACCTTTGGGTATATAATTTAGGTTTATTTGATAATTTAGTCTCTTCAGAGATTGAGTGTTTTTATCTACTGTTCAATTAAGCTAATAGTAAATCATGTAAAATTTTCGACGGAGGGCTGATTTTGATGGAGAATGTAAAAATAATAATCTGGCTACCTCCGCTTCCAGGCTGACTGTTAAAAGACCTTTTGATTAAAACATATGTGAATATATGAAGTTCGTTCCAGCACTCATGCTCTAAGGCTTCTCTGCCAGACTGAGCCAATCTAACTGCCTTTATTTCTTTCACACTTATTCCAATTAAAAGATGACGTGTGATTAAAGGACAGCAATCTGTTTGCTAATGTGTACAGTGTGTGTGAGAGAGTATGTTTAACAGAGACAGAGAGAATTAAACAGCATGTGTCAGTTTATCAAGTGCTTCTTTGTCATGTCATTATTATCTTGGCCTGTTCGTGTGTGTGTGTGTGTGTGTGTGTGTGTTGTCTTTGCTATATTGTCTTATTTGATGCCTGCACTGGAGGGTTCTCAGTTCACTCATCGGGTTAATTGACCTCTGGAGACGTTTTTCTCCTCAGTTATAATGACTGTCTGGATTAAATGATGATTCTGCATTGGCCTTAGATCTGGAATTTGTAAGAGCTTTGATTTCTGAGGTGGTTCATTTTTTTTTAAATGAGATATTTGAGCTTACCATTTCTCAGATTTTAAATGCCTTTGATGCATGTGTCTGAAGAAAAAATACTGCCAATGTGAAACGCTACGTGAAAACTAGACCAACTAGCTTTTGCAGTGTGGAGGTTGTGAGGTTTCCATTTTTAAACATGCATGATTTTGAGATCAGGGATCGATAGTTCCCCAAGACCCATGAAACATTCAAAGAGACATGATCACAGCAAATTAGCTGTACTATAACAAAATGTAGTTGACTTGAATAGACTTGGGCAAACAACGGTGGAAAAGTTAAGTATGTAAACATGATAAATAATGCAAATGATAAGTGAAGCAGAGCCGATAGGAGTGCGTTCACGCCATTGTGGTTCTTCATACATTGTTTGCTTCTTTGTTCGTTTTAATAAAAAAAAAAGTTAAAACCAGAGCTACCAAGCTCTTCTTATATCTGCTTTTTAATTATGGTGGTTCTTATAGGCACTTTTGCTATATTGGGATTCATACACTCATTGCAGCAGGCCTCAAAACTCTGTTGTCATGTGTGCATGTGAGATTTCAGGCAGTGCATGTTTTTTTTTGTTTTCAACCAGTGGTCATTTAAATTGAACTTCAGACATGTCTGTAACTTGTGAAGTGCTTGGCTATCTCAAAGTTGTCAAAATGAAACGGACACCGAGCGTCCCATCCATGAGACACAATTGGGCCCTGTCTCAAAAGTGACAAATATGGAGTACATTGCAGCAAAGACTAGAGATTGTTTGAAGATTGATGGCGCACAGCGAGCAGCGATGGTACAGTGGCTTCTTGTCAATGATAAAAAGAAATACATGAGAGAAATAGTCTCTGATAATCACAAATGCAAATGAGACAGCTGCTGTGTTTGGACTTGGTCTAAAAATATATTTTTGTGTTCATTGTATTTCTGAAAAGCACGTCACTGATACTCAGGTTTCCATAGAAGTCATTCATCAAGCTGATACATGCTGAAAGGCTGGCCAGTCATATTTATCAAACCACTGTCAAAAATAGTGTGTAGGTTTTGAGAAAGTATAGTGATATTATTGACGTTAAAAGGGAAATTAATAATCGCACTTAATAAAGTCTGAAAGAAGTGTGAGAAGTTGATGCTGCTGATACCAAAATGCTTGAGCAGTGGATTTTTGAGAACCTTGTTGAAGCTGGTGCTGCACCGGGGTTTGAAACATTAATGTGACTGAACAAAGTTTTAGTTTGACTGACTTGTTAGAGGGCAGTCTTAATCTTCACACCTAAAGACACTCTGAAAATATGATTTGCAGGCACAAACTGTGAAAATGAATTTGATATGCATATAAACTAACGAACTGTCAGCATTTCACGGCTTCACTACTGTGCAAAAGTGTCAAGCCACCTTTCATTTCATTTTTTTATTATTTAGCTTCCAAACTGCTAGACTGCTATAAATTTTTAAAGTGGACTTCAGCAGTAGTATCTATGAAAAATACCAAAAACACCACAGTTTGACAGGCATGAAATTGTATTTTTGAACCAACAAGTTGATTCCTAAAGAGCTATGAGAGAAAAACCTTTCATATAGATATGGCGTGCAGTGTGCCCTTAAAAAAATTTGAGGAAACTGGAACAGTGGAGGTCAAAAGAAGAAGTGGCAGACCTAAAAAGCTGATGAAAAGTGTCTGAATTCACACCCTTTAGAAATAGGGGGGAAAAATCCAGCAAAGGCCTGTCACTGAACCTGAGATTTGACCCTTGAACTGATCCATCTTCTGTTTCACCGATGCTTCATCAGAAATGTTCTCAATGGACGAGTGGCTGTCGAAAAAGCCATGTGTAAGAAAGGCAAACAGGGAGAAAAGGGTGAGGTATGCCAAACTACACAATGACTTCATATCAGTATCAACAGGTCTTATATAGTAAGTGTCCACAGCCATCTGTGAAACATGGCAGAGGCTCTTTCATGGAGCATTTCTAATTTTCCAAGCAGCACATAAAGAAATGAGGGGTGGCTCAAAACATTTGCACAGTGCTATAGATTACAGTTACATAACTGTAAATAACCTTAAAAGACATGATATGTGTCTGAGAGTAATGTAACTATATAAAGTAATTAACTTTCAAATTCATCAGCTAAGTAGGAAATGATATTATATTCTCAGAACAAACAGGCATGTCTTGCTTAGGTCCAGGCTTTGTGGAGACCACAGGCTTGGTAATCACCAGGTGATCATTTTCCACCAAAAAATGAATATGCAGTGTTTCAGAACACAAATCTTCATTTGTTTTGTTCACGTGTAGATAAATTTTATATGAGCGATATTAAAAGGTCTGCGCATCAATGATTAATAGTCGTTGTGCTGTAATGTAGGTTAGGGCCCGTGAGGCTTGCGAGCTGGAACGTAAAACAAACAAATCATTCTCCATAAAGGAAAACATCTCTTAACACCCTCTCCACTTTTGCCTGCCTTGCGCCGACCTGTATTCCCAGTAAGAAAATGATCTATGATGATGATGTCATGAGGGCTTTTCTTTTTTTTGTTTTACTTGTTTACATTTGTCAGAGGCACTCTCAAGGACAGTATGTGTGTTTCATGATGTTAAATCAGCGTGCGCTCGTCCGCGCGCACTCACTCAGAGGCATTCACAGCTACACAATCAAAGAAACAAACTAATGAAGTCTTTCTGAAACAAACAACCTGATTAAGACCCAGGAGGGGAGAGAATCAGGTGTGAACACCGTGGGTCATGAAATCATGTGTGAACCAATGCCAGAGATGTGTTTTTAAAGATGCGTCTTGTCTGCTTTTAAGAAGCGCGCCACATCCTGTGGGAGTTTGTTTGGGCATGTTGTCTCCAACATGGCTCCTCTCTACCTGGTTATCAACTCCTGGCTACGCACACTAGCAGGAGAGATGAGCGAAGCTTTGCCTTTGGGAGGCACATGTCTGTTTTGCTTGAAGCTGCATTTCTTCAGTGTCTACTGAGCAGTACTCTTCCTTTCCTTGTCTTCAGAAGAGAGAAGTAAACCATGCTTATAAGGGAAACAACACAAAAAGCAAAACAACACATATTTTTGACTATAAAAACATTCGTTTAGTAATAATTAGATGTGATGCTGTAGTTTACAAGAAGCTCATCTTTACTTTTATACCAGTTCTCTGGAATGTACTTTGATTCGCTTTAAAAATTTAAACAAATTGCATTTTAATTGTGCACATATGCTTAGCAGTAATATTCTCAGTCTTCTTAACTGTTATTTTCACTGCTCCAGTAGTCTGTCCCCAGGAATGCAATCAAAACTAAAGGCACTCCACAGTGATTTGTTTTACTCGTGTCAGTTTAGTCTTAGAGGAAAAATAACGAGCTGAGTCGATTTACTTTATTATGCTGTGAAGACGCACCAATCCTTCAGAAGACTGTAACAGTAAATTTGTAACTTACATGGTGATAATAATTCAGTCAAAGTTATAGAGCTTGTTTCAGCCCGCATGTGCATTTACAGTTGTTGGTCTTATTTCCCAAGTTGGAAAGTTGTTCTTCCATCTTCAGTGCTGCTCAGAGCATCTAAGCACATAATTTCAAGTAAAGCTTTGCTTTACCTGGTATTGTTTAACAAGGCCATTGCTTTTCTATTGGCTCGGTTACACCGAAGAAAAAATAGGATGGTACCTTTTTTGAAACAAGGGTAAAAAGGTTGTCTGGGGATTGCAGTGAATTTTTTTTTTGCATTCGACAGTAGATTGCAAATAGTTGGGTTAACCAACTTGTCACACGGAACTTGAATGGATACCACAGGTCGCTTGGTGGGAGGCAGCCTGTCCCCAAACTGTTGTAGTCTGACTGAGACTGACTGGAATCACTCTCAGACAGAGTGGCAAAGGTGTGTGAATAAATAAAATACTGGAATTAATCTGCATCATCATCTGGTTGCCAGCTGGTTGGATTCTGTTTAAATGATTTTATTAAAACAAAGTTACAGCACGCCTATATTTTAATGCAGTTAAATTGCCATTTCACAGCAACTACACCACTATTTATAGAGGAAAGTGTGTTTCAAATTTGAGGTTCTGACTGATTTCTGAATGTAAATAGCTAATGTGCATTTCTGCTTAATATAAAGAGTTTTACATGTTCTCCCCGTGTCCATGTGAGTCCTCTCTCTGTGGTCTGGCTTCCTTCCACAGTCCAGATACATGCAGTTACCGGGCTTAGGTTAGTTGGTGATTCTAAATTATCTGTGGGTGTGAATGTGAGTGTAAGTGGTTGTCTGTCTCTCTGTGCTGGCCCTTCAACAGTCCGGCTACCTGTCCAAAGAGTATTCTGGCTTTTGTACTATGATAACCTCCATCCCCACTGTGACCCTGAATTGGACAAATGGAAGAAAATGGATGGATAGATTTGCAACAGATCTGGGGACTGCAGATTTATCAGAGTTTGGTGTATTATCACAAACAGATTGCATGTAATGGCCAACTTGAGCCCATGTGATTGCAAACTGATAGGAGACTGGTTCCACCTTATTGCCATCGTGACTAACCCAAGATGTTTTGAGGACAGCAGTTGACAGACCTGTTCCCCGTCTCTCAAGCAACTGTTTCAAAGCAAGCAAACTTCATTTCACACGGTCACAATAAATGTGGTTGTGTCTCCAACCACTGTTTAAACTAGTGTGACTGTAGCACAATAGTGCTTTCATCTTCTTTCTTCAGGTAATAACATAAACAGTACTGTATTACAGGTTAAACACATTTTTGATGTGATCAAAGTTAAGAAACCACAATGAAATTTAACATGCACGGATGGGAACATATCATTTCCTGATTCTCAACTGACTTTAAAAAATGTGTACATCCTTCCATTTAGTGTCGCAAATCCCTCTCAGAGCCCGAGAGAAACTACTAAAGAAAGCTGCAAGTGAGCATCAGCTGACACACACAGTACAAAGAGTAAAAAGTCCATTAGAGATAGAGAGGCCAACACAGTACTCGGGAGAAACTTCCAGAAAGGTTTGTGATCCGTTGGCCGTTAAAGAATTTTTCACTCATGGGGTCTACAGCTGGTGGTGGCGTGGTTACCATGGAAACTGACATTCCCTTGAAGGTACTTGGCAGCCACTGGCAATCGTTGAGCTTGGGTAATGGTTTGAAATTCTCTGTAAAGTGGCTCAGAGGTTGAGATTAAATTCAAACTGTTGGCAGTGGACTCACGCAGTGACTTATCACATTGTTGTAGAGTGAATGATACCCTTTAGAGAGGGGGAGATATAGTATCTGTATCTGCAACCTGTTGCTCGCGTCACCACATTTTTTAATTTTGGCTCTTTAGTTTCTGGCTGCCTCGTTCAAAAAACACCCCAAAACACCACTCCTTGCATCATCAGTCGCTGAACTTTCATTCATCGATTAGTCAGATGCGATCACGCACTGCTGTTACATCCACTGTTGCACAAAATTTGCATTAGTTCTGTGCAGATACGCAAAATATTAACTGTTAAAATAGCAGCATGTGCAGCACATTTTTTCACTGCCAACCACCCTCCTCGTCCAATTTTGCCACCGGCCTTTGCTCCATCTGAATAAGTTCTCCTTAACAACTGCTGAAATGATTATGCCTCCAAGTGCAGAACACTCCAGCCGTATGTGGCAGGTAGTGTGAAGACATGCTGCTGACGGTCCTGTGAATGTCAGCAGCTGAAAAGGATCAGCCGTGCGAAGCATCAGCCTCACACCTCTGCTTGCATCACCTGCTCATGCAGAAAATATGAAATATTATTACTGTGTGCGCTCGTTTTTCTTGTTTTTGCTCGCTTGTTTGCTTGGGTTTTTTTTTTTTATCTCTTCACACATGAAGAGAGTGTAAAGTGTTTTTCTACTGACCAAGTACATGACTATATGTTCGCAAGATTATAAGAACTCAGCTCTTAGCAGAACGTTTGTATTGGTAAACTAAAACAGAAGTACCCAGGCATGATGTTTTTGCTATATGAGCCATAAAGCTTGTCAGCTTTGGGGTCCCTATAGGGGTAAAAGAACTTTAATCCTGTAACATGAAGGTCTTTTATATGTATTTTTACCAACGCATAAACCTGTACGGGAAAAGCATAGACATCTTATTGTGTTCATGTGTGCGTATCCGTAGAAAATTGTTAAGCTTATTTGTATGCTGCAGAAGCTCCTGTTGTTTCTAGGGCTCCTGTAGCCTGGGTGGTCAGTCTCTCTCTGTTCAGCTTGAAAGCATCAAAGGTTTTCAGCAGAGGACAGATTGAAACTGCCAGTGCTGCCTCTTTTCAAAATACTCTGAATGCAGCTACAGTGTGGGACAATGACGCAGTGTTTTGCATGAAAGGAAGAGATATCTTAGAAAGTGAATCTTTGAAACTGAAAAGTGTGAGAAGTCTCGTGAAAGTAGCAAAGGGACAAAAATGCCCAGTTAACCCCGCACACACGCAATCACTTTTCCCCCCCTTTCTCTCTCTGAGGATGTTGTGTCAGTTAAAAGCTTTTATCACTGATTATAGCGTTCAAAACGCTTTAAGCGAAGGTAAGGATCTCAGACACTCACTGCAGCTTAGCAGATCGTGTCAATCCAGCACCGGACCGTTTCACTGAGACGGCAGATGCAGCGGGCATCTGTTTGCACGTTGTACATACCGACTGGATGACAGGCTTCTTCCATCAGCTTCAGAACAGAAAGCAGTAATTGGGGGCACGGTGATTGCAGGGAATGTGTTGTTTCACTGGCGCAGTTGGTGGATACAAATTGGCATTTTGAGGTGTATAAAAACTGAATCCATAATAGGTTTAAGAATTAAGAAGTCTTTAACTTTAACAGTCCTTTAACGAAAATCAATGATCAACAAAATCAACAGCGGTTCAATGGGATGATGAACTTAGTAACAATGATATTAGCGGTCTGTCAAGTGCAATTGCGCTCACCTTCAATTTCCAGGTGGAATTGAAGAGCAGCTCATTATCTTCTGAGAAGATGATGCAAAAATAAACTTTTTGATTTGCGGTTTGATTGCCAGCATGTTCTCAGTTCTTTGGAAAGGAAGTTCTTTTAAATGTGTGTGTTGCAGCAGGGAACACGTGACATTGCGTTTATCACATGCAAATGTTTTTTTTTTTGTAGATATGCATCCATGCTCAATAATTACTTTATGCATACTGCCGGGGAAGGATTTAATTAACTGCCCCCCCATGTCAGGGTAGATAATTAGCCAATAACACACATGCACAAACACACACTTTCTCTCTTATGCACACAAAGATTAAGTCACAATATTTGAGACTTGAATGCATTGGCTTACTTGCTGCCACAGGAACCTAAAGTCTTGAGTAGCAGTTGCAGGGATATCAAGAAAAGATGCAAGAAGCAACTGAGCATGGCGCAGGTTCTGTCTGCCTGCAGAGAGATGCTAATGTTGATTTCTCTGTTTCATCAGTGTGGTGGTGCACTGTGTGATTAGCTCAGCTACACTAATGCTCACTCGCAAAACACAACAGTAATTATGCCTTCTTTATTGTCTTTTTTCTCTCTCCGCAGGTTCAAGGTTTGATCTACACACAGGAAAAGGTAAAAAAAAAAAGCTCAACTTATTTCCAGATCTCTGTCTTTGCTCTTTTATTCCCTTCCTGCACACAGGGGGAGACAGGATGATTAGCAAGCATTAGTCTGTATCTCTGTTTGTGTGTTTTCAGGTTTTGTATGTGTGTGGATGGATATAACCGAATTATTTGGGAGATTTGTGGACTAGTTTGCCTTTGTTTTCATTGCACACACACAGACACACACACACACACACACACACAGACACGCACATGCACGCACATAGCTCAGCAGGCTGTTGTCCTAATCACGGTGAACATAAAATGTGGATTAGTGGCGGTCTTATGGTATCAGTCATAATCACACACAAACAAATGCTCCAGCACATAGGCACCTGAAAGCAGCGCGTTTTAGGTCTTCACGTCATTGCCGATCACCCGTTTCAGTTTCTAAATATAATTCTGTTAAGTTTCTTGAAAGGCCCGATTCTGTGACACTCAACAGGACATTTCTCCCAAGTGATTTCTCTAAACGCGTGAGCATAACTGAACATCAGCATTTTATCTGTCCTCAGAGTCATTGTGTTGTTTATGAAGACAAATATAGCCATTTTTGGATTTTGCTATCCAGGCAGTATTTGATCATTATCGTGATGGTGCACCTACAGCTCTTTTTGGTCTATTTCTGGCAGATGGAGTCTGTAACGGTTTATGTCTGTGGCCTTCCCTCTGTAGATCACAGAGTATTTTAGTCCAGAATAATCCCCACCATCTGCTATCTCCTCTACTACATTTTAGTGCTCACTATCTCTCTGTCTATCCGTCACTCTTTCCTATTGCTTTTCTGCTTTCTGTTTTTTCTTTCAGTATTTCTCTGTGATCTCTCCCAGCTTTTTTTTTTAAAAAAATGTCATGACCCTCTTCCTCTCACATTCGGCCTTTCAATCTCAGCCATGTCCCAATCCGACTGCTCCTTCTTTCTCGTGGGTTTTTAATTTTCTAGCTTATTGGTTTTGAGTTTTCCAGTTAGTTATTTTTATATTATAGCTCTATATTTTGTATTTGTTGTCATTCAGGCTTTTGTTATTATGTGGTTAAGTCAGTGTTCATCATCACTAGCTGGTTCCTTCTCTCGTGTCTAGTTGCCTGTGTTAGTTATTGGTGTCTCTCTGTGAAGTCAGTCTTGTCTTCATGTTAATTTGTATGCCTGTCATGTCTCTGTGTTGTCTATCATGTCTGTTTATGAATGTCAAGTTTGCTGTCACTCTCTCGTGCACTCTCTTCCTCTGTCTCTCTCTCTCTCGTCCCTTGCTCTTTAGCTTTCTCTCCCTGTCTTTCAGCTCTGTCTGCCATGTGCGTGCTTTTGTCTTCCCACATCAAGTTGTGTGTCTTCATGAGTGTTTCTCTCCAGTCCCTGTGTCAAGCCCACATGTCTAAGTGTGCTACTTCCTGTTTTACTTTGATAGTCTTCTGCCTCGCCTGTATCATGTTCAGTTTTGCTTCCATAGTCTCGATTTAAAGTTAACCTCGATTTGTGTCAGTTTGTTCCTACCTGTGGCCTGTTCCCTTGGTCTCCTGTGCGTATATATTGTGTGAGTTTGTGTGCCAACCTTCTAGCTGTGTGCTCTGAGTGTCTGTGTTTCTTGAGCCGAGTAGTTCCCCGTTTCAGTTGAAGTTGAGTTTTTTGTATCTTGCGTTTTTGAGAGAGTTCAGCTCCAAAGCTGTTTTGTCCTTACCTTTGTGATTTTTGGAGTCCTGTGTTTGAGTCCTAACCTGGCTGCCACACAGCTGATTAAAACATTTTTTTTCTATGCATACTGTTTTTCCTCACTTGTTTCTTGTGCTTCCTGTTAGCATCGCTTTACATCTGTCTTGTTCTTTCTGGATGTGTCCACTCCTTTGCTTTCCCTTATTTATCCCTGTCTCTGGCCACACACACACGCCCAGTCCGTCCATGCTACACAGGCAGTTAAATCTTAATCTGGGCTTGCATGAAAAAATGCATCCTCTAGTTTGTAACTGAAAAGTCCTAAAAATCCACTCTATTAGAAATGTAAAGAACTACATTTATTTCCTCATTATGTTTGTTGGTCGCTGTAAGTCAAGAGGTTAAGTGGGTTGGGAAGGTTGGTGGTTCAATCCCTGGCTACTTTTGTCTACATGCCAAATATCCTTGGGCAAGATATTAACCCCAAGTTGCTCTCCGATGCATCTATCAGAGTGTGAATGTGTGTGAATGTTAGATAAAAAGCACTTAAACATAGAAAAAGCACTTCTATGACTGGGTGTGAATAGGTGAATGAAGTATGTTCTATTAAATTCTTTGAGTGCTCTGGGAGAGTAGATAAGTACCATAAAAGAATCAGTCTATTCCCCATTTATTCCAGCAAAACATCTCTGAAGGTTACAATCATCATTTGTATATCCATTGAAATTATTTACGAAGGCTTTTCCTAACTTCTTCATAACTACACGTCCATGCTCCCTTTAAGCCAACTTTTTCTTCTTCTGTTCTCTGTCCCTGGCCTGGTTCTGTAAAAAGAAAAGGAAAAAATAACAACATTTAAAATTACCACTGAATTAAAATTGAAATTCTCAAATCTGTTAGGGTGCCTGAATCTACTCCACAGTATGAGAGTGCAGGGCACTCAAAGCAAGCAAGCAACGTTCTGCAACAACAATGATTATAGCAGGGTATTTGTATTCAGTAAATATACCCTCATTTCCTGCTTTTTGTGGGACATACCAGTGAACTTAGTCATTCAATAATACAGTAGGCTATATAAAACAGTGTTATTTATATATGTCTTTGTTAAAAGGTGCATATGGGTGTTCAGGTAGCAAATTAAAATGTCATCCTCTTATTTCCTTTTTCTTATTTCCTACTGCAGAGTTGCTTGTGGCAAACTGGGACTTGAGTTTGTCTGTCTTCAAAGAGAAAGTAGTCCCTTTTGCAACTGAAGGGCAGAACGTTTTGGTAAATGTTCTCTGTTTACAGTTACAATCGCTTTCTTCAGTTTCACTCCTGCTTGGCGAGTAGTTTGTAGACAAGTTGGCATCTTGCATGAAAACCCCTGGAGACAGCAGTAACCTGCTAGTGATCAAAGCAATCGCACAGAGGTTTTCAGTCCAGCATCACACACAGCAGGGACTACTAACAACTGGCAGTAACCTCCAGCAACCACTTGCCAACCAGTGGCCTGAGGTTACCAGGGGGTCGCTGACCATTCTCTAGGCCTGTGTGAATTTCTTAATTACTGCCAACAACCTCCAGTAACCACTCCCCAATTGGTTGGAGAATACACATTTGGTTGTCAGATAATTCTTCAACAGTTTCTATACTTGTGTGACTGGGGCCTAAAATAGCATAAACAAACACGCTTGGATTGTACTGTTCACTTTTACTTTAACCTTAAGCAAAGAAAAGCAAGTTTAACCAAGCTGTTTTGGTCAACCTCCAAAAACTGCAGAGTACTGCAGAGCAAAGCGGTGGATACAATTTTGAATCAGATGGAGCAGGTTGGTGACACTGCTGTGTTTACAGCCAGAGCTGCGACTGTATTAAGGAAATCCCCTCATGTCGATGACAAACAGATGCAGTAACTGCTGGAAACTAAGCATTTAAAGCAGATTGACCAGATTATAACAATCAAGCAAAGACTGTGGCGATATCTTTGAACACTCCAACAATACAGACCCACTCTACCATACCTGAGAAACAGATCAGACAGTGTCAAGGTGATGAGATGAAATACTTCTTTTGTGATTTTAATATGTCTAAACATGTTCGTTGAATTAAACATGAGGGATATTAGATGTTTTAAGGTTAGAGAAAGAGACCTCACTGAAACCACAATGGTAAAAAAAAAGAATCTACTCACTTGAAAAATCTAATATGAAATGTGGAAGACTCTCGTCTTCCTCTACAAGCACCACTAACATGCCCAGGGAAAAGGCACTTGACTCTCAGCTACTCCACTTCCATTGTTCTGTGGCAAATGGTACATGACTACTGTAGAAATCCTCAAGTGTGTACAACCACATCCCTTTTCCCTCTCTGCTCCCTTCTCCCTGACTGAGGCTCTAAGTGAGACTGAGCTCTTTGTCAAATTATACAGCTGAGAACATGACAACAACATTTCACTTAGCGCACCGACACGAGCCTTTGTGACACTCAGGATCTCTACAGAGAGAAATTCAGTGTGCTGTAATGCAGAGAGCAGAGTACACGGTTTAGGCTCCTTGATATATTCGCATAATAGTGTGCTGCGTGTGTCTCGCAAACAGCAGCGATTACAACGGAGGCAACCGAAATACACACAGGTATGACATCAGCGTTGGTGGCTTGGTTGTCAGCCATGTACAGCACATCTCTGTACCAGCACACAGCTGGATTAACAATGCCTTGAATGGATTAGTGGGAGTTTGTGTGTGTGTGTTTGTGTGTGTGAAAGTGAGAGAGTCAGACTGAATGATAAAACATGATGGTGACTCCTGTGTCAAGTGGGTATTTGACAAAGCCGGATACCTTAAACAGATACTGATAATACCCCGAGATCATCGTATTTTGGCTCGACTGTTAATGACATCACAAAACCATGCCCTCCACTTGTACACGCAAGCTCACACACAAACACACACACGCACGAACACACACAGCGTGCAAAGCAAATCATATCTTCGTCATCTGACCTAAATCCATTAGTACTAGGAGTCACAACCTCTTCCTCCCATTCCTCTGCCTCAATTTCCTGCTTTTCTGCTTCATCCTCTCTCATTTTTTCCCCTTTTGTGGCCCTTTACCTGGCCGAACAGCCGAATTGGACATACAGGTGTTTTACCTGTATGTCCAATTTTACCTGTATGTCCAGTCTTCATGCTACTCAGACTGACACATTTATCAATTTTTACCATTCTGCAGTGATAAGATTCAGGCACAGAGCTTAATATGTGATGGTAAATATAACTCTCTTGAATATATTTGTCTTTTAAAGCATATGAAAAACCGTTTGTGTGTATGCGTGTGTGCTTGCATATGGGTGTACATAACAGGATTGCCAGCTGGGCCATTTATGCTAAACTGCAAGTGTCTCTGCTGCTGTAAATTGCTTTGGATTGCTGTTAATAGCTACTTTTGCCTTTTGCCTGTGAGACCAATATTAAAATCTGCCATGATGTCATTCTTCTGTTGCCCTTTCATCCTCACTGCTGCAATATGTTTCTTGGATTACTGGATTTGAACGTCGCATAGTGCTCTAAGAATGTCAGTAATGAATATAAGGCGTTCAAGCTGCTTGACTATTCAAAACGCTCCTAATTGAAATGCTGAAAAGACGGCTCTGGCTAATCAGCTTAGAGATGTAGTCCACAGCTGACAGATAATAAAGAGGATCTTGGTGCTGAAGAGTCTATTACCACCCCTGTAATGAGAGTTCATATAATATCAGTCGAGGACAATGGAGGAACGGGGAAGTTGGGAGCGAGTGGGAGGCTGGGAGAAGTATAGGATTGCGGGAAGAATGAAGAGGTGGCTCCCATTGTTCAAATTTAAAAGATGTAATTCAGGCAACAAGGAGATATGATCGGGGATCTCAAACTGAGTGCGGGCACATGTCAGCACTAATGACCAATGGACTGAAGGAAAAGAAAATAACTTGTGAACCTCTTTTTTTTTGCATGTGACAATGCGAAAAAAGGATAGTGTGGGTGAAGTTCTTAAATTTGACCCAGTGTCTGTCAAAAGACTAAAAGCCATGGCCTCCTGTTTACAGTTTGTTTAAAAAAAACAAAAAGGCAAAACACCAAATGGAACAACTTTTCTCCTTTTCTAGCCTTCAAACCTTTCTAACCTTCTTAACCTTCAAAATAAAACAGGAAGTAACTGAAAAAAGGACAAAGAACGAACAACTCAGATCAACCAAAAGACACAGAAGGAGCAGGCATGGAAAAGAAAATCTTTGAGCAGTGTCAGAGCAAAGCTGTAAGGATTACAACAGAAACCATAAATCCCACACAAAGACGATGCTAGTCGCTCAAGAAACAGGGCTTTATAAAAACATTTGGGCTCAACATTGTTAACAATTTGTTGGTGAGCATTCGGGAGCACTGAGCAGCTAAAAAAAGTCCCAGATGTTTCCCTCAGAAGTTTTGGACACTACTACAGCAGAGTTAAAAGCAGGTAATTATTGTTGTGTTTTAGCAGGTTGCCAAGAAAATGAATGCGACTGAAAAGAAATGTCAGCTTCCCAAGTGCTTCCAAAGAAGTGATGGGATTTTTTTTCCAATCACACAGTTTTATATCTGGGCATAGCTAAATATAGACACCTTGAAATGCATGCTCACAATGTGTTTTATTTCTGTTTGACTTACAGGACAAAATCACCTTACTGATACGAAAATTTTGACTAAATTCTGATCAAATGTAGAGTGGGGTCACATTAACAAGCCATTAAAATTTGTCTTGCATCCACCAAGGTCTTCAACGTCAACATATAAAAAGTACCACATAAAGATTTAAAATATTGTATCGCATTTGAACTCTGACCCCAACAGATCAATCTGAAGGTCAAAGTGATAATTATTCTATGTAAATCAATTTAAAGCTGTTTCTTACTGCCATTGTTTGTATTGACAAACTATCCTATATTATATAGGCATATACTATATAATATATGTGATGTATAACGGAATTCTAAATATAACATTACCGTGGGCCTCTGACTCTTATAGTTTGGATCCATAGCTTGTCACATTTGAGTTCCGACCTCAGTTTTATATTTTACTTCTGCCTTTCTTTCACGTTGGCTCCAAAACACGTTATTTGTATGTCTTGAACCTTCTTGAATTCCATTTAAAAAGCACAAAGAAAACAACACGAATGAATACAAAACAGGATACTACTCCGTTAAATATAAATACTACCCAGAGACTGTGCCGCCTTGGTGGAGGTTTGCTCTCTCGGTGTGCTTCATGTTTTCCATTTATTTTCTTTGTTGTTTTTTTTCTTAAGATGGTTGCTGTATGTATTCTCAACAAGATCACCGAGTGACCTCCTATTGACATTTCTAGTCCAGTGTGGCTAACATGAACTAATGTTATAGGTGGAACTCCATAGAAACTACTATAGGTTTCTTTAATCTCACAGCTATAACAACAAGAGGTTATCATGACAAAGAGTTTGATAGTACAAGCTCTAGTAAGTAACTGTTTATAACTGCTGACTCTTCTGCACTGCACCTTGTTTCTGATCTGCTCTCTTCTGGGGATTTAGGGATACAAGTTGTCAGTCATTCTCTCTCATACATACTCTTTCTGCCCCTCTGACCTCTTCTTTCCACACGTACATGTAATCAAATTTTGTAAAGCCAGTGTTTATGAGACCGACAGAGGTCAGGGCTGCGCAGTATGAGTGGAACGACATGGCTATCTGTCCAAGCAAATCACTACTGTACCGAAAAAGAGCTGCTACCACAATGTGACTTGAAACTATAACCGAGTCACAATCCCCCCCCTACTTCTTACCTTCCAGATGCCACTTCTGAAGAATGTGTTTTGTAATCCTGTTAAAGTTGAAAGTTGAAACACATACCAATTTGAATTAACACTTCATGCCTATTAATTACTGAGAGGCCTGCATGTGATCAGATGTCCACTTTAAACAAACCTGTCCTTGTACCGTCTCATAGTTGGCATCACACAGTAGCTTCAAGTAACATTGTTGCCACATACTTTTGCCATCTTTGCCCTCAGTGTTCTGCAGCACATTACCATTCAGAGGTACAATTTGCAGTTTTGAGACTGCATCTTGGGGAAAAAGGAAAAATAATGTTTTAAGTAGTGGATTTTATACTTTTGTAGGTGCAAAGGTGGACGCATTGCCCTCTCATCCTCAGAGGAAAGCACACGAGTCATCGTTGAACATCTTGTATAAAGAGGAACAAAATGTCAGACTCACCACAGAAATAAACTGTGGGTGGAGATATTTGGATGGATTAATGTATTAGTATTTCCAATAATCAACGTGAGCCGTCTTTGCTCTGCCCTCCAGGGGGCCAGCTGCATACTTTCCTCTCTCCTTGTGTGAAGCAGGCAGATGCCAGCCACAGGACTGGGAGAAAGAGGGCACTGCTCATTAACGCCAGCAGCACAGAGATTAATCATCACACCTTTAAGTATCCGCGAACGGCGGGATATAAACTGTGAGTTGGGTTCAGAGGGTAGCGGCAATTTGATAGGAACTTAACGTTAAATAGGCCATGACAAAGTCAGTAAAACCATGTCTGTAACTTTGACAAGGTTACTGAATGCTGTGAATATTTTACTGTGTGCTGAAACCTGAGTTGGTACTTGGATGGGAAACCTGGAATCTTAAAGCACACGCTCTTTCTATACATCTTTTTCTATGAGGGAATTTGCACTCTTTAGTGAGGTTTGTTCTGATCAGGTGTTGCACTCCTATGTTGGGGCATGTTGCGCATGCAAAGTGGGGGGGGACACCCGAGGTCAAGCCCTATGGTTCAGGCAGTGGCTAGTGTCAGGTGGCTAATTTAGAACGTGTTGTGTCAGAGTAATAGGAGCTGAGAGGAAACCCCTGATACATATCAAACACACACACACAGACTGCTCGCCTCTCTGACTCACTGGCTAACTGAATGTTTACTGGCATTGAAAACTTGACAATTTGCCTCAGTGGAGCAATTGTAAGCAAATCATCATGTAATTGTAAGTAAATGAAGAAACAATATTTGAGAAAATAGTGGAGAGCGAGGGGGCTCTGTTAGGACAGGCAGCAGATGGAGAGGAAATCTGGTGAGTTCGGAGATGTATGTGTGGGGGGAGCTGCAAGGGGGTATCGGGGGTTGGGGTGGGGTTAAAAGTTTTTTCTGGGATTGACAGAGGGAGATAGGCAAGGAGCATAAAAAGAGGGAGAGAGGAAAGAGGAAGAGCAGCTGTCCTTAGATATCAGTCTCAGAGGGCTCAATCACGGGACATCTTTTTAACTTTCTTAACCTTGGCATTTGGACGTCAAGAGCAGTGCAAAGATATGAAGACAGCTTCCTAAAATAAAATAGTGGTGGAGAATGTCCTCCATCATCTGCCTTATTCTAAGTGAATACCTCAGTGAAGTATATGGATATGAAATTCACACGCGAGATTAAGATTCTAAGTTTTAGAAATGCTGCTCGGTCTTGCGCTGCAGACACTTAGGGGGTTTCATATCCCAGGGGACCCATTAAAAACTGATTACTGTGTAATTTAAGAAATACAAAGCTGGCCAGAGGGAGATGAGCCCGTTTTTTATATCGATTGACCTTTTGGAAATGAGAAGGTTTTTGTGTGCCAGAAGCAGAGGCCTTGAGCCAGGAAAGCAATATGATCCATACTCCTACCACCTGGAGTGGTTGTCATAATCACGGGTGCCACGGTGAGGAATCGGCTGCAGTACGTATTGATTTCTGCTCTCGATTGTAGTTTTGGCACACAGGGTGAGGACTACATCACCACGCTGTAGCACTGTAGCCCCAGTGGGACACGTGGAAAAGACCTGTGGCCTATTCATCTTCTCCTGACTCAGTGTTAGTGCTTTGGTTTCTTGTCCTTGCCAACCTCCGTCTGGCTGTGTTTCAGCTTGTCCTAATATTGTGTTATATATGTGAGGAAGACTGATATCTAATGCGCACAAATAGCTCGCCGCCCCATCAATTACGAGGCTATTTGTTTTTGTGGTATGATTTAGGCCACGTTGTCGTGTTCATGCATTATGCAGAAAAATATTGCACTCTTCGCTGTGGGAGAAAAGCAATAAATGTCCTGCTATCATTCTGTTATTCTGGGAAAATTAAAGGACAGTTATGCAGTTGCTGGGCTCTTGCTGATGGAGAACATTGCTTTCTAGTTATTATTATTATTATTATTATTTTTTAAATCTGGAGAGATGGCATGTTACAGTGTCATTATCAAAGCCAGATATATAGATGAAATATTCTGTTTTAAACCAAGCAGCACAACCCCCTTTTTGAATATCAATGAGAATAACTGAATATTGAGGTAAAGTCTTTTTTATGTACTCATCTGCTTGGCTGTCATAGCTGAACTCATCTCCTACAGAAGAACTCATTACTCAGCATGGCAGCTTTCTTGTTTCAGTTTTTTTTAAGGTGAAGGCCACTGGAATAATATTTTATTTACACCTCTGTGAATTATTTAGTGGAAGTGTTTCTAGATGGAGCTAGCTAGCTAACTGTCTACTGTCTATGAATGCTTCAGTTAGTCTAATGATCCCGCTCTTTCCCTCATGTGCTGGTGTGTGCCTGCAGGCCACACCGTAGCTAGCTACTCATCAGTGTGAGGATTCTTTCTCAGCAAAAAGTTGCTGCTTTAGCTGGCACAGAGCAATGAGATTCGGCCTCCCAATCCTCTCGCCGATGTTCCAGATTCGTCTCCCCCAGGTGTGCGAATGCAGTGTATGTGCAACCGCACGCGTGTGCATGCACATGCACATCGGGCGCTTGTGTTTGCGCCTTTACCCTCGTGTGTCCTGCTGTCTTTCCATGAAATCTGCTTCCTTCTTTCTTTTTTTGCAGAGTAATCCCTCCCTGCATTTTCTTTAATCTTACCAACCCTTCCCCTGGTTCATTCTACCGCTGTTTGCTGCTGCCTTTTTATCCCACCTCATGTCTTTTTCTCACTCCCACCATCCCTTTGCTTCTATTTTATCCACTCCTACATGTGTGCTTTGAAGTGACCACATGGTGAACCTTATCAAAAGGAGCTCCATAAGGGCCCCTCAGCTTTTTCCCAGGGGTGTTTTCTTGAGTGTTTTTTTGCGTGTGCATGTGTATGTGTGTACGTGGTTGTGAACAATATTCAACTCTTCTTGTCTCTGTATGTCTCTGTCAGGGAGTCTAACCTGTCAGGACTGACAGGACGTTCAAACAATATCCGCTTCAGATATGTGACTCTAGGCTACAGCAGTGTTGCAGATTGAGAGGAAATGAAGTTTTTTTGCAGTGTAGGATGGGAATCAGCGGAACTCTTTTGAAGCTAAACTGTTAGATGTATAGTTTCCCTTTTTACTTTCTCTCTTGTAGTTGGGAGAGTTGAACTATCCGAATTGGACTTGGGCCAGCTACAACTGGGTCTCCAAAAACAGCAGTCATCAGTCGCTCGGTGCAAGCGCCTTCTTTCCTCCAACATGCACACTAACGCACACGCATACACACAGGCCCTCCTAATTCTCTTCTCTCCAAGCCTTCAAGATTCCCTTCTTACTTCCTCTGATCTTCTGAACATCAATCCCTCATTCCTCAAAGCAAAAACGAGGGGAAGGGAGACGACAAAAATGAGATGACAGATTACCTACTATATATAGAGCCAGTCCTATGCAGCTTCCCTTATTCATCTTCTCCCTGCACCCTCAAGACATCGGATACACCTTTTGGGTTGTGACTGCCAATGCAAATAGACTCTCTCTCCCCATTTACAGAGCTCAAATTCAATGGCCTGAGCAGCGTGATTTTTGTAAATGGTGCCGGACCTCATGGTGAGAGTGCGCTAGCAGGAGAATGAACACGCTGACAGATTCACATTCACTCTGACAGCTGGGATTGTTTCTGTAATGGCAAATCCCAGTTTTGAAATATATAAATGGAAAAAAAAACATGGATTAGTGTTTAGTCAAATTTCCCTGCTGGGACAATAGTTGTGCTTGAGGATGTTTGCTAATCTTAGTGTTCATAGACTCTGTATCACGATTATATATGAATATAGAAAGAGTGGCCCACAGTGCATTAGCTGCTGTTCAGTACTGTCCAATCATTCCTATAAACTGTCATGTGGCAGATTTACGATTATCTGTGGGCAATATTGTAAAGCATGGATTATAACTACAGTGAAAGGTCGCAGATAATCTCACAGTTCCTTTTTGTTTTGTCATTCTCAGCGTTTTGTGCTTTCTCTGCTATCTTCTATCTAGGATTTACACTGAATAGTATTGGAAAAACTGCATTTGATCTTTTTCTTATTGCATCCATTCCAGCATCTTTTTTTTATTCCTTGGTGTTCACATGCTTGAACTACAAGCTTGGCTGGTTTTTAACTGTCATAATCAGTTTTGACAGAGGTAGAGAAAAATCTGACAAACTTAATTAATGTAATGATTCAGGTTTCCATTTTGTTAAATGTTGCCTTACATGAATCTTTAAGGGTTACTGAGCATGTGTGGAGTTTTTTTTGTTTTTTGATTTTTTAATATATCATCCGCTAAAAAGAAAAAAAGTGTCTATGTGCTCAGCTCAAATAATTCACTGAAGCATGCTTATTTGATATCCTAATTCATTTGTAGTGATTGTCTTAACTCCATTCAGTACTGGAAATTGAAGATTTTTTTTAGTTAATGCAGACTGATATATTAAAACATCCTTATTGTATAATAGCATTTTTTAGTATTTGATACACTTAATGTAAAAAAGTTGGCTTTATATTAAAAATGCAAACAAACAAATGGAAACAAATAGGTTTACCCAGAGGCTTCTTTGGGTTTTCTAAATGCAATCTTTATTTCAGTGAATTACAGTGTGACAGTAACCACTCAGACATTTGCATACAAACCTCAATGTATATTCATTCATTTGAAAAACACACCCCATCTTTCCTGCACTCTGTCTTCGTCTTTCACACTTTCATCTTCTGTTGTCCTCATCACCATATCATCAGCATATTGCCGCGTTGTTCCTCTACTTCTGTCAGTGTAAAGTATCACTCTTCCTTCACAACACCTTTACTTTAATCTTCACAGGAGAGAGGCGAGGAGCGGGAATGAGAGAAGGAAAGGGGTAAAGATGCAAAATCTCTCTTGGGATATCATTTATTTTATTGCTTATGTTTACATTGTACCAATAAGGTCTTGCTCTACATCAGTCAAACCTGTCTACCTTGTTAGGCATGAATAAAGATTATATTTCCAGTTGGACTGGAGCCTTCTCTCTTCTACTTCTCGTGTCTTTGCCAGTATTTTTTTTTTGTTGTTGCTTTTTTCTAGTTTAAATGCAAAAATATGTGCCAGTAAAGGTGGGAAGAGACAAATTGGTGCCATGAAGCTATTCCTTTTCGTGCTGAGAGGAGAAGGAGAGCTCTGTTAGCCTAGCTGACATTCCACTTAATTTGATTCATTACTGCGTGGTGACGCTATTGTTGCCACATGCAGGGAACTGGGCCAGTTGTAGGGCTTTGAACTATCCTGATGGAGAATGGGTCAACTAACACCATATGATAAAATATGAGTCAAACCAAAGTGGTGCAGCTTTTTCCAAGCCACAGACGGAATTGCAAATTGCCTTTACTAGAATATTTGTGAACAAATCGTAAAAGGAAATTGGGAAATGTTATCAGCGATTCAGTTCAACAAGAATGAAACCAAACAGGTTCATAAAAGTTGAACTCGGCCCACAGTAGAGAGTCGTGTTGTGATGTGCAGTTCATTGGTTTGGCAGTCAGACTTTATGTGGCGCCCCTTTAAAACAGCTTGGGTTGTATCCTGAAGCGTTACATTTTAAAGGACAGGTCTTATTTTATTGTTGAAAATGTGAAATAAATGCATTTTTAAAGGTTTTTTAAGGGCTAGTCATTTTCCAAAGCAGCTTTTTATGCAGCTGTTGTTTAGATAGAAATCGATTTGTTGGGAAGCATTTTCAGCGATGGATTCATACACGTGATGCCCTAGTCAAGTATTTCAGCTAGCAGAGTATTGGAGTATGTATTTAACCCTTTTTTTGTCTAAAGTAGACATATGAGGAGTGAGATTTGGCCACACAGACAACGCTATTTTTGATAAATGGTTATGACGTGATACTAAAATTTCTTACATTCTCTGAAGTAATTTGAAAACAGTTATGGGGACTTTTCAGATTTCCAGTTTTACATGTCAGACAATATGTTCAATGGGAGATGTCAGAGCAGCGCTGTGATATTACTGACATATGAATGGACTCAGATGGAGAGCAAAGCACAATCTGTCTGTGTGACTTGCTGTTGTACAGTATGACTCATGCAGTATGCATACAGTATGGACAGCTGGCCGCTGAGTAGTTCTGGCTACTGTTTGCTCGTACGGTTTGTAGTTCATACATAGAGCTGGGCGATAGAACGATAACGATATGTATTGGGAAATAACTTTTTCTCGATAGAAAAATTAAACTATTGCGATAGGCCTCATCTCTCTTGTCCTCTTAAAAAAAACCAAAAAAAACCAGCCAATCCAAATTAAGTAGCGCAGAGCCGAACCAATCACAGCCGCAGCGTCACGTCACGTGACTTGTTACGTACAGCACAAGTGCCAAGGCGCACATGTGTATTTGTTTTTGCAGCCGGGCTGCCCAGGTAATGAAGGAAATGAGTTTGCCGACTAGAGAAAAATCAACTGAGAGCGTGAGCGAAGGTTACCGAAGAAAAAAACGATGATGGTTCCAATGCCGGAGAGCTTGTCGAACGGAAGGGCCATAGAAGTTCCGTAGTGTGAAGGTATTTCGGCTATTTCAAGTCTGACAAAAAACAGAGTAGCGCGCACTGTAAATTGTGCCGAAAGCAAGTCTGGAAATACAATAAACCGGTGCATGCTCAATCTCTGACTGAAAGCGCTAATTCGTCATTCGGCTTTTGTCAGACTAAAGTAACTGTTAAAACTGTTTGAAAAGCTAAGCTATACAACAAGGAGAGATTGATTCCCTTTTAGTTCTCAGTTTATTTGATACTGACAAAAGTTAGTCAATTTTGTCTGTTCTTCTGTAAAATGAACTAAGATTTATTTTTAGAATTAAAATTTTGTTTCTAAGTGGAATTGACAATTTAGTAGTCTGTTTTGTTTGTTCTATTTTGAAACTTAAACGCTTTAGCGGCTGCGTTTTGTGTAGTTTGCAATATTTGCCTTTGTTTATCTGAAACTGAAGTCTCATGTTCCTTAAGTACATCTACCCTGTTGAACTTATTATGGGAAATAAATATTTAAATCAAAACAAGCTGCAGATTATTTCACATTTTACTCGTGAGAAATGGCACATTTAAATCTTACAAATATAGTTATTTGGCTTATATCGTGATATATATCGTTATCGCCTGAAATGAAAAAAACATATCGTGATATGAAAAAATCTTATATCGCCCAGCTCTATTCATACATAAGGAGTGATTAATCATTCATGTAAATGTGAAATACTGTGTATGTTGAGAAACACTCTTAGATGTAGTATAGATATGATGTGGTCAGAATGGTGTTTCTTTTAATATGTAACAGGAAAAATGAAATCTATCCACATTCTTACTGTAAATGTCCTGGAGACGCATGCTATTTTGTATGCTTTGCAAGTCTCTAGTTATTCAGTGAGCTGTAGGGAGTGGCTGCTTACTGGGAGCAACACATCACAGGGGTTCCCGTAGCCACAGATATGTGTGATTTTATCCATGTAAAATAAACATAACGTGGATCGTATTAGCATACCGAATATGAAGCTGCTCTTGGCTCTTTCTGATATCTGGAAAAAACATGCATTTAAATGAGAAATTATTCCAATTGTTACCCTGAGCAGATGAAAATTATTACTGTCCTCATGGACTACTTACAGTACATGCAACAACAGTAATTGTTAATATCTATATATCTAGATTCTCTCTCTGCATTAATTCTTACTGACAAATGTTTTAAGGGGGTCTATAAAGATCGGGGCTTTGTTTTTTCAAAGCAATTCATTTTCTGCCATCAACATCTGAAAGACTTTGTTTTTCATTACTGATGCTTTTTTTCCTTAATGAATTCTACACAATGGGAAGCTCCTAGTCAAAAGACAGAGCATCAATTAAAACAAAGAGATATTTGCATTTGACCTCCAGCGGTTCTGCTCAAAAACTGAGTTGGGTAAAAATGTATCCAGTGTGATCTATTTATTTTCAACCCTTCAAAAGCACTACCACTCGATGTTGTGGTGTTTGTCGGTGCATGACTCTTCAGGGTATCTTCAAGGTTTTTCAGTTTGGCATCGTCTGCTGCGCATCTTCATCCTAATACACGGGAGTGTAGAATGAAAAGATCATTAGGCGGAAAAGCTGCCCAGGGCCTCTGGATGGATCTAAAACCTACTTTAACTTGGAGAAAGATCTTTTTGATTGGCGTGCAAAGACTATATTCATTCATCACGCCTCGCTTTCACACACCGCCACAAGTGATTTTAAACCAAGCTATCCACCAACTTCATCTCCCAAGCCCCAGCTTTCCTCTGCTATAAATCATCATCTAGCCACAGGCTGCTGGGCGCTGAGCAAGGTGACACTCCACCCTGCTACACCACCACCTGAAGTGGGAAGTAGAGGAGAGAGAGAGAAAGAGGAAAAAAAGGGGGGGAAGGAGAAAAAGGGGGAGGCCATAGGTTGAGAACAGGGGTGCAAGATAAGGAGCAAGACGGAGAAAGAGAGAGCGAGTATCTTGCTAGGCTGTCGCAGTGGGAGAGAAATCTTTGATGTCAACTCTATTAGTGTTTGGCGTGTACAGACACAGCTCAGGCTTGAGTGAAACCCACGGTGCTTCATAGTACCTCCAAAAAGTCAATCCTGGCTGGTAATTCAGACACCATACCGCTTAGAAATGTGCCGTTACTAGGCTGCTTAGAGTGCAGTGCAAAACATTAGACACATAGAGATTTAGATTCTTAGTCATCACGCAGTGCCATTCGAAAAGGCATCTCGCTGATCCTAAATTAACTCTTCAGCATGGCATTCATGAAGAACTGTCTTCAGTGACAAGATGAGTTCTGCAACAGATGGTACGTCTGCCACAGAGAACTCATCCCAACCTACTACCACTCATACCTGCCAAGTGTCTTGAAAAACTGTGTAGAAGTGAAACTAACAGAATATATATGAAAGGTGGTCCCACCAAAACCTACTGCATTATACAGCTTTATAGCTTTTATAGCATTAGTACTGAAAATGTCCTCAGGTCAGTTTTAGTGTTTTAGCCTTTTCAACATGGAGAGCAAATAGTTCATTTTAACTCAATTAATCGATGCTTGTGAGTTTTAGTTTCCAGGGTTTTTGACAGGCTGTGAAACACTGTGATGTTTTTTATAGTCAGTCTATATTTGCAAAGTTACTAGAAATAGTTTAAACACATAGTTTTGGTGAGTTTAGATGAGACAAATGATGATTCATGTCTGTATACCAGCGTTAGCTTGCAATTAGTTTAGCTTAGACTAAACTTCTTTTGTATAGCACATTAAAACACATTTAAAATAGCTTTCCAGTTAAGGAAAAGCTATTAGGGTTGGGGATTTAATTAAAAAATGATTCAAAATTTTGCCCTCATAGTGAATCAGGGGCACCAACAGGGCAAGATTTGTATTTGCGACTGAATTTTGGTCCAGTCACCACCACATACAGAATGAAGACTTTGGAAAAGTGCCACAAGCCTGGCAAAACTGAACAATGAGATTAATGTCGCACTGTTCTGTTATGTGTTTTCACATTCCTGAACACACCAATGATTTCTTTCTAAACTACTTCATGTTTTACATTTGAATGAGAATGAAAAGGTGAGAAAAAGCACTGTCGTAGGTGGCGTGTCTGTGTGTATAACCTACTGTATTGGCACTCAAGCAGTGTGATGAGCACATCAGTTACACAGGAGGCCTGTGGATTTAACTGTGAGCCACTGGAGCGTGATGACTGCACTGTATGTGCTTGTGTGCGTTGTGTCTGCACAGGTTTATCCTTTTACTGCAGCACGTCTTTGATTAGATTATGGGTTTGTAAATGAGGAGGTTTATTCTTCAAGACATTCACTTATGAGTAGCAGCTCTTTATTTGTCTCTACCACAACAATGCCACTGATTTATACTGCCTTCATTAATTAGCTCTTAAATGTAATGAGCTCATCCAAGTGGGAACAGGAGGTTATGGCAGCAGCTGAAAAGTGAGTTTGCTCACCTTACCTCAACCGCAGTGGATCTTATTTCATGCAAAATGGTAAAGACAGAAAATCAAATCTAATTATAGCAATCATCAACTGAGGTTCATTGATCCATGTGTGTTTGGAGTCGGGAAAGCACTGCTGCCACCATGTTCGGTAATCAGTCTGGCCTCGATTGCTTGCGTCACATTCAAACGCAGATGTAGCCATGTTTTATGTCGCCACTGAAATGAAGCAGGCAGACTGGATATAATGGTATGAGATTGACCCAGCATGCACACCGAAAGAGGGTCAATACCACCACAGTTTTATTTCCCAGTTTATGAAAGAGAAGCAGAGTTGAAGGGAAGTTAGCTATTTGTCAGCCCTCAATGGTAACGATGCCGCCCTTGCAGTGTAATGAGAGGCACAGCAGGGCGGAGAATGGAGAGGCAACGCGGGTTGCTCCTCCAGTTGCTTGTTTCATATACGGTGATAATGGCTGGTGGATGCCGCAGGACTGAGGGGTGTCAGCAATTTTGTAATATTTATAGTCTCCGTAGCTAGATCAACAAGATTGTCAATATGTTTTCTTCTTACAAATAACAAACGAGGCCACTTACTCAGTAGATATAGACATGTATGGATTACATGGAGTTCCCACAAACACAAAAGCACCATAGTAGGAACACCCTTTATTAGAGATTCTACTCCTCAATATCTTAAAGGGTTGTTGCTTACTTACTTTCTTAAATCAATTTACTTAAAGTTGGAGACTCAGTGAAATAGTATTATTATTATTTTTTTAATTTTAACTATACGATAACTCTTGCAACGTTAGCTGGGCAGTTTTTTAATTTTAGCCATATTAATGGCTGAAGCTGGTGCCGTGATTAGTTCCCTGAGGGGGGAGGAATTAAAGTAGCTCCTCTGAGGAAGTTCGACCACAAAGCTTCTGTAAATCAAATGCAAATGCCTCTGTGCTGATTGCTAAGGTTCTTTTTTTTCTTTTTCTTTTTTCGATCAAGGGAGGAAAGAAAGAGAGCCACGGCCCCCCTCCCTGCCGCAGCACCTCTCTGACACAGACTAACGCAGACACACAGACGGCATGTGAGCAGTGATTTCCTCATGTCAGCTACAGATGGCTTGAGCCATCCTAGATTAATGGAGACGCTGGGAGAGGAAAAAGCCCAAAAAAAAAAAAGTGTTTGACACGAAATAAAATGACGCAAAACTCCCGATTTTAGTTGATTGTTGTTCTTCTATAAACACATTATGAAAAGTGCTGGACGGGGTTAATTTACGTCAAAATGTGTGTGTATGAATGTGTCCACTGGTACGAATAGTACTGGAGATCGACGTGAATGCAGGGGTCTGTTGTGCTTGTTTGCCTGCCTGTTCTGCATCACCTCGTACACCAGTTTGTTCTCAAACATCACTTAACAAGGACTAGTGGAATTACAACCAAGTCCTTATTTGCCCTCAACTGTAACTGACTTGGTAATAAAAGACAAAATAGGTCCAGGGCTGCATTACAGGCTTTCCATAGCACGTTTTCTCACTCACAGAACCTCAGTTAGATGCAAAAAGAGAGCTTTGCTGCAGTGTGGCCATGCTACCTAACACACGCACACATACACACAAAGACATAAACACACGCAGTTGTCTCTCTGGCTTCAGGCAGTTCTTCTGCTTGGTTTGCTGTGCTTGTCCTCTTGTTGGCGAAATGGCTCTGGGTAACCTCTCTAGTTCACACTATCATAGCATCACTTAACTATCCCTCTGGTTAGACTGCCATCCTCTATTGTTCAGTTGTAAGACTGCTTGAATTTGGCTCATTGTAACCTTATTTGGACTAAATAACAATAACTTATTCGACACATATAGCTTTACAGATCTGTTTCCAGTACGTGAACACACTGGATGATTATTCTCACATTTACTTTGTTTTCTTCACCAAGTGGATCACACTTACTTTATAACTGTGAACCGCTCAGGCTAATAACGAGTATTTTTTAATATCTAATAAAAGGCCCGATGATGAAGCTTAATAATTTCCGCAGAGTCTGCATCTCGGCGTTGTGCTGAATATTCTCGGGTTTATATTGAATCCATATATCCTGAGCGCAGGCATAATACCCAGATGCTGGAGTCTATTTGTAGCCGGGCCCTTACTGGGCTCCCACAGCAGAGTTGGAAAGTGCATTACAGGAAGTAAAACAGTGGAAGCTGAAGCGTAGTGTAAATTATTATAAAGAACCAACTTCAAAGGGTAGGTCTCACATATTAGATTGCCAATGGAGTGAAATAGGTTGAGAGAAATCATTTCAGCTTGTTCATGGATGTTACTGTTGTTATTTTTGCTCTCTTTTTTGCCTGTAGCCTGGAGAGCTGTAGCAGGGACTTCAAACCCACTGTATGCAGTATACAGTATTTCATGGGTTGGTGGAAGCAGAGTCGGTTGTGGGCTTCTTGTCTTCAGTAATTTGTGAACTAATCAGGCATGTCCGTAATAGAGTTTTAAATTTAGAAGAGGTCTTCTCCTGAATATATAAGATCTGTTTTGCATAATTTTACTTTGGCAAAACATAGTACCACAACATAGTACCTGGAATGGTGTTGTGTGAAAACTTAGTCTTTCTGAGATTTTCTTACTTTACATTTTCACGTCTATTACAAAATGAAACCTCTGGAAAATATACAGTGTTGTGCCGCTGAAGTTAGAACAAGGGGACTAATCTCACTGACCAGCTTTCAATGCTTTTTTGGCTCTGATAAAACATTAACAAAGAGCTCTTGTTTAGTTGTTCTTTGTTGGAGACTTTCCTCTGAGTTTGCAGCGTCAGGGTGAGCAGCAGAATGTATGAGTTAATGCAAGGCACAAAACAGCACAACTGCCATTAATTGCAATGAAACATGATCGATGAGGATCTAAGGCAGAGAACACCGTGTACATTTCTTTCCTTCAGACAGGCGAGCTGTGACACAGAGTCAGAGTTTAACACTTACAGTTTCAATAGCAATTTGTTTCACAGCAGCTGTGAAAAGCTCAGGTCGAGTCCAGAGCTCGATCACAGCTATCAGGATATAATATAAAAGACTTTTTCCTGAAGTTAAATGATTATTTTTTACTGTAATGTCGAGTTTTTAACGTCAGAGATTTTTCCATTTCAGACTCTCACAGCAGGCTTTTTGCAGGAGTGACATTTTGGTACCAATTGTTGTGTTCCCATAACTACATGAAGGCAGGAATGTGATCTGTTTCCTCATTAAAGAAACTAGGAAAATTCATCTGGAGGTGAAACCAAAGCTAAATTTATTTCACCTTAACCTGTAATTCCACATGACTTTTCAGTCTTATCAGATACACAGTTAGTGTAGTGGTACAGTATGGTTAATGATTTGTTTGGGGTATTATTGTGTTATATTACTTAAATGATGGCCGTTTCTTTCTTCATCCAGATTATTATTAAGTTGAATTGATATTAGAAATGTATTAAAATTAGTGTTAAAACATATCAGCACACTTTATTTGTTTATCATCAACATTTTCTTTTCTCTTGCCTGTATTTGACATTTTGGTATTGAGGTTATTGAAATATACTAGAAAGAAATTAAATTGATTTACTCGAAAAAGCTAAAATTTTAATTGTATTACTGACTACATTTTGAATCAGGGTAGTAATAATGAAGTGCCCCTCAGGGACATCTACTCTGGCAGACTCCAGTGGAAAGCCAGTAGTATAGTCCACAAGCCCTCTCACACTGGACACTCTCACCCCTCCCATCTGGAAAAGACAACAGGTCACTCATGTCAAAAACAAACAGTCTCAATAACAGCTTCTACCCACAGTCTTCCCCTCACCTCCTCATTGAAGCACTGATGATCCAGCCCCACTTTTAGCTGTACAGAGTAGGTCTCTATACACTCCACTGACTGATTTTGCACTATATTTTATATATTTATATATATATATATATATATTTCTCTCCATATTTCTCCATTGTTTACATATATATTGTGTCGCTAAATTGAATAGCTTCTAAACTATTTTTCATTGTGCAACAGTGACAATACAAATGATATTGTCTTACTTTAATTGTATAGGACTATGTATTTACCACTTGTAACCACTTGAACCCAGACTCTTCCTAATGTTCATAGAACCACAAGTAAAAGCTGGGGTATAGATTTTAAAGCCTCAGTATTTAGCATTTTGGCTAGTGCAATGCTGTTTTTGAGGGTTTTGTTTGTTTGTTTGTTTTTTAACCAGAAATGACCATATCCTACCAACCACACTCAAGAGGTTTGATTGGTCTGCTACCAAGGCTAGTTTGGATTGCAAACTGAATTCACATATCTGCAAATTAATTCTAAGAAACAGACTAGAAAAACGTGACGCACAGAATTCTTAGATTAAAAAAGTTATTCGCACATCAAGCAATTCTCATCAAACATGCTTTAAATGCACCACAAACACTGTCAAGTGGTCCCGTGTGGTCTATGTAGCTGAGTTAGAGCCTAGCAGACAGCTAGCAAAGCCACTGTCAGCACACCTGTAACAAAGCAGCACATCTGTAAGATCAAACTGTAAACCTTAATGCACTGTAACCAGGTGAGTTATAAACAAATAAATATAAAAACATGAGCTCAGGATTCACCTACTTTTTCATTTATCCCCTGCCATAATGTACTTACATAATATTGTACAATCATAAAAAATGAAAGTCCCAATGAATGTCGTGGCTGTCAGCTGACGGTGACTCTTCCTGGTGACATGGTGGTTTTTCCCCTTTCCTGCTGGATGTCCTGTGGCCAGTGTGGCTTTACAGGTTGTAACCTAACCCAGCTGTTCACTGGCTCTGTGGTAGTCCACGTGGGTTTGTGTACAGTGTGTGTGTTTATGTGTGTGTGTGTGCAGACCTGGCTGGGCAGCCTTCTGCTCTGTCCTTCTCTCGTGCACAGTGTGATGTTGAGTCCATGGTGGGTTTTCCACCTCACTGACCCGTTCACATCACACCTGACCACTTCTTTGCAGCCACCTCATGTCTTACCTACTAGGGCAGGGCAATGTGGCCAAAAATATTTATTACGATATATATGAGGAAATTTGCGATAAAGATATAACTGACGATATACTTGATGCAAGAAAAAATACTTTACAACTCCACAACTTTATTAGTGCAAAAAACCCCAATCAATTTATTTTCAATTAAACAAGCAGCTGTTTTTTTTATGTGCATTAAAGCTATATAAAAATTTAACAGTGCAAATGCAAATTCCTTGCTGACAGTTTAACCAAAAGGCATTTCCAGTGTATAATATCCACAAAAGTTAAAAAGAGGTGCTTTGCAACATGAAACTGCAGTGTGCCAAATAAATAAGTCAAATACATATTTTTCATAAGATGCACCAGATTATAAGGCGCATTAAGTGAAACAAAACAGTCAGATAAGTCTAACTTTACTGAACTCATTCTTCTTGCTTCCTCCACTTCTGTACCATTGATTCATTAATGCTGAATTCTCTCGCAGCTGCTCTATTCCCATGGATTATAAGGTGGACTGTTGATTTGTGAGAAACTTAAAGGCTTTTAAGGGTGCCTTATAGTCCGAAAAAATACGGTAATAACGACGGCCCGCTTGCAGGTTCTACAAAAAAATGTGCTTTGGTGTGTATCTGATGGACAAAAACCAAACCAGTTCCACACCACTGAAGTTGCACCATTTTTACAAACTAATTCTGCTTTATCTGTTTTATTCAACGATCCACTTTTGCCCTTCTCATTCTCAGGCTGCCATGTGCGTATGAAAACAAAGGCACTGAGCATGTGCGTTTTATCCATATTCTATCGCGATATTTCATTTTCTTATCATTGCCTAACGTTGCACCGGTATTACTGTGAACGATATAATATGGCCCAGCCCTATTACCTATCCACTGACTCCTCAAAACAATCACAGAGTGTTTATCCATTCTGCTTTCAACCTGCTTCCTTTCATACTTGTCCTCTCTCTAGTGGAAGACGTTTGTAAAAAGTGTGTGTGTGAGTGTAATATAAAGCTGAGCGTGTGAGTTAAGAGATATTTTTAAGTGAAAGCTGTGTTAAGAGCTAGGGGCATGGAGTTTGAAAAATGTGGGATTTACCAGACAGAAAAAATAATGCTATTGAGTTGCAACTGAGTTGCATCATGGGAAGTGTTGAATACAGAGGTTTTGGGATCCTGACCTATGAAAAAATACATTTCAGGGCATCTTGACTTCTGTTACTTCAATTTTGAACCTTCCCTTTTAAATCTGTACCATGCAAGGGTCTACAATTTCTGGAAATTTACTGCAAAATTTTTCTGAAGTATTTTACAGAAGAAATAGTGTTACCTTGCTGAACGATACGTAACCTCAAATTTGGATTTTGCTCAGAACTGTTAATGTAGTCTTCAAGATTTTAGGGGATTCCCTTCAGTGTTTTTCTAACAAGCTTGCTAGACTTGGGCTATCCCAGCACTGTCCCACACCGTGTCTGGAACCATAAATCAGTTTGTTTATGTCTTATAAGGGACGTTTTACAGTTCCAGGTCAGAAATGTAGATAACCCAGTGCCAGGATTTTGATTGGTTAATGAATAAAAAAAGAGAAGATCAACAACAAATCAAAAAAGATGTGTTGCTGGGTGAAATTACACAATTACGCATCCTGAGAGGTATGAAAGATAGACATACTGTATGTCATAAATAAGCTCTACTTGACATTTAGCTGAAGGGTTTCACATCGCAGCTTAATCAGGATTTCATCCCTACTTTACATGTCTTCGCCGGTCACCGGGGTGTAATTGACCATACATTTTCTCATGGCATCCAGTCTTATCACCTATCAGCACCTCACATCTAACTTAATGATTTCTTCCAAGACACCTCAAGATGACAGTGCTATTTTTACACCGCAGCAGCTGTGGTGTGTTTGAATGGTGGAGGAGCGGGTGTCAGTGGTTATTTTGAGCATTTAAACACCAGGTCAGGATATGTAAAACAACTTTGCGGTGTACTGCACTTGTGTGCGTGTGTGTGTGTGTGTGTTTGCAAGAGAGAGATTTAGAAGAAAGAAAAAAGGAAGAAGGCGAGAGACGCTCCTTTGACCCCAAGGGAAAGTGAAAAGGAGATTAAGTTGCCGGTGCCACTAAGTGAGGTGGCTATTCCAAGAAGCGGTGTACAGTTTCATCTTTGTCACGTCTAAATGCCAACCTCGAGCTTGCTCTGTCTGTCTTTCAAAGACGCTGAGCTAATTCAGAACTGCCTTCCAGACGCCTCTGCATACCACTGGATTCATGTGTCGAGAAGTCTCGTTCTGCATCATAACAGAGGTGCGGAAGGACGAAGAATGTGAGTGCTTGTTGTAAGATGGAGCGATACACAGATATCGCCTACCAGGAAATTGCACTTGTGGCTACCATTAGATGTCAAGGTGATCTCTGCTCCTAATTTGGATGTGTATTATGATCGCTGCAGCTATATATTATATCTAGCTGCTCTGGTGGTCCAGCTGTAATTAGCTTCTAATAGCATAAACCATGCCTCTTACCTCATATTGCTGAGGATTGAATGTACCACAGGGCCAAACAGTACTTCTCTTATCTTTCTCAGCTAATCTCACCCTTTAATGGCCATTTTCAGTGGCATACCAGTACATTGTGACATCCTTCATGATTCAGTAATTGCATTCCTTAAGGCTTTCCTTGTGAAGGCAGTGTTCATAAAACATACTGTACATAATCAAATGAAACCAAACACAATTTAGGGACCTCCCATTTTTCAGTAATGATGTAAATGTGGTGCGTAAATGTCATTTAATATGCAAAACAAAAACACTAGAGGACACGTTCCTCGTGAGCGTGCCTAACGAGCTGGAGGAACTAACGGGCCAAAATAATTAGTCTTCACTAGCGATCGCCGTGCTCATTTATCAGCTTAGAGTAAAGCGTGAATGCATAAATAGCTTTCATGCTAAATCCACCAAACATTACAAGGATGTAATTAGCGGCTGGATTATGGGGGAATATGTAAGTCTTTAGTCATTGCTAAGCACGCTGTAATTCAAAATCTGTTTCCATTGCAATCATTCGGAGCTTGTGCCAAGGCGTGAGCACACTTGAATACAATCATTCGAAGGGAAATGCGCTAAATCAGAAGCAATCAAGTTTCAGACATTTTCAGGGGTTCCAGAGAAGTGATGAGGCCATTTATATATTATACTGTTTGAATGTCTTAAAATGCTATTCTGCATGTACAGTGTATATACAGTACTGCGCAGAAGCCTCGAGACAAAGCTCCTTTCTTTATGTTTTACTATGAAAGCAGCACACCGCTTTATTGAAACACATCCAAAGAAATAGAAGGAAATACAAAAAAGTTTGTCCAAGCTTGAAAGTCAATATTTAGTATGAACGCATTTATTTTTCAGCACACCCTGAACTCTCTTACACAGGCTTTCGTCTGATTTCTTTAAGCAGTCGTCAGGAATAGTTTTTCAGGCTTCTTGAAGGACATTCAAAGCTCTTCTTTATTCTGTTCTCAGTCAAGATGACCCTGCACTGCTTCTGTAACGTCAAGGTTTAAGCTGTGGAAAGACTGATAGTGTTCCACTGTGTATTTTGCTGTGTTTTACTGCGTTCGCAGTGTGTTTGGTATCATTGTCATGTTGAAATGAACCTGTTACCAATAAGACATTTTACAGATGGTATTACATGCCACACCACGACAGCTAATAGGTCTTTGGGAATCACCTTGTTGGTTTACACATATATTATATTATGCCTGTCAAACTGTGTTATCTTTGGCAGTTTTGATAGATTCAATTAAATAATCTGGGACAAATGACAGGCTGCTACTATTGCTTAAGAGCACTTAAAAAATTACAAGAAGCAAAATACAAAGAAATGAAGGGTTGGCTCAAGATTTTTACATGTCACTGGCATACACAGAGTAGTTAATTTTGCCCACAGTATTCAAAGTTTAGTTAATTCAGTGTTGAGAGAGCCAAAATTGTTTTGTGTTCAGTGTTATTAATGACAGAAACTGAGCTGCTCATTACTTCTCCGTTCCATCTGAGTTCACATGCAAGATTGCTGTCTCTCTCTCTCCCTCTCTCTCTCTCCGTCCCTCCCAGTGCTGAGCTAGGTGTGAGCTAACATATTTGCCCCTATGCCTCTTAACTGCTTTTCTCACTGCATTTAGACAAGCAGCTCAGATGTGGTCCTCACCCATTTGTGCATAATAGTGAAATGGTGTGGTTACCTGGTTGTGTGTGTGTCTGTGTGCGCGCACATGTGCATTTGTGGATTTCTAGAGTGTTTTGAATAGAGAGGTAGCTGATATTATGCACGTCACGTCACAGCCAATTAAGCCCCTGCTTACTGGAGCCCCTTCAAGTGTGATTTTTCACAGGAGTGAGTGTGAAATCTGAAGGTTTGGGTGGAAATTACACATACTCTATATTCAGAGACTGTACCAGCCACCTAACTGCTTTCATCAAAACCTGCTTCACTAGGTTACTTGCCTAATGAATGGTTACATTCAGGTGAAAGAAAACTGAAAATGTTAATTAGCTAATAACTGTCCAAGTAGTGAAAAAAATGAGAGAAAAAGAGGACAAACTATAAATAAACACAACCCATTTTGTAGTACTACACTCATCATTTTCATAATTAACAAAACATTTTTCCCCACAGTTCCTACTTTAACCTGTTTCCCCTGACCCTGTACATCTCAACAGCCTACAGTATGTAAGTGCTTGTCTCTGGGTAGACCTCCTGACTCCACAGTTGGCCTTGAATCTGACCCCCGTGTTAGGTGTTTATGATTCTTCCTGAGCGCTCGTGGGATGTGTTTGTGTCTGTGTGCAATTTTAACCTGCAGTGGGTTGAAAATGATCTTTGGACAGGCTTATGGCTGAATCGCAGCCACCCTGGGATTCATGTGTGAAACTGAGGATGTGGCAGAAAGATAACTGCAAAGAGGAACTGTCACTTTGTATTTTTAGATAGCAAATTTGTTAACAATCTCCATCCTGTGTCTCTCACTACCCTCGGTCTGGTGTCTGCTTTGCTGTTTTAGTGCCTCACCAGAGACGTTACATAGCAAATAGATGAATGGACTCATGTTTTTGTTCCCAGTGATTTGTCCTGCTTCCTTCTCTCCTTCCTCCTTTTTAGAAAACCTATTAGCTGTGGTCGTGTCTGTCTTTTCAACACTGTTAAAGCACGCCGTTTAAATAAGTCCGCTTGTGTGGAAGCTGTGCATTTTTGCTGGCCGCAGAGCTGTTGTCTAGACATCAAACATCACACAGCTGCGTCTTCGCCCCAGAATCGTGCGTTCGTCTTTACTTGTTTGTGTTCACATGGGTTCGCTTCTCCATCTGCGTATCTTAGTGCTGAGTACGAGTGTTGTTTGTGTGTGTGTCTCTGAATTTACAAGGCGTAACCTTGTCAAATAGGGCTGCATCATGTGCTGATCATCCCCCCGTCTGTCTGTCCCCGGGACAAATGTCTGTCTCTCTCTCCAGCGCTCTCTATGGCCTCATTGTTTTCACTGTTAATTGGGTTAGGTTAGCTTTGTTTGGATCGCTCTAACTTCGTAAAGAGCTCTGTAGGACTGTTGCAGTTCCCGCCAATGCTATGGCTGCTGTAATACGACGCGTCACAACAGGGGATTAAATACAGGTTAAAAGTGAAACATCAATCCTTTTTGTTAAATCGATTTGTGGGAACACGCACACACAATAGTCCTCAAATTTGGCTTTTCTTGCACATTTCTCTTACTTTGTTACACAACTATTTATTTGGCTGTTACGGTAAGAATTTAATTTCATGACATCTACATATTCTTTTAACTAGGGATGGGTATCGTTTAGGTTTTATCCGATACCGGTGCCAAACCGGTACTTTTGAAACGGTGCCGGTGCTTAAACGGTGCTCAAACCGGTGCTTAAACAATGGAGAACACAAAATTGGTCCAAAAACCTCTCATGTTTAGCTGTTTTTTTGTAAAAAAAAGATAACAATGTTAGCCTTTTCTGCAGCTATAGGGCATATATGGTATCACTCTTGGCTGGAAGCAGTGCTTAATCAATGAAAAAAACACAAACTTTGTCCAAAAACCTCTCATGTTTAGCTGTTTTTTTGTAAAAAGATAACAATGTTAGCCTTTTCTTCAGCTATAGGGCATATTTGGTATCACTCTTGGCTGGAAGGAGTGCTTAATCAATGGAAAAAACACAAACTTTGTCCAAAAACCTCTCATGTTTAACTGTTTTCCACTTTTTCTTTGGTCATTTTAGCCTTTTTGGCCAGGGTGAAGGGAGTATCTGCCATCAAACAAGAAGACAGCCGCATGTAACTACGACGGTGTTTGCTAGTTCACCTTACATGCATTAATTTAATAACGTGGTTAGCCTACTCAACGTAAATTACACACGAACAACATTAAGCTACTCACCCAGAGAAGAACGGCTGCTGCTGCCATCATCATCCTCATCATTTCTGCTACGCTGACAGGGCTAGGGGCCAGGACTCTACTCTTCGGGTTTTTGGGGGATGTTGCTAACTCCGGGTCCGATAACAGGCACCACACCCGCAGTAGATGTGCACGGTGTGAGGTCTCACAGCAAGCTATCAAACACGGTGCATTTCTCGGCTTTAAAAAAAACGCTATGCGTCGCCAGGTGTTTCATCAGATTTGAGGTGTTACCTCCTTTGACAGTATCACAGTATCAATTCAATTCAATTCAATTCAATTTTATTTATACAGCGCCAAATCACAACAAAAGTCGCCTCAAGGCGCTTTATATTGTACAGTAGATCGCACAATAATAAATACAGAGAAAAACCCAACAATCATATCATATGACCCCCTATGAGCAAGCACTTTGGCGACAGTGGGAAGGAAAAACTCCCTTTTAACAGGAAGAAACCTCCGGCAGAACCAGGCTCAGGGAGGGGCGGCCATCTGCTGCGACCGGTTGGGGTGAAAGAAGGAAAACAGGATGAAAGACATGCTGTGGACGAGAGACAGAGATTAATAACAGATATGATTCGATGCAGAGAGGTCTATTAACACATAGTGAGTGAGAAGGTGACTGGAAAGGAAAAACTCAATGCATCATGGGAATCCCCGGCAGCCTATGTCTATTGCAGCATAACTAAGGGAGGATTCAGGGTCACCTGGTCCAGCCCTAACTATATGCTTTAGCAAAAAGGAAAGTTTTAAGCCTAATCTTAAAAGTAGAGATAGTGTCTGTCTCCCGAATCCAAACTGGAAGCTGGTTCCACAGAAGAGGGGCCTGAAAACTGAAGGCTCTCCCTCCCATTCTACTTTTAAATACTCTAGGAACAGCAAGTAAGCCTGCAGAGCGAGAGCGAAGTGCTCTAATAGGGTGATATGGTACTACAAGGTCATTAAGATAAGATGGGGCCTGATTATTTAAGACCTTGTAAGTGAGGAGCAGGATTTTGAATTCAATTCTGGATTTAACAGGAAGCCAATGAAGGGAAGCCAAGACAGGAGAAATATGCTCTCTCTTTCTAGTCCCTGTCAGTACTCTTGCTGCAGCATTTTGGATTAACTGAAGACTTTTCAGCGAGTTTTTAGGACATCCTGATAATAACGAATTACAGTAGTCCAGCCTGGAAGTAATGAAGGCATGAACTAGTTTTTCAGCATCACTCTGAGACAGGATATTTCTAATTTTAGAGATGTTGCGCAAATGGAAGAAAGCGGTCTTACATATTTGTTTAATATGTGCCTTGAAGGACATGTCCTGGTCAAAAATGACTCCAAGGTTCCTCACAGCATTACTGGAGGCCAAGGTAATGCCATCCATAGTAAGGATCTGCTTAGATGCCATATTTCTAAGATTTTCAGGACCAAGTACAATAACCTCAGTTTTATCTGAATTAAGAAGCAGGAAGTTAGCGGCCATCCAGGTCTTTATGTCTTTAAGACATTCCTGCAGTTTAACTAATTGGTGTGTGTTACCTGGCTTCATGGATAGATAGAGCTGCGTATCATCTGCATAGCAGTGGAAATTTATGCTATGTCTTCTAATGATGCTGCCTAGGGGAAGCATGTATAATGTAAATAGAATTGGTCCTAGCACTGAACCCTGTGGAACACCATAATTGACCTTAGTGGGTGAAGAGGACTCTCCATTTACTTGAACAAATTGGAGTCTATTAGATAGATATGATACAAACCACTGCAGTGCAGTACCTGTAATACCTACAGCATGTTCTAATCGCTCTAATAAGATATTATGGTCAACAGTATCGAACGCAGCACTAAGGTCTAGCAGGACAAGCACAGAGATGAGTCCACTGTCAGAGGCCATAAGAAGATCATTTGTAACCTTCACTAAAGCTGTTTCTGTGCTGTGATGAGCTCTGAAACCTGACTGAAACTCTTCAAATAAGCCATTCCTCTGCAGATGATCTGTTAGCTGTTTGACAACTACTCTTTCAAGGATTTTTGATATGAAAGGAAGGTTGGATATTGGCCTATAATTAGCTAAGACAGCTGGGTCTAGAGATGGCTTTTATCAGCTTGAAGCACTTGTTGCAGGCTGCTGGGTTTGCATCTTTTGCTGTGAAGTACAGCCAGACTTTTGACCGCTTGGCCTTGGGCATTTTTAATCTGTAGCGCTGCTCTAAAAGAACGTACGTACCTGGCCCCGCCTACTATCCTCGGAAACGTAAAATGATTGGCTAGAATTGGCTCAGGAAAAAAAAAGCACCGAAATAAAGCACCGAAATGTGCGCTGCTTTTCGGTCTGGTTACTACCGTTTATGTCAGAACCGGTGCCATCATGGCACCGGACACCGGTACCCATCCCTACTTTTAACTGAATGAACTTTACAACTTAGATGTTTCACTTAACAAAATGATGATAAGGAAGAAGAAAGCACTCATCTTAATGCACACTGTAAAGGTCTAAAGGTCCTCACCCAGACAATGGTCTTTGATGTAAAAAAGATCTCAGTGTACTCTGTGTACCCTTAAGGTATAAGGCAAAATGAAGCAACACAGAGATACAGTACTGTACTCCTTGTGCAGTACTGCCACTACTGCCTTTTATCTTCAGAGGAGCGATTTCTTTGTGTGGGGAAAAAAAAGAAACTGTATCACCCAGAGCAGAATCTCCGAGAATTGGTTAATACTAATTGATATTCTAAACTTGCCTGTCCATCCCTGAGGCAAACCCCGTCTCCATTAAACGATGCAGGATAACCGGCATAACTTCCTTTCTTGTCGATCTAAGCAAAATGTTTGAGTGCATCGCTGTGAAGACGGCACAGTTCCTAGAGGATGAGCTCCAGAGAAGACGGCATTTATCTTCACACCTCTCCTATTTCTATTATTTGTCAGAGGCACATTAGATTGTGTTCGCAGAATCTGCCTTCTCAGATTCTTGGAATCGTTAGGTAACACCTCTCTGCTATTGTAATGTTGTGACTGTAATGTACAACGGACCACATCACATACTGCATGTGTGATATAGAAAAAAAGGCCAGCATCTTAAAGTGACTTTTCACTCTCATTACGCTCGACATCGCTTCCCGTGATCCTTGCTGCAAGAGCGAGGATAGACATCAGTCGCACGTTTGTGGCGTGGACAGCTCCCTGAGCTGCTTCTCTCATTTGATACGTCATTAAAGTGTTATATGTGCTTTCACTGACCGTACTCATTAAAACTATTAATTACCCCTGGAAAAGCACGCTTTGATTCAGTCTTTTAGTGCTGGAAGCCCCTCCCCAACCTCAGGCTAACATTGTCTTTTTAGGACTATCCCCAAGATGTGAGTACAAGTTTCAGCCAAGGTCACCCATTAATTTCCCGAGCTGTGACAGTTCTGTGGTAAAGATATGGGCCAAAGCTCTCAGAGTGTAGCCGTACTCCCCTCCTTTATTTTCTCCTGACCCTCCACTAAAGGGCTGCAGGAGGAGGAGAAAAGGGTGGTGAAGTTATTGTACTTATATATATATATATATATATAGTCACCATTTCTTCTGAGACGTCTCAGTGGAATTCCAGTATAAATTTAGACTCTCCTGCTCCTGCTAACATTAGGTACTGAGAAGAATCTGCAATGATCTTTCATTGATTCTGCAGTGCCATATGGAGGCCCATTAAATTGATCGCAGTGGCAGCAACGGGAGAACCAGCACGCTCCACGCTCGTAGATTTCCTGTGTGTCACAGTCATTTCTCACCAGTCTGTACTTTACCAGCAAAAGGTGCCACATTTTACCTAGACCGATTGGCTTTCTCATTATTTGTTAATCGTTTAGCAGAAGGACAGATAAGTAATCGTGACTTTGTTAGACTTAGTCACTGTGGGAGACAAATGGGAGAACAGTAAGGCAGAGGTGCACTTTGGTACCATGCACAGCATTTGCTCTACCACAAAAAAGCAGCATTTATTTCAGCTCTCTTCATATTATCCTGAATGCTCCCACTGCACAATCTAATACAGAGACTTTCTTTATTCTTCATCTGTTGAGAGCAGTGAATAGCTGGCTATCAAATCAAATACTGCCCTGGTTTTATTTCTATTGTCTTACATATAATGAATATACAGTAGCCAGCAAAGACTGTGCCTTTGCCAGCCTTCCCCCAACAATGAATCCCGTTCTTTGTTTAACGACAGTACATTATCACGACTATTGGAGCTCATGCAGCAGTCCCCCTCCGTCGTTCTTCGGTCCCTAATAATCTAATGTGCTCACACTTAGATGAGTCTTTGCAAATATTTCCATCAAGTGGTCCATATGACAGTTTCTTTATAGCATTCATTCGAAGGTTAGCTACTGAATTAAGTTTTAGGGATGCCACTGGCTGCTGCAATAAGTGTCAAGAGGGGGAAAAAAAGATGTCTGGAAAGACATATATTAAAACGCGGATGTGACAAGATAGATACACGTCTGTCTCTTAAGAAATATCAACCCAAGACGGTTTCACTCCTGCTGGCGGAGGGGGAGGCGGTGGGTGAAGCGATCCATTTGAGAAATCGAAAGTTCTTCAAATATCGTTAAAGATGAACGCATTAATCATTCATAATGTGATCCTCTCCTAGCATGATGGGTGCGTCATCCCCCCCTCACCCCCTCCCTGTTCTGTGTGTGTGTGTGTCACTAATTCACTCATTTAATGCCCTCACATTTTCTCTGCCTGCTTTTCGCAAGTATGCACAGGCAAATCAGTGGCAGGCCTTCTTATTTTTCTACTGTGTTCTTCTTTTTTCCCCCTTTCATTTGAAGTTTGGTGCTATGTATATTTATTTCTTGGAAAGTGTGGAAGTTACACAGCTATTCAGCAAATAAAATGACTGTCATCAGTGCTAGGACCACAGATGGATGAAGCATAGTAAATGCTAAATAAACTGTTCCGCTCTTTCTCTCCGTACCACTTTTCCAGCAAGCATTTTTTTTGTCCTTCTTTCTATCAGACATACTGCCACAGCTAAAATGCAGTATTTCAGTTTGGCTGAGTGTTTTTTCAAAAAGGGCAGAAAAGGAGAAAAAATGGTTAATATCAAAGCTCTGACCTTGACAGCACTCAGTCTGCCTGGGGCCCGTTCTTCGTACCTCGCTAAGTAAGTTAGCCGGATTTGAATGTTGACGATTTCGCGTGATCTTGGATCGTTCGGTTCTCCGAAGCTCATCTGGGACTTGCTGTCATAGCAACAGATCCGTAAGCGTAAACCTGCTCGGGAGCAGGTTTACTTTATGTAAACAGGATTAGATAGCGGCCACTCAGGTATGTCCGCTGCATTTATACGAAAGCAACAGCGATATTTCTCCACTGTTTTACCATAAATAAATATTATCAATGTAACTAAAGATAATGCAGCATTTGATTCTTTTATTGATTTCATACAGATACATACAGGTCATTTCCGAAAAAAAGGGAAATGTGCTATTAATCATTCTATTACATGTATTTGATCATTTCAGATGTAATTCATATTTTAGAGTAGTAATAGTAAATTACTTCGTGTAATCAAGATGAGAGACCACGGCTATAAAAGCGAAGGTGGATTTGGGAAGTCTGTCGCAGCCATGTCCTGTCCGTTTGTACGCGAGCAACCCATTGCGGAAGGTGCAAGATTGATAAGGAGAGTTTACAGAATTCAGCGTATATTGCGGGATAGACAGGATCCTTTAGCTCAGCGCGACAGTGTGCTCATAGAGAGATATCGATTTTCCCGTGAGGGTATTATTTACTTAACCAACTTGTTGGATCCCTATGTTAAGAGTTCCACTCACCGTAGTCGGGCATTAACAACTGCACAAACTGTGTGCATTGCCTTGCGTTTCTTTGCGAGTGGCACGTTTCAGGAACAGGTAAAAGTGATGGAGTGTTATGTGAAACTACACACAAAAAAACCCACAATGCCAATAAATTACACCGTACAAAAAGCATTTTAATTAAGGCAACAACCAAATATTTTACATTGTACAAATAGAATTATGAGCTCATTTACCAGTTATGAAGATGCTGCTGCTACTGCACCCCGGCTGCTGGTCTAAGGAAGAGCTGCCCCCAGGGATGCCCTCAACAATGGGTCTGGTGGCATTCAACCCTAGGGCCAGCTCCTCTGCCGGGGTGTGACGAGGGGGTGCAGGACCACCACCTGTCTTTATTTGCTCTGCCCTTTTCTTGGTTGCTGTTATAAACAAACAAACGGATTATTTCAGGGTCTCTTTTCAGGAGACTAAAAACAATATAAGTGATAGATATTACCATTCTGTAGAATATTCTTATATTTCACTTTTACTTGTTCCCATGTTCTAGTGGGTCCTGTTGTGGCTCTAATGTGAAAGAGGATATAATGTAATATAATATAATATGATATAATATAATATAATAAATTACGTATGAGTTTAATTTGTCAGCAACTTTCTGCCAGCCCTCTCTCCTTGCTTTTGCAGCCTTTGCAGTGTTCCCTTGCGTTTTAATTAAACTCTGAAACTCCTGATATCCCTCAATCAAGAGTTCTTGCTCTGCTGCCGTAAAATACTGAGCGCGCTCCTTCGACATCTTCGCCGACCAATCACAGGGTTGCCGATCAATGTTTCTACTATCGATGCGTAGCCCCTTTTAAGCCACCCAGTGATCTCACATTACTTCATCCAGCTATACTAATCGTCAACAACAGGTGTGTTCGGAGAACCGGATTAGCGAGCTCAAAGTTAGCGCGATGATTTGATCTTGGATGTGTCATTTGATCTTGGATGTAGTAAGCGAGGTACGAAGAACGGGCCCCTGCTCTTTCTTCGTGTTGTTCCATTTTCACCACATCCCAGTACTAATCGCATGTAAATTATAGCCACAAACAACAGTAAATATCATTGGCATTACCAATATGTCTGCATGAAGCCAATTCTTTTTACTAAATATGTTTAAAATAGTCAGTTAAATTAAAACAACAACAACAACAACAACAACAACAACACAATAACGTCTTGATGCATGCTCAATTATCCAGGTAAGTAAATCTCCAAAAGTTGATTCTGAATGGTACTCATGGCCATTGATCAGTGGTCTTTGATCTGTGAGCTTTGATCAGTGCTTGTTGATCAATGGTCATGAGAATTTGCATATTAATGATCAAGGAGCTGACTTCCCAGCCCATTGTTCCTTCAGTGGTGCTAGTTTCAGTCATTGTGCAAATTTACTGTTTATAAGATTGGGGAAACCTGCAACCAGCTGAACCTGAAAAAGTCACTTGGATGAGTGATGAAGTGTTTCTCCCACGGAAAACGCTACGTCCAAATGAACAGAATCAACTTTTGGGGAACAACACAATAAATATGTTGGTTTTCAATTCTTAAGCGTCCACTTAGAAGCTTTAAAAGCTTTTAACTGTAGCCCATGGTAAGTTGACCTTGTTGCACAAATTCCATCCAAACACTATATGCAGATTGAACACAAGTCAAGTAAACAGAGGAGGTAGTCTTTTTTTGTGTTCTCATTTGCATTCATTTAAATTCTACACGTGGTTCTTGTTCAGAAAATGAGAACAGCCAAAGAACAGTCATTCAAAGAAAACGTACAAAGCTATTGACACCTCTTTGATGGTTTATAGGTCTTATCAAAAGATGAAGTGTGTTCAAGTGAACAGCAGAAAAGCTGTTTAGCTATTTCTATTTAACTAAAATGTTCAAAAGTCTTGAGTAACCCCTCGTTTCTTTATATTTCACTAGAAAAATAGGAAACACACAATCATCGCTGAAGTGCAGTTAGGCAACTTTGAACAATTTGAATGACTTGAAACTCACTCAGGCAAGCTTCTTTTCATTTCTTGAAGTTGTCTTCAGGAGTTAATCTCTGGGCTTCTTGAAGGACATTCCAGGAGAGCCTCCACAGTGCTTTACACTCATGGTATAAAACCTGTTGCCACTGACCTTCAGTCCAGTTCTTGGGTAATCTGGCATGCCTCTGCCTTTTCTTGCTGTTTCTTACTTTTTTCTTAAGAATAGCTTCTTTACAGCTACCCTTCCACTGAGACCATTTCTGACAAGGCTTCAGCGAGTAGTAGATGAGTCAACTGAAGGGCCAGATGCATCTCTGAGGTCCTGTGTCATATTTCTTAAGGACATGACTTTCAGATCCTGTTCATGTAGTGTAGATAGTTTTTTAGGCCTCCCACTTCTGCTGCCAAGTTTTCAGCTAATGGCTCCTTGGAAATCATTGTATTGGTACAAAAATACAACTTTATCAAACTGTGTTATCTTTGGCATTTTTTTTATTCAACTAAACAAATATAAACAAATGATGTGTTTAGTGACAGGCTGATAGTAACATTTTTTTTAACCTCCTGAGACCCGAACTCTTTCATGGCATGCATTTGCTATTTGGGCTGATTGGGACCTAAAGAAAGTAAAAACAAATAATTACCTGTTTTTTTGTTTTTTTTTGCCCACATATGTGAACGCCAGGCCCTAGGAGGTTAAGTTGTCTTTTACGAGTTGACCCATCCTTTTGAGTTAGGCTCCATTGTTATTATAAATGACTCCTAGGTCAGTGTTTTAACAGTGATTTAACAGAATCCTCTCAGACTGGTCAGAATCAAGGAATGCACTGAAAATGAGTCAGACAATACAAAAGAAAAACTGTTGAGATGTTGAGAAATCCTGGAGAACTATTCCTCCAGTCCACTTTAAAGAATTACAAGAACATCTGGATCCTTGGAAGCAAAATATAAACAAATCTGGGTTAGCTCAGGACTTTCGTGAATTCTGTAGCTAGAGAGTGACAAAAATGAGGAAAATAAAATCCAATGAGCAACAACTTTTACCTTAATGGAATCTCCAAAACACTGGAAAATCCCTTAGAGATTTTTAGAGTAAAAGCGCAGAAAGCTTTAGCTCAAGATGGACAGCTATGTTCTAGTTTTTCTAGCAGCACTGTCCAAAGACAAGTATTGCTGCAAATGCACACAAATGTGTGACGTAGATCCACATGGGCTAATGGAAGCTTTTCTCCCCCCACATCAGAGCTTGTGACATAGAAAAAAAATCTTTCCTGGATCATCTATGTGAAGTGCAAAGAGAAAAAAATATTCAGAGGATTTGTCCATTACACTCTGTATCATCCCTGGATCCTCGGAGAGGCCGTGTGCACCGCACCAGATCGGTGTTGCATGATTAAGTGTATAGATAAACGTAATCCTTTTTTATCCATATGTTTTAGGGCTACAGCGCAGAACTCTATATTGTCCTCACAACGTCTTTCATGTCATAGCTTCTGTGTGGAATGCAGAGCACAATGCAAACCAGCAGTGACTTAAGCTGGAATGAATGAGATTACACATGCAATATTTATCGTGTCTCTCAAAGCCTATCCGAACCATAGCCATGTACGGCACAGTTCATTTTCTCTGACAGCTTTGCGTTGCGTGATAGCCCACCTTAATAACTTGCGCGTGAGTGGAGTTAACTTTTCCATATCAGTTTAATGTATGTCTTGTTTCAGCCGGCGCTTTCAAGTCAACTCTATTCACTGGAGTGAAGCATCAAGTAAAAAGGTTGCAGAAAGTGCTCTGGTTGCCATGTAAGATTGGACCCCCCCCAAACATTCATACATTATAAAGCATTTTTCTCAACAATGTACTTGTTAACATGGTAATATCAGTGGGTATATTTATTGTCATGGTTGATACATATGATTGTTGTGTTTGTTTGAGTGTGTGCGTGTGTGCATCTTCATTACGAGGCAGTGGTGGGGGGTAATTAGAGCAGCTGGAGTCTGAATGCTCTATATGATGAGCTGCTAAACTTTAAATTATAGACTTTCCTCCCTGCGGCACTCTCTGTACATCTGTGTGTTTTGGTAGGGGTGGGGAGGGGGGTGGAGGGGGGGGGGTGTAGTCTACACAATATGCTTGCAGATTAAGCGCTAACCTCCATATGTGTGCCATTGCATATCGTCTATGTTTGTGTGCTTTTGTGTGAGCCTGTGTATGTGTGTTTGTGTGTGTGTGTCCTCCCACATGGTCCAGGTGGCAAAAGGAGGCATCCCTTCCGGCTTCCACTGTGAGCACACAAACACACACACTCAGAAGCTCACTCCGGTGGATGACTGCACGTTTCTACGGATGATTAGATTACGTAAGAAAACACTGCAGAGCCCTAATAGTTGGTAAACCCAGATTACGCAGGATTATCATCCCTTTTGCTCCGCCTCTGTTCTCCCCCTGCATGTGTGTACAGGGAGAGTGGATGGCGGCGGGAGTGAGGATGAAGCAGGAGGATGGGGGTGGGAGGGAAGGGGCTATGTGTGTGGGATGGGGTGAATGATGCCGCAAACACCAGAGCCAGATGGGACAGAACCCCTAAGCAGCTTAGAGTCACAGTAATCACGCAGGCTAAGTTTCCATCAATGGTGTATGTGCATGTTTGGGTATGTATGTGTGTGTGTGTTTATGTGTGTTGCATGCATGTACGTCATACATTAAACTGCCAGGGCATAGACGGATGCTCTTGCTCACTCTGCTGAGTCTGGAGAAATGTGAAAAAGAGAAAGAGGGTGAATAAGAGATGAAGCAAATGTTCCCATGCAATCACGATATTAGTGAGGACAGGGAGCGAGTGGGAGAGAGAAGCTGATGGGGAGGGTGTGTTAGCAGTGTGGGAAGTGATAATGGAGACGAGCAGGTCAGAAAGGTGGTATTATTTCCTCTCTGCACCAGTGAGATGTTACAGAAGCAGCCGAGTTGGATACAACAGTGTGTGTGCATGCGTGTGTGTGTTCGACACCACATGGATATCAACCTCAGGGGGATGAGGAATCAATTACCCTCTGCCAATGCCAATCAGCTTTGAATTCCTGTAGAAAATTGATCACTCAATGTCCACATTCCCAAACATGCAGAAACTACATTTACTGTCAGTGGAGTCGGGAATGTTAAAGGACAGACAGGCACAGAGAGCTGGATGGGATGCAGCAGTTTTGGGAAGCATCAGCGGCGTCTCCCAGATTTGGAAGATCCTCTCGTGAGAGAGTGTAACAAGAATGTGGAAAAAGATGGGCAGGTGGGTGGGGGACCAAGGTGTGTGGAGAAGGTTTGAATGTCTGGATATAAGGCAGGAAGGCATGTTTCTTTGTGCTTTCAGAAGAGATCTGAGAACAAATATGATAACATACTAGGAGCTTTTAAATTATAAACATGTGCGATGCATAAGCAAATTAAGACTCCCCTTTTCAAAGCTTCTGTTCCTCCCAGCACAGTGAAAGAGACAGAGAGAAAAAGCTAACTGTAAAACCCTGGAGAGAAGCTTGCATAGATGTATTTACCTACATGAATATTCAATAATGGAGCTGCAGCACTTCACAAAGGGAAGTAATCACTGATTTATTTATTAGTGTTTTTGACATGCTATGCAATTATGCCACCGCAGGCGAGGTGCTAGGCTGCTCTCTGCCCCTGCCCCAAAGCTGCGTTGCACGCGCGCGACACTGATTGGATTTGAAGTTGAACTATTGATTTTAATGGATCAATGGTGATGATTGTTCTGGTGCAGACATAATCACAGTGATCAATAAATGATGGATAAATTACATGCTTCCTTCAGCTGTGTTCGAATTACTCACTGTGTTTCATTTTTAGTACCAAGCCTCTCCAGAGGAATCAGTCGTCACTAATTTTTGAGCTTCTTTGTTCCTTTTATTTCGTCTGAATGCAAAAATCAACCGCTGTTCTCCACCTCCAACCCTCACATAACCTTTACTTTGCTTTCAGCGTCTTCCCATCTCCCATCTCATCCTTTCGTTTTTTCCCTTCTCTCCAGAGAAGTGGGTGATGACAGCTAGCCCCACTCTCCTCTCATTGAACATTCAGCTTTGCTTTTGATGGAATTAATTTGAATGTAAATGATGCTCTGATGGGAATGCTTTTATTGGCCCCACTACAAAATTTCACACAGAGATAGCACCCACACTAACCCCACTGATGCATAAGTCAGTCCACTGGGAGGGAGAGAAAAACAACAAAATGCCCCACAATATGGAGCTATTACTATCCCTGGAGACATTAACAAGCGTGAAACATAATGAAATTACGTTTTCAGTCAGTAGATTTAGTCAATGACTTGATCAATAAATGTCTTCCTTGTTAATTTGTAATTTGTACTCTGTAGGAAATAGTTGTTTGTGTCGTAACTTATGACTCTCCAAGGATGGGTGCGTGACTTAAAAAAAAAAAGTTTTACAGCACTGTGTTAACAATTTACAGAGGTATGTAATGAATTACAGGAAAAAGAAAAATGAAATGAGAAGAAAAGAACACGATGAAGAACAAGATTGAAAAAGCACAGGCGAGATCAAAGTGTGTGAAAAGAGGCATAAAAAAATGTATTAAAGAGAGTATTCATGCCATTTTTCAGCGTGATTGAGTGTGTGTGTGTGTGTGTTTGTGTGGTTTGGATTGTTTTCCATCCCTGTTTTCCATCTCTTTATGTGCATGATCAAAGAAGCTGTAAAGAAGCTGTTTTCGCAGTTGTTGATAGTTGAGTGATCAGTGGTTTTGTAAGGGGGCTTTCGTGTGTGTGGCGTACTTGTTAAAGTGGGATTTGACAGGTGGGAGAACCCTAAGATATGGTGTAGTGGTACATCTGGGATAAATGACTCACCTCAAAATAACTCCCAAAATTCATTTGTATGTGAGCTCCGGTGCACTTGTTTTCTTTGTTGACAAGCTTTGTGATCAGCTGGCCTCTGCTGCTGTTGTGGTTCTGAGGTTTGCTCCTCTTTGTGTATTTAGCCAGCTGGATTCTGAGAATTATTAGCAGATTTTGCATAGGTTGTCATACTGCTGGCTGCTTGCCAACACCTAGTAATATCAAGATGGAGTCCGGCAAATTAAGTCAGTCATAGTCTGTGCTTCAACGGGCCAAAATTAGTCGAATTTAAACTGTACCATAGCACTATATTTGAACAAGCTGACTATAACAACAAGCTAACTTTATAAGCTAACTTTATCCTACCTAATGCTAACACCGAGTGTCCTAAACATCAAACTTTCCCCCTGACAAGTAGTTTGATTACACCTCATATGACAGTTTATTCACTTATTGGTAATGGTAGAGCCACTCTGAAGAATTTTTAAGTAACACCAGCTAACAGTTGCTAAAACTGTCAAAAACATTAGCGCTAATCGAGGTTAAAATTCAGGATATCCTCTTCAACTCACCTTTGTATCATTGTCATCGGTCAGAAGTGACCTTTATTTACTCAATGACACATATTAGACTCCTTTACAGCCTCCTTCAGAATAAATAGATGTGGGTGCCTTGCACCCTACCCCTCATAGCATACACTTTCTAAAGATTAATGCTGACCAGAGAGTTTGAGGTCATTCAGGAACAACAACATAAAATATCACAAATATTTAAATGATACATACCATTTTCTTTATTGCCGATTGACTGATATGGGCTGTTATGGGGTCAAAAATTTTAATTTTAAATTTCTTCCAGTGTATCATCTAGTCTGTACTAAGCAGTCCATAACCATGAATATAGTCATTTTTTCTTCATCGTTCTCCCCTTTTTGCATTTCTTTATCTTTGAAAGTGAAGTTAACATACTCTGATGTTATGTGCTCTCTAACTGGGAAATACTAGTGAATTAACCAGAAAGAAAGATAGAAAGATTAATAATAAAAATGTAATACTAAGGGACAGTCCATTCAGATTAGGTAAAATAATATTGACAGATTCATCAGAATTGAAATTGGTCATTTTTTGACCTTGTAGATGACAGAAGTGCTCTTCATCAAAAACACATGAGAAAACTGACAAAAGCAACAACAGGTAAAACTGTTATTTAAGTCATGGGATCATGTAACACATGGTGCTCTCTCTCTTTATGGCTCTCTGCTGATTTCCTTTGCCTATTTATCTTCTCTGACCTCCCTATGCAGAGCCTCAAAATAGGGTCTTTGAACATTAATGGTGGGAGAGACAGGCGTAAAAGGGCATCAATCTCTGAAATTGCTCCTCAAAAAAGGATTGATGTGCTGGTTTTTGCAGGAGACATGTACTAATTCAATAGAGTGTTCATATGCCCTTAGCCATGGTGCAAGCCTTTCACACAGGGATAGCTGTTTTGTTTAGACAAGCTGCAAATGCAAGTGTTTTGTTTGTTACTGAGGTGGTAAAAGGTCAGCTGCTGGTTGTCACAACAGAAGTTGAAAACCATGTGCTCTGCCTCGTTAATATGGCCCTAAACAAAGAACCAGAAAGAGTTTTTATTTTACCAAAACTGCAAAATGAGCTAAATAATTACAAATGGGATCACCTAATAATATGTGAAGAATTCAAGTACGCCCTAGACTAGATGGAGTGAGTGCTCCATCCACTGCCAGAGTCTGAACTGCAGCACTGTATCAAAAGCAATACACATATGAACATCAGGACCATTGATGGAGGGTTACATGTTGAGTTAAAGACTTTGCAGCCATCTGCTGCAGGAGAAGAGGTTGTTGTTGGGCTGTTTCCTTTAGAAGAAAGTGAAGGAAAGTCTTATCAGGCAATTCTCCCTCCAGGTGAAGTATTTGGATGCCCTGCACACCATGTTTTTCCAACCTGGACAGATGTGTGGTACCAAGCAGGCAAATTGCCACAAAATGACTAACCAGATTGAAATGAGGGACTAACTTTGGTCAAAAAAGAATTTGGAAGGAATTAAGGAGGTCTTTCCTTGAATGTGCAAAGACAAAAGAGTTGCTACTCCAATAATGAAAAGGGTTCTGACTGTGCCTTGACTCTGTGGCACAAACTTATTGCTACTACCAAGAAATTTAAATGGAGTTTCAAAGGTTCATCCAGGACCTTTCCTGATCTGGTTACTGGGTTCATGTATTTGCCCTCTACCTGCATGTGCTAAAAACGTGGGTCAGGCTTAATCTCAATATACATTACTTCTGCTGAGGAGAGCTGGACCTTTGGGTTATGCCAAAAATCTTTTCCTGTTTTTCTTCTGACATGGACCTTGTTGGACCATAGTCATTCTACAGTCCTTGCGAACACTGTAAGATGCCCATTATTTCTTAACAACTCCAGGTCTCCAACCTCATAAGAGATGCAACAAACTGCGCCACATGGTAAGATACCAGCAACACCCAGAGTGTCAATATAGCTCCTGTAAGGCTGATAAACAGAGTTATGGGAAAGCCCTTTGCTGCACTGCCATAATTTCTGAGAGCTTTTACAGGTGACTACATAGAGTCTGACCATTACACTGGAGAGAGTGAGTGTAATTATCACACTTTGTCCCCAGGTAAGAGGGCGTGGCAGGAAGTAGGCCAGTTGCTACTGTTTAAGCCTCTTGCATGCACAATTTGAAAAAACCCCACAAACAAACCAAAAAAAACTTTCAGTCAAATCTATGTGAATGTTTTGCACATGAACCCTTTGGTTCAGGTTTTAAACCTGTTTACTCTTATTGCTCTACTGTTCTCTTGCAATGAAAACACAGAATCTCCCACTCTCATATTCTTTTCTACTCTCTCAATATTTAAGCGTCGTGTCCATATTTCATTCTTCACCCATTCGTATGCCACTTGTCTTTCATTTAGTCCTTTCTTATCTCTTGTCTAAATATTTCTCTTATACACAAAAATCTCCCCATCTTTCACCCCCCTTACAGTACTAGCAGCTTATTACCAACTAACTCACATCTCACATTAAATACAATGTTGCTGTAGTTAAAGAGAAAATTGAAAAGTTTCATTATCCATTGGGCATAAGTTGAGAGAAAACTGTAAAGCTGCAGTAAAAGTACGCATTCATACGCCACACAGTCTATATTAGTACATCTCATAGTCATATAAAATAGATCCACAGTTCATACTTTGCCAACATCCACATTGAACCCCCTTCCCACTAATCACTGTGTTTTATGATCACGCTCATTCCTTCATGTTCAGAGGTCTGACATGACATTCACCATTCCACCACTTTTACATCACCATTGATTTCCAGTATCCTCCCAAAGTGAGCCCTAGGCCTATTCACCCTAGGCATCATACATCACCCAGTATTAAGGCTTCACCTTTTATATTGCTCACCCTATATCATGATATCTCTTACAGACACCTCTGCCTTTATGTCTCTCTCAGCTCCCGTGATTTGTAACCGATGCCTCTCTGGATCGCCAATTATCTCCCCCTGTGAAAAAGACAGGTGTATTTTTAAAAGAAATATGCCTTAGTGTGGCACAGGTTTTAAAAAATTTATCTGCCTTTTCAATCATTCAAGCACCCCACCTTCCCTGAGTCCTTACTTTTTCAACTATATGGGCTGGACAGGGATGTATGAATCAGTCAGGATGTCACTTTGAAGCTTTGTAAATCCCGCTCTTCTCCTTTGACTCTCCTTAGAACGAGGTATAAGAATCTCATAATATCTTTTAGAAATCTTTATGTGCTCACTGTTCTCTCCGGGCCTCTTTGAGACAGGAATAGACTGATGAAGTGTGTGACTGCCTCCACAGTAATTATGTGATGAATGCGTTCATTTTGTGTGTTGCCCCGAGCGGTGAATAGCTCAACTGATTATTGAGGGGTATGTTCTTTGTGTGTGTGTGTGTGTTTGTAATAATAGAAAGACTGAAACCAAAGATCTCAAAGAAAGAGAGCAATATTTGCCCTGTCGGCTGTTGACTTTACCGACTACAAAAAACAATAAGACGCGTAAATCAAAGAATCAGTAGGTTTCCACATAACAAAAGCAGCTACCCATTTTCAGTTAAAACACCTTTTTTTTGCCCCTCTTTTTGCTGCAGGAGAAACCTTAAGTCTAACACATCAAGCCTTTAACATTTTAAACCCCTTAGACGGATGTTAAGCTCCCATTAATAATATAGCCGACTTTGCTGTCCAGCTTTGTATGGATTTTCTTTCACATACGGGAAATAGTAAGAGGCGGAAAGTGACAGAGGTAAAGAAACTGAGCCGCAGAGATGGATCACAGCAGGATAATAGCTCCCATATCTAGCCCCCGAATAGACCCACGTCACTGTTGGCCACCAACGACTAAGGCTAAAGCAAACATACCTGTGAAGCATTTGGAGTGTGACAGGTAAGAGCTTTGATTCAAAATGCTTGATCTGTGACTCCTTGCCTGAGATCTACCTGCCGCTGGTGTGTAAATGAGCGAATGAGATGCTAATTTTGTATTTTAAAATTTGACACATGACCCTTCCTTCAGCGCATTTAGACCGCAAGGCAAAAAACTAAAAAGCATTAAAATTACGCAGTTGAATATTCATCTGATACTCGTTCCCCTTTTGGTGTTTTTTTTCCATTCCTCATTTTTCATTGGTAAAATGGCTCTAAAGGCTACGTGTGGAAATCCTGATGTGAGTGTTTATATGAATATTCCACCAGCTCTGGTGTTAAAATGCTGCATGCATTATTTTGTAAATTTATCAGTAGCAATATTTTTTTTCTTTAAACGTGATATTATATCTGATATGTCTGTGTGGGTCGTATAATGCATAACACAAACAGGGATTATCAGTACAAAACTCTGCACAGTTTGCCTGTGATCTGAATATATCTTCGATCACTTGCAGTGGTGGAAGGGCTCTTGTACAGTTTGCATTCAGGATGACCAGTCTGGACTTGAGGCTAAGAACCAGCTCATTGTGCTGCCAGTCAGTCAGGCCATGAAGAGTCTCAGCGGACCATCACAAGCAAATAGACGTGCAGGAAAGATCAATGGGCGTGTGTTTATTGAGCGGCAAACCCCCCCCCCCCCCCCCCACCCCATTCGTGCACGAGCACACACCTCCACGTAACCACCAAGTCTCTGACCTGCCCCTCTCGACAGCCTGGGTAGTGAAGGTATTGATTTCCTCATATTAATGCATCCTTCACGAGAAGCCCCAGGCAGCAGTGTAGAAGAGAGAGAACAGGAGAGAACAAAGAGGTACAGGATGGATGGAAAAGGAGGAAACTGGAGGAGATAAGAGAAGCGGGAGAAGAAGATGGAATAAAAGTTTAAAGCAGTGTCTGACGCCTCTGATACTGTACATCATGCTCAAACAGAATTTAGATACCAGGAGTAAGCTAGGCATAAGCTAAACTTCAGTGCCCGCTTTGGCCTTTGAAATGTTGAAAAAAAGTCAAATGAAAAGCTTACTGTACTTGTAATGTATTTAAATGTAATGCTGTGCTCTGTTTGATTGGTGAGGTCTTCTGAGACAATGACGGATGCTAATGATTTCAGTACACACTATTCAGTCACAACATTAAAAACACTTTTGTTATAGTTGGTGGATAGATTGGCAAGCTGGAGCTAGGATCAGGATATTAGCTGGAGATCCTGGGGTTTGAGGGTGGAGCTTATGTGGATCATGGATCTTGTGTATCCTATCAGTGCCTGATTGGACTGTGACCTAGTAGGTTTGTAGGCTGGATCAGTGTCACCAGAACAAATACTTAGGGGACCTTTCAACATTAACATTTTAAAAGTACAATATAGAGAAGAGGTATTGTTGGGGTGATTAGGGGTGATACTAATTCATACTAAAAATTACTATCTGATTAGATGCTCATTTGCAACACTATTGATGAGAACAGTACTGCAGCACTGATAAGGCTTCCTTTGGCTGCTCCCTTAGCCGCAAGATTTTTACAAAAAACACAAATTTTTTGTTTTAGGCAAATGTGTAAAAATGTGTCTATGCATGCATCTCATGTACAGGTTAAACAAGGATATGAGACACTAAGCTCACTGCACTTCCCAAAATAATGTCGTAAGGCCAACTCATTTACCCTCTCCTTTACAACCCCAGTCAGGTAAAGACTGTGGCTGAGAATTGCTGTTATGTAATGAGTATTTAACCTGGACTCGGTGTGGCTGGAAGAATTCAGTCATGTCAGGGTGTTTAAAACATTAGTGCGTTTGGAGGTGGAGTGGATCTGTTCACCCAGTCAAATGAGCAGCACATGCAGCTCCGCGCTCATCAGCTGTTACTTACTACTGCCTTCCTTCCCTGGCTCTGCCTCACCTTTTTTCTCTGTCATGCACTCGCGCTCATTTTTACTCATTTTTTCTTTTCATTGCAAACTCCCTCTTTGTGAGGAAGGAGTAGCAGGCATGTTTGCCAGCCATATGGCAGTGCCAGGGGCGTCCGGAGCAGATGTGCTCGGCATTGGGGCTCTGCTCAATCAAGCACATGCATACTTACACACACAGAGGGAAGCTTATGTGGTGCCTGTTACTGAGGAAGAGGTCACTGACTGACAACGGCATTATCTAACTCCCAAAGTGCTGCCATGGCGGATGCAGGGGCGACAAAGGCTGCACTGAGGTACTTGTGAGGTCTCAGAAGTTAAAAGTAAATGAATTTCTTTTAAAATATTTCTCAGCAATTGAAAGTTAGAATATAGTGCTGCTGTTTATTAGTTGAAACTGTCATTTATATTGGACTGTACATATGAATTTGGCAATATAATTTGAATTATATTGCATCTGTGATGTGTTGTCGTGCTAAACCAACGGGATACTGTAGAAGAAATGTCAGACACATCCTTTTCTCTTCAAACTCTTTACACGAGGCAAGTGAACATCCTGATGACTTGGTTCTAACTCATTAGATTGTAAAAAACTTCTCTTCAGCGTTCAGAGATTGTTGCTTTTGACTTTCTGGCTTCTTTTGCTGTCTATGAAAGAGTCTTCGTTGCCCAAAGAACGCACAGTCAGCACATTTGTGTTGATTTCTTTTTTTTTTTTAAGAGTTATTTTTTTTGCTGAATCGTAGAAGAACGATGTGGGGCCTGTGCATCTTCGTGTATATGTGTGTGTTACAGTACTGTAAAGTTTCCTCTGAATGAAATGGGATGTAAATTTGACCAGCGTGCAGAATGAAAATGCAGGCTCGTTCCCAGTGTTTGCTGAGCCAGCATTTGACCTATATCAAACATTCAAAAGCAGAATATCTATGAAAGTACTCCAATGCTGGTCAACACCTAGTCATAGGCACACATCGAAAATATTAGGGCAAAGAAAAAAAAAGAGCAAAAGTCCCCATACAGAGGCATGTTTGGAGTTTTTTTTTCTTTTTCTAAAATCAACATTTCAAATGCCCCACAGTTTATACTTCTGAGAGTTATGACAACGCAGAAAGCAGTATAGTGTATGCCATGTCCTACAATACTAATATATTTATGAGTAATAAAGGGTACAAACAGATTTATATGTAAACCCATGTTTTGATACTGAGCAGGAGAAAGCTAAGCTCTTCTATTATTAGAAATGCTTATGTATCGTCAATCACGCAATGACATAACACATCATCTGAATTTCAATATGACTTATGAGTGTATTCGCAACTAGAAAATGCCATCCATCCCTCAGCGCACTATTCATCATGAGTGCTTCTTTACATTTGGAAATGGGAAATGCTATTTTGAAATAAAATCCACCTCATTCATTCCCTCCTTTGGATTAATGGAAAAAAAAACACCAAAAGGTGACTGTGATGATCTATGAATGATGTCAATGAAAGGAGAACAAGAGATTAAAGCATTGTTTTTAATCAATGTTTTTTTTTCTCTAAGTAACTAAATGCATTACTTGGCTGTTCACATGTCATAGAGGAATCAGCTTGGGGCAGCTGCCCACGGGGAAAACGACCAACCTTTGAGACATTGGGGGCAAATGTTTGTGTGTCGGTTTGTGTGCCTATGTGCCGGTAACAGCTGATGAGAGGCAGTCAGTGAGTTTTTAGCTCTTTCAGATATAATACAATCAATAAAAGTGAAAGTAAATACGTAGGAAGTGTGCATGCATTATGAAAGATTTGCTGTTTTTAATTTTGGGGACAGAAGAGTGTTTCCAAGTGAAGGGAGAAAGAAAAAAACAACACCAAAGAAACAAATGTCAAGAGGAACTGCGAGTTTATCTTTATAAAGTGCATGCTTATCATTCCCATTGGATCTTAAGTACCTGAGTCATTGTTGAATTGGTGACACCTGTAGGTACTATTGGTAATGGCAAATCTTCAAACTGTGGATGCGCTGAGAGGCAAGTGAGGCAAAATCTTAAAAAAAAGAAACAGAAAAGAAAACTGGTGATCTGTTTTCAAAGTCCCATCAAAATTTAAAAGTTTCAATAGGAAAAAATAAATCTTGCTGTTCATGTTTCCCGTCTCAGTCCTGATGTGCATCAGTGCCCAGTCTTTTAAATAGTAAAAGCACTCATGATTTCTCCCAGGTGAGTAATGCTGTGCCTCTGAATGGAAGCGTGCACATAACTACTGGTGGTGCAACACAGCTTCCTTCCAACACAACTATGAACTACTTTAAACATTGTACAGTTTGTGTGAATAAGTGCTGGGAGATGTTGTTCATCACATCTACTGTCAGTCTGGGTGTCTGCATTAACTTTTATTTAAAAAAGATTAAAGAAGAAATATTTTAGGATATATTTAAATATATTTGTGACAGTCAAAAATATCTTAATCAGTGTTGTCAGTCAGCCTATCTGGAAGAAGACATCCTGTCCAGCTACAGGAGAGAAAACAACAGTTTTAATAATATTTACAAAATGCATCAGTAGATCTCACATCTTCCTTCTTTACTTCTCTAATGAGTTGGAGGTGCACAGCCAGTTCATCATCATTCAGTATTTCCTGCTCATTTTTAAACCGATCTGCGGTTGAATAACAAAAAAAATAAGTGTTTCCTTGTTTCGAAGCCCATCTGGAGGGTCACATAATAAGGTCAGTGTATTTCCTGTGACTTTAAAATAATAGTCAGCTTACCAGTGAAATGTTTTTAATGTTAAGCAGCAGCAGAGCAAATTGTGTGGTTTGTAATAGCACTAACTTAACCCCTTAAGCCCCAAGGGTATTTTCAGGTGTGATTCGCCTATGTACCAAAAATAAATAAAGAATAGCTTTGCAATTATCACATCAATGTGCATAATGTGGTCTCTATGGATAGGTAAGGCCTCAGAGAATATTATCCAAGTGTCTGGATCACTGTGTTACAGCACTTTTTTTCCAGGAATGTCACCGCTGACACCCAGTTGGTAAAACTGCAGATATATAAATATTATAAATCTTTGAGGAAAGGGGTCTGGTCTGGTCTCTGTCACATCCCCTGATTTTATTCTTACTAACTGACATTTTGCTGTCTTTTGGTAGCAGTTCCAGCATATTGCCTCCTGTTTTTTCTAATCAGATCCTGCAAAAGAGAAACAACATTCGCAAACTCATAGTAAAATAATTTTTGTACTAAATATACTAGATCTGTTTAATACAAGTGATTATTTGATAGCAGAAGTCAAATTTTAAAGCTCCACATTTTTTATTCCAGCCTTTAACCCTATTTAAATTAAATTTCCCATTCTGCTGAGTGTGTGCATGTGAAATTTTTACACACTCTGTTTTACATACCCCTTAACTACAATGACCCGCCTGTGATAAAGGATCTCATTTCACATTTTACACTGTCCTGTGTTATATAGTTGTGTGACAAGCAACACACTCTTAATTGATGGGCTGTATTTGAAATCCCAGTGATCCATTACATTTTATTAACACTTAAAAAAAAGTAAAGATGTTTCTGGTCAGTTATCTTACTTTCTCTCAAATTGCTGTCAATAAATGCATTCTACAAATTTGTAATAGGAACAGCAATCATTTTTAGATTAACCCAGCAGGCTATCAAGTATGCTATGCTGTGTATGCTAGCCTTTTTCTTTGCTTTCCTCTGCTAATCCACATGTGTCACTGAGTTGAGCTAGAGTTCATGTTTAAGGTGAGCCATGCAGGGACTCAAACGGATGATAAATCACTATAAACCCTTACCGCCGCAGAACCGTACTGACCAAATCTCCTTCAGAAGTGCTACCATTCCCAGGTGGCTCAGCCGGGGTTGGCGGGCTTGAAATCGCTGTCTTCATTCAGAGAACAGCTGTAGTGAGGTTACACAAGAAAGGGCGGTAGATACCGATAAGGAGAGATCAAACCAGGAAGAATCAGTGAGAAAGGCAGCAAAGAAAAGAACAAAGGAGGGTAAAGCAAGTTAGAGAAAGAGGAATATCTGCCTACAAGCCAATTACTAGCTGAGGAATCAGACAAGGTTACCTTAGGCTAAATGCTAGTGCTAGGAATAGTCCTCTAGTGTTATCTGATGGTTCTGGCTGGGAGACTGTTAGGCTTTGATTACTGGGTTAACCTGTAACGTCACTGTCACATGACAGCGCAGGAGTCTGACCTTATTTGATGACATAATAATACTGTTGTCGTTAATGAGATAATACTCATTAATGGCAACAAAGGGTATAGTGTTTGGCACTTTCTCACCAAAACCAGTATAGTATCTTTAATGACTAATCCTGTGGCCTGATGTCAACCCAAAAGAGCACACTTTACAGTCACTGAGCGTAAAACCGAATGACCTAAAAACAGGCAGCAACTGAAGACGGATGCAGTGAAGGCCAGGCAGAACAAAGACAGCATTTGGCGATGCCCGTGGCTTGTGGACTTACGGAAGTGTTGACTGAAAAGGATTTTCATTTTTATTAAAGTGCTAAAAACAATCCTTATAATAAAAGTCATGCTGGGCTCTCTGCTTACTTATGACCCTCTTAAATTCAGGAGGTAGGAGTAAAAATACCTGTAATCCCTAAAGAGTGATATACTTTTGTCAAACCTGTTGAATTAAAGCTCCAAGTCTCCACTTTAGTCACATATTGATTGTTTGATTTAAAACCCACTGTGATGGTGTACAGAGGCAAAATTACATAATTGTAAAAACACTTCATCTTTTGAGTGCTGCAATTTTAAGAGCAATGATCTTGCTAACTTACTGTACATGAATACCAGACACAAAGCACGATTGGCTTTTTATGTGGATGTCTTTAGCAGAACCAAGCCATTGTCAACAAGTTAAAAGAGACTTCAAGATGGAAGCTGCCAAACTGCAAAATGGAGTCACACGCCAATCATGTCATCTTACTGGTAGATCAGAACGCTCGCCAGGATGTCAGATTTATGTGCAGACACAGTGACAGGTTTGCCAAATGTGTAAGTCTGCCAGAGGTGGAGTTACCCCATACAGAGTTGGTATGAAGGCTGCGAGGTGGCTGATGGGTGACGGGGAAAAGAGTGCGTTTCTTTATAAAAATTCAGGTCTGACTCTTCGGCTGTCACGCGAAACCACGTGGAGCGGCACGCAATGCCGAGGGTTTTATTACCTGTTTGTGCTGTCAGGGAGTGTGTGAAGGCTATTTTAGATTAGAGGTGTATGTTTGTGACAATTGTACTACAGTGAAGTTGGTATGTTTTCGGACATTGTGTTTGTGTGTATGTGTGTGTGCATGTGTTTGTGAAGCTGTGTCCAGGGCTGCATGTGCAGAGCCATCTGTTTGCTGCTTTAGCAGCAGTCTTCCAGTGCTCAGGCTTATCTGTGCACGAGGGCAGTGGCCTACTTCAGCCTTCTGCTCACTCGGTGCACACAGCCGAGCCACACTAGTTTGGTTGATCACCCGTCAGCTCGATCCCAATAACTTCCCCTCAGTTTATCTACAAAAGTCTTGGGCCCATCACTTAAAACCACTTTTCTTTTTTACTTGTGACTACATTCCATATAATATATGAATTCTTCTACTTGTCCTAGCATTTGATCTTCTCTTCTTAAGAAACTCTGCAGGTGTGGATGGTGACATGCTAGGATGGTAGTATGATTACATGCCTCCGAGTAGTCCAACATGAAGAGCAAGTCAGAATAAGTGTTTATATATTTACTTATATATATAAGTCAGAAATGTATGTCTCATCCCAACACCGCCACCATTATTTACATTTTCTCAACTTTTCTTCAAGTGCTGCACATTTGAGTCACTGTAATGCTGAATAGCTTGAGAATTGTGAACTTTATAAGCATCGCTACAACTAACACGTTCAAACGACATGCTTCAGCCTGATGTTTATAGTAGTTTGGGAACACACTAAGCTGTGCTTGTCAGACTCGGTACAGTTTAGAAAAGAGTATTAAGCTATGTAGGCTAGTCAGCGGGCCCTGTTTGGGAGTCGGCTGCTGTGGCTAATGGGTCAACTGGGATGGGCGGGGCAGGGGATGAGAGAGGATGAGCGAGAGATTTTTAAGGCTCTTTCACTGGGTGAGCGTTTGTCAGACACACTGATGAAGGAATAATTGAGGAAAGGAAAGGAAAGGAAAGGAAAGGAAAGGAAAGGAAAGATTAAATGCGCTATGTTATGTGAACCTCTGCCAGACCCTAACCCCTTGTCTTGTTTTCCTTGTACCTTTGGCCCAGGCCCACTGTGTAAGGGCTCTTTATATGATCGTAGCTCCATTAACATTTCTGCTAAAGACAAAATTCAAATGGTTTTTGATAGAAGAGAGGACGAGCTTTACGGAAATATTTGGTAATGCTGTCTGAAAACAGACAGAAAACTAAGCTCTGCTAAGATTTTACAGTTTGCTAACTCCTCAACCATTCTGAGCAATTGGGAAAATTCAAACGATCCCCTAAAGATGGGAACTATTTTGTAAATTTACAGCCAAAATTAAAAGATTCAAGTCCAGGCAGCCTGCATGATACTCAGGTGATAAAGGGTTAAACTGACACCTGATCTGAGACCAAAAATGAGTTTCCCTGGTTCACCCTGCTGTACAGTCCCTTTTCTCTGTACTTATGTGTATGTCTGAATTTTTATTGTCATTCTCATCATGCAGTTAAAATGAAATATGCACAAGATTTGACCTGAGATGCAAGACAGGTGTGGAGCTGTTTCAGTCAATGGTGTTTAGTTGTTAACAGAGGCTTGTGTGCTCTGAACAAAGTACACAAGACCAACATTTCCTTGTAAAATATGAATGAGGACCTTTAGTAATGCAGTCCCTATGGGCAAGCCTGCCCTAAGCTTCAGTTTGTTTACTCTAAGGCAGAATGTCATCTTCCAGCTTTAGAGAAAATAGGTAACACTATAAGTTTGCTGTTTTGCTTCAAGCTTAACCTGCATCTGTCTAACGCAAACAAAACAGCTGATTGACAGAAATGATCAAATCGATCCAACTATAGATAGTATCGATACCAATATTGGTATTGGTATTGGTATCAGATCGATACTACTATGATGAGATCGATACTTTAGTATGTTTCTATCTTTTAAGTTCAGTACATGTACAGTACATCGCTCTTCTTAGGCAGTCACACTTTAACATTAAATACATGTTAAGCACGAACTATAAAGATAAAGTGTTAGTGGTCATCTGTAGCTGTTATTTTACCTAGAGACTATAATATATAATATATTAAGCCCACTGAATTGTGGCAAAAAAGTTATTTTATTGAAAATGAAAAATATATTCCTTAGACACAAACTATGAGTTGTGTGTTGACTGCCACGTCTATTTTATTTATAGCCTACAGCACATTTAAACAACAGAAGTTGTTTAGAGACAGGCACATTTCCATTCCACGTCTCCAAAAAACCCAGTTTCTAAATACATGAAAAGCTAAAAGGTATATTTGATTCTGTGAATAACTATTATGGAAAGTAAAAATCACAGTGATTTAGTGGTTATTAAAATAATTTGATGATGATTCATCTCATAGATCATAGCACACTGCTCTCCCCTACATAACCTGCCTTTGTATGTTTGACAATAATGGCCCTGTATTCACTTGGTATTGGATCAATACCAGAGTTTGCAGTATCGCCCAGCATTATATGATAATATTCTGTTTGTAAAAACAAACATTGGTGATTTATTTACCTCTACAAAGAAACAGAGCAGCTTAGCTTAGAAGCTCTAAGCTAAGCCAACCTGCTTCCAACCTTCTGACTTAGCAGAGATACGAGAGTGAAACAACTAAAAGCAGAATTTCCTAAAATGAAATGTTATAGTTTATTAAATTCGACAAACAAAGAATTGAGTAGACTTTCAGACATCATTAAATGCACCCAGAGTGTCTTTAGAGTGGCGTTCATTAATTTTTACCTCAGCAGTGCTGTGAGCACAGCGCTTGATGGGTTGCCATCGAGCAGCTGGGTACACGATTACGCCACCTGAGTTTTGCAAAATAACCCGTCTTTGCCCGCCTGTCGGTTCGCCCTGGTGCCTTGCAGGCAGTGGCAACAACGCGGGGTCCGCTACTCGCATGTACACAGCTCATCATGAAGCCCCTGGGTGTTCTGCAAAAGAACAGGACACGAAGCTCTGTTTGTGTGTGGGCACAGGTGTCAGAGTACATGAATCCATGTGCAGATGTATTTGTAACTGTGTGATTAATTTTATGGTTTTTGATGTTAATTTTTTTCCAAGCGGTTGCTGGAGACTCACCTCTATTGTGCATGTGCAGGACACAGAACTAAGTGTGATCATAGGTACCAACTGTCATCCCTGAAGTAGTAGATATGTGATGCTCTCGCCTTTTAATTGTCTTTGAACAGATTTAAAATAAAGTTGTATCTTCGCACACGTGTTAATGTGTGTGCTCTTCTCTCTCTTAAGTAATGCCTTTGCTATCATCAATCACTTCACTTAACCAGGTTTATGCATGTATAGGTGTGTGGCTGTCTCTGTGCATTGAGGCTTTGCCAGAGGCTCATCACTGCATCGCGGGCATCTGTTTGAAACTGGAATAAAAGTAGAGCCTATGAATAAAAGAGCCACATGAATAAAATCACAGAATGCAAATGACTTGCCAGGCAGGGATTCTGTGTGTGTGTGTTTGTGTGTGAGCGACTGCGAGTGCAAGAGTGAGAGAGAGGAAGTGTTGCATCCAGCCTGCATTTGTTCTCCCTCCAATCATGCCTCCACTTTAGCTTGACTGATAGAGTAAGCGCACACACACACACACACACACACACACACACACACACACACACACACACACACACACACACACACACACAAAGCTTTTTCTTCTCCGAGGTGCATGCTTTTCTCATGCATTAATCAACAGCGGTTTTGACACTTGGATCCCATCAGAGAAGAGAGGGAGCTGTTTTAACAGAGCCATACTGTTGGTTCTCTCCTTGACTGCTAGCACTGCCTCAGGTGACTTTATCAATTAGGCCTTTCTGGAAACACCGGCATCCTCTCTGCTCCCTCATGTCCTCCTCTGTTTCACTTTCTTTTTTATGATTTGTTGTTTTCTTTTTCTCCTACCTGCCCCTCCTCACATCGTTCTTGTGTTCTTCTCCTCCACCTACTCATCTGTTACTACTCATACTTCATGCACGCCAACATTTTTCTTTACTGTACACTCTTTTTGAAAAATTCCTTCCGCATTCCCAACCCAAATCTTATCTAGTCAGCAACTCGTAGTTCCTTTAATGGAAATAACGTAGCACAAACATATTCTGTTTTGATTAAATAAAAGCTATTTTTCTCTGAAAATGTAAAAGGTGTACGATCCCACAGCAACAGAACACTGCAACAGGTGAGTAATACTATAGGAGACAATGTGGCGCTGCTCTGCTACAGTTAAACATAACTGTGGGCAGCCAGGGGTCAGCCTCAGAGATTAGCATAGTTACTCTGTGCTGCTTCGTACCAGTCAGGCTGGCCTCGGCCTCGGGGCGCCTCTGGGCTGGAATTGACAGCAGAAGGGAACGGGATGTTTGTCAACAGGAAAATGATAAAGCTTACGCGGTAAAACCTAGAGAGAGCGATAGCCTGTTTACATCACAACTGTGCACATTAGCCTGCAGAAATGAACCCTTTCAAGCCAGAATTTTTTTTTTAATTTTTTGAAAATTAAGTATATATTGTAAAGAATCACACTGATGATGTAGAAGTCTCCAAAACTCATGTATCAAATGTGATAAATTTGGCTTTAAAGGGTTAAAAAAATAGAATTGATGACTCTTTGCTTCACTCAGTGCTGGTCATAAATGCAAAATATCTTAGACTACAGCAAAATAATGTTAGGACTACTGTATCAAGCCCTGACCTGTCTTTGATTATTTCCTGAAATCAGTTTGTACTTTATTGTTTTCTGCTAGCGATTAGAAAACATGGTTTACCTCAGCCATAGTGGCTCCTTTGGAGCTATAATACAATACTGTACTGATTTTTTATTTAGGTTTTTTTTTTAATGCGGGTGGTCATGTTTGACAGTGTCTGGCTTACTGTTCATCCCTTACATATTGAACCCATTACAGGATGGATTCTGGAAGAGCGACGGTCTACCAGACATGCTTGAGTGAAGCTGGCATAAAGCTTTGGCAGAAGTGTGCGCAATAATGAGGCAATGCCAAGCAATACCATACTTCTCATCCCTGTCCCTTAGATGTGTCCCCAAAGGGCTAACATACATGTCACCAAGGACATACACTGATTAAAGTCTGAGTGTGTGGATTGTAGTGGGCAGTATGTCACGCATGTGCCTGTGAGTTGAGAGGGCACGGTGCACGGCATATGTACTGCACTGGTTTCGCTGGCACTGCGTGTTGGTGCTTGTTTGTGATGTTGGGTGTGTGTGTGTGTGAGTTTGCTTTGGTCGTGGGAGCTTACAGGCTCTGTGCGCAGAGGTTCCCTAATCCAGTGTTTTGAAATGAGCCCTCCAGCTGTTGTGGGCTTGAGAGACTGCTGCCTTGGAGGGGGCTTACAGATGATAAGATGCTCCTTCTATCTTCATTCCTCTAGGATCTTTAATTCTTTCTTTCTTTCTTTCTTTCTTTCTGTACTTTAGTCTTTCTCTGCCTTTCTGCTTCCCTTAAATCAAGCACATTTAATACCTATGTGGCCACTGAGAAAACACACTTGCACTTGATCTCATGTTGCCAACGCAATCGCGCATTCTCGTTAAGACCGCAGCTCTTCGCATGAACTTCTTCCTCTGTGCTGTTAATCCCCCATTAAGAACAAAGATTGATTCCTTGCAGAAAGTGAACACTACATACACAGAGGACAGAGGAAGTTCAGATTAGAGCAGCAAGCTACATCTTTGCCGCTTACTGTTTTTATGACGGTGGCTGCAGATTGCACACGTCAGTCAAGTGAGCAATAATGAAGTATTGCATATAAATGAAATTGCTTGCATTTTTTGGAGGGGTGTGTGTGTGTGTGGGGGGGGGTGACTCTCTTTTTTTATCAGTATATGTCTTTGACAAAGCAGAACTGAGTGAAGCAGTTTGAGTGCTGCATATCTCCCCTGGCCCAGCACTGAGCCTGCAGGGCCTGTGGTGTCTGCCAGCAGAAAGAAAGCGTAGGAAGTCCAGCAGGTTTTGGACAGACAGGCAGAGAGCAACAGGCAGTCTGTCAGCTCGAAAATATTACACTGATATTCAAAACTAGGCAGAAGCGAGTCAGTAGATGGGAAAAAATTCTTATATTCGTTTCCTTATCATAATGTCAATAATTACTCATATATATTCTATTGCACAGTGTGGTCATTGCTTGCACTTGGGATCTAGCTTGACTCTTGACTACAAACCATAATTGACATCCTGGTGGTTCCTACTATTGATTAATGGTAAGATCCTCATTTTACATTACCACTGACAAGGGCGATTCACATGACATGATCAATTATCTGTAATCATATCAATGCATCATCCTCCTCACCGTGTTTAGATAAGATTACTTCCCAATGGGGTTTTTTGGACATGGATACATGCTTGCGGGGGAGATCTAACTTAATTTAGGCTCTAATGTCTTTAGCCGGTCTCGAAATAGGATGCAGCATGTACATATCTGTCTTTGTGGGTCTGTTGTGGATGGCAGCTGAGTCCAGATGAGGAAAGCGGCTCCTTAGTTGTTTACTTTGAGAGGAAGCAACAAATCTAACATTGCTGTCATCATTCAGTATGCACCGATTCAGATGTTGCTGTTTTAGGAGAGGAATAAAATTAACGTCTCGTGACATCTTATCATTTTTTTCCCCCATTTAATTGCACATTACATATTTCATGTGATCCCTCTCAGTGCAGCCTTGTTTGTTAGTTGTCAAAAACATCTCAGACGAGGAGTCTGGCTCTCAGGAAATCATGTTTGTTTTGCTGTAAAGATGAAAAAGCTGTAAAAAAATGTCACATATTAAAAATATTGTACGTGGCAGCGTTTTAGCTTTGGATTTCTTGTATCGTCTGTGTGTGTGTGTGTGTGTGTGTTTCTGTTACTCACACACTAAAGCAAGCGTTCTCATTTTTAGCGATTTAGGGGATCTAATAGCCTTCAGGAAACCTTTTGAAGATGCTGCTTTTCTTACAAAGTGCAAAGATACATCTGTTGGGAGTTTCGGGGGGAATTTCTGCATTTAGACATCTGCTCATCTCTCTCTCTCGCTCGCTCTCTCTTTCTCTTTGTTTCATTTGGTACTGTATGTGCTTTTCTTTTGAGAATCAAGACGCTGATCACTGACTCTTTTTTTCTCCTGCAGTCTGTGTGCAGGCACTAGATGTGACAATGTCCCAGCGCAGTGTCCAGGTGGCTCGTGGCCAAGCAGCCATCCTGCCCTGCTCCTTTACCACCAGCGCTGCCCTCACCAACCTCAACATCATCTGGATGGTGACGCCGCTGTCCAATGCTTACCAGCCAGAGCAGGTATGAACCACTTGCATCCACCCACTGACCTGAGTCATCTTTTACAGCTTTTACAGCTAAGATCAGAGTCACAGGTGTGTTAAAAAGCATAGTCTTCATATTTAGAAGACAGACTTGTGCAGTGCAATTAAGCATGTCAGATCCTTATTTACTATTCTGAGAGTTTTTCTGTGATTGTTGTAATTAACTGTAGATGTTTGGATGCTGAATTGGTACACAGTCAGTGTTGCCGTGCACCCTGCACATCAACTGAAATGTCTGCTTCTGAAATCTTATTTTCTAATGCAACACTACTGTATGCGCATCTTGTGGATGGGTTCCTTACAGTCAATGCAGGTACATGGGAGTTTGCTCTGTTTGAAGGTGTGCTCAGATACAGCGCAAAGAGAATATGAGTGGCTGCAAAAATGCATCGCATGTGTAGAGAATGAAACAAGCAAAAGGGAAGTGTCATGTAGCTCTTACATCTTATGGCACGACTCTTTTGTTTATATTTTGCCCCCACAGACCCAGACTTGTTTGTAATTGTTATTGTGCTCTTGAGGAATAATTCTTTATACTTTCTGAAGGTCTTTTGAGGTTGGATTTCAGCATCAAACTTGACGTCTGTCAAAGTTATAAATGCAGAAAAGCACAGTAAGATTTTGATCCACCTTTTAATACCATCTGGAAAGCAACAGCGTCATTTTTCAGCATGGCAATGATCACAAACACACCGCAAAGGCAGTAAAAGCATTCCTCAATAGAAAAACACACAAAGAAACACAGCCAGTCATGAATTGGCCTTCCCAGTACCCAGACCTCAACATTATGGAAGCAGTCTACAATCATCTTTATAGAAAGCGCAGCAAAAGGCAGCCAACATCCAAAGAACAGCTTTGAATGACCTTCAAGAAGCCTGAGAAATATTCCTGAAGACTACTTAAATTACAAGAAAGCTTGTCTAAGAGAGTTCAGGCTGTGCTGAAGAATAAATATGATTGGTGCACCTATTTCTCAATTTTCCTGGCAAGGTAAAAAGAAATTAGGGGTGGATCAAGGCTTTTGCAAAAAAAAAACTATCTATCTAGCCCATGGTAATTTGCATATGCCAAAAACATAGTTGCACTGCTTAAACAAAAGCAGACAGAAAAAATAATTCCCTTTTCAGTGCATCTGAACACACCTCTAGTACATCAGTTTTGTAATTAATAGAGATCACCATACTTTAAAATAGAAATAATGTAGTAGTAAGCTTAAGGGTGTATTAATAGTTTACAATCTGTGTGCTGCAGGACGCCTCTTAAACAACATATGCTTTCGCAGTGCTGATTTGATGTGGAAACACTGTCAGAAAGTTCCACGCAAAGACATGGCGAATTTAAGTTACTCGCCGACTGCTGATGCTCATTTTGTTTATCTGGCCTCGTTTATAGCAGTCTACTCTCTCACCTTCCCTCCGTCTCTCTCTCACTCACTCTTCATCCCCTCGTGCGGGACTTCTGTGATTCCATTTGAGTTGTTTAACATGCAGCTGCAGGCCGTACAAGCTCACCTGCCTCCCTTCACTTTGAACCCCAGTGCTGGTCGGCCGTCCAAATAACACAATCATCTTCTGCACTAATTAACTCACGCCCACGACAGGCTCTATATCGCAGCTGTTCTCCACACACACAGACACACAAATATGCACAAATGCACGCACACAAACTGGAATTGAACAGACTGCTGGTCCAAATGTAGTGCGGATCCACGTGCCTACATGCGGGGCTTATATACAGTATGCATTCATGTGCGAAGTCTGTAGACAAAGTGCACAGTCTAAGTGTGAATACTGACGTGAGTATATACATCCAGAAATTCACACATCATGGCATGGTTATGTCATGTGTACACCTGTCGCTTGTATGGCTGTCATCACCCCCCCACCCCCCACCCCACACACACATTATATTGCACAGCACTTTGGCTCTGATATTTCCATGACAAACATCCAAGCCTTTAGGAATGCATTACATTGTCACAAACATATGGATATATCTCACAATCTGTCCACTGCAAACTGCCATTCTGCCATGAAATTGGGGAGCTGTCTAAAAAGTGTGTGATGAAATAAAGTGCTGCGTGGTGCGACAGAACACGCACAAGGTCATTTTAGAGAGAGAAAGAGTGTGTTTGTCATAAATGATTACAGTTGATGCTGAAAGCCATTAAGAATTACTGAACAGAACTCCATACACTTGCGCAACCTGCATTAGCACTTTAGTGAGCACACACTATGACCACTCAGATCTCTCTCTCCTCAAATTCGAATGCCATGTTCATGTTGGTCCGTACCGAATCATGAACTGTTAGAAGGCGACGGCAAAACTTTGTCGGCCTCACTAAAATGTGCAAATGTAGCTATTTGTTTTCCCCGCTGCCTTTATTGCATTGTTGTCTAAGGCATCACCCTCTACTTCATAGCCAGTAGCTTACATGGTCGACCCCACATTATAGGCTGTGGGAACTTAACTATGAGCTCTATATATTTTGTTTATGAGAGCAGGCAGTGTGACAGGCTGGTGCATTTGATGTCTGCTGGGATCCTGATGTATGAAGGAATTACTCTGGAGACAAAGTAATTTGTATTTTGAGTTAAAAGTCACAATAAACCCCAAATGACTCCATTAGAATATATTTTGGTGTATGCTTTAAAAATGGATAAAATGTCTGCCTGTATTATTAAACAAGTAAAGAGTTGACAACCACCCAAAAAACTCTTATCTCAAGTTCATCCTCAGCTCTGTGCTTTTTAGGATCTTTTAGTTATTGTTATAATTTCCAGTCATTTTTGATTCACTTTCAGCATTTTCCTGTGATTTTTTAAATTCTTTTTTTTAAACAACAGGAAAAAAAGCTATATATATATATATATATATACTACCTGGAGAACAAACAGAGAAAGTAAGCAATTAGCTAGAGTCTAAAGAGCCACATATTTCCCCCAGGAGTTAAGGTAACAAAACAGAGCTGAAGGGGAAACTGACCTCAAATGAATGTTAATGTTGCTCCAGAACTGTTAACTCCTACACATTATCAAATTAAAAGGTCTTGACATTAGTGTTGCATTTGCACCTTGCTTCTTGCTGCTCAGCATAAGGTAATATAGTAGCTGTAGATTCAGCAGAAAAAATCCCTCCCTTCAGTCTTCTTCTGTTCTTTTCTTTGGCATATGAATGACCATTTTATATAACATGAAATAGTTCACACATAGAGACCTCCAAAAGATATTTTTTCTATTTTATGGTAAAAACTAATGCCCATTGACAGTATCAGGCTTTGTCATTTAAAAATGGGTTCAATTACCTTTCACGGCATGTATTTTTTGATGAAAGACACCTATCACAAACATAAACCAATATAAGAAAATGCATAAAAGTAATAAAGGTAACGTATTAAACCTACACCAAAATAAAACAACAATTGAGTGCATGTGGTTTGTATGTGCTTTGAAGTATTTAACGGTACTAGCATATGCATGAGCATTATCTAGTGGCCATATCAGCCAATTACACTCCTAGACTCTAAGGCTACCCTGAAGGTTATAGTATCACCTCCAAGATAGCAACAGGGGTTACCAAAGCATCTACTTTGTTTGGGTTCTCACCACTGTATAATTAAAGAAACAGCTAAGCTTAGCTAAGATAGCCAGCTGGTGGTTGTAGTTTCATATTTAACAGACACATGAGGTGCTATATATTGAAGTTCACAGAGATTTCAGATTCCCAAGCATGATAAATTAGACTTGAAAACTTGCTCAAATGCTTCACATATTGTGATAAAACTGTAGTAGAACCATTTCTGTAGCACTCAACTAACCAGGCCTGTATGGTAGGGTCCAGAATGACCAGACTGAAGCCACTCCTCAGTAAAAGGCACATGACAGCAGGCCCGTAGTTTCCCAAAAGTTAACTGAAGCACTCTTAGACCATGAGAAACAAAATTATCTGGTCTGATGAAAAAAGGTTAAACTCTTTGGCATGAATACCAAGTGTCAAGTTTGAAGGAAATCAAGCACCTCATCATCTCGTCAGGTGGTGGCAGCATAATGCTGCGGGGTGTTTTTTCAGCAGCAGGAACTGGGAGACTAGTTAGGGTCGAGGGAAATCTGAGTGTAGCAATGTACAGAGACATCCTTGTTGATAACCTGGTTCTCGTACTGGGGCAGGGCTCATCTTTGGAAATTTACTCCATTTTGGAATAAAGCTCTAACATGACAAAATGTTGAACAAGTAAATCGCTGTGAAGTTAAGTGTGCACTTTATTAGTGCTCAGAGAATTCAAGCTTGAATCTCTGTGTAAACTTTTACCTAATTCCAGTTGTAGTCATTTTTTTATTCTCATGACCAGACAAGCTAAACTCCAGATTCTAACAGATTCTGTTGGTGCATAGCTCAGAGAAGTGTACCTGCATGTTTGCATATTCATGTGCTGTTTTCTGTGGATGTAATCTGTCTGACAAATTGTTGTGGAGATCAGAAGTCTTGGCCTCTGTCCTCTGGTCCTCTTGATGTGAGATAATCCACGCACACACACACACACACACACACACACACACACACACACACACACACACACACACACACACACACACACACTTGACTAGACAGTTTTTTTTTCTTTTTCTTACCTGTTGTTTATCCTCTTAAAGGTGTTTGCTGGATATCGGTGGTCCTTATGCTTAAATATGCTCCAACTTTTGTAAAAATGCTTTTATTGTGGCGGGACATCTTTTAAAATTGCATATTGTTTTCTTTGTTGTTGCAGTTGATGATTGAAAGTTTTAGAGAAAGGTGTATTTTCTCAGCACTAATGAAAATGTTTCTCATTTTCAGTATTTGTGTACCTTGGTCATCTCCCTGATTAAGTCCCCATTAGCCCTCTTTTTCTTAGTTCCTGGAAAAAAAAGCTTAAAAAAAAATTTAATGGTGATATAGTAAAATATGTGCCGCATCACTGAAATGAATATTCTGTGAAATTGAGATCATAAAGAATATGTGATGCAGAAATGATGCTGATCTTTAAATGAGAATATAACCTGTGTGCCTGTAAAGTCAATTTAATTTGAGCAGATTCCATTAAACGTAACGTCTTAGCATACATTGTACTTATATAGCAAAACCACATTGAACATTTACATGTGCTTCCATAGTATATTTTTACTTTGTATTTATCAGCAGACAGGTATTTTACTTTATTTATTTATATATTTGATTACTTTTTCACGTGTCTACCTCAAGGGACATAAGTATGCAGAGTCAACTTAATTAGTTTTTTATTTTCTGGTTTTTATTATGTTATATTATATAATTTTTGTGTTTTACAAGTGTATTTCCAAAGGATAGTTTAATGGGAAAAATCCTTTTTAATAATACTGGGAATTTTTTTTTAGTTTACAGTAGAATGTGGTTATCGTGATTATGGTGAGTTTTTAATACCGTACCAGGCTTAGGCCAACGACGTGGGCACTTTATAAGCAACTCAATTTTATGGGAGTCGTACTTCGTGTGAGCGACTCCAGGCACAGTTTCTCCAGTGCTGTGTGAAGTTTGAAGTCTCAGTGAATCTAGTTTGACCTTCAGTATTTCATCTAGGCACTGTTACACACAAGACACAGCTCAGATTATCAGACAGGCCAGTGAGATAACAGGTTTAGTTCAAACATCACTGTCTGAGTTGTGCATTAGATCAGTTACAAGTGAGAGGGTTCCTATAGGACCCCTCGCACACCTCCCAACACTTCTTTCTCTTGGTCAGTTGTTGTGCCCCTGGGCACAACAACTGACCAAGCATTTTACACATTTGGCAATGTGTGAAAATGTGCTGACAAAAGAGTCAAATATATATATATGTACAAGAGTCAAAAGGGTAAATGAGGTAAATCCAGAAGTATATTAGTAAAATGGGGTTTGGTCCCATATTGTTCAGAACATGTCTCAAAGGATAGAAAGAGATAACAGTTGCAGCTTATAGTCATTAGATTGAAGGGAACTGTGAGGGTTTAGAGATTTATTCAGGCTTTATTGAAGCGATGGCAGTATCTGCCATGTCAGGGGCCAGGGGGTCCTTGCACGGTCAGTTAGAATTGGAATATGAGTACGAAACTGGTACAGCAGTATCTGAAAGTTCACTATGAGCATTCGTTTGCTACTCACACTTACAGGGTATATCGCACAGCAGGAGAACGACTGGGGATGTAGCACAATTTGTGCAGATGCTTGTACTGTATCTGTGTAGGATTTTAGGAGTCAAAGGATGAAACAGAGGTTTACCACTGGGCCAGTTGGGCGTCCAGCTAGTCCAGCTAGAGTTCTTAGGGCCGTCTGCCATCTGAGTGCCAGCCATGACCTCTTTTCTATCTGTTCATAGCCACAAAGCCAACCAGGTCACGCGAGGGAATGAGGTGATTTATACATACACATAGATACGGATGGATCGACATAGCGGACAGAGGCAAAATAAAAACAAGTCTACAAAAAGGAGGGCTTTTGGCATGCACCATAAATGCACCACTGTCCCCATGCTTGTGATTTTTAACATCCTTTTAAACATACATTGGCTTGATTTATTTCTCCATAATCCATTGGGCATTTGTTTCTGTTCCTAAAATTAATACCTGCAGAGTAGAAGGAGATAGAGTAGCCAAAATGGGCTTGATCTGCAGCACAGGTTAGGACCTGCTTTAATCCTCCACTTATTCATGCACACACTCAAAACGAGCACAGTCAAAACTGTGCGTGCGAGGCCGATTGATTGGATCGCTTTCACCAGGCATGCAGATTATATTGTTGGGTCATCAGGAATATAGAGCCAGGTCAGATCATGTGTTAGAGAAAGGAAACAGAGAGGTATGCACAAATGAACCTATTACAAAAAAAAACCACATAGAAGGAAAGAAAAGAATGGGCAGTTATTAAACGGAGGAACACTTATTGTGACATAACAGTCACAAACACTTCCATGCTCCACACACACACTTGCACACTCTGCTCACAACTGATACACTCCTTGTGACAAAATGTATCTACAGTGAAAGACACACACACGCAGAAGAGAGGCTCTCATCACAGCTGAGGAGCTGCCTATTCATCTGCACATAAGAGGACAAAGCGAGCGTGCTGCACTCAGGAAATTGCTGCCACGCAATTTACAATCGTTAAGCAGCGGTGGAGGACACGGCCACATACGCACTCCTGCACTTTCATCCAAACTATCATTCTCATGCATGCACGCGCACACGGAGCCGCGCACACTCACGCGAGAACACACTGGTGCTGGTTGCCTCTCCGCCTGGGTCTTTGAACAGTTCAATGAGGCCTCTTTTCAGCAAAGTGAATAGCCCCTCTGATTCCCCACCATGCTTTGTGTGTAGGCGTATGCGCCGTGCCACCGTGTGAGTTGGTGCGCGCGTGTCATGACTGCCAGACTTGTGTGCATGTACCGTGTGTTTGCGTGGGTCCTTCATCCTTTGTGTGGGCCCAGCTGAGGGGTGAGAGCTGTTTTGCATGTGGCTCGGCCTCACAAACGAGCTGTTCGGGCCAAATTTGAAGCCTCTGGGAAGCTTTTAAACAACTTGGTCTTTCATTGGCTTTTAATTTCGATCCTGAGACAAGATCAGCTCAACCTCAACCAAGTGTGGAGTCTGTGATTGTTCTCAAAGGTCACGGATGTAATGATAAAATGATAGCTTCTGCCTTAAGTTCCTGCTGGGTTTGACCTCTTTGTGCAGACGTCTGCCTGCATTGCTGCTGTCAGATTGGTCATATTGCAGTTTATATGTTTCTAATATAAAATGTTTTCAATTATGCATACCATTTAGTGCATGCTTTTATGTGAAGAGCCTTACAGTAGCATGAAAGCATACTTTTAGTGTGTACTTCTCCCCCTAAATCTACCCACTAAGCTAGAAAGGACCACTTACAAATGAAAAGGTTTTTTTTAGTTTGTCTGTTTGTTTGTTTGTTTGTTTCTTCCAGAGAAATAAGTCAGTTTGCTCCATTACTTATTCTGTCCACTGTCTATTTTTAGCCTCTGTGTAGAAATAGGTCTCCCTCTAGTGAGAGTGATGTGTAACACTAAAGGAAACGTCATCTACAGGTGAGGACAAAAATCATTCGTCCCCCTATGAAATCTAAAGTTATTGTTATTGTCAAAATTTTCCCAAGTGCTTGTTTAGGAGTGCAATGGATTTTGAATCCAGCATTTTTAACTTTACTAGCATAAATTATTTCTATTTGTGCACAATTCGGAAAAATAAAATTACCAGTCAATATTGAAATGCTCAAAGTTTGTAAAATGAAGTTAGAACTGAGTGTTATCTTTCAATTTAAACACAGTATAAAAACTTATGCAAGGGTTGGCGCTGTCAATTGAGAAAGCATCATACCAAAAACAAAATAAATCAGTTTAGACTGAATGCTCACAAAGCAGGAGATGGATATAAAAAGCTATCATAGCGTTTCAAGTGTCAAGAACTCAAGAAATTTAAGGAGAGCCATGCAGCACCGAACACAGAACAAGCCTGGCAGCGGTATGTGAATAACTTAGTCAAGTTGGGACAATGTAGTCTCAAAGAAGACAACAAGTACGCTAAGGACAACCTTTAGATTATGCATACTTGTTCAGATGAAATGAAACTAGAGCTCTTTGGCGAAAGAGATGCTGCTTGTGTTTGGAAAAAGAAGGGAGAGGCATCTGACTCAAAGAAGACCATCCCCACAGTGGAACACGGTGGTGGGAGTATCATGCTGTGGGGACGCTTTAGTGCAACTGGAATGGGCAATCCCCTCAGGGTGGAAAGAACCATGAGGAAAGAAGCATACATGAAGATTTTTGAAAGGAAACCTCAAGCATTCAGCAGCAAAACTAGGTTTAGGTTGTCATTTTGTTTTCAAACATGAGAACATCCTAAAACATGTGTCACTCCCAGTGAAGAGCTACCTCCTGAAAACCAAAGTGAACGTTACTGACTGGTCTGCACAAAGCCCAGACTTGAATCCCTATGAAAATCTTTGGGATGAACTGACAACCAAGGTCCATGCCAGAAGACCGTCAAATCTGGAGGAGCTTGAGAGAGTCATTAAAGAAGAATGGGCAGGGATTGCTCAGGCGATGTGGGTTAAACTTGTGGAAATTGCAAGAAACAACTGCAGGTTGTGATCCAGTCAATGCAAATGTTAGCATAAGGAGAGCCAAATAGTTTTTTTGGTTATTATTAAATAATTTTGGTTTCAGTGTGTAAAATACAAATAGGATGTTTGGAAAATCTGTGTTCCCTGTTCTGTTTAACAGCACTTGGGAAATACTTTTGAAAAAACATTTTCAATGGAGGAAAGGGGTAATAATTTAGTCCTCATCTGTATCTTTTAAATTACAGTAAAAGTGGCACTGTGTGCAACAGTATTTTCCCTCAGTACAAGGGAAATTGAAATTTTGATTTCTTTTGATGACTAAATATTGAGTTTAATTAAAATTTTTCTCTGGTCCCTTATCCAGGTGATAATTTACCAGGGCGGTCGGGTCTTCAGCCTCTCCAACCACCTCAACGGTCGTGTGGGCTTCGTTGCCACCATGCCAAGCACAAGTGCCTCCATCTTCATCAACAACACCCAGGTGTCCGACACTGGGACCTACCAGTGCCTGGTCAACAACCTCCCAGACAGAGGGGGGCGCAGCATTGGTGTCGTTGGACTCACAGTGTTGGGTAGTGTACACCAGCACATTTCTTTCATTATTCTTTCCACAACTCCAAAAATAAAAAGGAGAAAAGGAAAGCGTTGCCCACTTCACAACCTGAGAGCACGTGGTGCTCACTTTTTAAAAAAATGCATCTCAAGTGCCAGCTAATAACAGTAAAGGACCAAAAAAGAAGGTTTTGTCTTATTTTCTTCTCTACCATCTGCAGATCTTTATTAAAGAAAGATAAACAGCACAATCATCACTGTGGCAAAGTGGAAACCGTTCAGTTTGTCAGGAGTCCTTTTAATAAGAAAACATCATATTTGACTGTTTGATTAATGAGATTCTGCACATTTTTTAAATTATGTAATTCTCTCCCCTATTTGGAAAAAAATTAGTTGTCTTTTGTAAAGTGGTTAACGCACCACCACCCACTCTCTCCATCTGCCAGTGCCCCCCTCGGTGCCAGCGTGTCGAATCCAGGGAACGCTGGATGTAGGCAGTGACATCATGCTGATCTGCAAATCAGAGGAAGGTATTCCCACGCCGTCCTACTCCTGGGAGAAGCTGGACGCGCTGCCCAAGCTGCCGCACAACGCCATGCAAGGTATTACAAACAAGCTGGCCATCGGAGTTCCCTTTTGCCCCACCTTCGCTGGTAAATCTCACACGCATAGCGTAGCTCAGACTCCAAATCACTGCCACCTGTCATGTGCCAGGCCTGAACTACTGCCCCCTTCCGCTGACCCTGCTGAGGGTGATGATGGATGGATGTAGTGACTCGAACCTGTGAATTTGTGAATGAGCTTGTGTGTGTGTCAGCAATGTGTTTCTGTAAGTGAGCAAAGTGATATTGCTTTGTGGTGCTCCTTCCTCATGCTGAATACCAACTCCGCCTACACGTGCCATTGTGAGATCTGCAGTTGTGTCATTGCTGTGACCGCAATACATACAATAACCTTCTTCTGCCATCCAGTGTTTAATAATTACAGAAACCGGAGTTGCATTTGGTTTTCAGCATCAGAGAGGACTGGTGTGGTGCACTCTCCTTTCTTTTCCAGCTGTGCCCACTGCACAGTGAAATAATATTCATCACTGGTATCTTTCTTTGTCTGTACACTACTGGTCAGTAGAAAGCCCACTGTGCAAAAGTCACATCAATTGCAGACAGCAGATTATCATAAAAGTGAAACAGTCTTCTGTTAACAGGTATGAGTCCAATTATCTGAGCACTTGCAGAGGGAGAATAGGAAATATGTACTCAGTAAATCATAATTGCAAATTAGGCTGCAAAGGTGGTTGAATAAATGTCAATTATCTTCTTTTGTGATATGCTAATTTGCAATTTTGGCAATCAGGCCTTTGAAATGATAACATCGAAAAGAGCTTCAAAGAATCTGACTCACCACAAAATGGAGTGGCGTTAGCACAAATGAACAAACAAACAACAAAGACACAAAAACAACCTGTCACAAAAACATTTTTTTTTTAAATAATCTAGATTTTGGAAACCAATTCTTTGTTTGTTTGTTTTTTTTTCTTTCTTTTTTTTTCAATATTTCAGTTAGACTGTAAAGTTTCGTCTGTGTGCAAGAGTATTTTTAATGTGTATTGGTGCACACTGTTCATTTCAGTTCATTTCAGTTTTATTTATATAGCACCAAATCACAACAGTTGCCCCAAGGCGTTTTATATTGTAAAGTAAAGAAGCTAAAATAATACAGAGAAAACCCCAACAGTCAAGTGAGCACCTATGAGCAAGCACTTCGTGACAGTGGGAAGGAAAAACTGCCTTTTAACAGGAAGAAACCTCTGGCAGAACCAGGCTCAGGGAGGGGCGGGGCCATGTGCTGCAACCAGCTAGGGGAGGGGAAGCCAAAAGCCACACTGTGGAAGAGAGCCAACAATGAATAATAACACATGCTTAAATGCAGAATGCATGCATGGGATGTCCCCAGCAGCCTAGGCCTAGGTCACCTGATCGAGCCCTAACTATATAGTAGAGAGGGTGTCTCTCTCCTGAATCCAAACTGGGAGCTGGTTCCACAGAAGAGGGGCCTGAAAGCTGAAGGCTCCCATTCTACTTTTAAATACTCTAGGAACCACAAGTAAGCCAGCAGTTTAAGTGCTCTAATGGGGTGATACAGTACTATGAGCTCTTTAAGATAAGATGGTGCCTGATCATTCCAGACCTTCTATGTGAGGAAAAGGATTTTCCAATTTGATTCTGGGTTTAACAGGGAAACAATGAAATAATACTCTCTCTCTTTCTAGTCCCTGTGAATCTTGTCCTGCAGTTTTAGATCAGCTGAATACTTTAAGTTTTTAGGAAAACCTGATAATAATGAATTGCAGTAGTCAAGCCTAGAATTAATAAGTAGTTTTTAGTCCATGCATTTATGGAACAGACTAGCAGCCATAAAAAAAAAATCCACTTCATAAGTGAAAAAAACACATTTGTTAGCTTGTTTTGCAACATGTAGCCCAAAATATGACTCACTACTGAGGTTATACTTATAGCTGCAGGTATTATTTACAGTATAAATAATTTAACAGCCTCTAAAATAAATTTTGCATTAATGTATAATATATTAAGTATTTACCTTTTGATGACTACATTTGACATGTCTGCTTACATTAAAAAAATAACCTGCAACAACAAACAAACATAACAAATGTATCTTTAAATATTCACGTTTGTTTTCTTCTGCTTGCATTTCATTCAAACTGTAAAGGGATCCTGGAATCCAGTGCCACTCCTAATCCTCTGTGTGTTTAGTTTGACGCAGACAGCTATGACATCTGTCATGTCATTGCTAAGAGAACAGTTAAAGATCTGGCTGACTTCCTCTACAGCGGAAATATAAGATAAGAACAAATAAATAAATAAATAAAAGCTTATGCAATTTAAATGAATCCAGTAGTGTACAGCTCTATGGTTATAATCTCACAACTCAACCCTTTCATCATTTATGAAAAAGGAATCTTCAGTTTTATTGTTCTACTGAACAACATATTTGCACAACTGGGATTAAGAAGACAATAGCACCCTCTGTTGGTAGTTAGTATAACTTGTTCAGCTGAAGTTTTTAAAAGTATAAATCAATATAAGTGTGGTTGAATTATTTAAATGTGCGAGTTACAACACAGGGTCCATATGGTTGTGTTTTAGAAACTTTAATTACTATGTGGCTCTCTGTATGTGCGTGTGTTTGTGTCCTTTAGACCAGATGCAGGGCACTGTCACACTGAGAAACATCAGCACCACCACCTCAGGACTCTACCAGTGCACATCCAGCAACGCTATCGGAAAGAGCACTTGTCTGCTGAACCTGCAGGTTGTTGCACGTAAGTATACTCAAACATCACAGGCACGGGTAAGGTGACACGTGTCTGTTTGTTTAAGGCTGTGCATATAAAGATGGAAAGGCTGCTACTGGCAGAGCAGAAGTCTTCTCGGTGACTGACAGCCGTCAAACACAGACATAAGCAAACAAACAAATGTGACAAAATCCAGCCAAACAAAGGGCACAGTCAGAACTGCTTGCACATGGCAGCACTTGACATCTGACACCAGGAAAGAAAAACAGAGGTGATAAAAGTGACAGGGTCGGGCAGTTTTGATAGCTTGACAGAAAGGGCTGTAACATGTTGTTTTCTTTTGGTCATCTGACAGTGTGTGACAGGACGGGGCTCTGTACCAGAGTGCTGAGTCTGCCAGACATGCCAGACTTGTGATTTGCTGACACAATACAGACGTAAAGGCTCGTGAATGAGATTTTATTTTATTTTTTTATTAAAAACAATTTGAATCCATTAATTATGACAAAGAGATTGCTTTTTACAAAGCCATATATTAAATAAAAGGCATGATGTATATGTTTAACATGGATTGTCCCAAACTCTTTTTGACAAAGTTAGTCAGACGTTAGACTTGAAAGTATTTTATTTATTTATTTATTTTGGCAAGTACATCTGTTGTGTAAAGTTGTGTCAGCTGGGTGCTGAAAATTGTTATTTGGCACAGAAAAGGTCAGTTTAGTACATCTGGGGCTCTTTCATTAAAGCAAGATAAAGTTTTCAATATTGAAAAATGGGTTGTTTTTTATATTTAATTTTTTTTTTTTTGGACGATTTGGACGCTGCCAGCCTCGGTGGGCAATTGCCTGATGTCGGAGGAGAATCAGTTGTTCTAGTTTAAGTGACTTTCAGCATATAAAAGCTGCACTGTGTGCTCAGTCAGTTATTATCAAGTGTGGACCACACCTTATTTTGTGTCTTATTGTAGTGACACCTTATATTATTCTGAAAGACCTGATATACAGATCTAGTGATATATTTTAGGAGCTATATTAAACAAATACATTTTTTGATTCTCTGCTCTGTGTGTAATGAAATGAAATCTGTTTACTAGATAATTTTTTTAAGTATAGTTTTGGCCAACCCATCCAGCTCTCTTGTCATTTTCAAATGTCGTTCTCTTGTCTGTCTGTCCTGCAGCCCAGCCTCAGAGTGTAGGTCTGATAGCAGGAACCATTGCCACAGGAGTCCTGGCAGTCGTCATCTGTTCCCTGTTAGTGGTGGTCACGCTCTTCTATTGGAAGAACAAGAACAAATATGATGAGGAGGAGATCCCCAATGAGATCAGGTTTGGCTTTGGTTGCTGTTTTTCCATCGTTCTTTTTTTCTTTTTCATTACTATGTGGCTGGTGTGAAAGTGCATCTGCAAGCTTGTACGCTCACCACGTTTACTCAGTATGTCTGTAACCTGTAACGCAGCGGCACTGACACGCTGAACTTTTATGGAGAGCACATTTTCAGTTTTTGCTGACTGTGTCAAAAAGGTGATAATTCTGCTTTAGTATTGAGGCCACGCTGTGCTGGGTGCTTGTACTAGACAACATACATTTGAAGTGTTCCTAAAGATTTGCCCCCTAAATGCACTGTGTGCTTATGGAATGAACAAAATATTTGGAAGATTTTTCAATGAAATGCAGTTCAGTAGACCACCATCACAACACACAATGGAATCAGTCAACAAAAGCAAGGCTTTACGGCAGACTGTTGGATGGTAGTAGATTGCACTATGCTTGATCAAGTGGCTTATGGGTGTAGTTTATGTATTTATTCAGACTGAATACATTTATATTTAAAGATAAGTTTTTATTTGTCCAGTGACTGATGTGTAGGAGCCATAAAGAATGCGTTTACCTTATAAGGTGTTAAGGCTATTAGGATGCAGGAGCGTTTCCAGAATTTTTTTTAATGAAGGGGCACAGAGGGAACCAAGAGCCAAGGGGGCGGGAAATCAGAAAAATATTTCAACTTCCTATATAAAAATATATAATATAGAATTTTTCATAATCGTATATGTTATATTGTTTAAACATTATTTGTTGCTATATGTAATTTTACTGCCAAATAAGCAGCTAAAGATTTCAAATAAATTGTGTTGGGATGTCTGGTTCCAAAAATAAAGTGGAGTAGAAGTAGAAAGTAGCATAACATAGAAATACTTCTTATAAATAAAGTACCAGTAGTATCCAGTATCCATACTGTCTGTTACTATCAGGTGAAAAGCTGTTTAACAGTCCAGCTTTTCTCCATTTTGTGCAGTTTTTGTATTTTGTCATCAAAGTGTTTTGTTTGTTTCTCAAAATTAAGCAGCTCTTTAGTCAGTCTTTCCACGACATTGCTTACACTTAATATAGAGTTTCTGTTGAAGTAAAGCAGGGTTTGTTTACTGAGCTAATCACATACTTAGTGTTTCAGAAGGTTGCAGGGTGACATTTATGGCCTGTCTGATGTATTTTAAAAATCAACAACATGCAGCGTTCGCTTTGTGCTTCCTGTTGTAGAACATTAAGCGTGTTAGCACTGAAAGCTGTGAAAACTACACCAGTAATTGGCTTAAATTTTACGTTATTGTATTTTGCACAACTCTGTTGCTTGTGAAGCTCGCACACAAGAATTTCACTCACATGTACTGTACCAGTGTACCTGCGCATGTGATGTGACAATAAAAGTGATTTGATTTGATTTGATTTGATTTGATTTAAATGTTCTTCCTAATTACAGGCTAGTTTGTCTTTTAAAACCTCTGTCAGTTGTTTACCTTAGCTGCAAATTTGCCACTAAATTACTCCAGGACTCATTTGGAGGATAAATTAGTATACTTTCAGATATCTGTAGCTTTGAGTAACTGAGATAGCAATAAAACTGTCAGTCCACCCTTAAACTTCTGCTTTTCCTCAACAGAAAATCACAAAGGATACACTTGATCTCATATGCCTCAGGAGCTCAACTCCATTTCCTCATGAAAATAGAAAAACAGAAAGGCAGGAAGTTTTTGTCGGCTTCATTTGAAATACTTTTGAATACATTCAAAATTATTTTATCATAGTTTCACATTTTTTGTTGCTTTACTCGCACACGGCTTCGCAATGATTATCACATTATATTTAATAGGCTCCACGAAGATCAGAGTGCACACATGAATACATAAGCACCTTGTAGATTCTCAGTAGAACTTTTGCTGCACTGTGAAGCTGAATTAATCTTTTATGGAAATTTGTGCTAAATATATGAAGCTGAACTAATTGGCCTTCACTTCTTGTATTACTTACATCTTTACAAAGAGCAGTATTTGTGATCTTTTGCTTTGCTATAAATGCACAGGATTAACAAAATAAATATCATAAAATTTTGTTTAATGAAAAACAGTTTTCTAATGTTTTTTCTTGTGTAAACCATAAACGTTGGTACAGGCAGTTATTGTAATCTGCATGTAAAACTGTAGACATGTAAAACATGTCTAACTGTGCTCTCTTTCAAATGTCTCCTCAACAGAGAGGATGACCTTCCTCCTAAGAGGTCATCATCAGTAAAGGCTTTCCATGCCGACGCGTCCTCCTCAGAGAATGACACGCTCACGTCTACCAACACGTACAACAGTCGTTACTGGCACAACCCCAAACCCAACTATGACACCAACTCCTACACGCGCTACAATGGAGACGCTCGCCAGACCTACTCTGCCGCTGCTCACGGCACGCACGGACACGGCCCAGGCCAAGGCCAGAACGCAGCACAAAGCCACGGCGCAGCAGTGACAGCTCCAGGCTCAACCCCGCTCTCCCGCCACCCCCCGCCCACGACAGCAACGACGTCGTTTGCCAACGGCAGCCACACCCTCCCGCCACCAAAGACTCTGGTGGTCACCACAAACTCTGCCCCCTCCCCTCCCAACATGGTGCGCAGCAATGGCACTGTGAGCCTCAAACCGGTGGTGACGTCCGCACATGGGCAACACACACACTCCTACGCCGTGAGCCAGGCCACTCTGGAGCGGATGGGGGCGGTGCCAGTCATGGTACCTGCCCAGAGCAGAGCGGGCTCACTTGTTTGAAATTGAGTTAGAGGAACTGTTAGCTTTCAAAACGAGACTGAATGAGCGTTCGGTTACAATGTTTGAAATCCACCGATGAGAAGCAGACTAAATATGGGCTGAAACAGCCCGCTGCCCTTTACAGCTGTGTCTTTCTGTATGTCTCGACCTTTTTATCTCCAAACAAACTGGGATTTTACAGTGCAGAGTTCATTTGATGCCAATTCCTTGATGGACCGGTGTTTTTTTTCTTTTGTTTGTTTTTTCTAGAGAAGCGCTACGTGGTATCTGATCATCCCCTTAACTGGTTGGATTTCATTGGTGGGTTCAGTAGGAACTATTTTTAAAACCATCTGGATGATTTCCCAAAGCTGGCGTGAAACATCCTACAGAACCTGGATTCCCAGGTGTTTTTCAGGGCTGGATCATTGTGATGATTGATTTCTTTTGTTTGTTTGTTTGTTTGTTTTTTTAAAGCAACGCACATCACAGTGTGTCCATTCTGCATGGTCAGACAAAAGCAAGCTTGGATTCTTAAATAAATGCATGTGATCCCTGATTCAGAACATAACAAGTTCGCTCTTTTTTTCCATTTGTTTGTTTGTTTTTCATTTCTGTTGTAATTTTGGTTGAGGGTAATGATAGAGATGATGAGGATTATACATGAAAACGTGAATGTTTAAAGTCTGTTGGCAGTACCCCAAAGATGAAGGTGTGAATGAAATGATGGGGTTTCAAATGGCCTTAGAAGCTCGTAAAGGCCACTGGGTGTTACTGGGTGCAATAAAAGGCATAACATACATTAAGTCACTGAATGAAAACTTTTTAATTAAGTTTTTGCACTTTTCAGAACTATTTTATATAACCCTCACTGATTTTTGAATAATAGTCTTACTAACAATATGCTTTTCCCATAAAATCTAAAGTTTATCACACATACAGAACAGTGGTAATATTTGAAGAGGGCACCAGAGAAAAAATTGGTGCCACTTTCCCAACAGAAAGCTACTGTCCTCCAGATGGAGATGGATCTTAGTGTTTGCTGTCCTTATTCTTGCTGTTGTCCTAGCCTGGTTCATGACACATCACTGCTGCTTTCACATGAAATAAGCTGACCGCTTATTTCATAAATGATTTTTTAAAAACACAGAGATAAATATATATTTAAAGCTGATTTTTTTCTCTCTGTCAAAATATTTTTTTTAATGTACATATTGCAGATTGTAAATCAAAGAAAATACACATCTAACACATATTTTACAACTCACATGTCTTAATTTGAAAACAGGTTTTTTTCTGCTACATTGGTAACAAGCTAGGTTTCATAGACTGTGCTACTGGTTTCAGTGAAGGGTTTCATTAGGAGATGTGGGGTAAATACAGTGTTTTAACACGGATGGCTATGTGTTTCATTACAGCTTATGATATGTGTGTTGTATAAGGTACTGTATTTCTGACCCTCCATATTTGTATTCCAACCAAATTTCAACATGTCCCACCTTTCCAAATTTAGCCATATTCATTTCTTTTTGTGCCTGAAGGCACAGTTTCTTATAAATCCTTCTAGCAACGATGCAATATTGGACACAGCCGCTTTTCAAGGTAAATGCAGTATTGGAAAATGTGTGTGTGTGTGTGTGTTTGTTGGAAAAGTTAAAATGTGCTGTTTAGCATTTTAAAGTCTTACTAGACGAAAAACTTAGAGAGCAAGTGTTCTGTAACAAATGCAATTGTGTCACTTGTGTCACAAAAAAATTGTTTTATATAGATGACTTAGCTCATGTAATCAGGGGTTGATGTTTATTTACTTTAACTCTTCGTACAATTTGCCTACGTACTCTTTTTGGAAATAACAGGATTTCTGCACTGATTACTAAAAAATGTGACCTGATTTTTTTCTTATTCATTAGATACACACTATCTGACTAAACCGATGACAAGTAAACAGATGTGCTCTTCAAATCTTTAATAGAAGTAAGAAAAAAGTTGTCTGTAGCTGAAAAAACCTCCATCCAACCATGACACTTCCTCCAACGTGCTTTCCAGCTGGGATGAGGTTTTGGTGTTTTTGTGCAGTGCCTTTTTCCTTCCAAACATACTTTGTGCGTTTTTGATAAAAGGTCAAATTTTCTCATCAGTCCATGTACGGGCTCAGAACTTTTTCAAACTTTAAAATCAAGCATTCTCCTTCTTCTTCTTCTTCTTGTATTTTTAATTGGCTGTCATGTTCTTGTGAGAACTGAAGGTGTCTCACTGTTAACCTTTTTTTCTCCTACTCTTTCATTTCACCTCTTTCCAAAACCAAATTGTATTTATCCATAGCTATGACTTGGAAGTACGCTCATACCACATTTGATGAGTAATCAGTTTAGAAATACTTGCACTTTTCAAAAGGTAACTTAAAGTCAATATTTGAACATTTTTAAATGAAATACTGATTTTCAGTACTCACTGAAATCCCACCAAATATTTTGATAATGGGAGCAATAAATATTAAGTTATACAGGCCTAATATGTTATGATGTTAATGTCCTGACAGTTACGTGTGCTTCACCATAACCCAGAATTGCTTTTCTGACATTATAACGGCTGGTACTTTGGATCTCCATATTCTTCATTTATTCAGTATTCAGTTTACATTAATCAGTTACTCCAGTATCATAAACTGACTTGCTCATGTATGGTCTGACTACATGGACCCATTTCTTTCTTTGTTTTTCTTTGATGCTGTCTACAGTGCTGGAGAGCTACGGCACTTGAACACACTGATTTTAAATAGAGAAAGGCTAAACGAGGGCAGATGGTCAAAGATCAGTGATCGCATCCCCTCCTTTTTGTCTGTCAGTGTTTTCATAATAAAGTCTTTGTGATTATTTCACTCACAATCTCTTCCAGTGTCCCTGCCCTGAACACTTTCTGAAAGCATTACTGAACTCTTATTCTAAGGCCTTTAGCTTTATTCCTAAAGAGAATGGAAAGTTCCAAAAGTAAAACTAAATGGAGTTTATTTGACTTTTGCTCTGCCCTCTGTTTTCAAGAGATAAGGCGGAAAGAGAGCACAATCAGTAGAAATCTACTGAGGTTTTAACCCATATTTAACAAACATCTCATCTTCTGCTGTTGGCTGGCAAGAACGATAAATAGACTGCATTTATATGGCGCTTTTCTGGTCTTAGTGACCATTCAAAGTGCTTAGTGTCAACAAGGTGGTAAATGGGTTGTGTATATAGATAAATGTGATATATTGCCAATAGTGAAACCAATCTGTAAATATGTAAAGAAAAAGAAACACATCTCATTCTGACTGTTGGGTTGAAATGAAATAGGAAAAATAACACTGGAGCTTGTAGTGAATAAATATTGTTAATACATCCTAGTTGGCATCCTGCTCATTTTGTGTATGTGTGCTTGTGACATGATGCAAACTCCCTAACTGTATTTCAGTGAATACATGCACTGAAATACACTGATACACTTTCAATTTCTTAGTAAGCAGTAATGACGAAGAAACTAGTGTATTAGAAATGCCAATGTCCAGATGTAGCTTAAAGATGTACACAAGACATAGTTTGTTGCAAAACCAGTGTTTCTAGACTTCTAACGAGCTTGAAAATCAGTATTTGGTATGAGCGCCTTTATTCTTTAACACAGCCTGAATCATTGGCAAGCTTTCTTGTAATGTCTTTAAGTTGCCTTCAGGAATACTTCTCCAGCCTACTTGAAGGACAAAATTCTCTCAAAGCTCTTTTTTTGATGCTGGCTTCTTTTTGTCTCACACTTTGTAAAATGATACCACACTCCTTAATGTTTATCCATAATGTTTAAGTCTGTGGAGGCCAATCCACAGACTGATACTGCTCCACTGTGTGGTTTTCTTTTCAAGTATGCTTTTACTGCATAGGCCTTATCTTTAGGTTCAACAGCTGACTGAAGTGTAGCCCCAAACCATGACAGATTCCACGGTGTTTTACAGATGGCTGTAGACACTCAGTGTCTCTCCTGATCTCCTCCGTACATATCGATGATCATTTGAACCAAAAATCTCACATTGGGATTTATCACTCCTTAAGACTCCTTGCCACTGATTTTCAATCCATTTCTTGTATAATCTGGCACACCTCCGTCATGCTTCCACTTCTGAGAAGACTTCAGTGAACAGTAGCTGCAGCAGCTGGAGGATCAGATGTATCGCTGAGGTTCTGCATCAGGTCTTTGCTGGATTTTTGTTCCTATTTCTAGGACATGACTTTCAGATACACTGCTATAGATAGGTTTGTTTTTTGTTTTTTTTTTAGGTCCGTCGCTTCTTTTGTCCTCCACTTATGTAGTTTCCTCAAGTAACAAGATATGATAAATTTCAATTAAAGAAACTGTGGGTCTAGCAAAATGCTTTAAGAGGCTGTAAACCAGGTGACAGAACCAATAATTGAATGCACGAATGTTCATCTATCCATCTATTTTTTTCTGCTTACATGGGGCATGCTTGCAGGGGTAGCAGCCTAAGCAAGGACACCCAGACCTCTCTCTCTCCAGCCATCTAAGTCAGCTTATAAAGAAATATAGAACAATTCCATTATGTAAATAATTTATACATGGCATTGATGATTTGAATCTGTTCAATAGTTTGTATATGACAACAACAACAACAACAACAACAACAACAACAACAACAACAACAACAACAACAACAATAATAATAATAATCATAATAATTTGAACATCCTCCCCTGCAGTTTTGGGAGGTGAAGACCTTTATTGAACCACTAGGGGGCACTATTTATTCATTCATGCAGCCTCTTCACTTATGTTCGTTCAAAAGAGTTCAAGGCAGTAAATTCCAAACCATTCATTATGAAAGGCAAAAGTATCCATCGGTAATGGAGTGAGTGTTAATGGACTCATTTAAATTCAGTTGAATAGGAGACTCCACTTGCAGTGGGCTGAACACTTGTCTTAATGCAGTCTTAATCAGTGCATTTGATTTCCATTAATCTTCAAGGTTCCATTTCTAATCTGAATTTCCACAAGCCTTCCTTTATTCCTCCTCTAGCTCATGTAAGCTTTAAAAATAAACCCAAGTGACCACTGGGACGACAGCTACAAAAAAGGCAAATGGACCTGAGAGTCCAGTCATTTAAAAAAAAAAAAATGGATGAGATCATCAGCTGAGGCTGTGCTTGTGCGTGTGCATACATGAGTTTCTGCTCACAATGCTGACAGATGCTGGTCTGTGTAATGAGCACAATTACAACAATTTTAACGGAATTTTCTTTCCAGTATTTTTTCCCATCTCCTTTCATGCAAAAGTTCATTCTTTATTTAATATCACATCTGAGCACAAAGCTAAGCATATTTTGTGTGTGAACACTTTTTTGAGTTTTGCCTGGCAGTTATGTTACCAAATGCACACCTTTTAATAACAATAATAATTTGATTGTGAATAACAGAGTGTAGTACAACATACACACAATCTTTACTCTATTGATCCTTTCAAAATGTCCTGAAGAAGTCTAAATTCTTGAAATAGTGTGGCTCCTCTCTCCTACAACAGTACAGTGTGTTTTATTACCTGATTGATTTCTGGCTGAATCGCCGGTTATTCTAGATGACCATGGCTGATTAGAATCTGCACAAAGCATTTAACTGTATTGAACACTATCATACTTAATGGTGACCACAAAATATCCAGCACTGTGTTACTATTTTTAAACTGCACGCATAAAAGCAGGAAAATTCATATACACAGCTCAGGCTGACAGATGTTGTATATATGATATTTCAAATATTATGATTCAAAGTTTAGCATACATCGATCAAAGATTAAAGGGGAAAAAAAAGACTCAGCTACAGTCATAGGTTATGAAGGGATTTTGCATTTGTGATATGAACGAGATAACACGGAGACTAAAACCAGGATTTTCATTATTGTGATGGTCAGTTTGGTTATTATTCTGATGATTATTATTCAACAGAATATTATTTGGTTATTATTCTCCATATGCTGAAGATAAACTGAATACATTGAGCAGTGTGAAGAAACAGATGAGCGGAAAAGGCAGAAACTCATTTCTCAGAAGGGCTGACAGGTGACAAGCTAGGTAGCTGAACACAGCCAAACTGGCCTCTCTGGTTTCCAAGCTGAGTGCACAATGGCATTTCTGAGAAATCACTTCAGACATCCATTACTTGGCTCTATCCAAAACACTGTCTCCTCTTATGTTGTCTACAAATCAGCCTTTCTCTAATGATGGTGAGCTCTATCTACCCCTAATGGCTGCTTTTTGGAAAGCGAACACTGCTCGCTGCTCCCAATAACTTGCCTTTCTCCCATCTTTATCTGTCATTATTGCAGCACAGAAGGTTAGAAGGTTCAATGAGTTTAATTCCAGTCATGTTGAAGTTAAATATAAAAAATTGCCTAAATAAGGGCTACTTATATACAGAAAAACATTGTAATCCCTGATTGATACTGACCAAGCCTGCATTCACATGGACTCAAGATAAGATGAAAAAGTTGACATCTAACAGTGAATGTATGACGTGATCAACATAAACTACCAAAGGTTATAGCTCATGTTGAAGCTTTAATTTGTAATTTAAATGAGTATTTTTTCTTAGTCCACTGTTTAGTCATAGACATCATTTGTTTCTTACTTCTTACTAATCTAGAGGAAAGTGGCTCCATCCAGTTCCTCTCCCAGGAGGAGACTCAAATCCCTTTGGGGACTTCAGGAAGACATCTGATGTCAAAATAAATAAATAAATGAAAAAATAAAATCAAAATCAAACGTGAGTTATCTCCTTGCTGACTTTGCATTTGGCCTTGTCGCCATGAACAAACTGACAGCAGAGTTCTTCGTCTACTTAGAATCTGGAGCAGATACGATTGAGACGAGAATGCAGCGCTCTCCTTGGTGCTGATCCTGTACTCATTAGCTACTACTGAACTATCCTTGGTGTTCCTTTTGACTGATGTCATTGAACTAGTTACCCATAGCAGGCATTTTCAATTAACAGCAAACGTGGCTTTTCTTTGTCAGTGTATTCTGTGTTTTTGAGTCCTGATGGGAGTTAATCTAAAAACAAAACTCAGTATTTTAAAGCAATTACTATTTCGACAATTAATAATGTCCCCATGTTTTGCTTTGATTTATTTTTTTTGCTTTTATTTTCTGATCTTTTTGTTGTTAATGCCTTTAGTATTCAGAATTAAGAACCCAAATTAGGGATAAAAGCAAAAAAAGCAGCCTTTTTGTTTTGTTTTGTTTGTTTTACACTGAATGCCAAAGTCCAAAAACAAAGTCCACAAGAAGCACAAAGCAGAAATACAAAAGCTTGCAGGAAAGCAGGATGACAGAGAGCAGTCTGAGGAAGACACATATATGCTAAGACAAAGACTAAGGAGAACGATGGAACTGTGTATACACACACTGAGGGCTAATTGGGAATTGTGAACAGAAGGGAAAGTAATCATGGCAATCACAGGTTAGGAAATAAAACTCAAAGCAAGGCGTAAGAGACGAGAGATAAAGCAGGAAAAAGAATCCAACTAAATACAGAGAAGAGGAAACTCACACGGAACATGGAGGCAGTATAAAAAACCAAAAACCAAAACACAAATCCATTATCAGAATACTGACTCCAACCCTTGAACAAAAATAAAAAATTAAAACTACACAAACTCAAAAACATGACCAATCCCAGGGATCAGACAGAAGTTATACATACTCAGTGTTATTCCCCACAGTGCATTGAAAGATGGCAAGAAAGACAAACAAAAGCAAGAAGAAGAAAAACAACAACAACATGTTTTCTGTGAGTTTATTTTTTGGTCTTATAGTTACAGAAGCTGTAGGTAGACATTTCATTTGAGAGCTGAGGTGAACTCAGGTCACTGCTTTGATGTTAACTAATACTGGATGCCAAATGATGTATCAATCACGCCTGTGGGCTACATAACTAGAATAAACAATTATTATTCCCTGTTATAGACTCTTTACAAGGAGAAGTTAATGTTCTGACAAGGTGTAGGGATATAAAACTATTTAAGCACAAACCATTATAAAGTGTAACAAAGAAAAACAGCAAAAACAAAAAACAGGTTTTCCCCAAAGTGCACTCAAGGATGGCAACAAAGACAAAAAAAAAAAAAAAAAAGGAAAAGAACCCCAACATGTTTTCTGTGAGTTTTGTTATTTGGTCTTTGGAGTTACTGAAGCTATATGGATGCTGTTAACCCCCCTGAGTTTGGGGTCAAAGCAGTCCATCTGGGATAGAATGAATAGAAAGAGAAGAAAGAAAATGAGGAGATAGAAACAGGTTCAGCAGACTGATGGACAGGTTCAGAGTTTAGATGAGGAGAATGCCTTCCAAAAAAACAATTTAAACTTTGACCGAGCATGAGATGAACTAAGTAAAAGTTTGTTTAGTGAAAATGAATAAAATAAAAAAAGCTAACCCTTCACTGAAACTGGAAGTGTACGCAGTACAGCATGCATCCTGCAAAGAGAGAAAGATCTTTCTTGCTTCTGTAACTTATTCACTCAAGAATACAACATACGAGAGAAAACATTCATTGTATATATTGTGATGTAATGATTAGGATGTATTTCATGTATACATACACCATCAAATATCCTACAGTCAGAGGAAAGAGCCAAAGGAAAGACTTTAAAGTGATCAATTTATAAGTTCTGACATTTAATTTTCTGCTGGAGTAACTCAGGGTTGGCTAACTTCTCAAAAGCATTTTTTTCCTTTTTTGACAGGACAAGAGGGCTGGCTTGGAGGAACAAATATTAATCTGAATGTTTCACTGAAATAATCAATATGGTAATGACAGAAAGCTGCTACCAAGCAATAGATCACATGCAGTAAAACTCTAACAGCATTAGTCAGTGGATCTGCTTTTCTTGCCGGATTAAAAGTCAAGGTTTGTGATTCTGATGAATACTGAAGATGGAAAGCACAAACATTTTGGTGCCAAATATTTGTTAAGTGTCATCTAAATGAGAATTCCATCTTCTTTTCTGTTCCATCACCTCTTTAACTCCCCAGAGGTTCAAGTAAAGTCTTCACTTTCTCTCCTTCTCTCATTTTAGTCTCTCCCACGTGATATTCAAGTGGAGGAGACAAAGAAGAGGCAGGAGGAGAGAGGAGTCGAGGTAATGGCCGTTCAACAATTCTTGCTTAACAATTCTTACATTCTTGCTTCTGAGCTTTCAGTTTAAAAGAAATCTCAGTCATATGCAACATATACAGTTGCATCAGCTGTTCTTTGCTTTGCCATGACCTACTGCTTTATATTATCAGCATTACAGAAGCCATGACAATGTGTTCATTTTCAATAGATTTTACAACATGGCATCATGTGAACAAAAACATAGGGCCACACCTCTGAATGTTTACATTTGGGTGTTTTCAGTCCCACTACCACAGGGGTATAACATCAGACATCTAGCCATGCTCTCTGCCTTTACAAAGATTTGTGTTGGATTCCACCATTTGAACAAGTCAGTTCTCTTCTACCAGCTATTGCATGATCAACAGTAAGAGGTATTATTGCAAAATAGAACTGTTGTATCTGGTCCCTGTTCTGGTCCCACTCTGTGGCTATGGAGTGGTTACAGACTGGGGTAGCTGAGTGCTTTTTTAAATCTTTATATAGCATATAAGTCTCCAACACTCTGTTGACTCAACAACTGCAGCGTTCCAAACCTCCTCTGACATTAACATCAGCATGAGGACTGTATGCCGGGAGCTTCATGGCATGGGTTTTCATAGCTGAGCAGCTCCGGCAGGGATTATGTGTAGGTGGCTAGGTACTGTTGTCCAAAAAGTGTATCATGTATACTTTTTTTTCTGTAATTTGCACAGTGAAGGGCAAAATTGTTCACTTCATCCAAACTAAAACAAGTTATGATGACCACGATTTATATAATTCAGCTGTGTGTTGCACACTTTTATATGTCACAAGGGAAACAATGTCCAAAAAGGTTACATCAAAACACACATTATTAACCACAACCATCAGGAATGACTGGGTTGAATAGTTAGTTTTGCTTAGGATGGTTTCTAACTGAGCGTGGTAAGTTCTAAAGATGTCACATAGTCTAGTGTGAGTCTATTCTGAACCGTCCTTCACATTTTTCCTTGAACTCATAATGTTTTTCATCAAGGTCAAGAAGTGATTAGGAAAGACATTTTTTCCTGACTGTTCAACCACAGCCCTAATCGTTTGTCGTCTATTCCCACTTCCCAATCAACTCACCTACTTCCACTCACCTCATTACTCCATGCAGTTATACTCCCACCATACCTCATTTGCCAGATTGTCACGGGAGGCTTAATTCTTGAGGCTGCAGTTTCTGGCAATTACCTCATGCTTTTAGTCTCCTGCTTGTTCTTGGACTCTGCGTCTGCCGGCTCTTTGTGTTTGTCTGCCTGTCTGGTTCCACAGCGTTGCCACCTAGTATTTCCTGTCCATCTTTAGCGTCCTCTGAACAAGAAGTTAACAAATTGCAGTTTCGGGGTGCATCCATTTTGTTTCAGGCCAACTCTGAAACACTTGTATGCCATGTTTTTTTTATTACCAATAACAAAAAAAGTCGCTTCTTTAGCCTCATCCTACTAACACATTTTACATAAATAGATTCTTACAGCATAATTTACTGCAAGAAGAAAATATAATAGCAAATAATAATAATAATAACAGCTAAACTTATTTCTTCTAAAAGCATTATTAGTTATGTAATTAATGTCATTTAAAATATTATTGTTATTATTACTATTATTAAAAAGATACAGTTAATTTGCATATTTTATTAAATGAAATCTACAACTCACAGTATTAAGTTAATGTTTCTTTACTGACTTTTTTCCTGATATCACTCAGCTTTCGTTCATTTTAATTAAACATTAATTGTGTTGGATTTATATAGGTATTAAAATGACTGAAATTAAAATACAATAAACACCAGGCATCCTGGGTCCTGGGTCTGCCCTGGGTGTCCTCTTGGAAGGTCATCCCTGAAACATGACAAAGAGGCATCCTAGTCATATGCTCACACCACCTGTGCTGGCTTATTTTGATAAAGAGACATAGCAGCTCTACTTTGAGCCCCTCCCGAATGACCAAGCTCCAAACCCCTTTCTAAGATTGAGCCCAGATGCCTTTTTAGAGGAAACTCCTTGCAGCTGCAATCTTATTCTCTCAGTCACTACCTACAGTTTCTGACCATAGGTGAGGGTAGGAACATAGATCAACCAATGCGAGCTGGAGGTCATCTCCTGATGAGGCCAAGAGAGCCACATCAAATCAAATCAAATCAAATCAAATCTGCAAACATAAGATCCTGAGTCTACATTTGGGCTGTGCCTTCAAGTTCTTTCCATAAATTATGAACAGTAAATTGGTGACAAAGGGCAGTCGTGTTGGAGGCCACCAAGAATAAATATGACTTGTTTCTCACTATGTGACCCAGGCTGTCACTGCAGTTGTACAGGGACCAGAAACAATTAAAAACAACTAAAGCTAAATACACTACAGGCTATACTCAGGGCAGACTTTGACAGGAGGGATAAATAGTTGCTGCCTTCCTTTCTGTGTTTTGGGACCAAAGGTGACACCTCTATCATGTAGCTTTTCCAGCTGAGTGTTGAAAAGTCACATCAGCAGATGGAGTTTTCCTCACTCTCAGCAAGGTCATTGCTGCTTTGATCAGAGGTTGTAAAGCAGCTCTTCTTTTCATATGTGGTATGACCAGGGTGTCACGATCCTGGGTCTTATGACCCAGCGTTTTGAGTTTTAGTTCATTTTGATTTTTATAGTGTATGTTTAAACTCATTAGGTTTTCTATGTTCATTTGCTTATTATATTCCCCTTGTGTTTTCAACCCTTGTGTTAAGTCTCCCTTATCCTTCATGTGTTTCATGTCTGTTTCTTATGTTGTCAAGTTCATGTAGTCATGTCAGTGTTTCATTGTTTCCTATTTTATTTTGAAAGAGGTCCTGTGCTTCTGTGTTTTGTTTTACTCTTCCCCTGTGGCGTCATTATGTCTACTGTGCCTTTCTGTCCCATGTTTCAGGTCTCTAAGTTTACATGTTTTGAGTTCAGTCAGTGTGTTTCCTGTTTTACTTTCACAGTCTGTCCTATGTTAATGTTTCTAGTTTTGCTTCCCTTGTCTCGTCCTGCATAATTACTCCCAGCTGTGCTCTCCTCCTGTGGCTCATTCCCCCTCGTTATCCCTCTGTGTATTTAAGCCCCGTGTTTCTCTTTGTCAGTGTTGTGTCCTCCCTCATAGCTGTGTGATTTTCCCTGTGGCTCCTTGTGCTTTAGTTTTCCCAGTTTAGTTTTGTATTGTTTGTGTTGTCCCCCTACACCAGCAATAAAGCTGTGTTTTTTGAGTTTACCTTTGTCTCTGCGAGTTTGCGTTTGAGTCCTTCTCTTGCCTGCACACAGCCGTATTGTGACACAGGGCATACCCCAGCTTTCTTAGGTGAAAATATAGGGATGTCTCCAATGTTCTGATAACTGAATAAAGCAATGGAGTCTTTCCTCTTTAAAATGAAACTCAAGAGTTCCTTTTATTTGAACTCTAGATCTGGAATTCGGTGCTTTTGACTGGAGTCCTCTCAAAACATTTCCAGTTTTAAAAAGCACTGATAAATGCAAGAGTAGAAAACAATGATGTCAGATAATTAAGAACAAATTGTTGGACAAAGTCATAAAAAAATGAAATGACAGAATGCATAAAAAAAGGAAGTAAATGTGGACGCTGTGAGTGGGATTTAACACAACACGGTTAGGTACATGCTCACACAGACAGAAATTCAAATACGTAAATGTGCCGTGCTTTGCTTCCACTTGACTTAGCTCGAGATAGCATATCAAAGCATCTCAGTGGGTAAAGAAGACACCATTTGGTATGTTTTATCCAGCACAACATTGCCAGGTGTGGGTACAAGCAAACCGTAGTCTCACTGTAAACAACATACCCGTTCCACACTGGCAGAGACACACACCTTCTGTAATTTTGGATCTGTGTGATTTAAGAAATGACAAATACCACTTAGGAAAATGAAATCTTTATGAACTTATGAAGGCTAAAAACAGACAAAGAGAAGACATCTTAAATTAGTTATTAAAATAGAAGTTAGATTAAATTAGTGACGTAAATAGCTGCAAAAAATTAATAATGAATAAAATGATAACTAGATTTAAAAGACACAACACAGTCTCATCGTGGCTTATAGATGTGCTTAATTAATCATACTAACTAAGTAAGAAGTGGAATACTAGTATTTTATTTGTCTGTTGCTTAGCTTTATTAGCAGGTATGCATCCATACATGGAAGAATGCATTTTTGCTTACAAAGCTTCCTTAGAATTAACGTTGATTTTGCACTCTAACTATTTTTTTTACTAAAATATTGAAATATAGAGATGTGTTTTCACTTGTAAAAGAGTGTGGTGGGGGAGTAGATGTGATGTTACACTGTTTATCTTTGTTTTCAGTAGTTGTTTGTTCAGGTTTAAGTAAATAAATTAAATAAAAGAAAGAATTATATTAGGCAGCAAAACTTGTGAGGGGTTTGTATAAGATTGTAGCCTGTCTGTCTGTCTGTCTGTCTTAAACGGGCTGCCATATTCCAACCCATCTAAAGGTTTGACTTCAGCATACAGTTTGCTTATTTACATTTCAACCTTAGACTATTAATGCCTAAAAATAGCTACAGTTCATGTGCAATGGCAAATGCTTCCCTTTGGAGTTATTTTCTTGGGAGGACAGTCTCATATCTATGTTTTTAGGATATTTTTTCCTCTTTAAGATGAATTTTTGGTCTGTCTTGGTGGGTGACAGAGAGTGCACTTTAATACACTAACATTATTAATGTAATCCAATGTTTAGAAGACAACTGCAGTGAAATGGAAAACAATTGCTGCCCTCTTGTCCCCCTGTTATCTATGTATTTAAGCTTCCCATCAACCTTATCTTTCTTTTACCTGCCTACAAATTCCCCCAGTTACACGAAGGAGAAAGAGAAGAGAGTATTATCGTATCACAGGAAAAACAGGATATTGCAATGACATGACAGAATCAAGTTTAAGCCTAGTGTCAAGGTCTTGCCACCTGTCACATAACAGTTTTCAAGCTCATTCTTCTTCACCGTTTCCATTCTCAGTCTATTTCTATCTTTATTTTTTCCCCAGATATAAATTGTCTCCCCTTTTTTGACTTTCCTTTGTGACCTGGTATGAGCTGAAGCTGTATTATAAATGCACAGAGGGAAAGCCAGTTGAAAAAAGATCTTTAATACCTTATACCTTACTTTGTACTCCTGCATATAGTTGTTCTGTATTGTATGTGGAACGATGGATATTTTAAAACCACCACCTTATGTTCACAGCCTTGCAACTTCATCCATGCTTCCCCCTTATACACGTGCAGAGCTTCAGTTTTCTTTTCCGCTTTCATTTTCTTTCAGTGATTTACTGCCCCCATCATTCCTGGATCGACGTCTTCAACTGCATTTTTGTGCAAATCATCAATTCACTCTTAAAGTTGATGATCAGCAATTCCCAACCACCCTTTTCAGCCTTCTCACCTGCCTGCCCCAGACATTCTCCCTGCCTTTTTTTTTCACATCAGCAGCTATTTTATTCACTCTAAAAGCTCCTCTGGCCGCACCAGTCTGCCTTGATTTCCTTCCAGTTGTTCTCATCTGACCAAAGGAATCCATCATACATCTCCCTACAGGCAGCCTCAAAATCTCTACATTTTTTGGCCCCTTCAGAGAGCTCAAGTACTCTATCTTTTCTACCTCAAAATGGAAACCTTTCAGTATTGGCTTCTTTTAGTCTTTTTTCATCTTAATGTCCATTCCCCTAAATGAACTTAAGACTTGTTTCAGTGCAGAAAGTAGTAGCTGACATTCTCCCCAAATTTGCTCATATCAATCTGAAAGATTTTGTCAAAGTTTGTGTTTATGGTATATGTTGGAAATTTCACCCTAACACTCACCATCTATCCCCCCCTTAAACGTTCAGCACAATTCTGAGAAGTAAGCTGAAGATGCTTTACACATAGGGCCCAAGGCAGTTAATAGAAGTACACATCCATGAAATCAAGTTGGCAGGAAACAGAGCAGACAGCACGGTCAAGTCAGGCATATCAGACAATCAAGGTGTCACAAAGAAACCCTCCATGTACTGAGAGTATTAGAAAACAAATGCAGAACAGCTGGGCTGGCAGGTGGCAGGTGACACAGTTAGTCAGTTAATGAGCAGATGCGAGACGCTCTCTGGAACCAGCAATATTAGCGAGTAAACACTGAACACATGGAGAAACTGAAAACTGAGAGCTAGAGGAGGACGGAGAAAGCAGGCGTTGTGGTTGGAACCATGAATTTAATGCAGGTTATATATCTATATATATATATCTCCCAGAGGGATGCTCGAGGATGGTGTGGATGACTGAATAAGCAGGATCTGTTGCAACTCTATCTGGGCTTTATTTTCTTCTGAAAGTAGAGCTGACAGCCAATCACCTGCTCAACAGACTGGACAATACACTGGCTGAGGTCCCTGGAAGAAGAATGAGGCTGAACCCCAGACAGGAATAATTTGAAAAAAAAAATAAAAATAAAAATAAATGTGTGTGTGTGTGTGTGTGTGTGTGTGTGTGTGTGTGTGTGTGTGTGTATATATATATGTGTGTATATATATATATATATTATGTATGCTGCTGGAATGTAACCAGAAGAATGCAGTCATCTACATGCCACAGTGTACCATTTTAAAATGAATTTTCCATATGAATTTTTAAAAGATTATTTCCTGTATATTTTATCATTTATGGAAGCGTCTGCTAAAAAAAAACTGATAATACACTGGCACAAACCTACCAGGACATTTTTTGCATGAATTATTTATTTATTATTTTTTTAAAAGTGCATATAAGTAATTGTAAAACCTTTACATGCAAATTATTTGTAAGCAAACTCTAGAAGAAAGCGAAAAGATTTCCTTGTGTTTGAATTTGTAGAAATATTTCAGTTTTGCATGATTATCCAAAATGACATACAGTAACTTTGCAGGCTGTTGTTTTGCCCTGAGCTTCACTACGATTGGCATAATATTCTCTTTAAAAATGTGTTTTTCTTAGTTTGGCTGCGTCTCACCCGATCCTCACTCGTAATATCATCTGTGTTTTGCCTCGTCTCTCCATGCTCTTTTTTTCTTTCCTTTTTTTCATTCCACTCAACTGGTTGTGATAGATAGCTGGCCCTTCCTGACCCTGCTGGAGATCCCTTGAATGTTTATATTTTCTCTGTAATATGTAGGGTCTTCACCTTGCAGTATAAAGTTCCCTGAGGCAACTGTCGCTGTGAACTGGCACAATACACTCAGCATCCCCTATGAGTCCATTATGTGCACATCAACTGAAAAGATCTGAAAACAACGGTCAAGTATAAATCTAATACATTCTAATCAATTAAGTCCATAACTTCCTATAAGTTTCCACCACACTTTTTTCTATTTCCAAATGTCTTTAACAGCATCTTCAACACTCGTATTCATCTTCTAATTAGCATTTGAAGCTTGACCAGATTTTCCACTTCAAATTCGGTGGATGAGAAGCGATGTCTCTACACTCTGTCTGGTTCATCTTCAAACCCCCCATCCACCCTTTTGTCATACTCTCTCATGTTAGGCTATCTTCATTTTCCATCTGGGATACAGATGACTTTTAAAGAGTATGAAACTCTCTGGTATGACGAGAAAATGAAAGACAGAACAGAAAGGAAAAAATTTAAATAACTGTAATTTGTCTGGCTTGAGATCCTGCAGCTCTTGGAGGCTGCATTTCATTTCAAATGAAAAGACACAGCCCGAGGGCTTGATAAAGAAACTTTATAGATAAGAAGGCGTGAATAAACATGCGTAGAAAAATTGTTGAGAGTACAACAGACGTGTTATGAGCTTTGAGGTGAAATTTGGCTTGCTGCTGCTGTCTCTGCCCGTGGTGGCTCTTGAGAAAATGGACCAGGTGCATAGTACACACAGCAGCACATGCAGTACTTTCTCTCTATTCACTATCCAAGGACTGTCATAATAACTGAGTGGCCACATTCATGGACTGATATAGTTCAGTTTCTCCAGATTTCAATGTTTGCCTTGGAACTGGATTACACCCGTGTTTCATGACCCTGAAGAAAACAGCAAAACACGTTTCAGTTGAGCTGAGTTCACCAGACCCCCCCCCCCCCCCCCCAAAAAAAGATATTTTCCTTATATTTGGAATGACAGAAATTTCATTAACAGGATGAAATAAGGTAGATTTACTTACACTACCCGAATGACCCTGAATATTGTGATTTAAATGTAAATGTGAAATTACATGTAATGCTAATTTAATTTGTACCATTTGTGGTAACCACATTTCTTAATACATTTATAAATACATTTCTTATAGCAGAACTATTATTTCTTTTTTTTAAATATAGAAACTGCTTGTGGCGTCACATACTTGCTTATTGACAACAGACAGCATTTTTAAAGAGGTGATCCATTATGCACAGCTAAAAAAAGGAACACTTAGAAGACATCACAATTTCAATGGGTGGAAAAAAAACATGCTGTATGTTTCTACTGAAAGAGACTGGGTAATGAGTTAGGAATGAAATCTGAAAATTATCATCCTACAGAAGGCAACAACCACAAAACCAAAGTAAAAAAAAAATATTCAGCAGGCTAATCCATTTTGCTGAAATTTCACTGCAACAACTCAAAATGGTGCTCAGTAGTTTGTATCGCCTCATTTATTTGTATGCATGCCTGGCACACCTGGGAAATGCTCCCAGTAAAAGGGTGGATGGAGGCTCTCCTCTGAAGATCTGGATCAGGGAATCATGGAGCTCCTGGACAGTCTGAGGTACAACCTAGTGGTGTCAGATGGATGGAAATCTAATGTTTGGGGGTCAGCCTATCAAGCTCTCCTAGAGTAACTGCCTGTCTCCTGGAATCTCCTATATGTTATTGAGACTGTGCTGGGAGACACAACAGACCTTCTGGCAATGTCACTTACTGATGTACAGTCCCGGGGGATGGGCTACTTCTACAACCTTCTACCCAAGTATGGTAGCATTCAAGTATTGTCTCATGCTAGTGGCACGGACACTGGCCAAATGCAAAACTGCTGCAAAAACTGTCAGAAAAGATGAAGAGGGGAAAATGTCAGAGTAGCAGTTTAGTTTGTTACAGTCAACGGCAAAAGAAGTTACAGTGTAGTGATGCAGTCTCACTGCTGGCCTTTTAGCCTTGAGCATGTTTGCCTTATCCCCTCCAGAGTACTACAAGTTCACAGACAGTAAATTGGTATTTTGATGGGCTATCTTTGTCAGCCTGCAGTCTCATTAGCACATTTAACATTTTTGGTTTATGGTGAGGAGATATCAGCTGAAAGGATTTGTTGTTCTGCAGCAAAGTATTATCATAAAAACATGGAGATGGGTATAAACATTCACTATAAAGACAGCTCCTTGGGCTCTCCCACGCTCCGTGCTGTTATTAAAGCTGGTTACAGGTACTTTCTCTTATAGTCTTTATCTCTTTTAAATAATTCAACACTTGCCCTACGGTTCCCCCACCATCTAAAACTGATGGATGGCAAATGTTCAGCACTACTGTACACGGTGTTCTCTGAGAAGTGTTGAACCATTTTCTCATGCTGCATGAATTATTAAGAGTGTGTCACCAACATGTTCTTCCATCACTAAATTGAAATGTGTTTTCCTGAAGGAGTCCAAACAATCGCCCCCCCCCAACACACACAAAATTATGTAGGGGGAGATTTAAAAACAATGCAACAAGAGTGCAAAAAAAGCCTCACACATTTCCCTGTCAGTGGATGAGAGTCTGCTTTGTGGAGTCGATCCATCAGCTAAACCGTTTATTCTCAGGTCCTCGACATGTCATTGAAAGTGAAGACAGTTTCAGTATACAGGAGGGAAATCTCTCATTACATTCAAAACAGACTGAGAATGCAAGCCAAAGGAGTAAAGCCACAACAATAATTCAAGGGAACTTGAAAATGAGAACGATTGCAATGAATCCCCCCCAAAACCTGAAGAAAAAGTAAATTAAAAAAAGTTCTACTATGTGTGTGTGTTAGTGTAGGTGTGTGTGTGTGTGTGCAAATGGCGAACATACAGAGGACCAGCATCCTGTACCATACCGGCAAGCTCTGTCATCAAATTCTGCAGCGGCAACAGTGCTTCATACATGGCCTGGTTGTGCAGACAGTGCACATCTGTACAGGATAAAGTGTTCGATGCTTTATCCACAAGGACGACTCTGATCCGGATGCCTAAAGAAAAAAATCGTATCAAAGCCTCAGCTGAAACATTTCAATCCTCGGAAGAAAGGCACGGCAGAAAGGTCAAAGATTATAGTTAATGACACAAAAGCTCCCTTGTAGCTGGTGGAAAGTTAGTGTTACACTTGGGGGCTCCGCAGCAACATGGAAAAGAGCTTGGCAGGTGAAGCTCACTGAAAAGCTTCTGAGATTTCAATAGGTAAAGATTTGCAGATATTCAGAAGGCTTTATTTGAAGCAGCTCTGCATTGCCCACAGTGTGAGGATGACGCCTCACGACAAGGGCAGCATCAGGCGGATTTTAGCACAAGTATTGTGTGTAAACTGTTATAGAGGTCAGAGAGGTTTCGTCAAGCCAATTAGTGACGTCATACAGACGATGCTCATATAAAGGTTTCAAAGATAATCTTCTAGCAGCATTATGTTCTCAAGCAATTAAAACTATATTCAGGCACAAAGAGTGTTAGGAATATTTTAAATATGCCCGTCTTCACTTCAGTAATTACTTTTCAGCATTATTTCTGGCAGATCCTGATTTTCTTTCAGCAAACATTAATTGGAAAGTCTCTGAGAGCGTTCAGAATGTGAGGAATTAAACAGTGATCAATTTACGTCAAATAATGTCTGATAAAAAATACCATTTTCGAAAAAAGTAGCCCTAAACTGATGTGAACAATTACATAGAAAATTAGTCTCTAGAGCTTTTGTTGCAATGACCTTCAGGACAGGAAGTCATTCAGTCCAGATGAAGTGCCTGCTATTGTCCTGGACGCAGAGGATCAAGTGAACCGTGCAATCTGTCATCCTGAGGGTAATGAAATATTTGCTTCGTGGATGCTGCCGGCAATGGGTGAGGTGCTACTGGCAATTTCCAGGTTGCCGCTGACCTTAAGGACGATGCCATTTATTCTAAGCAGCAGTGGAGGTCAGAGATCACCATGAGAGGTAGAGGAAGCTATTTTGGTGCCCCGACAAACCCCACTGTGCTGTCTCGCACTAATAAACAGTGCCTCATATCAGAAGCCCACTTTAATTATGTATAGGTTACAAATCATTTGGCGGTTGTTAATTAATATTTAATTGTGAAGCCTTGTTTCATATTAACAAGACAGTCAGAATGAACAATGGCAAATATTCTGACTTTGCAGAACAAGAATAAATAAGAAATGACAGCCTGCTTATATAATGAATGCGATGAATGATGTCATCCGTATGTCGCTTTATGTCACCAACACATATTGTCCTAATTCTAAACAAAGGCGATGATGAATGAGCCTGGTTCCTGCGGTTGTTGCTTTAATATACTAATCAATATCAGTGAGGATTAGTGAGCTGAAAGATGTTTCCATGACAACCTCAGTTAAACTTGATTTATTCGAGACACGCTCCTCAGAGGCCCGCTGAGACAACGGGTTGCTATAATGTGCGCATGGCTCATTAAGCTCAGGTAATAATGAACCAATGGCAAGCTCAGCTTGTCTCTTCAAATCCTTATTTTCTGCAAGAAACACTAGATGGCAGCGCAGGCCAAGCATTGGCTGCCCACCGAGCATCCACTTGGCAGAGTGAGATAGAATCCACCAGTTGTTCCTCTAGCACTTGTGCGGTTTCTGTCGGCAGCTGCCGCTGAGTTCGTTCACTTTCAGGCGTTATTTGCTGAGGAAAGCCTACCCTACCCTCCAAGGTCAACAGATCACCTGCGGACCCCCGATCCACGCCAGGACACCCAGTTTCTTCTGGAGGAGCGCTGAGCAGTTGGAGCTGATTGAAGGACGCCATGCATTACTTCTGGATATACAGCGTTTGGATCCCCTTCCTCGCTTTCCTCTTCGGATTTCAAGGTAAGAGAGACAGTTTCATTCATTTGCCCTGTGAATGTAGCAGGAGTTAGACTATGCTGTGATGCAGTTTTGGGCTGTTTGGAAATTGTTTGGAGCTGTGTTAGCTGCCTGTTAGTGCCTCATTCTGTTACCTGGCCCTTTGAATTGTGGCTGTTGCGCACTTAGGAAACTGTATCACTAAGTGTATGACTTTAGACATTAAATGATCTGTGTCAGACAGACCTCGCTGCTCAGCGAGGTCAAGGTGCATAACGCGTTTGTAAACTTGATAGATGCCAGGGGTCGGACAAGTGGCACAGCAGCAGCACGCCTGCACGGAGACTGAAGGTGAAGTTCGCCTTTGCTGTTAGTGGGGAGGTTCAGGGCAGACAGGAGCAGACTGAGACGATTCCCAAGTGTTCAGATCAAAGCCTCCAAGTTTCATCTACATTTCCTTACTGGTGGCTCTCTGGGAAACTGGATGCTTGTCATTTGAGGGCCAGAGAGCATGTTTGCCAACATCCAATTGGTTAAAATGTGATTCTGTGTAGTTTAAATCAGTTTTATCTATTAGAACCCCCCCCTCTATAGATGAGACCTAACCAAGAGGCTCTCACGTGACACTTTCATCTGTTGATGGTTATTTGAAATTTTTGATACTCAGTAACAATGTGATCTCAATAGTATAAAAAAATTGCAGTTTTATATGACCAAGAGTGATTTTGCAATACTCTAGTAGACTCTAACCTATGGAAGAGTGAAAGCCACCCTCTGTTATAAAGCTAGACAGTGTTGATCACATTCTCACCTAATCTACCAGTCTTATTTAGTCTATACTGGATCTTTTCTCTGTTCATTGATGTGATCTGACCTCACAGATCTACTTTGCTTTCGACCGTGAGCGCTCTAATTGAGCTGATTTAGCCCCTCTCCGGGAGCTGAGAGTTAAATCAATTTGGTTCTTTTGTCTCCCATAGGAGCACGCTACCTAGAAAAGCATACGGCCTGACCAAGCATATTGGATTCAGTTTGACAGTGGTCTGATGCTGGCAAGTAGCCTGGAATAGTGTGATGTGCCAGATTGGGGCAACTAGAGAGCGAGAGAGGAAAGGAGGAGAGGAAGAGACATAAGTGGAGACAGGAAGAGAGAAAATTTGACATGTTGAACGGGAATCAGACGGATTTTTTAATTTTTTGTTACATTCAAAATTAGTTATTGGCAGTAAGTAATGCTCTCAAGCATCCTCAAGCACCTCACTGCACAGGATATCAGTAGGAGACTGAAGAACGTTAAAGTGTGTTTGAATACTCAAATGTTACCACTAGTTCTTTGATGGTGAGAAATGGTCTGTCTCCCTTCACTATTACTTTGTACCTCTCTTTATTTCATCCTCCTCTTTCCTCGCCCACGAGTCTTCTTTTTATGCAGCTCATGTAGAGCGCACTGCTTGTCCTGAATTTTAAAGCACAAATGGCAGATTACTTCTCAGAGCAGAGGCTTATGAGAAGTTTGCTTTTAAACTTGGTGTACTGTAGCACACACGGTAAGAATAACTGATTACTATCATCGGATTAATGTTGATTTTTTTGGTTATCTTAATATAATTTTTTTTAACAAGTTTTCTGCTATCCCGATAATGATAAATCCTAGAAACAGAGCCAGCCACATTCCATCAAATCTCCAAACAGTTGTCTTGGCAGATGCACAACTGTTGTCTACAGTCACAATCAGCACTGGCACTGAACTGTGCTTTCTGGGGATGTGGCTCATTTACTTACCAAGCCACTGCTGATAAAGAAAAGAATGATGGATGGAGATTTGGTCTGTCACTTCAGCTGCTGCTTCTGCTTCCTCCTCCTAGTTGCGTCTTTTCCATCTTTCACAGTGTTCATTTCAAACTGTTATACTGTATGTGGCCAATTCAGCTGGGACAAGGCCTCTGACTCTGTGTTACCATATTAGTTGTTGCATATTTTATAGGTTAGACCGTGGCAAGCTGCATACAGAAGTGTCAATCAGAGATCACATTATCTGAGCAAGGGGAAGCTGGAGAACTTTCAGGGTGTCTGTAAGGTAGTCTTATATTTTTTTGTAGACGTGTTGGGGATATTTATTATAGGTGGATTATAAAATGCCACCTGCAATGTTTTCCAAAAAATAATTGCCTTGTATAGAGACAGTCTACAAATGAATTATGATTTATCGATGTGGTGTTCTATTTCTTTGTAAAACAAACTCATCTTTCTTCACCAAGTACAGATTTTATTTTTAAACTTATTTTAAAAGAACTCTATTCTTCAAAGAGTTACCTTCCTGCTTTGATCTTCATATTTGCCTCCTCATCAGGGCACTAGAGTCCCTCTCCTGATGGTTTCATTTAATTAATTAGGACAAATGACAGTATGTAATGTTAATAGTGGCTGTTTTGCACATTACCTTCACAGTGGGAGAGAGAGACGCCATACAGGAACGTAGAAAGAAAAGAGGAAAGGACATATTTAGTCATTTATCTAGTTTTCTTTTAAGGAATTAGTAGATCCTAAGTTCCTACTAGGCATTTTTGACTTCTGTGTATGTAGAAAACTGAACACACAGCTTTTGTTAAGATAAAGCAGAACATAATAAAAATGAGACAATATTCATGAATGATATCAGTTTTCTTGGCCTTATTCAGATTACTGACGTTTTTGTAAGTGTGACCTGTCGATACCAATTTTTCTGATTTTTCATTTGCTTTCTAAGTGACAGCATATACAAGCAAAAATCCATTTTCTTCAGTGCAGAATATTGTTATCATAATGAACTTAATTATTAAATTATTACTATAGTAAGTTACAGAAGCTTAAACAACTGAAAATAAAGAGCTCAGCTACTGGGAAAAGCTACAAATAATTCAATGAAAAATTAAACCGGTGTACCTGCATCATTACCTTTGACCTTACCGAACAACAGCAAGTGCTGCAAATTTACATTTCACAAAACAATTATCAGGTTTTTCAGTATGTTTGTAACTTCATCAGATAAGAGGTGTGGGAGGGTGTGGTTTGTAGTTCAGCTGCAGGGGAGGGGTGGAGCAGTGGGTTCAGGGTGTGGTGTCAGGGGAGGCTGATCTACACAGCTGTTCTCCATCACCTAATCATGCCTCCCCTATATTTGTAGGATGCCGGCTGGGACCTGATGGCAGAGCTGTGTACTGCACTGGAGAGAGGCAGCTGGAAAGCTGCACAAAGCCGCACAGAAAAATGAAAGAACACTGTCAAAACCCCCCCAAAATGTTCAAGTGCCTGCAACGGTGTGTGCCTTTGGTCCTTTCTACCACAACAGGACATCGACTCTTTTCTCTTTTTCAATTTCCTCATAACTGCTTTGATCCTTTGCTCATACCGAGGCTGCTGGTTTGTGGCTGTCTCTGAGCTCTGGATTGCTTTAGCGTTAGCCACTCTAACTTTGTTAGCCTGATCGATCAGAGTGATTTAAGTGTCTGATTAGGATTTTCATTACAAATATTTACTGGCGGTCCACCAGTAGTTAACTTTGGCTAACAGACTGGCTAGGTGACTCTAATGGTGGTTGTCCCTGATTTAGTTGCCTTTCCAGCGAGTCACGCGTCTCCTGCTACATAATCTCTGCTCGTGGCAGAGATTCAAATCTTTTTTTCTTTTCTGGAGATCTACTGCAAGCTAGGGGACCACTAAAACCACAGTCAGCGGCAAGTGGAGCACTGGCTTATTTGTAGCTGTGCACTCACAGAGCAAAACTAGAAATATCTATAGTCAATTTTTGAGAATGAAAAGCCAGCTGAATGCTCTGTGTCCTGAATTTTTTGAGAAACAATTTAGAGGACTAATTTCAATCTGTGATTTTAGCTGAAATTTTCTAGTTACTGGTGGTATATATGGTGATGTGTGTGTGTGTGTGTGTGTGTGTGTGTGTGTGTGTGTGTGTGTGTGTGTGTATATATATATATATATATATATATATATATATATACCTACCACCACAGAAATACAGCAACTAGAAAATAAATAAAATAAACTCTGCATATATGCAGAGTTTGTTTTTGGTTGACTGATTCACTCAGTATGTCTAATGGCTGAAGACTTGTCTTGATTTGTCTTAAACGGTGTATGGCAAGCACAAAATGAAGCAAAGCTAAACAGTGGGGGACAGCTTATGTATAGGGAATGAGAATGAAAAAAAATGATTGGCAGAACAAAATGGAAAGTATGAATGTTGTTGAAATCTCTTGCTATCACTGCACATATTCTAGTAACAGTCTGTACTATGTGAACTGACTATATGTTTCTGTGTTGACAAATGGGACAGTGATGTGGACTAGAAGTAGAAGTGGGTCAGTGAAAATGTAAACCCAACACTCTCATGATAATCATAATTATCACTGCCAATTTCAAGGTTTCAGTTTTCACTATTTAAATGATCTGTTTCCATTAAACCTACAGTAACGTGATTCTTCAGTATTCTGTTGTTCATGGATAGGTAATAGTAAATTAATTTGACTGGACTGTTTGTAATTTGCCATGATTTTCTTTCATGTGTGATACAAAACACACATGCACAGAGACAGCTTTCTCCAGGTCCTGATCTGAGCAAATAGGTCTGCCACTTTCTGTCTTCTGCTCTTCAGTCTGCAGCCAAGCTCTTCACATTTCTATTACTGACACAGTGGCTGCTTTTCCGGCAGCGATCTCACACCACAGAGACCACAAAAGATGGAGGCCGGAGGTTTAGAAATTCTTTTTTCTCACTGTCACTTTAACTTTTCTTCTTTCCTTTACTTCAGAATGTTCCCTCTTGTAGTCATGCTCTTCTTTCAGGACTTGGCTATCCATTTTACATGACATAATTACCCCAAATGATTGTTTAGAGCAGGATTAAGGCTCCAGTAATTCCTCTCATGACATAAACTGATTGGAGCTTGAGGCCCTGCATTTCCAATTACCGCCATATTGGTGACTGTTAAATTCTATAAGACTTCTAGCACCTTGAGTGATCATAAAGAACTGGATACTGTATAAAGCAGTATCAAGTCCATGAATAGGTCAGGCTGGTATTGAAGTGCTATGCTTACCAATGATATTCAGCAAAGCTGGAGAGGGAGCAGAAGAGTCAAACCCCGAGACAGCTGAGTGTCAGACCTTTTTGATATGTGGCATAAAAGTTAATACAGGAAGCTTTGACCTGCTCCTTAGAACAATAGACAGACAGACAGTCTTTAGTGAGCACGCTAGTTTTGAGAGTTGTGATGGTGACCTATGAACTATGAACTGGACGGCCTTTTAGGATATATCTGAATCTTGTCCCAGTAAGTTAAATCTTGGATTTGACATGAAAGTGAGGGACCTCAGACTAATTCAAACAGATTTCACAGGATCACACAGCTCGGTCCTTTGTTCTCATGTCAGTTGTCAGCAAATCTGTAATGTTTCCATACTGAGTGTCATATGAGTAAACTAAAAGGGAAACTAGTAAAGTAAGAGCACCATCTGAAAATAGTATATAATACACCTGTTGCCAGTGCATTATATACTACTTTTTTTGCCAGTCTAAAGAAGGCCACCAGCTTTAAGAAATAATACGCTTCATATTGTATAAATTCAATTGTTACTTGAGTAAGCAGGAAACTTCAAACTGTTCTTCAGTTAAAATCAGATTTTGTTTTAGTGATCTGCAGATGTTATAACGTGGGCACAATATCCGCTTTAAGAACAAACCCTTTGTTTTTCTTTCCTTCTTTTCTGGACTCTTCATTTTGATGATTAATTTAAATAAAAAAATGTTAAATGTTAATAAGTGCTGTCTCTGCTCAGTCCATTAAGCATCCGTAGCTCAGTGAGCATGTGGCTTTTACTCAGTTATTGTTGATCTAATCTGTTGACTGCCAGTGAATGTCTGGTAAGGTTGATTAATTGTCCAACATTTAAAGGTTTAGTATTTATTGTATTTCTATATAAATATACAAAAAATGTACTGAAACCACCTTCATCATGTGATTTAAGACTGATTTTTAAAGGTACCTCAGTGTTTAAAGGGTCGTCCGCACAGGAAATGATTAACAAATGCATCTCTTTGGCACTGACAGTCAGCAGCTAGTGGACATTTCAGGCTCTGGTTGCTTTTGCAACTCTGTATTGTATTCAAAATATAAAAATGCAGGCAATTAGACAGTGAATAAATGTCAGATTGTAACTTGCCAGAGAAGCAAGCACTTATGCAAGGTAAGTAAAGCAATATGTGTAGAGGTTAATTAGAATAAGAAAGCCAAGTTACCTGCCTTAATTAATGTATTTAGCTGGCACAGAGTGTAGTATTTACCCGAGTGTTCTTTTGGCAAAAATCAGGAGATGGAGAGGTAGAAATGCAGTGTGTGGCAGTGAGAAATGAATGAGTTTGCTTAGAGAGACACAAACAGGATGACTGATCACTTTCTGGTGATAAAAGCAAATCTCTGAAGTTCCTTTCCATAGAAAACCCTTTTAAGGGTAAGTTTTGAAGTTAGGTTCGAAGCTGTATCTAAACAATCAAGATATAACCATTTGTGAAATAAATGTGCTGTTGTCGGACTTTGAAAATTACTGATGACTATTTTTTTACAGCAGACATTTGACATTACTGCCAAATCTCCACCCTTCCACCCACAGAGAAGGCTAGTCTCAGAACTGAGGCACATAACATATGTTTCCTGAGTTTCTGTGGACAAGAGGCATCAGATTTGAAAGATGTGAAATGACTCCTGCTGCAGGGGCTGAGGCTGATAAGAACCAATAAAATGTGCTGTCAGCTGTTCTGTAGCTGTAAAGCTGTAAAGAAAGAAGAATGAGGCTGATTGGAGAGTCTGCTCACATCTCCCAGAGCAGTGGAGGGAGACAGCAGCAGGACCACCATCTACTTAGGAGAAAGACCTGAAGCATTTGTCTGCTCCAGTATGATAGTGCTATACTGCCTGGAGGTCAGAGGAGAGCAACAACACAGCACTGACTACCAAATGATGTGTATGTTCATAGTGTAGATTATAAGTTTTAATAACTATAATTTTTTATTTTAGTCTAGTGTACCACTAGTAAGTTTACTTCTTTAATTCCTTAACCTTTGCTTGGATGAAAACACTTGTGCTGACAACAGAAATATTGCAAGAAACGAGAAGAAATACAGTCATTTTAGTTGCCAGTTGCATTTTATTTAAGGTATTAAAAGAGTCCAAAGAAACTCACCATGAATCCTTGTTTTAGTTATGAGGAAAGCGCAATGTCTCCAGGAAAGCCGAAAGAGGGAATTTCTTTGCCTCTGAAAAGATGTAAGTTTTTAAGTGATTGCATAGGTGGTGCAGCCTTTTATGTATGCATGTATGTGAAAATAAGAGCTGATTGCTTTACATAATAGTGATTATGTTTGTTAACACTTTGAAGTCAGTCCAAATGTCCATTTGGTTTACCCTTACTTCAGACTGTCTAGTAGAATGTGAAAACTGAGTTGGGCAAAAGAAAAGCCGAGAGTAGAGCGCAGTCAGAGAATTCACATCACATAAATAGTTTACTTAAGCAGCAGTATATGTTAGGCCAAACATACTCACATACTATAAAATAACATGAATAGACAATGAACAGCCAGGCAACTGCTGTAGAGAAGGAAGGAGTTCTGTGTGGTTCTGTAGGTTAAAAGAGGAGATTGATGGCTAAAATGGACAATGAAAATTATATTAGTCAGAAACTTTGTCTGCACTTTTATCAACTGTTTCTGATCTAATTATGCCTCAGATTTATCAACACTGTCTAGTTCTTTATTTCATACACTTACCACTTCAGTAACTATAGCTTGTGAATACCAGGTTGACCCTCTTTTGTCTTCAGAAATGCTTTAATCCTGGGTGCCAACAAGGTGCTGGAAACATTCCTCAGAGATTTTGCTCCATGTTGACATGATAGCTTCGTACAGTTGCTGCAGATTTGTCAGCTGATCATCCATTATACAGGTCTCCAATTATACCACATTGCCAATGGTGCACACTGAATTTGGTACTGCAACAGCTTCACAGCATTACACCATATCTATGATCCCGAAGTGTTGATTTTTGTGCAAACTTCTGATCCTGCCACCTGAATGTTGTGGCAGAAACTGAGACTCAGACCAGGCAATTATTTTCTTAGTATCTGTTGTACAATTTTGATGAGCCTGGAGAAATTGTACTATCTTACACAAATTGCACCCTGAATTCTCCTCTGCTGCTGTAGTCCAGTTGCATCAATGTTTGTATTGTGCATTTATAAATGTTCATCTACATACCTCAGTTGTAATGAGTGGGTATTAGATTGATTGTTGCCTTCCTATCAGCTTGAAGTAGTCTGGCCATTCTCCTCTGAGCTCTGGCATCAAGAAGACATTTACTCTGACAGAGCTGCCACTCAGTGGATACTTTTTGGACCATTCTCTGTAAACCCTAGAAATGATTGTGTGGGAAAATCCCAGAAAATTGGTAAAGCATCCATGCCAAGTTCAAAGGCACTGATATCACCTTTCTTCTCCATTCTAGTGCTTTAAACTTTAGAAGGTCATCCTGACAATGTCATAAGCCTAAATCCCATGATTATATGTAAATGATTAACTTTGATGACCCCCCCTCGTGCACTGTTGCTGAATTCAGAGTCCAGGGAAATGTGTGCACAAGCACAAAACCAGAAAGAGAAACTCAGACCCTCTAATGAGATGAGAGAGTAATAAATTTTGAGTGCCTCTCCGTAATGCGAGCCAGATAAACTCTCTGTCTTTCTCTGACACTATCCCTTTTCTCTCCTATTCTTAGGACAAGCTTTTAAAGTGAATCTTGATACACAGTCCAAGTTATTTATATGGTAATTGACCAAAGAAACAGGTAACACATTAGAGTTCCCGCAGTTTGTTCAAGTTGAAATGAGATGTTCTTGCAGTCTCTATGTATCTTACATGTCTGGAGATGTGTGTGTGTGCGTGTGTGTGTGTGTAGCGCTTTTCTACAATACCTGAGTACTCAAAGCGCTTTATACAACTTGCCTCATTCACCTGCTCATAATTTTTCATACAAGACTTTTTTCTATCCTTTTTCAACGTGAGCACTTTCTATCTAAAATTCAAACACATTCATACTCCAATGGATGCATTGGTGGGCAACTTGGGGCTAGTGTCTTGCCCAAGGATATTTGGCATACTGACTCGAACCACCAACCTTCTGATTAATAAATGACCTGCTCTAACTCCAAAAATTAACCTTGTGCTAATTATCTGGAGTCAAATGGAGAATTTTCTGATGATATGAGGTGGGATGTTAGATCTCACCATGGATAGCAGAATAGAAATGCCAGATCTGGGAGTGGCAACAAGCTAAAGTAGCATGATTGGTGGCTTTAAGAAAACTGTCTGTTCCTCTGTGTGACTTACAGTGGAAGCTGATCCATTCTTTTGGAGTATAGAGGAAACTGGTGGAAGATGAATAGATGAAACAAGGGAAAATCTCACACATTAGGTTGTACTGAACCAAAGATTATCTTCCCTTCACTGGCTCCCACTAATATTCTTACAATAGTAAGTCTAATGTAATACAAACAAACAAAAAAGTAGTACTTCAAAGCACCCTGGAGAATTTATAGTTGTTATGTTTCAGTGTTTTCTATCTCTTCATGTGACAGAAATGGTGATGAGTGGTGACGATGCAGAGATACCGTGTTTAGGTTCTACAGTCTGGTCCAGGACATCTTGTTTTTGCTAAGGATAATTCTAGTGTTCCTAATATTATGTCTCACAATAGATAAGATGCTGCTACTTGTAAATGTAATCCAGCCTTAGCACACAACCATCACTCACTATCCTTTCAAAAATAACCCTTATATATGACCTTTTTTTTAAAAAAAATTGTGTCAATAAAATGTAAAATTTAAATAAAAGTTGATTTCACGTCACAGCTGTTTTCTTGACCTGAACCAGCTTTTACATACTAAACAAAGAGACAGCGAGTCCATTTAGGGATTTTGTGCTGCTGCAGAATGTATTCAGGACCAAGTGCCAGCCAGATGGTATTGCGTTATTCCAAAAGTGCCTAAAACTGTTCTGCTGTACTGTATATTACTGATTTATTATTTATGGGAATTCACCAAGCATAAACATCACACATCACCTCCATTTCACTTTGATGGAAATAGCCTTTTTATCAGTTTGCATGTTAGTGGCCCAAAGTGTATTTTATATGGCTGAAAAAGAATCCTAACAGTATGAGATTTTGCAGCTGCCAAAAATGATCACTTTGTCTTTCTTATACCAGGAGCTATCCGTGGTGCTGAACCACAGTTGCACTCTGTTTGGATAGAGTACTTTTTGGGACAGCGACCAACTGCAGCTAGCTGATCTTCATTTGAAATTCCACCATTGCTTTATGTGGAGTATGCAGCTGAAAGAGTCTTGCATGCAATTGCGACACATTTAAGAGATGCCAGACAAAACAGCCACAATAAGAATTCTGGTGACATGAAACAGAACTGAAGATGAAAAAGCAATGTGAAACTGTTGAATCATGAATAACTTCAGTTGTAGTCCTTATCAGCTCTCCTGTACTCTCCCACTTGGGTGTACAGTAAGGCAATACTTTGTTCCACACTACTGTGAAAAGACTTGATATATTAGTACTAAGTGAGACTAAATGAGGCTGCACTGTAAAAAACAAACAAGCAAAAAAACCAAAAACTGACCGTTTGCCTGGCAGTGTTTCAGCCGTCATATATAAATGTATTAAGACTGGTTTGAAGTAAATCACTGACATTCTTGAATGAGCAAATTTGGTATCCTGCATCTTTTTAAGTCTTAATAGTCACTCCTGACACCTCAGAACAGTTAGAAACAGCTGAATACTATTATAACACTCTACACTGTCCCTAGCTACATTTCCTGGTCATTAGGTTGGAAATTGCTTATTGATTCTTTAACTGGGGCTATAGTTGTTTTGAAATCACTAAACTAGTACAGGCACATTTATTGTAAAGACTTAAAATACCCCATTGCAAATCATGCTTAGTATCTGCCCTAAAATAGATTGCTTAAGGAAACCATCTTTACTTAAAGGGTTTCATCTGGTGTGACCATATTCCTCTTATTTCAGTGGTCTTTCATGTGAAGCTCAAACACACATTTTTCACCAGGCAAGAAAATGATCTCTTTTTGAAGCTTTTCAGCTATCTGTGCCTAACACAGATAAATCTAAGGTGTGGTCACCTAACTTTACTGTTTAATGCTGAACTAAAACACTGAGGCCAACACATAAATGCCAGAAAAGCTATTACCCTTGTGCCATTTGAATAAATGTGCCCACTGATTACATCTGGAAATGAGTCAAGTACAGCACAGCCCAAGCTAGTGACATCTCGATAGATGGAGAAAGAAACTGTGGGGGGAATATTTAACATGTTAATGTTGTTTTGAGAAATGTGAAGATGGAGTGACCAGCGACCATTGTTCTTTGTCTTCCAGGGGCCAGAGCAGGTGACGCTGAAACTGCTGGCTAAGGATAAATGTAGATTTTGTAAAAAAATAATTAACGTTGGCATTAATGGCACCCGGTTACATCAGTCGAAGGTCACTGAAATTAATATTGAATCTGTGTGTAAGCAGAGCAGTTTGCTCTCAGACTGCTGGCTTACTTGTGGTTCCTAGGGTATATTAAAGTAGAATGGGAGGCAGAGCCTTCAGCTTCCAGGGCCCTCTTCTGTGGAACAAGCTCACATTTTTTGATCAAGCTTATAGTTAGGGCTGGATCAAGTGACCCTTAGTTATGCTAGGCCTATGCTGCTGGGGGGTTTTTATGTGAGTGTTTCTTCTTTACTCATCTCGTTTCACTCTGTGTTTTTATCAGAGGTGGGAAATAACAAAGTACAAATACTTAAGTAGAATTTTCAGACATATGTACTTTACTTGAATTTTTATTTTTCTGACAACTTTTTACTTTTACTTTAATTTTTAAACAAATATCAGTACTTTACACTTATCAGGTTTTCAAAACAGACTCGTTACTTTAGGTTCAGTGGTGTTATTAATAGCATTTATGCTCTGGAGTTAAAGTGGGCTGAAAGGAGTGCAGGGGTCGGTAAGCACTACAGAAGAGGAGGAAGCATGAAGGGAGTGATGTTTTTTTAGGTGGCAGGTAATTCCAAATTTAACATTTCTGTCACCTTAACAAAGACCAGCAAACATCAGTGTTGCTAGCTGAAGGCCCAGCTATTGTATTTCACAGAGAGAGAAAAGAGTGAGACAGAACTTCACTCAGAGATGGAGAAAGATGTATGTAGACAAAGTCACCCTCTGCCATGTAGGCAGCAGAAAATAATTCACTGCTTGTGTCCTACATAGCAGATTCAAGCTAAGTGCTTTCATTAGATTTAGAATTCAAATTTGAATAATTTTTGTATTCTGTATATGACTACCCCTCCATGAGTTTTTTTCCTGTTAAAAAGGAATTCTTCCTTCCCACTGTTGCCAAATTATTGCTCATATGGGGTCATTTGAATGTTGGGGTTTTCTCTATATTATTGTTCGGTCTTTACATTTGAATATAAAGTGCCTTTATGTGACTATTGATGTGATTTGGTGCTATATAAATAAAATGAAATTTGAACTGAAATGAAATTGAAATACAAACACTAGTTTACAGTGAACACTCTGTTGCTTTGTTTTCAGTTCTCTGTAGAATATTTACATATAAACATTATTATGTCAGTCATAAATAGTTTTCCTTTTCTTACATAGCCGTGAAAAGACTAGAAACATTGGTTGCGAGAGACAGTCCGACTAGCTCACTTTAGGAATGGAGCTGGTGCATTTATTCAGCATGTGCTGTAACCTTTTGGCTACTCAGATATATTTGGACAAATATTTGGAATTTTAATCTTTTGTCACTACTAAGAGGTCAAAATTCATGAACCTCTGCTCTTCTTGCCAAATTTATTTATACCATCTTTAATTTGTCCAAGTAAGGAGTCGACACTGCACTTACAAGACACTGAATATGTTCTTCTCAGTCTTTTGACAGCTGTGTTGATGCAATAAAGTGAATTTCAACATTGGGTACCATCAGTAGTGTGGAATATGTGCCCAATTTAAAATGCATATAATAGACTTGTCAGATAACATACCTGTGGAAGATGACATACCTTTGGAGGTATGGAGATGTCTAGCGGGCAATGGACTTTTTAACCAGATTGTTTGACACAATGCTGGAAAGTGAGTGGACGCCTGTGGAAAGAAGAAACGTACTGCTACATATTTATAAGAGCAACGGTGATCCACAGAGGTATAGAAACTACACATGTATAAAGCTGATGAGCCATATCATGAAAATATGGAAAAGAGTTGTTGGAGCCAGTTTAAGTAGAGAGGTGATGATCAGTGAGCAGCAGTGTGGGTTCATGGCAAGAGAAAGCACAACAGCTTAATTTCAGTACAATTTTATTCATATAGCTCCAATGCATGTCAGTCACCTTAAAGTTCAGATGCTATACTTTCTTTGACAGTGGTGATGGAGAAGTAGAGAAGGTCAGGAGGAGCTTCACTGTGCCTTGTGTCTTGAGAAAGCACATGATAGGGTGCCAAAAGGGTCACCATGGTACTAGGTAAAGATGAGGTCTCTGTGAACTATGATGTTTGAGAGTATGATCTGTAGTGAGAGTAGGGAACAAGTGGAAGAGAGCCTGAAGAGGTGGAGGTATATTCTGGAGAGAATGAAATGGAAGTTCAGCAAGTTTAAATACCTGGGGTCAAGGATAACAGCAAGAGTGGAAGAGATGATTTACAGTAGGGAAGTGAGACCTGCTGTGATGTGTGGTTTGGAGATATTGGCTCTGACAAAAAGAGAGAAGACTGAGCTGAAGATTGAAAATTTTTGCAAACATCAGACAAAGGATGTTGAAAATGGAACTGCCAGGAAAAGGAAGAACACAGAGAAGATTCATGGATGTAGTGAAGAAGGACATGCAAAGGGTTGGTGTGACAGAGGAGATGCTGAGATGGAGGCAGGTGAAAGAAGATGAAGAAAATGTTGGCGTATGTTGGAAGACCTTACACTTTGAATTCCTTTAGTTTTCAGTGAATGAATAACTTAATCAACACACGTGAACCAGTGCTGCTCCACTCATTATAATCACTAAATTTTGGTTACGTTGGATAACACTCAGTGACAGGAGCTGCAGAGTACAAAAAAGGGTTTGGGTGAAGTATCTGCTAAGAGTTTTGCTTTATTGAACTTTAATTCATTCTTTCTTAGTTTTATGCTCATGCAGATTCCTTGAAGGTTTCTAGCTGCCCGTTGTTCCAGTTCTGCAAGCCATGCACTTTTTTAAAGACAAAATTCAGTATGCATAATTTCTGCAATAAAGAGAGGCGTTTGGCAGATAGTGTTATCATGGGAAAAGCACAGATACTGAATGATTTAAATAATTCAAATTAGTAATGTGACTGAATATTACTCAGACACAGTCATCCATTAAATCCATTCAGTAAATTTCCCCCCGAGACTAAATGTGGTTTGCCCAGTGCACACTACAATTCTCCACGCAGGAAAGAAGCTGTTTAGTTCTTAAAACTAGATGATTTTGAGTGTGCGGTATAATCCCAGTGTACATCAGCAGTTCAATGGATGCACTTTTTTACTGAAAGCAATGTGGCTGTTGGTGTACAGGAGAAGCAGAGGTGAACAGGGATTTCTGGCCCCGTGCCTCTTGTGTGGTCACTGCAGTGTGAAATGCTGCTACGCTGTGCTCCATCTCTTCAGGTCTGATGGTGCTCCATAATCTGCAGTCCTCCCAGATATGAGCTGAGCTCTGAGTCACAAAAGAGGCCTGTTGTAGGAGACAGAGAAAAAGAGATGACACAAAGGATTATCATTTTTATGCATTCTCTTTTGACTGATGAGATAATATCTTTTGACAGGTACTTTCTGCTCTCCTGCTCTTATGAAAGAACTGGAGCACTTGTCGTTCTGGTCATGCGTGAGGGTGTCCTATTTTGTGATCACTTGGTGAACATTAAACAGCTGACAGGTGAGCCTCACCTGACAGAAACCATTGAATTTAAGCTCACTGTAGTCCTTGTATCTAATTTATATTCTCTGTAGTGCTGCTGAAAATCTGAATGTTTCTGTGTAAAGATTAGTATTTTTTCTTTATTGATAAACATTGTTTTCTGTAACTGTCACATCATTTTGTGATGTGTCTGTGATCATGGCGAAGTGTGCTGCATGATAACCTCCTGCTCATTGATCTGGATGGTTACACGTCATACTAACAACACTGCATCAGCAAGTATACAGGACAAATGGAGAGCTTTGTGATAAAACAGGAATATGCACTGAAAACTAATGAAGGAAGTCATTTGTTTTTTACTGGAGATCATTCTCAGTGAAAGCGTGGCTTTTCTCTCACTCTAGCACACAAATCATGAAGCTTTGCTGTATGTTTACAAGAGGCAGGGGTTGAAAATGATTTGTGTGCGTCTTGTGCAAACAGCCTCTCTTTAGTGGAAGAAGTAGTTTGGCAATGGTTTTTGCATCAGTCACACAAGGACACAACAAATGTTTGAGTTTTAAAAAGTCTAGACAGTCCGGATCTTCACTTTCTGTCATCAGTTACAGCTAGTGGTAAAACATAGAAGATTGGTGTTACAGAAGAAGCCAACCTGAAGTCTTTGGAGGTAATAAAAACAGAAATATAAGTAAATAAAGTTCATGTATAAAGCACCAATCACAAAGTCACATAGTGTCTAACACCAAAAAGAAAACAATAAAACATAAATGATCAACACAAGGTTAGACACATAATTACCCAAATGCCTGTCTTGAATAGGAATGTTTTTAGCTTTTTTTTCTTTCTTAAAGACATGAAGCCGTGTAGTAGAAAACATTCATCTAATTGTTTTAACTGACTCAATAAAACAAGCGGTGAGGGGAACTCACACCAGAGTTTTGGAGCCTTTCATGAATTGTAAAGTACGGACCCAAATGCAGACTCTCAGGCTGACAGATGTTACAAAAACTGCCCTTTATTTCAGTAATAGCAAAGTCCAAAGTTCACAAAGTCAATAACCAGATTCATTGCTGGCTGGTAACAAGGACAGGAAGTTAAAAGAATCAAAAAATCCAAAGCAACCTGCCAGGAGAACATGAGGTAAGGGAAAGGAGTACTTAAACACAGGAGGGCAGGGCTGGGTAGAGGCTGTTATGGTAACAGTATCACCTTATAATTATGAAGTTAAAACCACAAGTCAGTAACACCTACTTGTTTAGACCTTATTAATCACTCTTATTGCAATATTACTGAGGTTTAATAGAAAGTCCTAACATTTCCATGCTATATCAACAAATAACTAATATTGGTGATCTCTGAACAAGTACTGAGAAGCACTTGAATTGGTTTTGTCAACTTCTCTATATATTAAAACTGCATTGATGTTGCAGTGCATTTCAGACCATCTACTAGCTGCGTCTTCTGGACACTAACAGTGGTATATTGTTACCCAGTGAAGGCTTGAGTAGTCAGGGAGGGAAATACAGAGTTTGAACTGTACACTGGTTCACAGATAATCTCAGATAATCTCTCGATGATGGATGATGATGGACAGTAAGTAATGTATTAATTTGTTTCAGTCAAGTAGAGCAAAGTCAAGACAAAATTGTTATCTGCTAGCAACACTATCAGTGCCTTGTTACCATAAAGAGATTATTAGCACTCTGTGACACTGGCTGTGTGTTCGTAGACTATTTGCACTTTAAATGTGTTTCCACTTTGTGCTTCACCTCCTGTACACATAATCTAACAGATGTTTTATAGCAATCACACTGCCTTTACACTGCTGCCGTCACAACCTGTTCAGCTCTCAGACAGACATATTCTGGTTATAAATGGATATGATTATTCCTGTAACCCATCACCCAAACTCTTAGACACCGACATTTGGGATCTGACAAGATTTTCTTAGATAGCTCATCATGCAAATTTTATTTTAACAGCCGTCCTAATGACATGACTTGTTAAGATCTAAATATTTTGAGTATGAACATGAGGTAGAATGATTTGCATGTAAACCTTTTAGATTCAGTCAGCTGTTCTACAAGAATGTGGCTGACATAGTCAGAAGACGTGAATATTTGAAGGATTTTATAGGAAAATCCTGAAAAAAAGAAAGACAGCAGGAAACAGAAAAAGAGAAAGATCAGTTTACATTCACAAACATCAAGCAAGCAGCAAATCGATGCGTAGAAGAAAGGTTAAAGCCTGATTTCTTTGACATTGATGCATTAAACATTCAATTCTCAATCTACATTGGCAGAATACAGGATGATGTGTCAGTGACCTGGATCTCATTGACTTAGTCAGTAATTAACAGAAGTAATCTGTCAATTAGAGACTGTAAATGTTTTAGTTTAATCCATTGTCGCAAATTATTTTTACAACTTAGGTACCTGTGTATTTGTTGCATTCAGCCCCGAGATGTTGGTTTACAAGACTGCATTTATGCAATTCACACAAAAGCACATCTCCACCAAGTCTCTACAAAAGTACAGAAATGGAACTATATATTCACTCAATTTTATGCACAAACATCCAAAACAACAAATATTCTACACTTAGACTCAGTTAAAGAAAAACGAACATTTGACACAGAGCAGTCCTGAACAGGCTGCTTGTTTAAAAAATCTTGTTTTAAAGTTGTGGATGACTCGTTTACTCTCTGCATGTCTTTACTGAGATTAACTGATACCAACTGTTTATTATTATATTTGGCATACAGGTATTGCCAACAAGGATGTTGCAGAGTTCCTGCCCTTTATTACTTTTCAGTTACATGCAATGTCACTTTTTGTGGCCTGTTCTTAAACAAAACCATGAAATGGCAGTAAGCATTGGTATTTCCACAGCAAAGCTATGAAATGCAGCTTTAAATATTCTCCATCTGGACAGTTTTTTGTAAACTTTGTAGCACAAATTATTCCGATCTAGGTAAAAAGACCTGGAACAACTTGAGTAGGAGGTTATGTTTGCCTCATCTGGTTCTCTGTGATTTATTACAGAAGCACAAAGTCAAGCATAGAAGAAGCACGTGCAGAAATTGGTTATGGTCAGGTTAATTAAGCTATGTTGAATAGCTATAGACAGCTGTGTGTTGTCTCACATTAATTTTGCCATATAATTAGAACTGTGAGTTTGAAGGTTGTGCAGGTAATACAGGTTGTGTCCATCACTTCAGCTGTCTCCCGTGTCTCATAGCTCTATTTTACTATGTTGTTCAGAAAAAGTCTATCAGCAGGTCAAATCTCACTGTATGCTTAACTGGCCTCTGACAAATGCTGGCTTATTTCTTTAGCTTTAGTTAGTTTGCCTTGTTTGTGTCACATATCGGAGTTTTCAGCTCATATGGTAAGGTACTGCTAGCTGCTGTGGTATTTTATTTCAAAATATTGTTTTGTCATTACATGACCTCATGTCATTTTTAAAGTGGTCTTGAACTTTTTTTTGTTTGTTAAAAGTGGTGAAGTATTGTGTCTAATACACAACAGACAACTTAGGAAAAACAAAACTATTCTAAATTGTATCTTTAGGCACTTTGTTGCTAGCAGCCTTTGGCAAAAACATAGAATTTGTTCCCATTTCTTTGCATATCTTCATTCCTTCATTTAATCTAGAAAAATGCTAAATATAACAGTTAGGCATAAAATTCTATTTTTGCTATTAGCTAAAACCGTTCTCATCTTGTCAGCATGGAAGGAAGTGTGTTCTTATACTGTACTAGTTATAATGCTGAAAGGAAACACTTTTATTAGTTAATCCTATAATGTGTTTAGGCTTAATCCTGATGATCTCTCTAGAATATCTATGGATTTAAAATTTTATAGCACCAATCATCATGTTGGCATGGAAATGACAACATGTTCCCTTTCCTTGGACCCTGAATATTATCAAACTGCAACAGAGAGTCTTAAAAGCTATGGCTAAATCTCTCTTCTTTTATAATGCCCAATAAATTCAATTAGTGTAAGGTATTTGCTGCATTATCAGCAGATGGGTCAAAAAAATATCCTTACAGAGGAAGTCAGTTGTTGTGCTAAGTGTGTAGAGCTAGCTTTGAGGGCCAGATATTATACAAGGATGACACAGTGCAGACATCTTGGAAATTGCAGAGCTTGTCTGAAGCTCAAAATCAACACTGGTGAGTAACTACTGAAAATACTTTGACAAGGAAGAACAGAACACATAAACAGGTGCCGAGGAATGTGCCAAATCAAGTTTGATATACTGCTTCCTTATTGATGCTAAATACCAAAGGCTCCTTCAGATGTCTTGTTAAATTCAGAGCTGTTCTGACAGCATACAAGGGACTGATATTATATAAGGCAGGGGTGGTAATTTGATTATGATTTAGCTCATTAGTGTATGCTGCAGTGAAAACAGTAGCTCTGTCTAAGCAGCCTTGAGCTGAGCTGTGATGCAATGTCTTTTTCCATGGTGCCATCTGGAAACTGATCAATTCACTGTTTGTTACATCTTGAAGGACTTACTGTCAATGATTCTCCAAATGCACAGACATTCACAGCTACCGTCCAACACCTAATTAGGTCACTGCAATTCTGCTATTTCTGTTTTGCCTCTTTTTTGAACAAAGCGAGTAAATGTAATCTGCTTCACATACCTGTCAGAACTTAGATGTTTTTATATATAGTCATATGAAAAATAAATTTTTCCTAGAGGTCTGTTGTCTCTTGGATAGTATGCGTAGAGTTAATGTGATATATGTTTTTTTTTCTTCTAGATACAATCCTAAGCAAGAAACTGAGCCTGTACAAAATCCATGACAAAGTTTTTCATTCATCAGTGACCACCTTACATTTTCATTGTAACTGCAGTTTCCAGTTCATGACAGGCTTAAGCCTTGGTAGTTCCTGGATTATTCATATATATCATAATCCATTTCCTTTTATCTGAAGGTGACAGTTTGGGCCTTCTCATAGTAATTATGTATTGTAATTGGCCTCACTACAAGTCTGACTAGCTATCCAAACAGCTAAACATGAACCCAGGAACTCCAGACAGTAGATGAGATCTTATGAAGTTTACTGGTTCTTTCATTTTGTGAAACTGCAACAATAAAGCGTATATGGAAATGTACATTACGCATCTGTACTGTTAACAACAATATGTGCCTTAAAACAATGACCTAACAATGCATTTAAGAAGCTAGCATTACGATTAGCGCTGTAAATTAGTATGTGAATTGGCGATCTCATTTACATATGAATAGTGCTTTGAAAATGTGCTAACTGTGATCTACCAAACATAAAAACAAAACTTTGTGTGTCTCATTGCTTTCTACCATTAAATACTTACAGACAAGGCTTTAACAAACACCCAAAAGAAAGACATGAATGTGGAGCGGCCATCTTGAAACAACATAGCAAGAAAACATCAACTTCCTGTCTAGCTCTTCTACTGTCATAAAATATCGACTTAAAGCAACCACTAGGTGGCGCATTTTACTAACATTTAAAACATAAACCAAACAGTAACATAACATGTATAATTGTTTGAACCTATGATTTTGGAATCTGTAGTTGTATAAATAGTTCCAAGAGAGCTTCCCCTTAGAATCTCCATCCATCTGTACTGTCTACTGGGTAAGACTCACAGGATCAGAGATTAGGACTTTTTAATTAAAATGATCTACCTTTAGCATCAACATTCTTTCTTTCCTTCTTTCTCAGTTATTTTGCTTATAATCTTGACACTGCAATGAATTTGCACCTTTCTGATTGGTTTGGGGTGCACATCACTAGGCAGATCCATGCTACAATTGAATGTGCCCCCCAAAATTTAGGAAATTAAAGTGAAATGCGGGTGGTCAGACGAGTGCTTGCTGAAGAAAGCATTTTGTCTTTCCAGCAGGTACATCTTTCATAACTCACTGTGTAAGACTGAATCTTCTGTTTAGGATCCCTAACTTAATAAGCACATTTTAAAACCTCTAAATAATCTATCTGGGTTGTTGAAGTATCTATAGGTTTATTAATATCTAAATATATTAATAAACCTATAAAAGTGAGTCTTGGGAGAAGTTTACAGGCTACAGTTGGCTACTAATTGAAAATGAGGACATAAATGACTATTTAACCAGCAGAATATTATTATGAAGAGGAGAGATAATTATTATGATCTGACCTATATTGGCAATGCAAATTAATCCAAAAATAGATAATTAGGACTAAAAATGGTTTTCAGGAAATTTTCCCTGAAGCAAATATTCATGTTCATGCTCCACAAATTCCTCTGCTGCCTTTGCGGCTGCTGATTACTGGGAGAAATCACTTAACTGGTGGTTAAGGGGACAATAGTAGCGACAAATATCTTTCGGCTCGACAACAGCATTCCACAACCACATCCATTGTTAATGTTACTTCAAGACTATTACCTTGCCAAAAAGGTTCCCAAATGACCGAGCTTTTTATTGTTGAATCTGCACTGAAAAAAAGGCCATGTTGGATTTACTTGATTCAATAGTGGACATTGGTTGCACACAAATGTTTTGCTTTGGCAGAAACTTAAACAACTGAGTTAAATCAACACAACTTATTCATAGTCAATAAACCTGTGCATTTTGTGTTCATAAAACGTGATTGAAACATGTTTAGATGAAGTAAGTTGAGCTCTTGGAATATTTTAATCCTTCACAATTTTGTGAAGGAAATAATAATCACAAATAACCAGAAACAAAAAAAACTGCTTACCTCTTAGCTTACCCAGCTCCAGCCTTTGTAAATGGGATACAAATAGATCAACACTAAAGATCCCAGTGGCTTATAGTCAAGCAGAGTTAAGCTTACAAGCCAGAGACAACAGCCAACTGTGTCCACAAAATATGAGTTATTTAAAAGGATGAAATAGTCAACACAATTAATGACAAACTGCTGTTTGAGATCATTGACATTTTTTATAAAATGATGTTGATTCTTAGATTTGGCCAGATGGTGGATTTAAACTAAAAAACCTCCTTGCTGTGAGGCAGCAGTACAAATCACCATTCCACCATGATAACCTGATATTGCATCTTTGCAGACCTTGCACGTGGGATTGATCTTGCACTTTATTGGTCTGTGGAAGCAGCACCCCAATACAAGGAAGTCTAGATAGGCTCTCTGTTTAAGGTGAGTAGTGATGAGTGTACAGAGACAGGTCGGTATATCAACTTGCCGTGATATAATTTAATCTTTAAAAGCAAGTTTCATTTTATGAGATGCCAATTTTACTGTGAAACCATAGAGTGTTTATAAAGGCAAGGCTATAAAATGTAAACTACATAATCAAAGATCAGTTTCCACATTTAGGCCTATGAGAGTCTAAATGACTGAATGACTTGTAAAAATTCAACAAAATTAAAGATATATGAATTTTACTATCAGGGGATATTTCTTTTTGTGTTATCTTCCTCCACTCACCCCATGGCAGATGGCTGCCCCTCCCTACGTCTGGTTTTGCTTGCAGTTTCTTCCTATTGAAAGGGAGTTTTTCCCTTCCCACTGTTGCCAAGTGCTTGCTCATAGGGTTGCCTGATTGTTAGGATTTTCTCTGTATTATAAGAACGCAAGGTCTTTATCTTACCATATAAAGTGGTTCGAGGTGACTGTTTTTATGAATTATATTATTTTAATAAAATAAAATAAAATAAAATAGAATAGAATTAGTGAATTTGCCAGGCCACTAGTCACTGTCAAATTCAGGGCTAAGAAAGAGGTTGAAGTCATTTGGTTTCTATATAATGCATTATGTTGCTGGACTAATTGTGATAAAAGATTTTAAAGTTTGTGGACAGGTTGAGGGTGTCAGGGGGCTGGGTCTGATACTCAGTATTTTAAGTTTATTTTGTATTTTTGATTTCTTATGTTATATTGGAATAATGTTAAGTTCTTGTGTTGTTACTATTAGTTAGGGTTTAGTTGAGTTTTAGTCTAGTTTATGTTTCATCTTTGTCTCCTTGTTTAGAAGTCTTCTCTTGTCATCTGTGTAGTCTCTTTTTTTCTCTGTGTTTAACTTTTAGTTATGCCCATGCTTGTGTCTCCCTTACCTGTTTTCATGTGTCTCTCCTTGTGTTCCATGTCTCCCCAGTCTATCATGTGTTTCATGTCTGCGGGTTCCACGTTGTCAAGCTTGTGTTGTCTTGTCTACGTCCCATTATGTTCCTGTTTTATTTTGAAGAGTCTGGTGTTTCCATGTTTTGTGTGTTTAGTTTTACTTCCCTGTGGCGTCAGGTTCATTTGTGTCAGCTGTGTTTCCCCATGTGTTTCCACATCCCTCATTACCCTTCTGTGTACTTGACTCCCCTGTCTCCCTCTGTTCAGTGTCGGTTTGTCTGTCTGTCTTGCATCATGTCACGTCAGGTCTCAGGATTTTCAAGCTACTGTTCAGGTTCAGGGTTCATGTTTAGATTACCTCACGCTGTGGTGGACCACTAGTGGGGTCCACTCAGACCCAGGTATGGGAAGTGGTTGCTGAATTGTGAGGCACGAAGTAGTCAGTTGTTTTGTGATGAAGAATAAAGTTGGAGTGAGAATCAAGAGCTGGGTCTGCTTCTCAAACACACCGGCCGCCTAGCCGTAACAGAGGGCTTTAGGTGGGCAATACGTTTGATTTTTGTTGTATCAACTAATGGCAACTATAAGCTTATTTACAATCAAGGAAATATTCAAGGTAGAAATTTGTCTATAATCATCTCTGAAATGTCAGAATTTCCATATATTCTTTGCACAGCAAAGAAAACCTTCAAAGCTTTGACGGAAGCTGTTTACTCTGAGCATAAAAAGCTGTACATGTTTTCACTGTTTTGTTTTTTCTCTGTCCTGTCAGAGAGACTACAAGTGAGCACTGCTCACTGTTGATGCGCCTACATGGTGGGTTGTGATGTGGTCCTCTACACTGAAGGAGACACTGAACTCATACTGTACAAAGCACAAAACATGCTGTCCACAAATGTGGACAGGGTCTGCTGTTGTGATGATAAGTGTCAACCTGGCTGTGTTGTGGAGATGCTAGCTGTGTCAGGAGAGGCTTCAGGAGTGGATGTGATGTCAAAAACAGCTTAAGAGAGACAGATGAGGGAAGAGGTCAGGAGGTAGAAAAAAGAAAAAACATTGCCAGAGGATGTACATGCTGTCTTTGATTGTCCTGTGGATTAGAGAAAGAATTCACTGCTAGTGCTGTGGATCAATGTGGAGTCTTTTTTAGTATTCCAGTATAACTTGAGATCTATGAACAAAGAGTGATAGAAGAACAAAACAAAACATTGTAGTCTTTTCAATCATTACTACAAAATGCGTACATTACTTTGGACATATTTAAAATAATTAATGATAAACTGGCGCTTTTTCAGAATGTAAATACGCATGGCTGTAACTGACGGACAACAAGCCTTTTCCCACAAAAGACATTTGATTTGTTAAATGAAAGAGGTACAGTGGATTGAATCAATCTCCACACAACTGTGATTTACAGAGAATGGCCAGAAATAGAGAAGATATCCAGTGAGTAGCAGTTCTCTTGCTGGTGCCAAAGGTCAGGAGTAAATGGCAAGACTGTATTGAGCTGATAGGAGGGCAGCAGTAGTTCAAATAACCAGTTGTGTTACAAGCAAGATATGCAGCGTCTCTGAACACACAGTATTTTGAACCTTTTGAAACAAATCGGCCCCAGCAGCAGAAAACCAGACTTGGTGCCAGACTTGGAGTATTGTTGCTGTTGCATTTATGGCCACAATGTACCCGTTTTCTGATGGCTTCTTCCAGGGGGATAACATGCCACGGTGCTCAAATGTACTTAAATACCCTACATAGTCACCAAATCTCAATCAAGAAGAGCACCTTTTGGATGTGGTGGAATAGGAGCTTCATATCATTGATTTTCGCCAACAGATCTGCAGAACCTGTGTGATGCTATCATGTTAATATGAGCCAAATTCTCTGAGGAATGTTTTCATCAACTTGTTGAATCAGTGCCACGAAGAATTAAGACAGTTCTGAAGCCAAAAGTACTAAATACCCAGTAATAGTAAAGTTTAAGTAAAATGCCAGTGAGTATATCATTCATAGACTGCCTTGCTGCATAATGTATCTATACATCGTGGAACCTCTATCAATGTCTTTGGTGTGAATACCAGATTTAATGCCAAACTGCACTAGTGGTGCATTTCTATTATGACCTTACATTCTTAGAATCTAATCAGAGTTTTAGTGGGCTAACAGAAGTTTAAAGGCCTTTTACATTCTTGTTCCGCAAATAAACCAGATAATAATTTATTTCATTCAATATAAAATGGTGTTTTAAAATCAAATGAGGACAATTTTTTCTCTTTTTTTTCAGTGTTCAGTTTCTGGGAAAAGCTTCAACAACCCAGTTGAGTGACATTATAAAAAGCTTAATTTGCAGCACATGCAGCAATAAGTGTGTCAAATAGATAAGCCTGATGAAACATATTGCATATTGAGCTAATGCATGCCAGTTAAATAAGACTAAATAAGAAGAATATATCTTTCATATAGTCTTCCTAACTTTATCTTAGGTAGACCATGCAAAAACAATCCACTAGTTCAATTTACAAACTGACCAACTGACTGAGTGAAACCAAGTTCCAGTAGGCGCAATGATGCCTCATAGGAAACTCAGGCAGTAGTGTGGAGCATGTGTATTTTACTTTGAAGTGATCTGATTACGCTTAGTATTATTATATTTTGGGTGATCTAAAACCAAGCCTGCAGAATTCTCTGATTCCCTTCCCTCCTCCCCTCCCCTCTCCTCAGCCATAAAAAGACTGATGGGGTATTGCTGTCACCCTGCTGATTGGGTTGGGCGGGATGGGCATACCCAAGTTTGTGAGTGCAATAACCCGAGAGCATAATGACATGGGAGTCTGTAAAAATCTCGGATACTTTTGAATCTTTGTGACCTCGAGCCTTAAGGTCAAAGTCAGAGGTCAAGTTTTCTGAAAATCTTGTGACCTTGAGAACAGGGTGATGTAGGATTTTGAAATTGATTCCATTGCTTTATCTACTAGGATGCTGAGTGATCACACTGCCGGCCACCAGTAGTGATATACGAGGCAATGTATATATTAAAACAAGCTAAAATAAAAAACAACAACACAACAACAATGCTAAAAATGAACAGTTGGCAACAAGGCATGTCTGGGTCACCAGCTGAGCAGAACCTCCACAATCCCTTATGAAAGGTTAAGAGAGATACAGCAGTGTAGAGCAGAATAACACAATCCTCTTCTAAAGTTACGCACCTATACGGCTTCAATAACTGCTGGTTGCCTCAGGTTAGTAAATTGGCTGGCAGAAGGAGTTTTGCCATTTGAAACAACTGACTAGCATTTAAAGTCTCTAGTCAAGACAGAGGATAAGTAGCAGTCTGTCACAGTCTGAAAAGTCATGCTTGGAGCCACAGGGAACACTGAGCCAAAATCTGTCTCAAAGGTACAATAGAAGTCTGACATCAACAGTAATGGAGGTTTAAAATGATAACCTGGCACTTTGGATCTCATTCAGTCAGAAGACAGAGGCTGACAAGACGATGTGGAGACAGAGAAAGAGAGCAAGGTCTAAGCAGAAGCTGGGACAGGTGTGTTTTATTCAGCACTTTGCAGTAGTCTTATAGATAACTCTTGTCTGTGAGTTGAATGCTGTCATCCATTTTCTGTATTTCTTTGATACCCTTCTAGCTACCTGAGTTTAAGTGAAGTTATAGAAAGTGGGAGGAATCCTGATCTCCTGAGTTTTAAACACAGAACTGGAAGTTTGTTCCTTCTTTTGTTTCTCTCTATCTACGCCCTTGAGACACAGTCTTTTTTCTTTTGATTCAAAAATAGCTTTATTTTATATAGTATAGTAGTGTTGTGTCAGTTTGTGTTTTTTAGTTTTCCTCTTCAAGGCTCTCAGTTGGGCTCCTTGGCTCCACTCTGACAGTCATACTGCATTCCTATTTGGGACCAAAGATCAAGAGAAAATGAGAAAATAAATAACAATCAGCTGACAGTCTGTAAATATTTGATATGAAGTGGTGGTACAAAGTGGGTGTAGGAGAAAACCAGTGGTCCACTTAATCACACATTTAGTAGCCCCACTCGTTAAAAGGGTGCCAGTGTCAAATTTTAGCTTGGTCAGTCTTTGTTCTTTGTCCAAACAGTCTTTCGGCAAAGACCTTAAAACCCGAGGGACTCATTTATCTCAATACATCATTGTATAATTAATTGATTTGTCAAATAAAATGTTTTGTGTTCTAAATGTTCTAACTTTGTGACATTTGGATTGGTACTGGATCATAAAAATGAAAGCACTCACAGTAATAGAAGTTATCGCTGGAAATAAATGAAACAGCAGCTATGACATAGAGTGGCAGAGAAGCAAACTTATGTGAGTATATTAAGAGAGAAAATTAGATCAGCACTCTGCTAAAATGAGTGTTTTTCATCAAAGAGAGAAGATGAAATCAGACCTCGAGTGAAGTGAAGGCAGTTAGGAGAGGGAAGATGTGAGAGAGGTGTGTCTCTGCAGGAAATGCAATTTTGCTCTCTATTTGTGTGGGTGACAGGTCTTGGTGTCTCCCAAAGAGAGACACAGTTTAGGTTCCAGGAAGATGAAATACAAATTTTTTTTAGACAGTGGTTGTGACAGTGGTGACTTACTTTCATACACTTCTGACTCGCTCCAGTCATTTATCTTTCTCCAGTATCTCTGCCATCCTCAATATCTTGAACAATGTAGTGATTTGCTTTAACCCCTCAGTTCAGCTGAAATCAGTTCAGAAACACTATATGAAATGTTGAAACTCAAAAATGTTATTATGTCAAAAGAAATATGTTTGTGTTGTGTGTGTGTGTTTCTTGTAGTATAAAAATGTGACTGACTGTTAGGAGCAATTCTTGAGCATTCAGCACTAACTACAGACACTGACGACAGAAACAATGTCTAGACTAGATGGAACAAGAATCGCAGTGGAGATGAAATAATATCTGAATATGTAAAATGAATACTAGTCACACAGGCCTAGGGACTGATCAGTGACCCTTTGGCAACCACTGATCCCTACCACTAGATCGGCCTATAACAACCACTTGCTAACTCGTCGGGGAAGATACGTTTTTCCCTAACAGCTAGGTGGTTGCTGAGTGGTCTCCAGGCCTGTGTCCTAGCATGCTTCATCTTTACATTGAATATGTTATTTGGAAGTCTCAAATAACCCAGGACCCAGACCCAGGACACGCTGGAGAGATTATATCTCTCGGCTGACCTGGGAACGCCTTGGTGTTCCCCCGGACAAGCTGGAGGAGGTGGCTGGGGAGAGGGAGGTCTGGAGTTCACTGCTTGGGCTGCTGCCCCCGCGACCCGGCCCTGGATAAGCGGAAGAAAATGGATGGATGGATGGATGGATGGATGGATGAATGGATGGATGTTATTTGGAAGTATTTAAGTAGTGCTGTCAACAGATTTAAAAAAAAAATTAATGAATTAATCGCACAATTTTCTGTAAGCCAAAGTGCTAGCAGCATCCCCGACTAATGTATGCTTCGCGTCAATGTGATATTTTAAGCTGGAAGAGCTTCAGTGAAAAGAAAATTCCTTGCACAATGTGCATAACACTTTATGTCAGTTGACTGTTCCCTCTTGTTATTTTTTTAATACTCAAATTTCCCATCGAGAAGGCCAATGTGCGTTTATCACCTCCCATGTTGAGTTGATTGGTTCAGCTGCCCGGCACTACCAGCTCAACTGCCCATTTGCGCATGTGCGAAGGTAACTCTACTTAGACAAACTGCCCGAAATGCGTTGACAGAAACATTTTAGGGATTTTGAGTCATTCTGCACTCCAGATGGGTTAATTGCGTTAAAAATTTTAATTGCCGTGATGGCGGATTAATTTGCGTTAACACGTTAATTTTGACAGCACTATATTAAAGCAGAGTTGCAAATTCATGTTGGAGAATTGTACATCTTTTCTCTGTCAGGATACGTAAAAAACTGATCATTTGCTTAAGTCCAAAATATATTTCTTGTAAGTTTAGTATTTTCTTTCCCTACAAGTCAGTATTGCGCCATGATTATGGTTTGATTGCGCACATTTATGTGACTAGGTCACATAGATGGTATGCTCAGAATATACACCAGAGAAAGGTTATTGGTGGCTCCAATATTTTTTGATAAAAATGCCTCAGTCAGTATAATGGCTCTCTCTCTCTCTCACCTCAGAGAGGGAAAAGGGGAAATTTGGAGCCTGGACTGTGAAATGAATACACTTTCTGTCATTTTCTGTGTGCAGTGGGCTAAAAATGTCTGTAATGACAAAACCACCACACTGGTCGTCAGAGTAAGAAAATTGTTGAATGTCAGCAATCTGAACTCATTCTTATATACATTATTGAAGCCAAACGCCCTTAGATATAATAAAATCTTCCACAGCCTTCTCTCTCTTCTTTAAAGTTTTTTTTTAATAACTTCTTCTTTTAAATCACTGTAATTTTGCAGCCTTTATGTGTTTCAAGGAAGGTCAACTTTAGAATTACACCTACATCTAAAATACAAGGGGATTAGATATTATCTGGAGCAGTCTTCTCTTTTTTGTAAGATTTAAGCACTAATATCTTACTAATACTAACTAATAAGTATTTTACCTAGTCTGGCAAGAGCTATCATTAAGAAAATAATATCTGCCCTTAAAATGTCCTCCACTTTCTTTCAGCAAAAAAGTAAACTACATATTTTCACTCAGTACATGTAAGGCAAACGTGTTGTGTCTAGATTGTTTTTTCCTGGAAGTATTTCCAATGCTTTGCTATTCATGGAATTTTGCAGAGGCCATTCACAGGAAGAAGAGAAGAATTAGGCTGAAACTATACTCAACATAAAGTGCACCCATCCATTTTATCTGCTTCAGACCACACAAGTGTATCGTTTGGGGTCTAATGCTGGGAAGAGGACACAAAACAGAGACCACAGCTCTTCCAAATGTCCCCAAACTCATCTGCACTCAGTAGGGTCCCCAGCAGTACACCTACTAAGCTAATCAGATGAATAGCAGTCAAGATAGATTTATTAGTAAGATGCACCGCTCTGGTTCTGCACCTTCTAATGAGTTTACTCCATATGTTTTAGTAGCCTGTTTCATGGCTCAATGGTGGGTGCAGTATGTTGAAATGATCTGGCAATTGCCTGCTGGTTAATCTTAAAGTACAGTGGAACCCCGACTTACGAAATTAATTTGTTCCAGAGGGTCTTTCGTAAGTCAAAATATTCGTAAGTCGAAGCACCTTTTTCCATCGCCTTTTGAGTGAGGCGATGCTGGCTGAAGACGAAGTTCTTGGTGGAGGCTGAAGAAAGCGTATGTATGCATGCATACATACGTATGTGTACATGTACATAACATTATGGAATTTAATTCTAAACATTAAAACTAAAACTTACATTTACGTTAATTAATGTACGTATGTACACTGTGCAATGATATTTTTTTTAACATTTTTTTAAACTCGCTCATATTTATGCCTTATGCCGGCCCCATTATGAATGAACGATAGGCTAATTGCAAACGAAAAGGACACGAAATAGCGCACTGCAACAACAATACGTCTTTCACGTGGAACAGCGAAATGCATTTCGCAAACGGATTTCGTTACATGGGCATTTTGTCGTACCACGGGCAAAAATATTGCCGTTAAGTGCCTTCGTAACTTGAATTTTTTGTTAAATGGGGTCTTCGTAAGCTGGGGTTCCACTGTATATTATCTCTTCTCTCCTTCTCACTGGTTTCATCTTGTGATGAAAATCTCGAGAGTCTTGATTGATAGACCCCAGCAGATGAGATGAAAAAGGGAGAATAAAAATCTGCTGCATTGTATTGAAATCATTTTTAAATGTTTGTAAATGTGGTGAGGTGAGCATTTCTGACTATGGCATTAGGTTTTAAGCATACTTCAAAGGCCTGTGTTCAGTGGAGCCAAACATCTAATCATCTGCAAACTAAATTCAAGTACCTTGAAAATTTATTCAACAGGCATATCATAAACTCTTGTAAGTCATGATCATGGCTGATAATTTTGATCGTAACAGAGAGCAGTTGCTAAGTTAATGTTTTGACCAACTGGAGATAATTTATGTGAATTTTAGGAGCAGGACATCCGATTCCCCCTCTTCTGGTTTTAGGTCTATAAATGTCTTGACTCAGATATCAGTTGATACTAAACTTAATTTGGATCTCAGATACTCCTTTGCAACAATATCAGTACAAACCGTGCAATCTTTGCCTCCTTGGTCCAACACGCAACTTAACACCGCGCCGCTGCGAACAGACAAACATTTATCTATTAACTTTTTTTTTTTTTTTTTTTTTAAATTACATTTATCTATTAACAACTTACCCGATAGCCACATTAGCCAACATAGCGGCTGTTGGACTGTAGTTAGATAAAAGACGAATAATGCTTGCAGACTGAGTTAGGTATTTTGTTGTTTGTTATGTCCTTTATTTATTAGTAGGATTTAAAATATATTCTACCTTCATGATCTGTAATGAAGTGATCAAATTAATTTGTAACATGAATCAAATCTGAACTTAATTTTGAATACTTTTCTTTTCATGGTATTTAAAATGGTAATGAGTATCTAGTATTTTCTTGGGTATTGGTATAGAGTTTGAAATTCTAGAATGATGACACCTTAACTCCTACCCCTTTCTCCTTTCTTTACTCCTGAACTAACAACTAATTTCAATGGTGACAGGTGCTCAATATTTTTAACCACACCAATTGTGAAATAATCAGCACATAGGATTTAAAATATCACCCAAACATGTATTGTTGTAAGAATTGTCCCTTTGGTGAAAAAAATGAACACAATAAAAAAGAAGCATGCATTTCTGCGTTGTAAAATGTAAGAATGAGCTGTCTATCTAAATGAATTCTGACATCGTCTACTAAACTAAAACTGGCACATACACTTGTTCTCCAATGCAATTTACAGCTGGTTTGGTACCATGACATCTGTGACTCCATCTACACCAATATTCTCTCACACAACTGAATACACCAACACTTTCTGCTCCACTGAGACAGCAGATGGATACAGTCTGAAGAAGAGGAGACAGTTTGATAGTTTTCTCTCTGGACAAGTGTATCTGTGTGTGCGTTTGTGTGTGTGTGCATGCAAGACTCATACAGTATCAGTATCTTGAATAGTAGCTGAAAGAGTATTGTTTTCTTTGTTACACTACAGTAATACAGTAATTATTCACATTTTCTTCATCTGTCAATGCACATTAATCTAATGATTAATACCATCTTTCAAATTCCATGTGATATACTGTAGTGACAGAATTGGGGCTTTGTACATTTCTGACTGCAGTAAATTAAGACTGAGGGATTTGTAAAGTCTCACTGTCATGTTTTTTTTATTCTATGACTTAATTTAAAGTGACACTGAGTTTCTGTTTTCATTTTAAGATGGGATGATCTGACAAATAATGATGAGCAGCACCACCAGCAGTGAATCCTAAGGTTCCTCTCAGTCACATGGTATTTGACAGCAGCCTGTCAGCTGATATCCAAGCTAATAATGAATCATACTACATGCCATCTATATTGTTATCAATTTGCTAATAGTATTAATAATGATAGTAGTAGTAGTAGTAGTAAGAATAATAATAATAATAGTTAGTTCATGTTAATTATGTTCATCATGAAGTAAGTCTTAAGGTTGGTTCTATGAAGAGCTGTAGGACCTGCTGCTGTTCATTGTTGTTCAATTCATTGCTTGAGCAGCAGCTGTGGTCTCCTGTATTATGCATTGAGTGGTTGGTTAAAGATATAGAAAACTGTCATACCGTTATGTCATTATACAGATTTCACTACGTGTAAATGAATTGGGTGTAATAATATTTTGGATGGCAGTCCAAGTAAATATTGTTTTTTTTTTTTTTTTTTTCGTTGTCAGTATCTAACAAAACTTTGGATTTTCAATGAACTTACTCTGGTCACTGACATGGGAAAACTGCTTAATTCATTAAAAGGTTTCATACAAAATATTAATATAGTTCGAGAGCCTGATTTACTATGCTACTATAGATTTTGACCTAGACAGGTAAATGCCAACTACTTGAGCCTCACTCACAGTTTTACAGTATATGCCATAAGGATACACTGAGATGTTTGGTTAAACCTGTTACAATAAGACAGACAAATAGAAAATAGTGGGTGTTTAATCTTGCCATCATATATTTCAATTCTCTCTTATAGCTCTACTCAGTCTGTCTACTGACAGAGCCAGGAAGCTGGAGTTGCTATTGGGTTATTTTTCATTGTGGCACAACTGCAGATATTATTTGTCATTTCTTTTGTAAAAGAGGCCTTTCTTTTTACATAAAACAAGGTGCTAAATATGTGTGAAATTTACACTAAGTGGATTGCATGATGCTAAAGAAACCTACCCATTTCAAGAACGTCTACGACATAAACATCTACAGTGGTGTGAAAAAGTGTTTGCCCCCTTTCGGATTTCATATTTATTGTATGTTTGTTACACTTGTGACAAATCTTTCAGATCATTAAACAAATTTACATATAAGACAAAGATAACACAATTAAACATAAAATGCAGTTTCTAAATGAAGGGGTTTATTATTAAGGGAAAAAAAAATCCAAACCTACATGGCCCTGTGTGAAAAAGTGATCATATATAAGCTGAAGCACACTTGAGTTCTGCAGCAGAATAACGATCCACTTCTTAATGGCTTAAGAAAAGCTAAAAACGTGGCCTAGTCAAAGTCCTGACCTGAACTCGATTGAGATGAGATGCTGCGGCATGACCTTAAAAAGGCGGTTCGTACTCGACAACTTTACAATGTGGCTGAATTACGACAATTATGCAAAGATGAGTTGGCCAAAATTCCTCCACAGTGTTGTAAAAGACTCATTGCCAGTTATCGCAAACACTTGTAGGTTTGGATTTTTTTCTCCCTAAATAACCAACACCTTCATTTTTAAACTGCATTTTGTGTTTACTTGTGTTATCCTTGTCTATTTATTTATTTTTTTTACATTTATTTGATGATCTGAAACATTTAAGTGTGACAAACATACAAAAAAAAAAAGGAAATCAGGGAAGGGGCAAGCACTTATTCATACCACTGTAAATACACAGTGTGTATGTCTTATTATTCTTCTGGAACTATACTGCTTTCCCTTTTTTCCTACTCCTTGCTCTCCATGAGCAGAAATTACAGCTCTGTTGATGTTTTGCATGTGACCACAAACTATGTGGTGTTAACTTGTACACTATTTTGCATTTGTGACAATCATGGTGACAATATAGGATCAAGTGAATAAGGTCCCAGTTGCTCTGGCATAGAGACTGGTCTGTTAGCATCTCACAACCACTGTTGTGAGGGCTGCTGGAGGTTGATGGCAGTCACTTGGAAAATGATTGCTAAAGCCACAGTCACACAGAAACTACAGACCAGTCAGTGAGCCTGGACTTCCGTTCCCCAGCAACCACCTGTCATTAGGGAAAAATGTGTATTTCCCAGCGTGTTGGCAAAACCTCCTTGTGATTGGTTTAGTTACTAGTATGTTGCTGCAGTTGTCATTTTTAGTTTGCAGTGAGTACACTGGTCAGCTACTCTTCTTGCTTTAGTGAAATGGAAAAGTACAGTACAAACCACAAATGGAGACCATTTTCCTTCATAATAAAAACTGTGTTTTATGAAATATTTTGGCTGTAGCACCAAGACACAACTTTTTCTCAATTTTTGGATTGCAGTGCACTTTTCAAGTTGTCCTACTGCTGGGCTAGTAGTTATCAGTTATTTACATAAAAATCTACGGGCAACATTGGGAATCTGCTATCAACCAAAACACTCACTAGGAGGCTTTTGCTACAGCAACTTCTTTGCATCAAGTTTCACCCAATGAGAGCTAGCAACCTCCAGTAACCACTAGAAGAGGAATACATGTTTTTTCCATTAGCAACTGGTGGTTGTATCACATCCAGTATGACATTTCTGAACAGCATGCACATGATTTATTGTGAGAAACTTCTACTGCTCTCTTCACAACATGGGCATATCAAAAGAGATAGGATAGTACATAGGGAACAGCATGCTTGTAATATAACCTTATTTCATACAAATGCTAATAAGATATAATAAAATGTACCTTTTGACAATTCATTTGGAACATTGCCAATTGGAAAACGTCCTTGTTCATTGTAATGCAGAGGCAGATAGATGCCGAAACCATTTTTGTACCAGACTGAAAACAGGGTAATTTCTGCAGTAAATTTCAGCATTTTTATGGAATCTGTGGTTATTGACTCACCGTGGAGCCAGCCTCTTGTGTTTGTTCAACAATTGCACATCCACATTGACATTCAACATTTTTCCTGCTATAATTGTTTGGTTTTCACATTTTTGCTTTACTCTCTACCTTCTAGACTGAAGATTGTTGCATCTTTCAAAACATTGTAACAGACTGAAAAAAAAAGCCTTACATGTAGTTGCCACACAAAGCAAAAAATGCTAACAGGTCTTTGTGCATTGGAAGAAGGGGACAGACAGAGGTTTGCAGGGATCACTGTATTGTCGTCTAGGGCTTAGAGATTTGTGTGCTTAAAGGTTAGAGGGCTTGAGACACAAAGCCATTAGCTATTTGCAGAGTGTCCCTGGAGAGTAAAGTGCTGTCATCAAAAGGATGCCAAGAAAAGGGAAAACCAAACTGTCAAGGATGTGCCGAGGAGCACATGATTAAATGTCATATGAGTGGAAGAACAATGTACTGTAGATGTTAAACTATGGAGGCTGTCAAATGGCTAAACTGCTTCATTGATTTGCAGCAGACAAAAACAAACAAAAAGCAAACACTGCCCCACCCCAAAAAACAAACAATCAAAACAAACAAACAAGCAAGCAAAAAAAGGATATATAGATGTCAACTGCATATAAATGTCAAGCATACATGCACTTAACAAGGCATCTGGGCTTTATATGAAAACCAGAACCTCAAAACCTCATAAAAATAAAGAAAAAATAAATAAATAAGAAAACAAATTAAATAAATAAACTAAAAATAAAGAGAAATAAAGTGAACTTTTCTCTTGAGAGATTAATTTGCATGAATTAGTCTCCATTTTTGTTGTTTCAGAACTGTAACTCCATAGTCAAGCAAAATTATCAGCATTCAAAAATAAGGCTTAAAACAATAATGTCTTGGGCAAGAAGATTTCTAAATTTCTGCTTTGCAATTCTGCATGCCTGGTCATTGTCCTCTAGTCACTAACACTGTGTTTTGATACAGCAAAACAACATGCTATGATTATTCTCATTTCTATTTTTTTCACTTTCTTTTGTCACGCTACTGAAAGAAAAGAAATGCTCCAAACATCACCACTGAACACTAAATAGCAGTAATTCTGAAGCAGCTGCGCTTCTGTGATAAAATGCTTATTCTATAAATGAAACATTGTTTGACAAAAGTCTCCATGAATATAGTCATTGGCAAATTACCCATGGTCCTAAAATAAGACTGTTCTCCCTGGGATAATGACCCCCAATCAGTGTAGGAGTAGGGCTGAAATGACGGTCAGGCTAACCCCGCAGGCTGTTCTATACATCTCAGAAAACAAGGAAGGTAATTTGTTGTTTCTGGCTCTGGTGGTCATGCATCCTTGATGAGAAATGTCTGCCCTCTGGGTGGTTCGTCACAGCATGCGTCCTATCGTGCAATTAACATTTATTTGCCGATTGGTGCTGAAACCTTCCTCGATTTAATATTTTGAAATATATAAAGTCAGGAAAGGGATCACACTTTACACTTTGGATTACACTGGTTATAGGCCATAGCTGAAAGGTCTTCTTTTTTCCACAATAATGTAAACCAGGGAGTGCTAGAATCAGTTCAGTCACTTCAGTAATGATCAGACTAAAGAGTTAATCTGCACTGCATGTTGTGATATAGACTGATGTCTATATAGTAGTTTTTTGGGGTATCTGTGGCTCAGGAGACAGACCAGGTATCTGTGGTCAAGATACTGACACCCCAAGTTTCTCCAGATGTGATCACTGGGTGAATATTAGATACAAAGCACTCGGGCATAGAAAAAAAGTGCTTGCATTAATATGTGTGTGAATGAGAATTGTAGTATAAAGCACTTTAAGGATTAGTCAATTTACTATTTGTTGAAACAAGATTAACAAGAATATCTGAAAGCACCTAGATATGTTGTCAAAACAGAAAGCTGATTTTTTAGTATTCGACTTAATCTCAGCAATGTTTAGTCTGTCAAAATTTTCGATTTGTTTTAAACAGATCCCAGCTGGGTACGTTCTTTATCAGCACCCACTGTTTCATAGATCCCCACATTGATGATGATGATGATGTCAAGATCTTAGTTGATATTGTTAACAAAGTTGTGCCCCATCAATTCTGCAGTCTTTGCAGTCATTTTATGATGGTGCTGAACATCAGTTACTGAGTCAATTCAGTTCGTCTTAGCCAGAAACTTTTAATTCCAGTCATTTATACAAAATTAAAAACTTGTTTGCCATTCATATAGAACAAGAAAATACAACAAAGAACAAGAAAAAAACTAACCACTAAAACATTAATATGCTAAATGTTTTATTCAATAAGTAATAAACAAAATGAAGCGTCATCTTTGTCCTGCAGCTCATTTCAAAGTCCCTTTCATGGGTTGTTGCTGCCCTCTGTAGATTTCTGGGTAGGGAGAGGTACCCAAGGCTTTTTGAATTAGATTTTCTAATTCTAATAGTCTGGTGGGTATTTTCAGTTAGGCCCCTTTGTAGAGTTAAAGTGATGCTTTGCTGCCATAAATGACAACTGGGACTGTAGCCAATGTCATTAAGGCCAACTGGCAAGCACCATCAGTCAACCACCCCCTCTTTCCTAAAAGGCTTTTTATCTCCAAACACAGAAGTTTTATTCTGCTTCTCACCCACTCATGTGCCCAAGGTATACCCGATTATGCTCCCACTCTTCCAGTTTATGCCTTTGGAGACAATACATTGGATCCCGCCATACATCATACTGATAAGACATCAAAGCAACGTTGATTACATACAACCCGATTTCCAAAAAGTTGGGACGCTGCATAATGTGTAAATAAAACCAGAAAACAATCATTTACAAATCCCACAAACCCATATTTGTGTTCACAGCAGAACACAGAAAATACTGTGTCAGATGTTTAAACTGTAACATTTTATTATTTCATGAAAAATATAAGCTCATTTTGAATTTCATGGCAGCAACACGTCTCAGTAAAATACAGGCTTGTGTTTTATTTTACAGAAACAAATTTTTTTAATACCCCATCTTTAATATCATTCTTACATTATGAGAAAAAAAAATCTATAATTCATATGCAGAATGGTGGATGAAACTTTTTATCCATGATAAATGTCAGGCCATTCAGGCTCAAAGACAGATATTAATCTCAGCACCGAGCTTCATCACATCAAGTTTAAGTGAAAGAAGAGCAGCAGATCAGAGAGATGTGGTGAGCTCACTGCTGCAGGGGCTAGGGATGAACTTAAAATCATTGCTTTGCCAATGTGATAATGTAAAGAAAGCAAACTGAGCTGACTGGAGTTTCTCATGAGATTACAACAGATCAAAGATAGACATAGAACTACAAATTAGGGAAAAGAGAATGAGGCTGTCAGGGGCAATAATGCTTCATTTTTTTTAAGTAGCGTTATGGTTTGAAGTGTGCTCACCATGTGAATTAAGGGGTTTCTGTTAGAAATGTAAGGTAAAGTATCCTTTAATGTAAAACTGGTACAAGAATGGTGTATGTGTGTGTTTTGTCCATGTCTTTTAAAGTTTGTCTACTTATGCCATGTTGCTGCCCAGCACAGTGGCTTTCACATTTGCCTAGCAAGTCAAAGGTTCAATTCTAGAAGAGCTTTTGGCAAATACCTCTCCCAAATCAAAACATGTGGAACTACCTGCTGTGGGGACACATTGCGACATGCGAGTAGCCAAATGTAGTTTTATTCATGACTTGACATTTGAATCATGTGAGCTTTTCACCAAATTTCTATTTATGTATCACTACCACTGCTACTAAAATTACATTAAAAACATATGGAGATCAGATGGAAAAGTCAACAACAAATATTCTATTGATGGTAACACGTTTGTGGTGTTGACTCAAGGCTTTCTTCCAGCAGAATTGATTTACTATTGTGGACAAAGAGGAGAGTTGGAACAGTTCTCTGTTGCAGTTCACCAGCTTTACAACTCCTACCCCACTGTCACCTACCAGCAGGAATAGTTTCCATTTGTCTGATACAGAAAACACTGCAGTGGATTTGTCAGCATGGTGCAGCACAGTGGTAGCTTGACAGATCTTTGTAGTGAAGACGGAGTTCATTATAACAAGGCAGATACAGTACTGTGGTTAAAACGAAAAGAAAAAAAATACAGTGCTGAGCAAAAGAGTCACCTCTCAATTCTTACTAGTTTCCTTCCAAACTTATACTTTCTTGTAATCTTTTAAAAGTGATATTGAGCAATAGCTCTTGATGCTTTTATAATTCCAGCTCATCTCATCAAAATTGATGGAAATATGATTGCAGAAAACTACTGTCAGATTTTGATCCACCATACAATGCCATCGAAAAAGCATCCGAGTGCTAGTGTTTTCATTCTTTTCAGCGTGACAATGATCCCAAACAAACTGTCAATGCAGTAAAAGCATACATGGATAGAAGAACGCACAATGGAGCACTGTCAGTCATAGATTGGCCTTTGCAGAGCTCCAGAACCTCGGTATTATCAGAACAGTGTGGGATTATCTTTACAGCCAACATCCAAAGCAGACCCTCTGAATGTCCTTTAAGAAACCTGGACAACTATTCCTGAATACTCCTTAAAGAAATGACAGGAACATTTCATAATACAGTTCATGCTGTGTCATTCAAAATATAGATTTTAAAACTTGCAGAATGTTCCATTCAAAAAACACTTCGTTAGATTTAGGATATATGATCAAATTTTGCTATTATTACAGTGTGCTAGTCTCTCAGAATAATTCCAGTTTGGAATGTGCATTACCAGAACGCCACAGCAACGTTTTACTATAAGGAAATATGTTTATATATGCTTGTATAGAGAAAGTTGTTTTAAGAGGGAAGGCTCAAATAAAAGGGAAAATCGCCTTCACACTGTAAACTTTTCTCAAAGTCTTCTCTGGAGACTGACCATCATATAAAAAAAAGACTCTTAGACTGCAATTACTGAAATGGTTGCGTCCTCTGAGACACAACTGCAGTGAGATCTGAAACTGCAGCAGAAATTGGTATGTTTTCCTTTCATCAAACAGAATTATTATATTGGGTCAATGGCTCAAATCATGATGATGTCAGTATTAACTATAGATTAAGTATTTTCATTCTTTCAAAGTGTAAAGTATGCAAAAAATAAAATTAATTAAGAGAAATGCATAGTTAAACATGATCAATTCGAGTTATCCACAGGTGAAAAAAGGACTAAATAAAAGCAATTAAACAAAACAGTTAGGGGCTTACTTGATTTTTTTTAAATATTATTTTTTATGGCTTTTTTGCCTTGATTCAATAGTGACAGTGAAGACAGAGAGGAAAGCGGGGAGAGAAAGAGAGGGGGCGGCATGTAGCAAAGGGGCGTGGGTTGGAGTCAAACCCGGGCTGTGCGGCATGTAGTTGCCGCTCAACGACTGAGCTAAACTGGCGCTAACATGACTGTAACTAAAAACAGCTGAAAGGTACTCTTGGGGTGCTTTGAGGCTTTATGGAAGTTGGAGTCTGAAGATTCTTAATATCAAATTCTAAACATGACAGGAATGCAGATTTACCCACATGCTGTGCTTAAATTCACTGCTGATGAGAGGTATAATGGCATCCAACCTTCTGCCTCTGTGGTTTCAAAAAATTGATACCTTCTTTGTTTAGTAGTCTACTTCAATAGGGTGATAGGCAGTTAGAACGTGTTTTCTTAAGGTATGAAGAACATCTTGTGTTAAGAAGTCTTATCAGAATTTCTTCTGGGCTCTGCCGTGATTTCCTAGTCCATAGGTCCACTGATTTTTTTACACTGCTCTTGAGTGTAAGCACAGAGCTAGAACAAGTAGCCAATGGTTTACAAAGCACAGGATCCACACCTGGCCAGCCTGTCAGATATTTTGCAGCGATACTGATACTGAAGCCTAACCCAACATCCTTGAACTATACCATTATTACAACTTCATAGAAATTTATTTTACTTTCCCATGGCCTTGTAAATTTCTGATCTTTTTTAAATACTTGTACTTAAAAATCTGTATGTACTTTGTATGTACTTTTTTAAATCTGTAGACCACTGTAAAAAGTTACTTTTTCGTACTACTTTTCCAATGAGTGCTTTCAGTTATCATTTTATAATAAAATAATTCAACTGTTAAAATGTACATTTCTGTGGTACCATCAAGTCAGAGTAGCCTGTCCTCACACTTTTAAGAACAAACACACTCTGGTTTTTCCTTTGCATGGCTGGCTTTGATCTGAAAATCATTTTTTAAGGTAGAGATGCTTATAAAGACTCTGGAGGCTTTATGTGTGTTGATGATATCTCCACTTTTTCCTCTAGCAGTCTTACTGTCAGTTAATGTGAGTGGAGTACCAATGCATGGTGTTTGATCTTGGATTTTCATCTCTCTCTTCCTTGCTTGTCTGCATATCAAAGCTCCCAGGCAAGGCCCTGCTTGCTCTTCCACTCTTTGTATATTCTTCTGACCAGCTACTGTGTATCTGAGAGGAACTGTGAAGCTTCAATTTAATTTATTTAACCTCCTAGAACCTGCCGTCCACATATGTGGACATCACATTTTGGGTTATTTAGACCAAAATACTCAATTTTGCTCTACAAGGGCCTGATATCCACTTACGAGGACATTATACTGTTACTGTTCTATCAAAGTTTTAAAGGAATCTCCTCATATGTAGCTCGTATTTTTCTTAAAAAAAAAATAAGGTAAAAAACAATCTGGTAATTCTTTGTTTTTACATTCATCGGGCCCCAATATGCCCAAATATCAAAGAGAAATTAAAAATGCATGCCATGGAAGAGTTCAGGTCTTAGGAGGTTAAATGTTGAAAATTTCCATTCTGAATGTTTATTTTCACAAATTGGTGGAAGTAACTCCAGAGTGTGAAAGAATAAAGTATGTTTACAAAAGACGTGTTCCATTAACTGAGCAGTGGTTTGCTGTGACCATATTGAGGTAGCATCCTGCATTTTTTGTAGCAATGTACCAATCCACAATCCATGATCTTACCTCTGGATGGTAAGCTCACAGTAGGATTGGGCACATGTTGCTCTTTTGGACCTTTAGGCACTTAGCTTTGAACCTCTACTCTTGGCTTGACTCGGGTAACCCTGTCAGAGGCAGAGTAAATAGGTCCTGTAGTCATCATTGGGGTTTTCTGAATTCGTTCTCTGATTTACTGTATTTACATTTATATACAATGCTGTGAAATAATATTTGCTTCCCTCCTGGTTTCTTAATTTTTTGCATATTTGTCACACTTAAATGTTTCATCATTAAACAAATTTTAACATTAGTGTCTACTGCTTATCAGGATTACAGGGGAGCTGCAATCTGATGCAAGGCTAACACAGAGAGACAGACAACCATTCACCATCACTTCAATTTTGAATCACCAGTTAATCTAAATCCACTAATTACATGTCTTTGGACTGAGAGGAAGCCGGAGAGAACCCACGCAAACATGAAAAGAACATGCAAACTCCACAGAGGAAGTGCCCCAGCCCGTGATGACTTGAACCAAAAATCTGGATTCAGATATAAGATGACAAGATAACTTTTTATTGTCATTGCACAGTCATGCCTAGTACAATAGCACAATGAAATTGGAAACTGTTCCACATCATCTATCATCACTCCACAAGAGGTCTTGCTACTGATTTTCATTCCAGGTGGCTTCTTGATGTTAATTCTTGTGTCAGGTTTTCCTGGATATTTTGATATTTCTCAAAAACATGACTTTTTGGCAGTGTTCATCTGCTGTAGATAGATTTTTAGGCTTTTTCCTAAAATGTCCCAAAACAGCTTCCTCATTTTTTTAAGGACACATTGCACACCACACCATATGATAAATTTCTGCCATATCTCCTTGAAACTCCCCTTGTTGGTGCAAAAATACCATTTTATGTCTGTCATCTTTGGCAATTTTCCAGATTCTACTAAAGAAGTGCGAACAAATTATGTGCTTTTGTGACAGGCTGTTGGTAACAAAGAGCCTAAAGATACAATTTAAAACAGGTTTATTGCTGAATTGTCTGTTGTGTTTTAGATGTAACACTGGTTCATTGCTGTATCATGGTTATTGGCTCATTGGAAGCCAAATAAAAAGAAAAGAGGGGTGGCTGCAATTCTGCTTTTGTGTGTTGCCTCAGTCCACATTCCTCTCACATTATACTGCAAGATTTTTAACATTGTTTTCATGTTGTGCCCAGCTGTGTTTCTTTGCTGTAGTGTCTCAGTTCTAGCTACTTCTTCTCAACTCCCTCCTTCAATACAAGGCCATATTTTCTTTTTTCATTCTTTCCCATGTCAGCGGGACAAATCTTCTGGACTGAGTGAAAATACTGTTCAGGACACTGCATAATGATACCCTGCTGATAGATTATTCTGTGACTATAACATGAATAAAGAGACAACAAGGGTATAGTAACTTTTTGTAATATATGAGAGTAAGACACAGTACAGAGACAAAGCACTAGTTTTTGTGTCAGTGAGGTGTTAGATGTCACAAAGACTTCAATAAGAGTTTAATGATCCAGGAGAATGGACTCTGTATGATTACTAAAATTGGGAAAATGACATAACATTATTTAAAGTTGTCCATTTTGGGGTTTTTTTCTGTATAGAGACCACTACTTCAGGACAAACTGTTAAAACTCAAGTGGAGGAGGAGGAAGAATGAAAGCAAGAACTAATACCATTGCTACTGAACATAGGAAGAAAATCTTAAATATACTTTACAGGAGAAAAAAACAGTTTTTACTCCCATAATCAGTCTTGTCATCACTTTGCTATTGAAAAGAGAATTATTTCTGTTCAGTCCTCTTCTGGGAGAAACCCTTTTTTTGTGACAGATATTGACAGAAGATCAGAACAAAACTCCGAGGAGAGGAAATCATACAGACAAGATCCTCACTTGAGCCTTTGTTTTTCTCTCTTCACACAGAGATATGTAACAAGCAAATATGGCTGAGGTGGTTTGACTGACAGGAGCAACTTTAGAAATGCTGAGGACTCAATCAACTTCAAAATATGATCAGTAGCTAAAGTGTGACAGCATTTTCTCCTGGTGGTAAGGAGGTATTATGATGAATTTAAAAATCAGATGTATATTTATATAATATCTGTTACTGGTGGCAACAGAAGGAAGAACACAGCAGAGGTTTAAGATCCTACTACATTAAATGTCAATTAGTAACAAAATAGAGCGAACAAAAAGGGGTCCAGTGTGAATTACAGCATTTCTCAATCAAAGACTAGATTGTCTAATGTTACATTTCAGCATGTCTAGGCTTAATTTTGGTGTTTGGTATTACTTTATCTTCATTCATCTTAATGTTGGCTTCCGTTTAACAAAACCAATTATTTCTGCTTAGGTCTGCCATAATTTTTCATCCATTGCTGATTTTATGAGGACATTATGTCCTTAAAATTCACAGCTACTGAAGCGTGCCTGATACTGTCGTGGTGTATTTGCTAGTAGTGCATGGTCATCAAAAATAAAATAGGCTGTGGTGAATAATTTTCTCTCATCATTTTTAATTTACATTATTTAGCAGGCTATATATGATAGTGTGCCCATATCCACTTTTTAATTAATTGATTTACAGCGCTGTCTTACAAAGACAATCACAATGACTCTGTGACAGTAGTTTTTATTAATGTAAAACCTGTCTACCTTCATCTCAACACACACATTTTTGGTGTGATCATTGAAAGTGAACCCATCGTAGTCAAATGATTAATGTGTAACCATGATACACTGTGTTTGTTCTCCTCTGTGCAGTGCACGTGTACACCCAGTGTGCTCCACTAAGGCAAGTTTTCAGTGTTATAGAATTATTACATTAAAAAAAATCACTTTAGCTTTCTCCTTTCTTTTTTCTGGGCTACTATAAATCTTCAGAGTAGATTTTTTTTTTTATCTCCGTTTGTTCCTTTTTTATTCTCAGTCTCTGCTGTAAGGTCCTCTTGACATGTTTCCCATTTCTTTGCATTTAATTAGTTAAAAAATTGAAACAGAAAAGTCAATATGCACTCACAGGTAGGCCCACAATCTATAATACACATATTAGATGTAATTTTTAAAAAAAGAGCAAATAAAAGTCATTTTAGTTTAGCGTGTTTGCCATGCACTCTTCTTTTTCTTTCTCCTTCACACCACTTGCTATTTGTCCATTATATCTGAAACTTGGTGGAAAATGTACTTTTTTCTCATGCAATGCTGTCTTTTTTATCACAGTTTTTCTGTCTACATCAAACTACTTTTCTCCTGCGTTTCTTTTTATGACAGCATCTCTAGTTTCAAAGGCCAGTCTGTTCATCCTAATGTAAAAAAGGTTTATGTCGCACCCACTACATGGCTCAATCTTTCTGTTCTTAGATAAAGAACTGCTGCTTGTGTTACTTTACCATAAAGCTTTTGTATATTTGTATTACTAGCACATGCTCATGCTCTAGTATTGCCTTGCTTATTCACGCTGTTGGTTGTGAAATTAAAATAATGCTTTTATCACGTTTTAAGTACATTAATTAAAAAAGGGTTATTTTAACTCATTGCTAGGTGGTTACTAGGCAACATATTGACGATGAAATATCATTAGATATTTCACCTTTTGTGGATATTAATTAGTATTAATTAGGTGTTATTGTTGTGACATAAAACTGTTATGGTGCTTTTATCAAGTGTCATATGTGCTTGAATGCTAAAAAGAGCATTGCTAGGCAACATGATGACATCATATTATCTGATATAGATAAGACCCTTCAGGGGCCTAAGATATACCTGTGTGCCAAGTTTGGTTACTCTGCTCCTGGTTGTGTAGGAGTTGGTGACCAAAGAAACAAGCATATGCAGATTTTAAGTACTGTAGATTTTGGTTGTGGGGGTTGATTCCTGTTCTATGTTGCACTCCACTGAGTCATGCAAACTAGAGCAGTCAGGGATTAAATTATGAACCTTATTAGCAGAAGACCTGCTCTACCTTCTGAGTGACAACCAGAATGGGGATTTGTCCCCTTGGAGTTGATCGTGTGAATTGTTAACCCACTGTTAATCCTGTGAGAATTAGGATTAAGGTAAGAAAAATGGTTTTGGCCTTAACATCACTGGGAACATTTCACTTTACTTTATTGTGTGAGCTATTGAGGTCACCTGAGGCAAGGGGGTGAGTGGAGGTTGAAACGCCTGGGAAGGGATCTCAAAACAGCATTGCAGGTGGCTGATAGCCGGTGTTGTAAGCCGTCATCTCTGTTCAACAGTGGTTGTTCACAGTGAACAGTTGATCCACTTTCAAACCATCTGTCTTCTCAGTGAAGACAGGCAAAACCTGAACTCTGGTCCTTTCTTCTTTCTGTGCAGTTGTACAGCTGAGTTTCATCCTGTTGAGGTGTCTCTTCTGTCTTTTGCCATGTGTTTAGTTAATTGCCCCTGCTTAGTGTTATATGCCTGGGACTTTCTGCCAGTTGTTTTAGAACTAAAGAAGCCTCCTGAATGAGAAATTTCTGTACGACCCTAAATAAGTCCAGTTGCCTTCTTTTAAGCACTTAAGGCCAGTGACTTGAACCTGTTCTGTATTTGTCCATACAATATTATTAAGTAGCCTTTACAATTGGTGTCTGTGCCTGAATTGAGTTTCTAGAACATAACTGCTAGGCAGAATTTTGTTAAGTCACAATGTTTTAAACTAAAACAATATAGTTTGGGGGCTTGGTCAGACATAGAACCAAAAACCTAATATGACCACTATAAATGCAATGTCCTGTATGGCGATTAAATAACCTTACAGGACTTTGACCATTCCAGTCTGGCCTTCATGATAGTGGTCAGTAGGTCAGTTCTTCTGTAAATGGCCTATGACAGCCTGCTTGGAGTTTGCCACAAGGCACCTATAAAGACTCTCAATGACTCGTAAACTGTGAGAAGCTAAGTCTTCTGTGTTGAGCAGTGAGGTTCACCTCATTAATACGATCCCTGCAGTCAAACATTAGGGGGGCAGCATCAGGCTGTCAGGCTTTTGGATGTTTTTTTTTTTTTTTTTTTTTTTACAAAAAAGGGGTTGGAAGACTATCCCTTATCGTAGAAGGAAACTTGCATGCAGAAACATTGAGCAAGTGGAAACCTTTTCCACCATACTCAGGATTTGAGGCAAGAGTTTTACAATTCAACCAGAAAATGATCCAATGCATACTGCCAATAAGTGGCTTTGGCCACACTCTGGAAAAGTCCTTGAGTGGCCCAACCAGAGCTGAACTCGATAGATCACCTCTGGGGAGATCTTAAATTGTCTGGGCAGTGACACTGTCCTAACTGGTTGAGGTTGAATGCGTCTTCCAAGCAGTAATTAAGAAACTTAGAAAAGAAGCCAGGACAAATTAAGGCTGTCATTGCTTCTGTTAATATTTAAAAGGCCTGTACTTAGTAAAAAATGATAAGTGAGTCTTTTGATTTTAATTAATTTGTGCTGAACATGTGTTTCTTTATCATCGTGATGCTTTGATGAAACAAATCTATTTTTGAAGGATTACAAGCTATGAAGCACTACAAAACTATGCACATGCAAAAATTAGTATTTTAATTCCATTTCTTCCCCCTTTTCTCTTTTCTTATTGCTCCATCTGGAATCTTCTGGCATCAATCCTGAAATGCAGGTAAAACATGTGCCATTCGTCTCCTAGTGATGAAGTGTGAAAGATTATATGCAAGTCTGTGTGCATGCTGTGTGCCATGGTGTAGTCAAAGTATATTTGGTGTATTTTCTGCATCGGTTTCTTGATATCACACTCACATAAGCTCTGAAGTTTCATAATTTGTGTTCATGTTGATGTTGTGAACCATCATTAATCCATGAAATGTCAGTTTACCAGTGGGTGAACATGATTTCTACACATTGGTTGGTAGTTTGGCTCTGATGAAAGAGAATTTTACTGAAGCTTTGTTGGAACAATAATCTACATGTTAACAAGCAGCTACTTCTTCAGCTCATGACACAAACAGTAAATAATTACTTATTAAAAGAAGCAGAATTGCTTGAAGACTGCATGCAGCACAGACATTCAAACTCACTGGAGAATCTTTGGGATTCAGTCAGTGTTTCCCCAGCAGACACACTGCAGCATCAAGAAAATGTCAATCTACAGATACACAGATGCTTATAACCTCTGCTCTTAAATAAAACAAACCCTCCATGCCTCTCTTGTCTTCAGCTTATGTTGAGAAGAAGCAAATGCAGCCTGCTGTCCCGACGTGTCAGTGAAGTGCTGATGTGGGCATTGTCATTGATGCTAAGATGCACAGGTTAATCAACAGGATTTAAACCTGAGACAGAGACCATAGTTTGGGGATTTTACTTCCTCTTGCTGATTCTTATCTCTGTCTAAAGCTGCTGTGTTCCGCAGAAGTGACTCCTAAACTAACTTCCGTGGTGAAACAACTGCCTAGGAGACAAACACACCAATCTTTCGTTAAAGTGGTATGCCAGTGCTTCAGCCTGAGCCTGTTTCCAGATGTAATCAGGTTGCACTATTAGCACTGTCTCTACATATAAAAAAGCTTTAAACCTGCAAGCACATGAATGACTTCTTAACCCATCCAATCTCTTCTTCTCTTTAGAGAAATCACTGCAGTCCCTGCATGCTTACTCCCTGATGAAATGCTGTGGACACTGTATTGAATTCAGCCTCATCAGACTTGTTACTTTCAGCAAGCCAGAGAAAGCACATGTTGGGTTTGAATCCCAGGTGCAAAGAAATACAATCTAAGCATTGTAGTGGAAAAACCCAAACTAATTAGGAGGCACTACAGTGAGCAAATGATTTCCCCCCAAAGTATTAACTGTCAATAACATATTAGGTATGTAATTAATAAATACTTTGCCCTATTTGCTGCCTCATGAGTTTGACACCCAGATCGCCATAACTTAATTAAATTATTTTTTTCCCTAATTGTCAAATTGATGGTGAAAATTGATGGCGAAACTGCATTCTGCGCAGTATCTTTGCTGTTCCTAGGACTGCGCTTGTCTGGACAGAGATCTTGGATATTGTTCCTAGGATATGATGGAGCCACTCTCCGATTACCACGGGGAAAACTGTCTTCAGCCTCCACATCTTCTCAAGCTCTTCTCTCAGCCCTTGGTATTTCTTGAGCTTCTCGTATTACTTCTTCCTGTTGCTATCGCTTGGTATAACTACATTACACTACGACTTTCTTCCTCTGCTTGTTCACCACTACTATGTGTGGTTGGTTAGCAATCACCAGTTTGCCCCTCTATATCTAGAGGTCTTGCAGGATCTTAGCTCAGTCATTCTCACCTACCCTAGGGGTAGAATCTCATTTTGACATTGGAACCTTCAGCCCAAACTTAGCACAGATTCCTGTAATTATCCCAGCTACTTATATTATGGCGTTCCATGTATGCCCTGCTTGCTAGCATCTTGCAATCTGCAAAGCTTGTGCCTGGTGTCTTGGCTGGTGTGTTAGACTTCAGACTCAATTGACCTTGTGCTTAGACCTTGTTCCTGTGCTGCCATGATGTTTTTTTTAACCCTTTCTAATTTGTGCACTGTCATGTTTAACCACAATTTACACATTAAGTATACCCAGACATCTGATGGTAGCAGGCTAGTGAGTAGTACATAAGAGCTTGGATTTTCAGTTGTTGCAACTGAATATTTAACCTAGGTAAGTTAAGGCAGGCAGTACTTGCTAAACTCATCTGACTTTTTGCAGGTCAGACAACTCAGAAGAGTCTCAAGGACTTCGGCCAGGCAACTAGAGAACAAACGAGCAAGCAATTGCTCAGCGAGAAACTTGAAAGCAGCAAATGTGATGAGGGAGGCCTATTTAGCACCATGATGGTGACAATGATCCAGCAGAGAGTAGCAGCACCACCCGGGCCTTAAATACCACGAGCAGATTAGATAATAAATAGCAGAGTAGGGAGAGAAAGCCCCGAAAAGGAAAACTCTGTGTGGGAAAAAGCCCCGACCCATTTCTTCTCCACCTGAGATCGAGACGGAAAGAAAGAGAGAGAAAAACAGGGAAAAGACCCCGAGCCTGCCTGGACCATAACATGCAGTGCATGTCCATTTTGTACAATTTGTATCTTTTAAACTACGAAGCATCCATTATCTTTAGTGGACCATCAAACCTCCACCTTTCAGTGACGCGGTTTTACTCAGATTCTACAATCTCTCAGTGTACTGTTTGCATGCATCAGTGTCTACAGATTTTATCGAGTTTTTTGGATGTTCAGTGTTTCATTGAAGCCATGAAATGCATGAAGCATAAAGTCAGAGTATATCGAGTATAGAGGTCACTCTTTTTGCTTTGTATTGGGTTTACTGCTCTACACTCATCATTCCTGAATGCTGTAGTACGAGGGCCAGAGGTGATTTGTGCTGCTTCACAGATTCTTGTAATAAGCGTCTGAGCAGAGCACAAGGCTGTTTAAGTGTCCTTGGTTATCTGAACATCCTCATTCCAAAGCAGCTTTAGCTGTGTCTCTCCATGATGGTAACATGCTGCTGGTAATATTTTGTATTGTTAAAGACAATTGTTCATATTTCGCTGTCAACCTATAAACAGTGATGCTGCTGCCCTGCTGACTGTGAATGTAAAGGAGAGGCAGTCTGCAGTATAGTACAGTATAATGGATCAAAATGTGAGTGATGGAAACTTGATGCCAGATTGAGAACATGGAGGAAAGGGCTGGAAAGAGAAAATGGCCTGTCAGTGGAAAAGAAGGAATTGGTTATAAATTTAAAACGTTTGAGACTCGCAGAAAATAGATGTCTTTTTCATCCACTCTCCATATTTAGTATTTTTTCATGTGCTGAGCACCTTTTCTTTTGCTGCTTCCTGCAGCTGCTGTTGAGAAACAGGTTTCTGTTAATGTTACCGTGAGACTGACAATGTAGAACAGACAAGATCACAGCCAGAGCAGCGATGGCACTACTGGTAATCAGAGACTTAAAAGGGCTTCATGGGAAAAAAATAAATACATCACTGTTTTTGCTCATGTTCACATGCACAAACATCTGCAGACACAGTGTACTCAGGAATTGTTGGTTTTTTTCTCTGCCTTTACAAAACATTTGCTGTGTAGTTTATTACCTCACTTGTGTATTCTTGTCTCTTGCTGTGGGTTTAGCAGGATTACAAATCACTTGGGTTTTTTGGATTTTTGTCAGTGTTGTCTGCAGTCAAAGTGAAAGAGTGAGCCACACTGACTTACACAGATGGACAAAAAAAATATTAGATTGAGTGTCATCCATTTTGGGTTATGACTGTGTTATTGTTAATTAACTCAGGCAACATGTAGGGATGAACTTGAGAGTGAACTTAATGAGAATGGAGATTAGTTTGAGGAGATAAACATATGGAGGTTCTTCAGTGAAGAGCTCCCTCGTTCTCAACTTTCATCTAATGCCACTTCAGTTTCTGATATTGGCTGACACTGCATTAGCTTACAGGCAGAATTAGTAATGTTTCCCTTAAAATAAACCATCTAACTTATATCTGCATATAAACAACAAACCTACAGTATCCTGAGTGTTTACAGACCAGTCGAACCCGACACAGTGCTTTCAACTATGCAAGTTTCATTTGACTGTTTTCACCTTTTTAAGGCATTTTAAAACCTACACAGGTTTTTCTGTTTTTATATTCTGTGTTAAGGACATTGAATTTGCGTATACTGAAATGTGCTATATAAATAAAACTGCCATTGGCACCAACTAGAGAAAAAAATGTGTATGCTTGCGTTTTTCTTTTTTTTTGTAATTGGCTTTCAGATTGGACTTGTCAAGCAAAAACAAAAAGAAAAGGTAAAGTAGGCTTTTTATGCAGACAGTTGTGTTTGGATCAGTATATATGTACCTTTGAGACATAATGTGATATATTTGCTCTTGTTTATTGTCTGCAATCCTTTATAGTGTTTTTGCTTTTTCTATTTAGCCCATATGGAGAACTGTGTGTTAGTCCAAATCACTACCAGCTACTGCAGAAAGCAGAAAGGATGTGACAATTTGTGTGATGAATTATATGCCCATTACTCTTATCAAAGGCTGAGCTGTGAAGGCACGAATCCATTGACTATGAGCACAGCTGATGCTCGGGGAAGATGGCTGTTATTGCTGTGGATGTTTGGCTGAATTTATGATGCCTCAGATTTGTCTAGCTGCAATTTACCTTCTCTTTACTGCTTCTGTAAGCATTAGTCAAGAAAGCATCAATGGGCTGCACAGGATTTGAATCAAGCTGCGTCTGTCGTATATGACAAACGTTACTAATGCATAGCTTATGCAGCACTTGATAGTGGTGACAGAGAAGAAGCAGCCACTGTGTGTTGTACTTATTATAAACACATGTGTCACAGCTGGAAATGTTACAGTGCAGTCATGATGACTAAAGCAGCAGCCACGGTAAATACTGTCTGTCATCACACGGGTGCTGTCACAATCACAGTCTCAGTCAGACTCAGCAGTGGAAAAACATCGGCAAATTTAAATAAAGTTTATTCTAGCTGGTTATTTAGCTAGGAAACATCAGCTGGATGTTTACTAGCTTTGGTGTCTTGCTTCAGGAAAGAACAGCAGGAGTGTCAGCAATAAATCATCTTTAAAACAAGAGAACAAAAATAAGCCCTACCTGCCCTTGTTGCTTTGCACTGCTGACTTTGGAGTTAAATTAAGGAGCAAACAGGAGGTCACATCGTCGGCTACTAAACATTAATGATATATTATTATTAAAACAGGGGAACACAAACAAAGTCATCATTCACTCCATTAAATGATCTATTTATCACAGCATGATGGAACATGCTCATTTGTCTTTGCCAGACAATGCTTCACAGGAGTCCTCAAACTCAGACAATCAACAACTGCAGTGTGGGTATTTTTTTTTTCTTTTTTTATGTGTGCAAATTTTGAGTTTTGCTCTATACTAAGAAAAAGATTTTTACAGCCAGCACATCTTGCAGAGAGCAATTCACTTTTTTTCCTTTTATGTGGACAGCTATTAGAATAAATCTTTCTGGCATTATGTTCATCGGTCACCACTGGAAGACTTGGGGCTAAAAACAAAACAAAAAGTAACCCAATAAAGAAAAAAAAGGATGCTTCAAAACAGGATTGCTGTATTGAGGGACTGAAGGCTGTATGGAATGTGGAGCTGATGGTCTAACATCACACCAGTTTCATTCATTCCTTCCTTCAATTTCTATAACCTTCAAGAAACACAAGTTACATTCATATTCTGTGTGTGTGCGCGCACGCGTTATATGTCACAGCTTATTCATCTGCTGAAGAGAAAATACCAGCTGACAGATGTCAGAATCAGCCTATGTCAGCATGTCTGTGTTGGCAGATCAGGTACAACCTGCACAATGAGTCTTTGCTTGTTAAAATCTTAGTGTCCTAAACATTTTGACCTTCATTCTTCGCTTTGGTAGTTTCATTATAACTTCTCAGCTGAGACTTCACAGGAACATAAAGTAGTTTCATTCATTGGGCACGGTACATAGATTACACATCCTTCTAAGCAATAGAGGTGCAATCACACTAGACACAGTTGCCTTGTGCTGTGCAGTATCATCATTGCCCCCTTGCTCCCTTCTCCCTGATTCCCTGCTGGCCTGTACTCACACTGTGCTTAATGATCTGGGTTTGAGTATGCTTCAGGTAGTCTGTGTCTGCTTTCTTGAAAAGGAGAACATCAGTGTTCACGGCTTTGTGCATTTTCTGGCTTATTTGGAAGCAGCGACTTTCTATCCACTCACATCCCTTATGAATTTGTAAAACTGCTTAACACACAATTTTCATGCGGACACTGAGGATGCATTGGAGATTTGTGCTTTGGTGTTGTAAGCGATTGTGTTACATGCTTACCGTGTTGTGTCTAGCTGAACTGTGCCGGGGCACACTTGCGCAGCAGTCAGCCTAGTTGTATAAACTGGACTTTAAGTATCAAATGTGCTTGGGCACAGTGCAGAATACCTTGTGTGAGTGCACCCTGAGGCTATGTTTAGCATTCTGCCGTGAATGCTTGTAGAGCCTGAGATGTAACTGACACGCCTTTTGTCGTTGCTGGCATTAATGCTTGTGCTGGTGCATTATGTGTTAATTACCATGAGGTCGTGTCCTAGTGTTTTATATGCGGCGCTAGGAGATTAAACCAAATAAAATGTTGGGAGGTCCCTGCTCTTTGTTTTTTTTTTTTTGTTTTTCCTCACTGATAATTCCAAAAACAGTGAAGAAAAGTAGCCAGTAATTCACATTAAGAATCGAAGATGCTAAACAGACCAATCACAATGCCTACATTGTACATTACGGGAAAGGTTTAATGGGGCTTTTAAAGTTGTGACCTAGATGCAGTGTAGATTTCCCACTAGAACATAAATCCACAGTTAGTCTGTGCCTGGGAAGAGTGTCACTTGTATAATAAAGAAATTACATTTTAAAGACCCTGAAGTTGAGCCTTTTCAAAATTTGTCACCTCAAGTGACATTCAAATGGTCCAGTTACATTATGTTTGTACCTCATAGTTAATGAGAATAAAAAGCCCCCCTGGTGTATTCTGGCTGTCATTACTTAAAAAATATATTTGTGAATGGTTTGCTCACAAACCATTTATTCAGTCATTGTTATGAGTTATAGTACTTGTGGGGTTTTTTTGGTTTTTTTTTTAACATATTTTTTTTATTGTGCGTTTGTGTATTTTTACCACTCTTGGCCTAGTCTGTCTCTGCCTGCTTTTTGGACTGATCCTTGATCACAGCAGACCAGCTTTGCTTTGCTTCACGATATAGTGACTAATCTCAGCAGAGCATCTGCCTGGTCGATCAAATCAAGCACCCGTCATGAGCCTTAGCATGTTGTCAGGTTTAGCCTCAAAAGCTGCGAGGTTTTTCTACAATTGTAAGACATTTTGATTCAGTACCTGAACAGTATAAACAGAAAAAAGCACCATTAAAAGAACTGCTTGCTGTCCTGGAGACGTTGGGCACAATATCGTCACAAATGAAAACGGAGGTCATCCTGCATTAAGTTGACTTGACAATTCTGTGGTGACACAAAATAGATAGAGGAGATTAAAAAATGTTTATTTTTTCAGCAACTTTTCTTTGTCTTTAGGACTTGGCATTATTGAAGTCTGGGAAACTGTAAATTGTTTGGTCAGCACAGCGTGACCTGGAGGAGATTGTGGAGGCTCCTGTTTGCTGTTTTACTGTCCAGCTGTAAATAAATCCATGACGAGCGGGGACAACAAGCTAACTGTCATAACTGAAGAGTCGAGTACCAGTGTTGTGTGTATTGTGTTTATTTTATACTTTTACTGCTTTTACTTACTCAGCTTTTGTTACTGATAGTGTCTGGCACATGCGTATCTTAGCTGTAACGCTGAGAGTTATACCCACTAAAAAACCCCACTTTTTTTTCTTCTATTGTTTTTCAGAATAAGAAAAGAGAAAAGTTAGATGTCCAGCAGAGGGCAGGAAATCTGCTATAATGTTTCCTTTGGGCTTTGTTTTACAGTATACTGAAGCTGTTACATTTATCTTCTGTCATAGTAGTGAGAACAGTAGAAATGGTTCATGTTGTTTTCTTATGAAATATAAAATCAGTTCAGACTAATTGCAAATTTGACATGGTTTCCTCAGGTTATACCCCAGAGGTCCAACAGTAGCACACAGTGAAATGTTTTTGTACATAAGCAGCATGGTAGCACTGTAATAGATGTCACTGACAGCTGATGATAACTAAAAGCTGTGATGTGTTGCCTCATGTAGTGGTCAAAGTAGTGGATATTGTGACATATTATAATAGACAGTGTTAGGCAGTAGAGACTGGCACACCTTTTATTTGTAATTCCCTGATGTACTGATGTGTTAAAAAAGATAAAATCGAATCTGTTAAGTCTCCCGTGCTTTTCTTTTCAGTAAACTGCTTTATAACAAACTCAATAGCTTCCATTCAAAACTTGACTTGGTCAGACATGGAGATAAAAAGGTGGGACATATTAAAACAATCTTCCTTCTTTTTCTTGCACTGAATGTTTTCTTTCTTTATTTTTTTCATTCCTACCTCACCTTAAAAATCCTCCTTGTCACTACTCACTATCACATCTGCTACTAAATGAAGATTAATAAGACATTAGGCTTTGAATGAGATTTGGACCCACCAATTGCTCTCTGGTTAGATAGTAAAGCATTTATGTGTCCCATTCTGAAATCTGATCTATTCCTCTGTGCTAAGTCAAGTATAAGTGGATTTCTTCAGATTGCCTGTAGACTATCTCTGTGTGTGTCAGCTTTCTCATCTGTTGACTTAATTCCAGTCATGTTACCAATTGTCACATGCTAATAACTTGTTTTTTATGCTAAGTGTCAGAGTGTGCAAATACCTTAAAAACTAGTGTCTGTCTACCTGTGCTCACCTCATATAATTTGCCTGCACTCTTTTGTAGTCAGGAAGCTTGATTTAAGGTAAAAAAATGTAACTGCTCTGTGCTTTTGGCAGAGATCATACATACATAATGATGTTTTCCTTTCTAATTGTATTACAGTATTCCTCCTGGAGTGGAGTGGATGTTGCAAGGTTACATTTTATAACAAATTTTCAGTGCTGAGACAGACTACTAAAACCCCTACTATCGATACCAATAAAACAATAGCAATCAGACTTGCTTTTGTGACAGAATGGAGCTCATATGTTGCTGTTTATATTGAAAGTAACTGAGCCCTTGAGTTAATTGTAATGAATAAGGCAAAAATGGAGAACATGGAATAAAAGGCAAGATGTCATTCACCTTATGTAATTACTGTTTGTTGTCCTGCTTCTCTGACTGTCTGTCAGATGAAGGCCAGAAACTCTCTCCTCTTTGCAAAGCACGAACCTACCGGAGATAATGCAGACCTCGCCAGAGGTAGTTGAGTATTGTGGCAGAGGAGTTTTTGCAATTTACTCAGCAGCAATAAGTCAAGAAGCAAAAGTAGCTTCTCTACATTCAGTGAATTCTGCTGGAAAATCTAATTAGTGTTTATTATTTTCCTTTTGAAATCATTGTCTCTGCCAGAATGAGCTTGTGTGATTAAAATGCTGGGGGCTCAGCTGGTCGTGGACTCAGTTTTGTTCAGTTTGTAAATCCTATTACTGCATTCCTCAAGAGCTGCAATTATCATAGCAATTTTTTTTTAGAAAGAAAATGGTAGCATTAAATATGAATTGGAAGATGTCAGTCATATTTACTCTCCTATGAGGAGTTTTTTTTTTTTAGATAAATATGAACAATACATTTAAAGTTGGTTATGTGGTAAGCTTAATCACAATAACAAGTACATTTTCACTTCTGATCTAGAGCTCTTCTTGATCATTTCTCCTTTGCTTCCATTCGCTGACACCTGATGCATTTTCTTTATTATTAATTTCCAAACTGTACTACACAACTGAGAAAAAAGGAAAGAGGCCATGCACAGTGTGATAGAATAGAACAGAATCGAATAGAATGCTTTCTTATTCTCACTATACACATGTACAATGAGATACAATGAGATCCTATTCAGTGCAGACATTTGGAAAAGAAAGGGAGGTGAGGTTTACAGTTCTGCGGCACTATATACATATCAACAGTAAACTGCTAGAGCTAGGATGAGATGGAGGCAGATGAGCCATTGTGGCATTAACATTAACCACTAAGTGACCATATTATTGTGCATCCGTATCTCATAATACCATCTATTAATAGTTATTTCTTGATTTAACTTGGTGAAAAGGAAATGTTGAGAATAATTCTTCATCTGTTGAACTTCATTGCTTAGATTCTTATGTCCCACCAAGAAGCACACAGCAAGGTAGCAAGGTAGAACGTCTGCATTTACTTTTGGTGTACATGACTGACCTTTTCTCATTTTCAACTTAGGTAGGTAATTCCTACAAACTGTTTAAGTGGCTATACTTGATCCATGCTGCATTTGCTTTGGAAGTAAAATAGCTATAGAGCCATTCAGACTGTGCACGTTTAATTCACTGAAAGTTAGGCAAGCAGTAATCCATTAAGTTCACAGTCACACAAACTCCTGTTTAACACAATTACTGCAATGCCTGCTAATTTGTCACTATTCAGTTTCAGATTGTAGAAAAGTTAGCAGTTAATTGTGGTCTCATTCTATTTTACACTAAGTGCCGATTCAGGTGAGCTATTTTGGATGAATGTTTTTATACCTTCAGTGGCTTAATTTAACAATTCCCTGCAGCGTAGGAAACAATTTTAGTTCTTGCTAAAAATCCATACTGAAGGATGGAGAAAATGGCTGCTGTTCAGTGAATTTGACTTTGCAGTAAAATGTCAGGATAACAAACAGTATCCTACGAAGTAAGTGTTGCATTAGATTACATTTTGACAGTTATCAAAAACTTGTATCAGTGGTTATAAGTGTGAGGTTTTCTGTGAATGTGTCATGTGCTAATAAATATGTGAAGAAATCTTCCTATAATATATAATTCAGCTTCAGGAAAATGGTACAGAATTTTTCAGCATACACAAAATACATTACAGAAGGGTGTTTAATTTATGTAGCAGGTGTAAAACTAAGGAAAGGATGTAAAAAAAATAAATAAAATAAATGTGATGATAAACACTTTATATGATAAACACTGTGAATGTAGAGTTCACTGTATTACAGGTTATGCAGGTTTACAGGGACCAACAGGTGGGCGATAACACCTTAGGAAACGAGGATAGCACAGGAATTGATAAAAACAGAAAATATTAGAAAACAAAATAAGTTGTTCTTCATGGAGGCAGGTACCGCCGGAGGCTGATGATGAGGCTGATGAGACGAAGCAGGATGCTTGATGAATACATGTGACATGATGGATTCTTATATTCATTAAGTTTTTCCTTTGGTAGATATATGACCATATGCTAAACAATACAGTCAGTTCTTTTTAAACATCCATACATTTTCTGAAGCTTACCCCCCATGCCTCCATGATCTGAACCAGCAGACCACCAGTTTGCTGGTTCAGATCATGTTTCACACAGAGGTCCAACAATAAAACACTGGGTTCAGGTTGGGCAGGTTCTCCTATTCACATTCTTCCAGATCACACTGTAATTATGCACATAAGTGCTGAAGTCCTCCAGCAGGACAATTGAGTCATCAGTTGGGGGAACCTCGAGAACCACATTCAGGGTTCCCAAAAAGGCTGGGTACTCTGAACTATCATTCATCGTGTAAGAACCTGCTCTTAAATTGCCTCTCACCAAGGGCAACTCCAGAGTTGAAAAGAGTCCAACCCCTCTCCAGGAGACTGGCTCCATAACATAAGCTGTGGACTGAGGCTAGCTCAACTATATCTACCAGCTATCTCTTGGTCTCAAGCACTAGCTCAGGCTGCCAAATAATTTTGGTGTCATGTGAGTTATAGCTGTGCTCTGTGAAAGACTGCTTCAGCCAGCAGCTGTAATCTCAGTGATAAAGGCGAGGCAAATTCTGGTTAAAGGGGAATAATAGAATAGTCTTCTGTAGACACTTGGTTTCAGTGTTTCAGTGTCTGTGACAACAGAAAGCAAGAAGGTAGTATTTGAAAAACTATTAGTATATAGAAACTCATTTTGTCTGTATGTGTGTCAGTTTGTTAGTACAAACTGCCTCGCCACAGCCCCCACTTGTTCCGTTTTAAACCAGGGCTTTATTCAATAATATCTGAAGCACCAGATTTCTCACATATGAGACTTCGAACATGGCCGTTGGAGAGGCAGAAACTAAACCTGAGGTAGAAGGATTAATACACAGCTGAAGATAAATGCATTACCTCCACCCTCTGTGATAGGAGTAGGTCTGTGTTATTTTGTATCTTTGTGCCTCTGACCTAAGGCTTGGATAGAGTGTTATGACTAGTCAGACCACACACACACATTCACACACACAGAGTCCAGTTAGTTATCAGCAAATATGTCAATCGTCGTAACAGCGAAAGCTGATAATAGAGTTGTTTGAAAAGGAGGAGGCAGGATGAACGATAAGTGAAGAGAAAATGGTCACGTCAGGTTGTCTTGTAGTTGAAAAGAAGACAAGCTTGAGACTGGCTGAAAAAGAACTGACAGGGTGATGTGTCGCACAATAGATGTGTCTTCAGGCCTCCTGTAATTCCAGATAGACGCCTGTCAAGGGGCTTACTAAAGATGTCGGCACTGACTTAAGCAAGAGAGACACATAGTCGTATAACATGTGACTGACTGCAAATGCAGTTTGAGCTACTTTTTAAAAAAAATTTAAGGCGGGCTAGTGAAGAGTTTCTGTGTGCACAGTATTTGTGAAATTTGCCATGAAAAAGGAAAGAGCTGGGTGCGTGGAGGCTGTTCTAGCTTTTTTACTGTCTTTAGCCACTAAGTTTTGTTCAGACATTCCTAAAATTTGTACTGACAGATCATTGACAAGATAAGTTGTTGAATTTGAAACCTTGGTAATTATGTAAATATTCTAATCAAAAACATTCAATCCATGAGAACAGGAAACTAAGACTACATTTCACACAGGCTTACCAAAATATTTTACCTAGCTTCATGAGTCTTATTTTCTGTTGCACCACTCAGATGTTAGGGCCAGAATGTGACAAAAACAACGTGAAAGCACGGATCCATCCTATCTTGTAGCGCTGGTTCAGGCTGATGGAGGTATGGAGGTGGTGCAATGGTGTGGAGGACATTCTTGACCTGGTACTAGCAAGGTGTAATTAATGAAGTGGCCAGTGAATGAATGTTTAATTGCTCCAGTTAAATTTCCAAGTCTAAGGCATTATACCTGACAGCCAGAGCAGTGTAAAGCAATTTCATTTTGTTTTTCTTTTTTTAAGTCTTTCTCATAAAATGTTATTAATTTTTCAAACCCAGCTTCGTTACTAATGTAAGCCTCAGGACTATGGTTGTTTTTTTTTTCACGTTTGATTAATGATGGAATAAATAAATAAATAAATCCCATTATTCTACATTGGCTATTTTATCATCAACCCAACTGCTTTTTATTTCATTAATAATGTGACACACACAGTTTTGGTTCAGTCACAGCCAAAGCAAACAAACACAAAAACAGTGTGCCGAACTGGAAAGTCAGTGAAGCAGAAAGTAATTACTCAGTTTATGAGATTCTAAATCAGTTGTAGGTATATGATGTGAGTGGTGAATGGCTGTGTGGGCTCTGTGTTGGCCCTGTGATGGACTGTCCATGGTCCACCTCAACTCTCACCCTATGACAGCTCTGAAAGGCTCCGGCACCCACATGACCCATGTTGGATAAACAGTTAAGAAAATGCTGTGCAGGCAAGGCTGTCAATTTACTTGTGAACTTCAACGTGAAATGCAGGAGACAAATACCATGCCAATGTATAGTAAATACTCAGTCAAAGAGAACAGAGAAACTGATATGAGGGGGAAATGGGAAATACTGATGGAACAAAATAACTAACACAAACAACATGGACTGGAACTTATACTTAAAGGCTCAAAATGCTAAATAATATACGTACATTAATAATACTAAATAAACGGGAATTTAGAAATGCAAAAGCTAAAAACCCTTATCTGAGGAGTATGAGAGGTAAGGTCATGTCCTACTACAAGGCAACCCCAAGGCAAATCCAGAACAAGCTGGAGAGAAGTCTCTGTGGGGTTGTGAACACCTTGGTATCTTCCAAAAAAAAAAGATGGAGCAGTTTATCTTAAAGGTAAATAATTGCAGCTTCTACATCTTCCTAATTTTTAAATCTATGACTTGCAAATGCAGTATTTTTTTTTCTTTTCACAGATGGTCAAATCTGTTGTTGTTGTTCTAGCTACATGCCCTGATGGCTAAAATAAGCGAGTGTCAATTCAATATTTTGCCTCTCTGTGTCTCAAGCTGTCAGTTTGAAAAAGCTTTCACTGTGCTATTAGTAAACTGCCTCCGCAAGTGGATCTCACTAAGAGGTTTCACCATCTGTTACTGTAGTTCAGTTTAGTAACTTTATTTCATTTCAGCAAAACCAGCCCACACAGGGCATTTTCCTTTCACACAAGATTTCCCAGCTATTTTTCCTACCAGGACTCATTCTGTCACCAGGAGGACAAACTAAGTCTTCTTTTTAAAATATATTGTTGTTTAAAACTGGTGCTCAGTAGTAATAAGCTTGTAGGGAAGAAGCATTTTGAAGGAAAAAAAAATCTTTAATGCGAATTATTTGCCTTAAAGCTCTGTTTCATCTTTAAACTGTCTATAGAGATGCATCTAACAGTTGTGTACAACGTGATAAACCTTGCAAACAACAGTTTCAACACACCATAGCATCTTTACTTGTGAGTACTGAGATACTTTTGAAATATACTACTCATTATTACCACCTCAGCAATGAGAAGATGAGGGACAGTCTGCCACTGTGCTATCTTGTATTCAAGATTTGTAAGATACTTTATTTCTAAGCTGAAATGGGAGCATTAAGACTTGAATCAATGATGCTAGATGGTGATGTATTACCTTTCAATACACAGGTCTGCAGAGCATAGCTTGTGGCTGTTAAATATAAGATGTTTGATTTGAGATTGATTTCATTTTACCCATTGCAAAACTAAATTTTTTATATCCAGAAACACTGGCAGCGAGGAGAAGTGGACATACCTCCGCTTTGTTACATAAATATAAGAAAATGCAGTATTTCATTCAAGTATCATTGCCATCTGCTATATTATTGTAGAGTCTTTACCTTACATTATAAAGTGCATTGAGCCGAGTGTTGTTGTGATTTGGTGCTATATAAATAAAAATGAATTTTATTGAAAAGTCTAAGGTCGTTCTTGCACCTGCTTTGTTTTTTCCATCTAGCAGGTTTTTGCATAAAACCAAATCCCATTAAAACTAAAAAGCCTTCTTATTATCTGCATAATACTTGTGAATAAATACTTATTATATTAGCTAATAGTAAAACAAATAAATCAGGGTAACTCTTAGTTGGTTCAAGCTAAAGGACAGTTACCCATCTACTAATGACTGGAGCTAAAATAATTGGACCCTTTTAAAGCATTTGGTTTGTTTTCCAAATCTAAATTCTCATCCATGTAGCAAAAGCCAGATTTAGAAATTATTACAATTACTCAAAGAGCAAATAAAGCTATCTTTGGCCATCTTTCCTGTGACCTTACTCATTGTTGACTTGGATTCACCACTGAGGCAATGGAATTAATGTATCTTTATTTTTTTCTGGGGATGAATAGGTTACAAGTGTAGTTTTTGTTATTGAGCAGGTTAGACTGCTTTCATCTGCAGGCTCTTACTGGCCATTCTTTTGTAAAAAGGCTGATTAAAATTCATTCTGGCACCTTCTAGATCACAACAGCATTTTAACTAATGCTATTATATTTTAAAATACACATTAATCTTTCTGGCACCGTTGTATTTTTCACTCTGTTGTATATAGCATTTGTATTCTATTTTTATCCTATTGTATATTTTATTCTATTTTATTCTACTGTATATAGTATTCTATTTTTATTCTATTCTGTACAGTTGTGTACTGTATTTATTCTTATTTTATTTTATTCTAAGTGTCCTTCATAACTTTTGCACTGTCCACTTCCTGCTGTGACAAAACAAATTTCCCACGTGTGGGACTAATAAAGGTTATCTTATCTTATCTTATCTTATCTTTATTCTGTGTTATTCCAAGCAACTATTAGGTAGACCATGTGTGTTTGTGTGCCAGATGGTGTGTAGGCTTATGCAATGCTAGTGAGGTGCCTTAGACATAGCCCTGTGTATTAGACAGTATCCAGAACCAACAGTAAGCACAATTTTTATGTTTTAAATTGCAATGTTTATTAAAAAATAAATAAGTAAATATAAAAAAATAACTCAGTTTAACCACTTTTGTCTCAGAGTACATGATCCTTATTACCAAGCTAGGCCTGATTTATACTTCTGCTGGGAATCTTCGTAGAGTCTATACCACATAACCTTGGTATACCACTTGTCATTGCTGACATTCATTCTCTACTTGGTGCATTACAGTATGTGTTAATTACCTTCTGTTTGTGTCCCAGTGTTTATTATGCAGTGCTGGTCGATAGGAACAAATAAAATGATTGAACTTTTTTCCCCACTCCTCTTTTTTAAGGGCAAACATATATGACCCTTAACTTTTTCCGCTTCTTTGTACTTTCCCCTATATTGAGATGATGGTTGTTATTCTCTCACTGCTAAAATCAATTTTTTTTTTGCTCCACTGTTTTAATAGCCAACATCAAAGTCAATTTTGAATTAAGTTCAAATAGCCCTTAACATTAAGAATTTTAGAAGTCATTGCTGAAGTGAGGTTGGTGCAATTAAATTAAATTAAAAGTTCATATTCTCCTTATGCTGAATTTCTGTATTTAAGAAATTTGGTTGGTGCACAAATGCTGCAACAGATCGCTTTCATCTTGGGGGATTTCGTGCTGAGTTGTGTTTTGTTTATGTCTACTGTCCCTGTCTGTTGTTTCTTCACACTTCTGACACACAGCAATGAAAGAGGCTCAGTCTGGCTAATGATCAGAATGCACCATAATGCATGCAACAAAAGAGACAGAACTAAAGCTATGTATCACTGTGGAGAGAGGGAAATGATGTTGGTATATCCATAGTAAAATGTGAAACAAGAGGCAAATCTGAGACAGGTGCACAGAAGAAGAAGAACGAGGAAAGTACCATAAAATAATTTATTTTGTTCATTTCCAGTGTGAGGTTGCATATGTTTTGCTCTCAAAACAATCTCTGATGATGGCCTTCACTGTAATTGTGTCTCTTTATTCTATTCAGTTTGATGTTTACAGCATTGATTAAATGGGCTCTTAGGGCTACACATGTAACACATACAGCCTCTGTGTTATATATGCATTACACATGCTTGTCTATTGATACAATGTCATTACATTACATTATGCTGCCATTGCATACACATAGAGTGACTAGATTAACCCATTATAAGTTTGCCATTATGAGAATATTTAAATACTATAATGTGGTTGACTATGATCATGTTTAATCTACACTGTAGTTCAGAAGCACAAATTTTCTGTGGTTAAAATCATATTCAGCTTCATTCTTGTGCTTCGGGCTCTGTGATTTTCGGAGCACTTACTTATTACTTACTTCAGTAATACAGCAATGCATACTTCTTCTGTTCAGTAGTATATGTCCTGCTCAGTTTGAATAATCACAATCTTTCATATATGTACAGATATCAAAACTTCTCAATGAGGTAAGGAAAAATAAGGCTTGGTAATTATCTCTTTCCATGAACCAAAAGGTTCTCTTTTCACCATTATTTTTCATACTTTAATCGTCATTTTACAACATTGAAATGCCTGCCATAACAACATCATATAAACTGAATCATGTGCATGTTTGATGTTAAATACATGCTTGTAGAGTTGTGCACAGAAGTTTACATACATGTCCGGAATATCATTGGTAATTTGGGATTTTTATTATTTTTTTTAACTGTTCTTTTTCCAGACTGGAATGAGTGTACAGCATACATTTTTGATGAGTTTAAAAACTAAAAACTGGGTTCACAGGATTTTCTCTAATCCACACAGGATAAGAATTATATGTACAGGCTCAAATATATACATACACTCAAATCTTTTAAAAAGTGTTGATGAAGGTCCTACAGTGTCTTTTAGCTTGACAAGTCTGAGGCCTATTAATTTCTCATTAGTGATCCTGATGTACTACATCTGGTAGTTACCTTTTGGCAGCATAAAAATGATGAATTAAGTGTTTTTGGATTGACCAGTACCCAACAATAAGAAAATCCAAGGAACTCAGTGAAGTGAGTGAGTTAGTGAGTGAACTCTGTGCTTGTCAGAACAAGGAAATTGTGTGATTGAGTTGATTGAGTGTGGAGAGCAGTAATAGGGCTGCTTAAGAAAGTTATTAATCTCCATTCTTCTGTTTGTTTGAACTAATAGTGATCCACTAGCACATATCAAACCCTCCCTTCCCTGCCTACAGGCAGAGGTTGAGAAGGGGAGATGTTGCTCTTAGGGCCATACACTACAGACCAGTCAGATGCAGGACTATTCCGACAGTCAGTGCTAAGAACAGAAGCATTAGAAACAACACAGAGTCCTCAGCTTCATCAAAAAAAAAAAAAAAATACACAGAGATTGTGGTCCTCACCCAAAAATTTAAAAAAAAAAATATTTGTCTAAACAACAGTTATGTCTTTACAGCAACATCTGAATAGCTGACTACGGCCTTCAGCAAATAATCGCTGTGTTCATCAAAAATTCAGTAGTGGAGGTTTTGACATATACAGTGAGTTATGGGTTACAGGTCCAACAGCACCTGGACAGTCTAAGGTGTTAGAAAATTTTTGAACTGAGACCTCAAATCCCTTTACTGGGCCATAACGGAGAGTTTTTTGACGGACTGCTTCACCATTTGGTACAGAAACTGTTCCATAGTGTAACCATAGTGCTCTTGAGAGTACATGGCGCATGTCTTAACACATCAAAAGGTGTAAGCTGCCTTGCCTACGAGAGCTGTTTTAGTAAGGCCCTGGAAGGTTTAATGCTCATGCTATTGATATATTTAATATATGTCAACTACTAATTTGGGTCCATAGGAACACCAAGAATAATTTACTGTGAGAAACACATATTATAGTATAATATTAATAACAATACCAGAATAACAACAGAAAAAAAGATTAACTTTAAATAATTCAAAACAATAGTCTGTTCTCCCTGATGCCCTCTGACAGAAGATGGTATCCCCAAATTGCACATAAGCAGACTAGGAAACAGCTCTTTATTATTATTATTTTCTTACAAGCCATGATACCATCCATCCATCCGCTTCTGCTTTTCAGGGTCGTTGGGGGTGCTGGAGCCTATCCCAGCTGTCATAGGGCAAGAGGCGGGGTACACCCTTGACAGGTCACCAGTCTAACACACAGAGACAGACAACCATTCGCGCTCACATTCCACACCTATGGGCAATTTGGATTAATCAATTAACCTATCCCCACAAGTTGCATGTCTTTGGAAGGTGGGAGGAAGCCGGAGTACCCGGAGGGAACCCACGCAAACTCCACACAGAAAGACCCCGGCCTGATGGTGGGATTGAACTCAGGACCTTCTTGCTGTGCGGCAACAGTGCTAACCACTGTGCCACCATGCTGCCGTGATACTGTTACATAAATAATGTGTGACTATCAAAATTGTCGATGACAAATTTAATAGTCGACTGTTACGGCCCTAGCAGGGCCTCCTCCTGAAGGTGCCTGTGTGGGCGTGTTCTTCAATCTCTTTTGCCTGAGGTGCCACCTTTTCTCCTTTACACACCTGACTCGTATCAGTAATTAAAGGGATTTAAGCCCAGGCAAAGGTGAGCTCTGGGCCAGAGTGCCATGTGAGTGGTTACAGCTAGGGAGCTGTGTGTCTTTGCTGTGTTTGCAGCTAGTGAGCTGTGTGTCTTTGCTGTGTTTGCAGCTAGTGAGCTGCTCTCTTTCTTTTTGACTTACTTTTATTTTATTGACCAACACTTGAGTTTTGTTTGCCCTCCTCAAATGGTGATAGCGGCTTGTCCGTCTCTTTTAGTTAGTTTTAATAGAAACTTTAATAAAACTCTTTAATTTAACCCTTTTGCCTCCTTGACTCCTTTTTCTGACCCGGACACTTTTTGCTACTTCCCCTCACCGCCTAGACCCCCCAGGGGAACGTAACAAGTGGGGGCTCGTCCGGGATATTTGAAAAGGGAGTTTCGAGTTGGAATTGGTTTTTGATTATCTTGTTTTTTTCACCTTTAGAGATTCACAACTTCCCAGTTAAGTTAGGTGAGTGTCCAGCTGAGCTTCTTAAGTTTTTCCTTCAGGCACTCTTTTGTTGTTTTGCCTTTCTTATTTTCGGAGTAATCCTGGGCGGGGATTAGTTCCCTGTTGGGGGTAGGCAATTCAGGGCTCCAGTCGCTGAAGCTTTGCCTTTAAAGTTGCCTCGAGCCCAGCACGCTCCAGAAGATAGGTAGGTATAGTTTGGTGTGCTTAGGAACTGGGTAAGTTGTATTTGTTAATGTGTGTGCAGCAAAAGGTAAGTTGGTCAAGAAGAGTAAGTTGTTCGGTTACCATTAATTGTTGGCTAGCCTGTGAGAGAATTGGCACAGGTGTGTGGTGGTTTTTTTTCAGGCTGAAATGGCGTTCCAGTTGAATCAGCTGGAGCTGACGAGCACTGGGCCTACATCTGTTGGTGAACAGGTGTCCAGAGGCTCGTTTGTGAGCAATAACATCCATCTGGTTCCAGTTTTCTGTGAGTCCAGTGTTCATAGCTTCTTTATTGCATTTGAACGCATAGCGACTGCACTGCAATGGCTGCAAGATATGTGGTGCGTGATGTTACTATGTAAATTGACAGGTAAGGCTCAGGAGGTTTGTTCTGGTTTGTCTATGGAGGACTGCTTACTTTATGAAAAGCTTAAAAGTGCTGTCCTCCAAGCCCATGAACTCATACCCGAAGCCTATAGGCAGCATTTTCGAGGTCTAGAAGTGAGACAGGGTCAATCTTACCTTGACTTTGCAAGAGAGAAGAAAAAGCTTTTCGATAGGTGGTGCTCTGCAAGCCATGCTAATGATCTGAGTCCATTACGTGAGCTTGTGCTGGTGGAGGACTTTAGAAACTCTGTTCCTGAATCTATTGCTTGTTATTTAAGTGAGCAAAGGGTTTCCACATTACAGCAGGCTGCCACACTGGCAGATGAGTTTACCCTAAGTCATAAAATAAATGCTGTAGAATGTGATACCCCTCTGTGCCATAGTACATCTTGGAGAGGTAAGAGTGGGCCAGCTAACAAGGCTGAAAAAGTTGTGGTTTCGAGACCCAAAATAAAGCTTTGTTTCTTCTGCCACAAACCTGGACACCTCGTTGCTAACTGTTTGAAGTTGATACTCAAACAGAAAGCCCACTCAAAGCAAAAAGGGCCTGCTTTGAGAAAGGTCAGTCGTAGTTCTCAAACCGACAAGGTTGCCAGGCCCACTAAAAGGCTAAACTTGGAGCACAAGTGCTCAGTAGCGCCCTGTGGTCAGTGTAAGGGGTCAACTAGCCCCAGGCTAATGCATTTTGACAATTTCCCAGGTCCTCAAAATGGCCTACAGGGGGACAAGTCATGTATAGCACCACCACTCAGATCTGCACCCCTGGCTAACAAACATGCCTGTACCCCTGACCTGAGGAATCGTCTACGGAGTGTTTCTGTAAGGCCCACCAGCAGCCTGCTGGGTTCGCCCCATGTGATGGTCCAAAGCCCTGGCTATCACATAGGACACTGTTTCGAGGGTCTGGGGCCACTCTCTGGCAATGTTGTGAACCCACTGAGATGGGGTTGGCAGCTTCCGCAGGAAATGCCTAACCGTTCTTATGGGGTTTGGTAGGTGGAAAACCTACAGTTTTGGTGGTGGAACAGTTATGGACTTTATTGTTTTGGTTATTGCAATACGTAGAACTATTTGACAAACCATGGGTTTGTATTTATGGGAGGGGGTGTTACGGCCCTAGCAGGGCCTCCTCCTGAAGGTGCCTGTGTGGGCGTGTTCTTCAATCTCTTTTGCCTGAGGTGCCACCTTTTCTCCTTTACACACCTGACTCGTATCAGTAATTAAAGGGATTTAAGCCCAGGCAAAGGTGAGCTCTGGGCCAGAGTGCCATGTGAGTGGTTACAGCTAGGGAGCTGTGTGTCTTTGCTGTGTTTGCAGCTAGTGAGCTGCTCTCTTTCTTTTTGACTTACTTTTATTTTATTGACCAACACTTGAGTTTTGTTTGCTTTCCTCAAATGGTGATAGCGGCTTGTCCGTCTCTTAGTTAGTTTTAATATACACTTTAATAAAACTCTTTAATTTAACCCTTTTGCCTCCTTGACTCCTTTTTCTGACCCGGACACTTTTTGCTACTTCCCCCTCACCGCCTAGACCCCCCCCCAGGGGAACGTAACACGACACATCGTTTAAAGCCTTGTAAGATCCTGAAAGACGCAGGAATAAGTAGTAGGATTTAAGAGTGTAATAACGGACTGAAACAGAAGATGGCAGCACTGCATGTACAAGGATGCCAGCTGCCGTTAAACCCCGAAGAAGAAGCAACTCCGGTATCGTAGCTGTGTCCAAATTCAGGCTGCATCCTTCGGAGGCCGCATTTGAAGGCCGATTACGTTACAGCGACGTGACGAAGGCTTTCCAAATTCGAAGACTTCTGCAAATGCAGCCGACAAATGCGTCCTACTTTTCCCCAGATTTGAAGGATGGGTCGGGTGTATCCTTTGTGGCCCAACCTAGCCCAGAATTCATAGCACGGCTCAGCCAATTTCAGTTTCCAACAATGGCGGCAGCTACTGAGTTTTAATATTACTCTTATTATTCTTTCTGGGTGACAAAATAAACTTTTAACATATTTTCAGGCAAGAATGTAGCTGTGTAAACTTCAAATATCTGCTCGGTTTATCAAGACATCACATATTTGCAAAAGTGCTCCGACGTTTTCGGAGACATCTGTTACCCACCAGCTCGATAGCTAGCTGGGGGGTTTAATGGTCACTCGAGCCGGCGAGAACTGCGGACTCCCAGCAAATCATTTTCAAACCCCCCGCGGACTTTCGCTACTATATAAGTCACTTACATAACTTAAAACTGTTATTGTTTGGCTTTTTTTAGCGTTTTATTTGTTCCTGAGTAAATCGGTTTGGCTGAGATTAAAGTTATAGTTTTCACACAGCTGAATAAACGTCAAACAGAAAACTGATTAAACGGAAGTGTGAGATGGTCGAGAATTTACTCCGGTGTCCTGTTATATTTTAGATAGCAAGGACCAGACGGCTGAGTTTATTAAACTCCACTGAGACAATCTGCAAATTTTATTAAAAGTTTAATAAACTATCATCTTGTCTTTATTTTTAGTTTGCACATATCTTAAACACTTCAAGCTGTAAGCTAATGATAGTTATATAAGTGCAGACGCATGCTGATGCAATAAGCTGTACGTTTTATGTCCAGTTCATGCATGATCTGATTAGTCGACTAATTGCAAAAATAATCGGTGACTAGTCGACTATCAAAATAATCGTTTGTGGCAGCCCTAGTGCACAACATGACAATCAGTGGAATCTTACTTCTGCACACAGGGGTTAGGTGTTTAAGCACCTGTATAACTGGAGTGACAATAAACATCTGTTGTATGCAGTGTACATATGGTAAACCCCTTTAAGTTCTGTGTAAAGTCTCTTAATTTTTCTAATGATGTTATGATATGCTAATGAAAGTTAGATCAATAGGGCATTTCATTTTCACTTTTTTATTAGTTAACTTGTGAGGACATTAAACTTTTGCCTTCTACAGAGGACTTTAAATGAGCTACACTAAATGGTTCATTTGATTCTGATGTCCTTTAAGCCTTGGAATTAAGTGTTAATTAGCCTCCAAATGAAGAGTGGTGAAGAGATTAGAAGAAGCTCCACCTCCAGGTATCACCACCTCCATTGCATGCAGATAATTCTCTAACCAAAAGCCAAAGTATTTGAGTCTTAACTTAAATTACATTCAAAATCTGTTTAGTTTTCTGTTTTTTGTTGAGGCTATAAACACATGGAGAGTTGATTATGTCTTAGATTTATTTTTCTGGTGAGATATATTTCCCCCAATTATAGTGATAAACTTTGTACATGTCAACTGCTAGTTCATGTGAGAAGTGTTGTTAAAGTTAAGTTTTGCCCCAGGCACAGATAAGTTATGAAACATTAACACTACTGAAATAAAATTGTATTTCAACAAGACAGTACTGAATATTGCTGCTCTTATTTTGTCAGTATATCTGTGTAAAATTGTAGTTTAGTGTTAAGATTATATAAATGTGATCTGCAATTTTCTTTAAAAAAACGGTCATAACCATTGTCTTACTGCACATGTTGTTTTAAGAGCAAGCAGTCCACCCCTGAGTTATCTGTTCAAGACAACCAGGCAACACAAAGAAGATCAGAGGTGCTGTCACTGTGTGTATGTGAATAATAGTGTTTAACAATGGCAATGAGACAATAGCAGAAGAGCTGACTGAACCATTACAATAATTATAGGCTGTTTAAAATGAAATATTTCATTGACATGCACTTTAAACTAATACATTAACTTGCCCACACTCTAATTTCTGGTAACATGTAGGCGATGTTTAGTTTTGATCTATTTATTTTTTCAAATGCCTTCAACACTTGTCAGTCTTGTGTGCACGCTACTGGAGTTAGATCAAGGCAGGTGATCCTATACATTATCAGGGCTCGCAAAATTTCCAAATCCCTGGTAGCCCTTCAGGCAGACACTCTTCAGTTTTTGGTAGCCCAAAATAAATTTAAGTAGCCCAAATATTATACATTAAAGTATAATATTGTAAAGGAAACAAAACATCAATCAAAAAAATTGTTAAAACACAAATTAAAACAATTGTATAAAAATTACAATCATCAACTCAAATACTAGAAATTTCTATGAACTTGTAAGACCTGTGTAGAACATAAATCAGTCTGTGTCAGATCCTGAATCTGAAATTTCCACTGAAGTCACGGGTAAGAGGTAAGTGGAACCAAGATTCTAGGCCATTTGCTTTTTGAAGTTTGCAGACTGCTAAATTTTGCCAATGGTAGTTCACTCTTTGCAACATAGTACACTGTTCTAAACAGATTTTTCAGGACTTCTTGTTGTGCTTGGTTTATTTTTAGTATGTTTTTTGCAACTGGTGTTTGATCTGGGAAAGATACTGCAGATTGAGCAATAATGCATTTCTTGCATTTCTCATGTGTTCTGATGCGGTCTTTCTTAAAATTACTGGTCCCAGTAACTTGTCGACTCAAAAATCGAGGGAAACTCACGACACACCCGGCAGAACATTATGTTATTCAGCTTGTCATATTCCAGCTACAGAAATTCTTTTTGTCCATGAAACCAAAAAAGCTGTGCTTTTTTGCCTCATAGTCTGATTTGTCATAACTTTTCCATTTTGTGGTATGCTTTTCTTTGGCTGTCCCTTCTTCACCCTGACCTGTCTTATTTGGCTCTGCAGAACTAAAATACCTGCGTGAATCTGTTTTTACACAGATGGATTTCAAACACATAACGGTCAGCGATTCTCTGGCCAATCAACCTCTATCACATGTTTAAGCTTGCTGCGGGAGATTTCACTTGTCATGTTTGAAAAGTAAGCTAATGAGTGACTAATACAATTTAAGTATAAATATGTGAAATACAAAGGAAATAGTGGCATGTATTTAAAGCATTCTTCCAGCCTAGTTCCTGAGTACTGAGCTGTCTGATGGTTTGGGAGAAGAAACTGTTGTACAGTATGGCAGTGAAGGCATGACTGCTTCTGTGCCTCTTGCCAGATAGCTCTCAGCCGTGGATGGCTCTTCCACATACAGCAGCAGTGCTGGTTTGCCCCTTGCTGGAAATCTAAATACAGAAATATACTGTGGCAGCGTGAAGGCTGTAAATTAATCTCAGTTGTCTTTTGTTGATTGGACCAGGCATTCATCACTTTCTATGCAAAAGTTGGACAAACCTATCAAGAAAATACTGCCTCATATCTCACACGGGTATCTCACATGTGAGGTGGTGAGGTGAGATCAGCTTTTCGAAAGTGTATTTTTACATCAAATCACATGATATCTTTAAATCTACTGCATCACAAGCAGTCAGACCACCAGTGTTGTTTGTCTTTGAGCCTCTGATTCATTCACATTTCACTTCTCAGTAATAGATGATATAGAGTAACTCGAATTTCAAGTCAAATTCTCATCAGTGCTGGTCAAGGCTGATGAGAAAGATGATGCTAGCATATGGTATTTGGGATGATTCAGTTTTTGTTTTTTTCCTCCCTGATATTAAGGGAAGAAACTATAGGAGTAAAATTTTGTCATTAATAAATAGTACTATGAAAGTGGATTAGTGACATTAAAACAATTGAATTGTAAGTTTAAATACTAAAATTAGGTGTTACTCAGTTTTATATGCAGTATTTAATTCTTTCCCCATATTTTTCACAATTGGAAGTATTAATATTTCCCTCATTGTTTGTAATGACTGGTTGTCAAAAAACATAAAAAAGTAAAATAAATCCAAGAAAACATCAACAGAGTATATTTTTCATCATCAACCTTCTTCTTCTCTTTGTTAATATGAACATGACTCCTGTGTTACTAGGAAGCCACATGTGCCAGAGCAAATCCTTCTTCACTTGATTTATCTGTGCAGAACAGAGACACTATATTTTACAAAGGTAGGTTGCTGTTTTCTTAATCATTACTATTTTCTCCAGATTTTCTCTAGTAACTGAAACAAAGTTTGTTTATCTTATAGGAAAAATAAAACTTAATTTTTTACAGGCTTTGTTCTGATTGTATTGTACATTGTTTTACAGTACTTAGAAAATCCATATAACAAAATAAAATTTAAACAAAACAAACCTTCAAAACCCTTTTGAATGTCTCACTCTGAACATACAACGCGTATCAAGACAGGGTAGTAGTAATATTTGTTTGATGCATCTGTCCTCCTCCAGCAACTGCAAGTTTCAGAATGTGAAGGAGTGGAGACATTTTCCCTCCTACTGTGTATCTCCATGCATCAAACATATGAGTCTGCTGTGTTAGTATGTAGCCTCGGTGTCACTCACACACACTCAGAGTGAATGAAGGCTGTGAGATGGACTGTAAAACATGCCATATTACAGTGTATCATGATTTAAATAACAAAAACTAAGCAAAAATGCAGAAGTAGTGTGTGCACTTTTGTTGCTTCCACACTAATTAAGAGGTTAAGCCAGGTGCTGCTAATCAAATGCACTTGATTAACTGGTCATCAGCAGTTTCTTGGCCTGGAGCATTTAGGTGCATGTTAGCACAGTGCCAAGCAGGAAATGCATCAGCAATGATCTTAGAGAAGCTGTCCATCTATGTGGGAAGGGTTTTAAGGCAGTTTCCTAACAGTTTGACACCCATCATTCTACAGTGAGAGTTCAAGACAGCTGCCAGTCTTCCCAGGAGGGGAAGTCCAAGTTTGAAAGAATGGAAGGTTATTTGCTACTTCAATAAGATTTTAAGTAAAACAAACAAACAAACAAACTACAGCAAACACTGCACATTATGATTTTGACTTTTCAGCAGCTTCCTGTTCATATTGTTTTTCTAGTACAGTTTCAGTGGCCACCATTGTACGCAGTTGTCAACTAACAATAAATAGTAGTGGGTAGTCATTTTAGCTTAAGCATGTTTTAAAAGAAAATGCACCACATTAGGACAGAATTTTGTAGGATTACGGCTTTTCTCAATTAGATTTCAAAATTTGATCCAAGCTCAGACCATGCAATGCTCAAAGAAAGTGCAAAACACCCCAAGAGCTGCAACTCAGACTCTACAGGACCCAGTTAGCATTAGGTTAAAGTTAATGACATTACAAATGGAAAATGACATGGTTTGCTTGGAATTGGAGTCGTGGATTCAGTCATTCAGCATGACAATGATCCCAAGCACACAAGCAAATCTAAAACAGAATGGCTGAAAAAGAAAAGCCCAACCAAAGTCCATTGCTGCGGCAAGACCTGTGAGTTGTCCATGCACATATTCCTGCAAATCTCAATGAGCTGAAGCAACATAATTCCTTCACAAAACTCTGAGAGACTGATAAAGTCATGCAAAAAATTATCACTTGATTATAAATGACTAGATCTATTAACTACCTTTTTAACAACACAATTGTTTTTACTGAATTTTAATAATTTATTAGAAGCAAGAATAGCTAAACATTTGAGAAACAAACCCTATATTGGGCAACTGTAGATATACTCTAACGACAGTGAGCCTTTCACTAGTTCTTTTTTTTAATTTATTTCCTTTCTTCATCTTGTTTTTACCAGCAGTCCACGAAAAGATCTTTCACCTTGTCTGTGTGAAACAAAACATACGCACAAATTCAATTCATATCTGCTTTATTGACATCTGTGCGTCCACTGACAACAGCCTGATACACATGGACAGTATTTGTTGCCCCTGTGATACCAGATGAATACGCCTGTATTTCATGCTTCTGAAGATATCAAGTGTTTTGCAACTAAGCTTGTGTTTGTGTGTACGCTGATGTCCTCTTTGTGTCTGTGTGTATTTGTCTGTCTACTCACTGTGCTTGAGAAGTGTTTTCAAATGTTTTTAACTCTCAGTATTGATGTTAATGCAAAGCAGACAAAACACATACTTGGTGGAATTTCACGTATAGTTTTAGCTACATAGTATTCAAGTCTGAGCTGTACATTTGGGATTATTCATGTTAGAGAGTCTTCTAGAATTCTTCAAAGTTATAGAGTGGTAGAGACCATAGTTATGTCTGTTAGCTCCTGGTTTAAGTGACGTATTGTTGAAGTGTTCGATGATCAGTTTCTGTCACTAAAATCGATGAATACAAGTGAAAACACTGATTAATTAGAAGAACATTGTAATGGTTTGGGTCAGGGGCCTACTACAAGATCCTCTATACCCGTTGGATCTACAATTAATCTGATTAGGCCCTGTTGTATTTATACGCTGCTTTATTCTATGTACATATACACATACATACCATATCTTATTTGGTGTCAGTGTTTCTTCCCTCGTGTGAGAGTGATTTAAAAAAAAAGACACCTGGAATAACATTGCTGTATGTGTGTATGTACTGTACTGTGTAAAATCTTTAAAATACAAAAAGGATTTGCACTCTGAAGTTTTGAAAATACAGGTGCATTATGATAGCAAAACATATTTTATCTTTCAAAATTTTAAAAAGATAAACTATTATATGTTCTAGATATAATGATAGTGACCCTTCTCTCATCTGTATTTTTGGGTTCAATGGTTTTTTTTTTTTGTTTTACTCTTCCCACAGACTTATTTGCTGTCCAGTCAAGCACAGTAATAACAATGCGGTCAGCAAATGATTTAGTATTAGTTTTAGCATTGAATGTAGGTGCTAAGTCCTCCTACAAAAGGAAACTGGCATCTTCATAAAGCTTTTCAGGAGATGGAAATATGAATGCTCTAAAATCTCCTGGTACATGTATCTGCACAGACTTTGCCAGTGGATAAATCATTACCTTTGCATGGCACCCCAACTCATCCCAGACTGTTGAAATTGTATAATGTAATTTAAACACATTTGATTCAGTACCACTTCATTCATCCAGATTTTAGGGCTATGATTTTCAAATGAAATGCAAAATGACCTGAGAATGCATCTGAGAAAGAGTCCAGTTCTTATTCTCCTTAGCCCAACTAAGACACTTCTATTATTTCCTGTGGTTCAGGATTTTCTTTATATTAGAAAAATGACAGTTGTAGCTTGTCTGCTAAAGATTTCCATCCCTGTTGGCACTTGATGCATTGACACCAGCTTCAGGTCACTGCTTTTTAACCTCTCCCTAGTCCTTGAATCAACTATTCTGGACAATGCTCTCAAGGCTCTGAAAACCCCTGCTGGTCACCTTTTCGTGCCACAGGTTTCTCTTTTAGGCATCTCACCATCAATTTGCTTTGATACAACCCTCTGTGAACAGCTAGACTTTTCATAAATGCCCTGTCTGAAGGTTGTCAATATGTTTTGTTTAGACAATTAACAAGGTCAGGAATCTGACCATGATTTTGGTTGTGTGTACTCAACTAGACTGAGAGATAAACAGTATTTATATTATTTCAATAATAATTTGCTGAAACAAATACACTTTCTCAAAAGGAATTATTCAAATACTCTCTGATACTTGATCGTTCATGTTTATAAACTGGAAGCCATAATCCCCCATTTGAAAAAAAAAAAAAATAGGCTTAAAATATTCCACTTGTTATGCAGTTTTGTAATTGAGATTACAAGTTTTGTAATTGAGATTACAAAACACACAACCTGTTCACAATATTGTAATAATACACAGTATGATTTTATTGTATTTAATGTTTCTATTTATTCTATTTATGTATTTAAGGAATGCAAACCTCATCAATTAGCAAATCCACCTAGGGTGTCTTGACCCGTTACCCTTTAACTTCTTTTCTATCTTGTTTTATCTTATTGTCTGAAATGATGATTTAATAATATCTAACTGCAAATCCTCACCAGTACATTGAGTAAAATGAGAGGATAAGAGTTCACATTGTTACAGAAAACAAAAAATGTGCCCCAGAGGACAAAAGCTTGACTTTTATAGCCTGTGTAGCTCAGACGGAAGAGCATCAGCCTTTTAATCTGAGGGTCTAGGGTTCAAGTCCCTGTCCAGGTGTTTCCTGGGATCCTTGCCCTTTGGTGGTTCCATGTCTTTACCTAACAAGCTCATTTGTTCTTGATAGTTCTGTGACCTCATTGTCATTTGTAGCAAAGTCCATGGACTGCAGGTGAGATGACAATGTGGGACATGTAGATCTCAGGGACAAAGGCCTCTTTCAGATAATCCCAGCATACAAGGTCTGTAAAGAATCTTTCCCTGCCCCTTGGTCCAACTCACCACCAGTTGGTTCTCAGCTGAGCTCCTTTCCTAAACCCAGTGTCCAAGACATGCCAATGTCATCTATTACCAAATCCACCTAGGGTGCCTTGACCCTTTACCTTCTTGTCTATCTTACTTTAGGTGGTACAACATTTAAGAGTTCATCAGAGTTAAATCCAAAGCTTAAACGTTCATTTCACATTGATTCACCGTCTCAGTGGGTCAGCTGTAGTGCAGCTGGGTCAGCTGTAGTGCAGTTTGGCCAGCTGGATCAACTACTTGGATGATTCCCATCAAATGAGAAAAGAAACACAGATGTTGCAGCTTGCAAACGTCCATGAAGATGTGGTGGGATTTGAAGAAGGTCCTCCTCTGTACGCTCCCAGTCCTCAGCCATTATACGATTGATTTACCTCTGGCTTGCTACATTGGGTGATCACACTTCATAAAACACCTAAGCGAACACCTTGTCTGAAATAATGATTTAATGATATCTAACTGCAAATCCTCACCAGTACATAAAAGTACATTTTTTTAAATATTGATAGAACAGCTTTCTGTCCCTCCCTGGCCTCACGGAGCATCAGTTGGCATTAACCAAATGACATCCCCATTTTGATTTGAGATGGAAGAGGTTCACTATCAGATTAGATCAAGAATCTGGTTTATATCAAAGGTATGCAAGAGTGTGAGGCAGAACTTGTGTGGAAGTCAGTAATAGCTTATATCTTCACCTAGGGCTGTTCGATATAACGATATATATCGGATGACGATATAAAAACGTCTATCGTTTCATTTTACGCTATCATTTGTTTCATGGTGTTGCAAAATAAACTGTTTACGGCAATATTTTTTCATCGTTTTGATGGTCACTGTAGTAGCTATATTAATTTCTTAAAGTCCTCCCTTTCTCTTATATTTAATATAACCACACTACAGACGGACAAGTGACTGTTTTTATGCATTGTCATTAGCAACAACGAAGGTAAAACCATTGCGTGTCCGCTTGTTTATTTTCCACATAAACCTTTCACAATAAAGCTCTATATCCTGTTGAGACTTTTCAAAATAAACTGAATCACGTGAAAGAGTATGCAGTGTTTACGGATGATAAGCAAAAAAGAGCCGCCAGGTGCTAAAAAATAAACCTCAGACTCAAACGTTAGAACAGGCTTTTCGCCGCAGCACTCCGTGTAATACATACTCACAAAGAAAACGGAGGCCGTTACAACTTATGTCTAAAAATGTATCATTTCATGGATCGGTTAAAACATTCGAGTCCAGGAACACGACGCTCAGCTGGAAACACTTCACGCAAGTTGAGCTGCCCGAGATTCACAGAATATTCAGAAAATGTAAAATTTTTGTGATTTATATCGTTATCGGGATGATAGATGTCTTATATCGGGATATGAGATTTTGGTCATATCGCACAGCCCTATCTTCACCCATTAATTATTTGACATTTTACATAAAGGCTCTTTATTAACAATGCATGCATTACGAACTAATATAAATAGATTATGCACTTGCTTTGATAATGTAGTTCACTGATTTATTTTCACCACATATGGCTGGAGTTACATGGATGTCTTATGTTTCATGAACAAATAACTGGCCATGGATCAGACTGTGATTATAAGTTATAATCATAGACCTTCTCTCAAGTTGTATTCTTTTAGTTATAGTTTTTTTCTTTTTCTTTTTTTTTTAAACCTGTCCCGTTTGGTTCTTTTGCCATCAGAATTATTGTCTAAAGGTGAAGAAAGATGCCCAACGGATTTACTTTACCAAATGGACCATCCCAGCCTTGCCGTAATGGTCCATTTGATTTACCTTTTATTGTTTATTTTATTTTATTTTATTTTATTTTTTTTACTTGCTAGATACGGGACAGGGGAAAAGTAAAGGGAGAAAGAAAGAGGGGGGAAAAAACAAAACAAAACAAAAAAAACAGCGGAGAAGAGGGACGGGAATAAAGGGCAAAAAACAAATACCAACAAAATAAGCAGACAAAAAATACATATATCGATCACCTGGATCACCTGTTGAGAAAGAAAAAAGAAAACAAGCAGAAGAAAACGAGAGTAATAGAATAAACAACATCACAATGATATATGGGAATATAACACTAAATACTTAATATTAAACATTATTGTGCAGCACGTAAGATCGACAGCGCACAGTGTGCTTTGAGGTAGGAGCCAAAAAGGGTGTAGTTTGTGTGTGTGATCACCTGTGTGTACACCTGTGAGCATGAGTGCGCTTGTATTTAAAAGGTTCCTTAATGTAATGATCTGCTAGAGGGTGTGGGGGGCCACAGTCCCATCCTCCAGGGCATGAAGCAGGTATGGAGGAGATCAAAACTCCAGACATCCAGAGGCCCCCAGAACACAAGAGACCAAGGAAGACCAACAGAGGGGCAGCCGCGCCACTGTCCCAGAAAGAGCTGAGGAGAGTCCCAGATGAGGGATCACTCAGCAGCCGCGGAGCAGAAGCCAGGGGGGGTTGCAGTGACGTGCCCGTGAGCTCCGCCGGCAGCCAGCTGTGCCTGAGTGACCGAGCCCCAGGCCGAGAGGCCGAGGGCACCCCACCCCGGAAGTGGCCCGAGCGAGCCCCAGGTTCCAGGCCCGGATAAGCAGCCACCAAGGAGTGAGCCGGTGTGTACCCGGACGCCCACCCCCGGACACAAAGAACCACCAACGCATCGATGTCTGAGGGCGTCTGCCACCGGCAGGGGAAGTGGTGGGGGGAGATAGGCCTCCAAACCTTGGAGGGCCTGAGATGTCCCCAGAGAGGTGGCGTCTGATACCCAACCTGACATATAGACACAGACATACAGGCACACTCAAATACAAACATCCATTCCCACCCTCATGCTCTCATAGGCAATTACTCCACACTCAACCAACGTGGAGACAGACATAAAGAGACGCTGTACACACAATCACACTCCCCAAGCGTACTCTAAGAACCGGGTCTAGGTACCCTTGCCCCTGGAGGGGGAAACTGCACCCAGACCCAGGTGGTGTTACCCTTTTCCCTGCAGTGGGGAGAAGCAGACTGCCCCGACTCCGCAGCAGCAGGGAGGCCCCACACACCAGACCCCAGTCGGACGGCCAACTCCTCCTCCTAGCCCTCCCGCTCCAGCAGGCCGCAGAGACCGGGGGTGTGAGAAGACTCCAAACCTCCCTCTACCCGCTCATATGTAGTGTTGATGTATATGTGTTCTAAGGTGCAATTAAAACCCAGGAGGGCATGGAGCTACCTGCCAGAGAGCAGCAGGTAAGCGCATAGCCCCTCCTGATAGCCCTCAATGTCTACGTGTATTTAAAATTGAGAGGTGGGCAACGACGCCAGGGGTGAGGTGTACACCCTGATGGTAATTTGGAGTCCGTGTTGTGAGCCCACCCCCAAGATCCTATATGTATGTGTTATGAGAGTGTGAGTAATGTGAATGTCTAAGTTGTGAGATAAAATTGAGGCAGAGGCAGCCAGAAGGGGACAGAGGGGGGGGATGCCTCCTCTGCACCCTGGTGACACACCCCTACCCCAAGGCCCTGCATGTGTGGGTGATTGTGGTGGAGCGGGAAGAGGGAGGCAGCTGGAGATGGGGAGGGAAGAAAGGGAGGGGCAAGTGACCCCTCCCTGGGGCCAGCTCCCCCGCTGACCCCAGTAGGCACCCCCATGCTCTGCAACCCGCCAGGGAAAGGGGGCCCAGGCCCATCCGGACCAGGGCCCAGTGCAGCAGCGCCGCCCGGCCCCACAGAGCCCGGGACAGCCCACCCGACCCCACTACAGAGAAAACTGCACCCACCCCATCATCCACTCATCTTCCAGACTACACAAGACAATAGACGCCCAGGCTGAGATCTTCCTCCACCTCTCCTATATCTCCCCCTCCTGCAGAGAGAATTCCTGAGGAGAGGAAAGCTCCTGCAAGATGTGACAACCTCCCCCACCAGTTGAAGAGTCCCCCAGGTGGCTCGATGCACTGGCGGCGCCCTGCGCCAGGACTGGGCCCCCATATACCCACCCGCCCACAACCCCAGCAACACACCAACCAGGACCCGAGCCCCCGAGGCCCGGCCAGGGCCCCAGCCCAGAGACGGAGCGCCCCCAGAACCTCACGCCCGTCCCGGACCCACCCAGGGGCAGCCAGGCTACCAGGTCAGTAACCCACGTCCGTCAGCACAGACCCTCCCCTAGCCCCGCTGCACGCAGCCACGAGGAAACCGTCACCTAAGAGCCAACAGAGCCCTTAATTGGCCATGACCGCTACCCCGGGTTGAGCCCCCCAAGGAAGATGCTCCTGGGGAACCCCCCGACGCCCTAAGCCTGTCCCTACCCCCACACCAATCACAACAGTGAAGGTGGGACCAAACTATGACCCCCCACCCCCACTAGGTGATGGAGCTGATCAAAGGAGCCCAGAGCAATTTATCTGATGTGGTGGCAGAGGCTGTATCAAGACTAATGTAATCTAATAGATAATTTCTATACTGGTTAGAATTAAGATTATTTTTATTTTTCCAGTTCATGAGGACTGTTTTCTTGGCTATGCATAGGGCAGTGAAAACCATGTGGGCTATATTCTTTTCTGAAGTGACATTATCTAAGCTGCCCAACAAACACACTAAAGGAGAAGTTGGAATGTTACATTTTAGACACTTCGATAAGTCTTCACATATCTCACGCCAAAACTTCTGAACTGGTGGACAGAACCAAAGAGCGTGGATATAATTGTCCAGTGAATTGGTTTGGCAGTGTGAGCAGTTGTTGGTAGACGTAAAGCCCATCTTGAACATCCGATGACCTGTATAGTGCACTCTATGTAGTATTTTGTATTGAATTAATTGAAGACTGGGATTTCTAATTAGATGAAAGGTTTTTAAGCAAATCTGAGACCAGAAGTTTTGGTCTAAGTTAACTGATAAATCCGCTTCCCATTTTGCAATAGGAAGTGATATTGATTCATCTATTTTAGAAAGCATTCTGTATATTTTGGATAGTAATTTTGGGGTTTTAAGAGTAAGAAATTGAACCACACTTGGTGGTGTTTGTAGTTCAACTTGACCCGGTTTAAATTTCTTTTTTACTATGGATTTAATTTGTTGATATTCTAAAAATCTTTTCTTGTTGATCCCATATTGTGTAACTAGTCTGTCAAATGAAATAAATTCTGTTCCTTCTAGTATATGTTCTAAATATTTGATTCCTTTACCACTCCAATCTGAAAAGTTTATCATATTATTGTTTTGTAATATGTCAGGGTTGTTCCAGATAGGTGTACGTTTGCATGGGATTAATGAAGACTCTGTCAACTTCAGAAACTCCCACCATGCTGTCAGAGAGGAGCTAATGTTGACGCTTTTGAAGCATTCATGTCGTTGAATGTTTGAGCTGATAAATGGTAGATCTGAAATCTCTAGATTATTGCAAAGTGCTTGTTCTACATCTAGCCAAGGTTCATCTAAGAGGGTATGTTTTAGCCATCCTGAGATAAATTGGAGCCTGTTGGCTAAGAAGTAGTGCTGAAAGTTAGGTAGTTCTAATCCTCCTTTATCCTTGGTCTTTTGTAGTGTTTTTAAGCTTATACGTGGGGGCTTATTTTTCCAAAGGAATTTGGACATATATGAATCTAGAGATCTGAACCAATCTTGTGGCGGTTTAGTTGGGATCATTGAGAATAAATAATTTATTTTTGGTAAGACCATCATTTTTATAGCGGCAACCCTTCCCATGAGTGATATGGGTAGACATTTCCACCTAGCCAGATCACCTTCTACTTTCTTTAAAAGTGGGATATAGTTTAATTTAGTTAGATCTGCAAGCTTGGGAGAAACATTAATACCTAAATATTTTATATTTCCCGATTGCAGTGGAGTAGAAGAGGAATTATGGAAGGAGCAATTAATCGGAAGGACTGTAGATTTTGACCAGTTAATTGAGTAATCTGATATTCTTGCAAAAGAGTTTATCAATTCAATCACCCCAGAGATATTGGTTTGTGAATTTTGGAGAAAGAGTAGCACATCATCCGCATAAAGGCTGATTTTATGTTCCACGTTCTTGCATTTTATGCCCTTAATTACTGAATTCTGTCTAATTGCTGCTGCTAGTGGTTCAATAAAAATTGCAAACAGTGAAGGGGAGAGTGGGCATCCCTGCCTGGTGCCCCTCAGGAGACAGAAGCTGGAGGATGTCTGGTCATTTGTTCTGACACAAGCTGTTGGGGAATTATATAATATTTTTAACCAGCTGATGAAAGAAGATCCAAAACCAAATTTGTGTAAAGTTGCAAATAGAAATTTCCAGTTAACTCTGTCAAACGCTTTTTCTGCATCTAAATAAAATATTGTAGTTTCAAGGTTTTTACTGTATGAGTAGTCTATCAAATTAAGTAATCTACGTGTATTTGTTGATGAGTGCCTACCTTTTATGAAACCAGTTTGGTCAGGATGAATTAAGAGGGGGGTTATTTTCTCTAGTCTCTTCGAGAGAGCTTTGCAGATTATTTTAAGGTCTACATTTATAAGGGATATTGGACGATAGCTTGAGGGATATACAGGGTCTTTGCCTGGTTTTAGCAGGAGATTAATGTTTGCAGAATTCATATTTGATGGGAGTCTGCCATTTTCTTTGATTTCCAACAGCGTTCTGTAAAAAATTGGGGCTAAAATCGTCCAGAATTCTTTGTAGAATTCTGCAGGAAAGCCGTCTGGACCTGGAGCCTTATTATTGGGCATACTTATCAGGGCTTCCTGGAATTCACCTGGTGTCAGTGGCGAATCCAATGCCATTGCTTGAGAGTCTAATAATTTTGGGAGAGTTATGTTGTCTAAAAACTGATCAATTTCCTTTTTAGATGGGTTTATTTGTGGTGAATACAACGTTTTATAGAAATCCCTGAAGATGTTGTTTATTTGTTTCGGGTCATATACTGTATTCCCAGATGAGTCTTGAACAGCACATAGAGTTGTTTTTTCTTTATTTATTTTTAGCTGGTTTGCTAGAAATTGACCGGATTTATTACCATGTTCATAATTTTGTAAGCGTAGTCTTTGTACTTTTTATCAATTATCTCATTTAATTCTAGTTTTGTTTTGCGTATTTTGTTCAATGTTTCCTGATCTTGGTCGGACGCATAGGCTTCTTCTAGTGATTTGATGATTTTTTCTAATTCCTGGATATTTTTGTTTTCTTTTTTCTTTTTATGTGATGAGAAAGAAATTATTTTACCTCTCATCACAGCTTTCCCTGCTTCCCATAGAACAGAAGCTGATGTTCCGGGAGTGTCATTAAAGTCTAAATATGAAGTCCACTCTTTTTTAAAATATTTAATAAAGTCTTCATCTTTAAGCAGTGATGTATTAAATCTCCAGTTTTTACTAGGCGTAGTATTATTCTTGTGCATTAGTGTTAAAGATACAGGAGCATGATCGCTGACAGCTATAGGGTGAATCTCAGTGTCTGAAATGTCCCTCAGCAGTGAGCTGCTGACCAAAAAATAATCCAGACGAGAGTAGGAGTGATGGACATGTGAGAAAAAAGTATATTCCTTACTGGTGGGGTGAAGGGAGCGCCATGCATCGCAAAGACCAAAGTCGCTCATATACTGTTTAATTATATTTATGGACTGCCAATTACGCTGAGTTCCTGCTGTATTGAGCCTATCCATTTCTTCATTTAGTCCAAGGTTGAGGTCGCCTCCAAGAGCAAGTGTGCCATCTAAGTGTTCAGAGAGCGCACTGAAAAAACCGTGAAAGAATGAGGGGTCATCAACATTTGGACCATATACACTTACAATACATAGCTTTTTATCAAGTATAGATAGTTTAATGATTAAGAATCTGCCCTCTGGATCTATAACTGTATCGAGTACTGTGAAATTAATTTTTTTATGGATTAAAATTGCTACTCCCCTTTGTCTAGAATTATAACAAGCTGAGAACACATTAGGAAACTCAGGTGTTTTAAGTTCATTCGAACCTCTAAGAGGTCTGTGGGTCTCTTGTAAAAGGACAACATCTGCCTGTAGTTTTTTGAGTTGGTTAAATATTTTTAACCTCTTTTCTCTGGAGCCAGCTCCATTTACATTCCATGTAACGAATCTTAGTGCACCCATAGATGTCTGTGTATAACTAGGGGTGTGCGCTGTGTGTGTCGCTTAGACAGGTGGAGAGAATACATCACTTGTTCGTAAATAAAAAGAGGGGGAGAGAGAAAAAATGTGTGGTGAGATGCTCCCTGAGTCTGACTATGTGTGTGCATATTTACTAATATGAGTACGCTTGGTTTAAGTGTGTGTATCCTATACACTGTGTGCGCTGTCTGATGTAAATGTGCTGCCGTTGAGCGCATGGCTGTGCGTGATCGTGCTGTGCGTATGTGTCCAAATAAAGGATGTTGTTTGTGGATGAGTGTGGAAGCAGGTGATCGAAGCAGTGAAAGAAAGAAAAAAGAAAGAAAGAAACCAAGGACAAGGGTGAGCAGCATAAAAACAAGAGGGGGAAAAAAGAGAACAAAAACGAGAAGAAAAAAAAAAAAATCCGGAAACATTCCGATCAAACCATTGACGGAGAATGACGGTGTTAATTCTGCTATGAAATCACACCTAAGATGTGATTTGATACTAGTAAGTTAAACAGATGTTAATGCAAGTTAGTGTGAGTGGGTGGGGAAAGGGTGTAGCGGATTCTTATCTGGTGTGAAGTTAATACAGCCACGGAGTGATGTCGGGGTCGCGGTGGAGCTGTCCGTCCACGTACAGCCGGTCCACAGCGATGACAGCGCGGGAGCCCTTCTGGATAAAGCTGCGTCGGATTGGGAAGAGGACCCTACGTCGTTCCAGGATCTCTTTGGGGAACTGGTCGTTCACGCTGAAGTCCGTTCCTTTTAATTCCCTGCCGCGGCTTTTCACCTGTTCCTTTTGTTTGTAGTGGCCGAATTTGGCCACGATAGGACGTGGTCTCCCGGCCGCAGCCCGAATGGGGCCGAGGCGATGCACCCTATCAAAGACGATGTTCTTCACCGTGTCCTCGGGCAGCTTCAGGTGGGTTTTGATGAAGCTTTTTACCGTGGTCTCCGCGTCCTCTCCAGCGGCTTCTGGAATACCAGAAAATACCAGATTATCACGCATGCTACGAGCTTGTAGATCAATAACTGTTTCTTTTATTTTTTTATTTTCTTTATTTAGCAGAGTAACATTGTCTGTGAGACATTTCACCGACTCCCTTAGCGTGGCATTTTCAGCAGCGAGCGTTTCCACCTGCTGCTGGCTGAACTCCAGGGACTCTCGCAAGGATTTAAATTCCCGGTGAAGAATCTCCACCAAGGACAGCCTTGCATCGAAACTGGACAGTCGTTGGTCGATTGACTCCAGTATGTCGACAATATCTTTGCCGGCTGGCGATGTTGTGCCGGGGGAATCTGCCGGGCGAAGTCTTTTCGACGACGGCGTCTCAGGTTTGGCCGGGGAAGCTGCACTCTGAGCCTTCTTCATCACGAGATCCTGGAAGTACTGATCAATGTAATCTTGGAGAGCCTCTAAACTCTCCCCGTTGTTCCCCAGGGTGTTGGAGATGATTTAGACAAATGTTGTTAGTTATAAGACAATTGATAAGTGTATTTGGTTATACTGAAGCTTAAAGGAATTTATTCAAATCTAAACTACCATTCGCTTTAATTTTCCGCCAAAATCTCCGGCGTCTGACGTCAGTTACAACATGAGTCGCTTACCTTGTCCGTCACTTCCGTCACTTACCTCTCCCAAGGTAACACCTCCCTATAGTTTTTTTCTTATACCAAGAGCAGTTTGATTAGAATTTATAACCAAAAATATACATTATTATATAATTTGCAATATAGTTTATAACCAAACTGCTCTTGGTTTAAGATCAGAAACTTTAAAGAGTAAATCTCCTATATTGGCTTCCTTTCGTTGGCTCCCTGTTAAATCCAGAATTAAATTCAAAATCTTGCTCCTCACATACAAGCACTTAAATAATCAGGCCCCATCTTATCTTAATGACCTTATTATACCATACCACCCCATCAGAGCACTTCACTCTCGCACTGCCACCTTGTTGTTTATAGAGTATTTAAAAGTAGAATGAAAGGGAGAATCTTCAGTTTTCTGGCCCCTCTTCGATGGAACCAGCTTCCAGTTTGGATTTGGGAGACAGACACTATCTCTAATTTGAAGATTAGGCTTAAAACTTTCCTTTTTTTCTAAAGCATATAGGTAGGGTGGATCAGGTGACCCTGGTTATGCTGCAAAAGGTGTATGTTGCTGGGGGATTCCCATGATGCATGGAGTATTTCTTCGCCAGTTACCTTTCTCACTCACTAAGTGTTAATAGACCCCTCTGCACTGAATCATACTTGTTATTAATCTATGGCTCTCTTTCACAGCATGCATTTTATTCTGCCTTCTCTCACCCTAACCGATCACGGCAGATGGCTGGCCCTCCCTGAGCCTGGCCCCTTCAGTCTGAACTGAGCCTGCCGGTGGTTTCTTCCTGTTAAAAGGGAGTTTTTCCTTCCTATTTTTCTTTCAAAGTGCTTGCTCATAGGGGTCATTGTTGGGTTTTTCTCTGTATGTATTATTGTAGGGTCTACCTTACAATATAAAGCACCTTGAGGCGACTGCTGTTGTGATTTGGTGCTGTGTAAATAATAATAATAATAATAATAATAATGATAATAATAATCATCATTATTATTATAATTATTATTATACATTTTATTTGAGGGCGCCTTTTAAAAACCCAAGGTCACCTTACAAAAAAAGAAGAAGATATCAATAAAACAGTAGATTATAATGTCTTGATGCATTCTCAATCATCCAGGAAAGTAAATCTCCAAAAAGTTGATTCTGTTCATCTGGATGTAGCGTTTTGTGGGAGAAACATTTCGTGACTCATCCAAGTGACTTCTTCAGTCTCAGCTGACTGCAGGTCAGCTGGTGTCAGTCATTATGCAAATGTACTGTTTATAAGATTTGGGGAAACCTGCAGTCAGCTGAGACTGAAGAAGTCACTTGGATGAGTCACGAAATGTTTCTCCCACAAAACGCTACATCCAGATGAACAGAATCAACTTTTTGGAGAGTAGATTATAATAGATTAAAATAAAGTCCATATGAGAGTCCATATGAGAGGGGAATGAGTGTAGAGGTTTTGTAATTTTACTAAACAATGAAAAGAGAGACCTGGAGTTACCTTCACTAGAGCTGATTAAACCAGAAAGGTATGCGGATTTGGCTGAAGCAATGCAGTCCTTATAAAACAAAATATGATCATTATACATTTCTTTGTGTATGGTAAGTCCGGTTTCTTGAACAGACATTCCAGTTGGTGTCTTTTAGCTTTGAGATGGCGCAGGTTAAGAGTAAACCATGGTGCTGAACGGGAAAATGAGACAGTTCGGTGTTTAAGTGGAGCAAATATGTTAATAGGTTATGGAGGCTGACATTAGAGTAAGAAACAAGTTCATCAGGGGATGAGGAGCTGTGAATAAATGGAAGGTCATAAATGGCAGATTAAAGATCAGCAGGGTTAATATTACTAATTTTCCTAAATGTGATGTCACGAGGAGTATAGGTTTTGGAGGCTGTTGTATTTACAGTAAAAGAAATAAACATATGATCAGATCGGGGAAACAAATTGTGTTTACGGTGAGTGGGGGTAACGCTAGAACAGTAGACCAAATCCAAGATATGACCTTTAGAATGAGTAGAAAATTGCATCTATTGTAGAAGGCCAAAATTTTTCAGACAAGAAGTAAAATCTTTGGAAAGAGGGATGTTATCATTGCCAAAATGGATATTGAAGTCACCACCAATTATCAAATTTGAGAAAAGTACAGAGAAATGAGTGAGAAGAGTCATTTAAAAATTCCTTGTTTGGCTTAGGTGGCCGGTACACAGTACATATAATGGTGGGTTTAGATCCAAGGAGCTGTATTGCGATGTATTCAAATGAGTGGAAGGGTGGGGCAGAGACAGGAGAACTTTCCAGTGCTTTCGGTGAATAATTGAGATTCAGTACCGGTCCGTGGTCCGGGCATTGGGGAGTCTTATTATTATTATTATTGTTATTATTATTATTATTATTATTATTATTATTATCAACATGAGTGATTTCTCATCTGGAGCATTAGGTGTACTTATGCAGAACAGTTCTTATAAAATGCCCCTGTATTTTAATGGCATTACTTGCTTACATAAATAAAATCTTATCTGTTTTTAACAAACCTACAACCTTGTCAGTTAAATGATCTCTCCATGCCACATGCTGGTCTTTTGTTCATTATGTTTATTCATGCTAGTTGCTGCTCAAACTGTGAGTTCGCCTGGATATCAGAACAAAGCATTAATGTTTGTGATTGATAGTCAGTATTACTAGAAAAGATTTATATCTTACTTTTCTAGGAATATTGCATATCTGAGAAGCAATGGGTTTCTTTTTTGTACCCTTTTCTTTCCAGTGAAAAACTGTTACTATTATTAAGCCCACTTCACAGATAGCAAGAGATACATGTGTATTTTTAGGCTTTTTCCAGCTGATTTCAAAACACCAGTGAATTAGTTTCATTTCAGTCAGCTTGTTAGTATGAAATGGTTTGTTAATATGTCTGTGTGTAATTGAAATGGACAACAGGTACGCGAATCAACCAAACACCTCAGTGCTCGGTTTCAGCTCTAAACTGGCATTCAGCTCGAGTTCCTGTCAAATCATTGCTTTGGGATTTTGGTCAGGAACTGTATGAGAGCTTTTCTTTGTAGAACACAGCAGTTACTTCCAGGAGAAAAGTGATTTTTTTTTATATTTTTTGCTGAGCAAAAAATATTATGTGTATTATATGTTAGCTTAGTTGATTCAAATAAAATCAAAAGGTTACCTCATGATGTGTCTCTCAGTCTTGCATTAGTATTAGAAAAACAGCTCCGTCAGACCATTAACTCTATTTCCATGATCAAGTTCAATACAGAAAAAATACAGTGTGAAAACATCCATAGATGGAAAAGGAGAAGCAATACCAAAATACATAAATAAAACAAAACATGTTGTGTTCCAGAGATTATATTAAATGTACTTTTTAGCACAGAGATGAACTTATTATTATTTATGAGTAACTCGAGCATCTTTGACACTTACAGTTCCTTCAATCAGCCTCTGTCTAAAAAGTTCTACAATTTTTTTTTTTCAGTATGGTATGTCCTAAATAGGCTTTCCTTTAGTCTTACTGATATGGACTAGACTTTTCCAGAGAGAATAGAAAACTTGCTAATTTATTCTGTTTAAAATCTGCTCGTTAAGTCACAGAGTTTGGAAGACATATTGCAGTATCTAATGCAGGGGTTTAGCTTCCAGTCCTGACTTAGAGCTACACTCAACTAAAAGGATACTACTTACTTATGGGATTTACTTCTGACTGCTAGAGTGCAGATTTTTAAATTACATAATTAAGTTTTCATGACATGTCATCTCCCACTCCAATTCTTCTTTGTATTTTTTCATTCCCATGAATATGCTTGCTAAACAGTATCAGGATCTACCCCTTGCGAAACAAAATTATCCACTTCAAATTTAAAGTAGAACCAACAGTGCGTTCTTCTGCTTGCTTATGTTATTTCCATAGAGTATTTTCTCACAGTGGTGTCTTTTGTCATTGATATTGTTTTGCATTGATATTCAATAGACTATTCAGAACGCTACGGGTGAATAAGATTAAAATAAGATGGAGAAAACTATGTGTATGCAAAATGCATGTTTTAGCTCACGAGTAGACACATCTTAAGCATGAAACGGGAGGCAAGAGTTGCAGTTTGGGGAGCAACTTGAATGGAAATCTGTAGCTCTACGAAACTATGTGAGGAATGGGTAAAAAAGTTCTGGTAGGTCTTTGTCCAGACAGGACAGTCATATTTTTCACATTTTTCAAAGCTTTCCAGTGGCCTGGGTTGGAGTCTTTGTTGGGCCGATTCTGGGCCCTGAGCCATATGTTTGACAGCGATGGTGTAGTATCATCAATAAATAAAACTCTTGTTCTCTTACCTTCTGAGTTTCTTCTCAGTGCTGCTTTGGTTATGGTAACTTGTCACATTAAACTGATAAAAATGATCAAAAGTTTTTTTTAATGTTGATAGAGTTAAGTTTTGCTTTCTACCTTTCCTCTAGTTCCGCAGTTGTCTGCTAAGGCCTTTTCCGATGATATTTTCTCCATACCTAAGAGTATTTGTCTATGACCAATAAAGGTTTTCTTCAACTAGATTACTCCACATTTAATGAGAACTTAAGAAACAGTAATTGAGTATGGAAGAAGGAAGTAAGATAAATATACCAAGAGATACTGAAAAAAATGAAAGGGTTGTACCATCACTTTAATCTGCCTTAGGATAAAAGAATAAATACCACAAAACAAAACATGTTTCCTTCTTTTTGCTGCCACAGCTATGAATAATTTATAATTTTTAATAGATGGATGGATGGGTGGATGCATTAAATAGGTATAAACTGTTGTATAGTCTGTCTTAGTATCCTTGAAAGTATGTCAGTGACTTTATAGATTTTTAAGCTCTTTGGCAAACAGCAGATCTGTTCTAGGTTAGAATCTATCTGCTTTCATTAGCCATGCAGTTGGTCTACAGTTTGCCAGTGTTTCAGTGATCAGTTCAATGTCCTCAAAGCTTGCATTCATATATACTAAGAATTATAACATACAGATAAATGCAGTTAAATCATATTTCTAGTTTTGTTTTTTTGCCTTTAAACTTTAGCCTGAGTATAAAAGATGCAGTCACCTTGACATCATCCAGTGATTTTTGGACTTTAAAACTGAACATGACAAGCAAGGGGTGCAGGATCTGATAACATGGTACCAATTTCTAAAACGTGTCTGTGACCATCATAACCCCATTACCCTTACTGACCATTTTACTCTAAACAGAGCTGTAATGATAACAACTGTACCGTGTTAAATAAGACTTTAAACTGCTAACTCAGTCCATGAACTCATTAGGATTCCCATGGATTTGTATGCAATACAAATGATTTTTACAACTAAAGGAGTCACCCCCTGCTAGCCATTGTAAAAAAAAAATAATGCAGATTTAAGTCATTTATGTGTTGCCTTTACTTTTCCACTCACCAGTAGCCAAAACTGCTTTACATAATATTTATGTAATCGAACTTTCCAGGATATTAACCACATTACATCAATCTTTTACACTTAGTTGTTATTTCTGTATTTGTTATAGAGCATTGTCACCCTTTAAAGATGATGTTGCAGGCACTTTAAGGTTTGCCACAGTCTTCTCATGTGTACTCAGTGTTAACTTGCTGTCATTCATGAAGAAAACATGATGCCAATAGTAGATCTGCCAATTCTCGTGTTCTTGGGCAAATGCCAGTTGAGTGCTTGATGCTGTACTGTGACCATATGTCTCACTACTGGCAATGCCATGCTCGTTGAGTCTGTTTTTGAACAGTTTGGTCAGAACAAGCACACGAGTAGCACAATGGAGGTCTCTGGCTGTTCTTGCACAAAGGAGCAGATATCAGACCTACTGCTATGGCCCTGTCCAGCTCTCCTTGTGTAATGACCTAACTCCTGGTAACTTGTCCACATCCACACAGGATGGATGTGCTATACTGTGTGAGGAGCTAGGCTACCTGAGCAACTTGAATGAGAACCTACTTACTGTCTTATTCAACCAGTAGTAACAGGAACACTGTCAAAAAGTAACACTCAGCATGGATATATATATATATATAGAGAGAGAGAAAAACGGTGTGTGCCTACTACCTGCTAACCATTACTTTTTGAGAAGCTGTGGCCTCTCCAGTACACCTGTTGTCACTTTTATTTGCCCCATAGATGAAGCGAATTAACAGGAAAAATTGAGAACCCTGAAGTTTAACTGATTTTATACTGAGATTCTATTTTTTGAGCGATATAAAAATCTTATATGTATTGCATGAGAAATTACTCTTGTCTCAAACTATAATTTAACAATATAGTTTATTTGTAAGGGAAAATAACTTTTGAAAGACAAGTCTACAGCAAATGTGTTTTTTTTTCTTTTTACATTTGTTTAACATATCATACTAATCCTCAGATGTTCAGAAAACATATTGATGTGAAACCTGACCAAGTGTGGAATCTTACAAATTACAGATCCCAAGAACCATCTCATAGAAGTGAACTGATAAGCAGTCCTGTATTTCTCAAGTGAGCAGTATGGCATTTCATTAAAACTCCAACTGACTATGGTAAATTAATCGTGCAGTAACATACATCATAGGGGAATCCTGTTAAGGATCAGAACCTGTCTGCACTTCAGGTTTTAGATTAGTAGTAATTATCTTTTACAGGTGGAGGTTAGTGGTAAAGAGGAGATGTGTGCATGTGCTATTGAAAATATTCATTACTATAAACTAAACAGCGAGAACCTAGCTTATTTTAAAGCCATCCTCTCTTGTTTCCCGGCCTCAAAGCTCTCTATATTTTATTTATTATTTAGCAGTGTCTGTCACGTTAGTGGTCATCATGAATGACACCTAAGATGAACATTCTTATAAATTACTTAATTTATAAGAGAAGAAGGTTTTCATTCCGCTGAACATTCATGTATCATCTCATACAAAAATGTGGTATAGGGTGAAAGGCTTGTCTTGAGTCACTCATTCATTTCATATGTATTGAATAATAACAATAAAACATATGGGAACCAATCAATAAAACTGTCTAGTGTGCTCAAAAAATTTGAAATATGCAGTGATTTTTTTTATCCTGTGTAAATTATATAAAGTTTTGCACACTTGAGCTCGGAATATTTGTCCCGCTGTAGTGTTTGGTTGTATTATGTTGCTATTGCTAGCTAAATCTTGACCCTGATCACCAGTTCCAATTAGTTAGTCAAAGTTAGCTACAAGTTCTCAGGATTTTGTTGGTTTTTTGTGTGTGAAACGCCAGCTCTTGAACCAGTTCAAGACTGTTGATGTTAAGCTGTGGCTCTAAGATGAAAATGCTTAGCCCTGGTACTGCCTGCTTCTTTTGTTCACAGAAAATCTTCCAAGGTGGTCTTCAACCTCTCTTCGTGCATCTACTCTGTACGCTGGCAACAAGAGCGACATATGTCATTGCTGCAGATTATTTGAGTTTAACTTCACAAGGAGACAGAGACAATGAAGGGCAGTTTATCTACTTCATCAGCAGCGCTGGGCTTAGCTGCTCAGATAACTTCTTGACCTCAACCTCACACACACACATTGAGAGAGAGAATTTCAAAGCCAAAATTTGATAGGAACACTCCCGCCACCAGGCACTTTCAGATAAAGATAACACACTAGCTGATGTTTGAGCAACACAAACATTCAGCATGAATACATAATATGTCCTTCACTGTTGTCATGTTGTTCACAAGGACAGCCGATGCAGATGGATGATGCATGAAACATGAAACTTTCAAAGTTCAAGGGAAGCAGAAAGTGTGACCAGCTAGATTTTCAATAATTAGGGCACGGTAGTAACAACATGTTTCCGTTGAAGGTGATACAGAAATATTGTAAATGATCATTAACCAGCTTTCTAAAATTGATTATAGATTGCTAAAGAAAAATATTGAGATGCAGTCTTTCTACTTAAATGTAAGACTTTTGAAAAGCTGGTCTCCTGAATGCAACTGAAACATTTCAAAGTCTTGTTGCTGCACTCAGCAACATTGGGAAACAGATAATCAATGGTTATTTCGGAAAACGAAAACAAAACAACCGACTGATTGTATAATAATGATCCGTCTTTCTAAATCTGAGAAAAGATTTTAAACATGTTTTTATGTGCACAGCACAAGAGAAAATATCAAACGCTTTAAAGTACTGAGGAGTTTTTGATGTATACTAACACTTTAGCCCTTGAAGGCTTTTCCAGCCTCCATGAGCTGAATAAATGGCAAAATGAGAGCAACGCAATAACAACAGCATAGCTGATTCTTAAATCTATATGGCTTTTCATCCCATGCTGATGAAGCTACTAACATTATGCATTCGTTACTTTTTATTTCTTTTCCCTTCCCTCTGTTGTCAGGTGTTGTAAATCACGCCTGGTGTTCTGCTGTTGAACTGTAGAGTAATACTCTACACTGAATTAAAGTTTAATTAGGCCGAAGACACAAACAGCAACACCCACACTTGCATCCCCCTCTCTCACACACACAATCCTACATGATACACTGGGTGCTTTGCCACATATGGGGGCGGGGTCTGCTCTGCAGTAGTTTGGTGGGCCACTAACAGCCTATCAGTCACAGCTGAGGTTGAGGTTGTGGACTTCTATACACTCTGTGCTAAAGTAGGTTTATAGGTCAACAAACAATAGGATTTTTACCTGCATTATATATTGTGCAGATAGACATTCCATGGAATGACAGTACACGTTTAAAAAAGTTAGTACGATGGACCTGTAAGCTTTTATAAAAGTTACTTCTAGCTTTAAAATTAAGTGCTTCTCCTGCTTGCACAACTACCATGGCAGCATTGCATCCATGTCGGTGTGTAGGTGTGTGTTTGTGTGTGTGAACCATGCTGATAAAAGTCACAGTGTGAACCATCTGCTGCCTTTTCATATTGGCTCTCTTTGTACTACACTAGAAGGTCACACACATCCATAAAAACGAAAACAAAAAAAGTAGGAGAAAGTAATTGCGCATACATATATGAGTGTACTAGATTGCTAGCTTCAGAAATAAACCTCTAGATGAAGAGGCCTATGCAGTCCATGAACTGCTACAGAATAGTTAGTTATATCATCAGAGATTTAAAAGAGTAAACATGAGTAAGTCCTTCTGAATATTTGTTTTGTAATGATGCAACCAGTGATAAATGCTATCCTGCAGAATCTGATCTCGCAAAAGAGTCACTGTCATGCAGATGCTGGTTATGACAGAAAGGCATCAAAAAACACAGAGTGAATTATGGTTAGATGGTGTCAGTCTGCATAGCCATAGACCCATTAAAATGGCCATGCTCACCCAGGTCCTTTGCCTAATGTTGTGGCTGTTGGCCTTATGTTCTGTTTTAGTTTTTCAGCATCTGGTGAGGATCTCTGAGTCACTGCCAAGGTTAGGCATTCACACAATTGCAAGGAACAGCCTGTGACAGCGTTGGGTTGCGATCAGTGAGCTTGAAAGGAGCAAAAATCTTGATACAGATGAAAACTGTTTCATTGATTTTATGCCTTTATTTTATAATCTTTTATTCTCATTGTGCTTATCAACTCAGCATAGATTGAAAATCTAAATATCAATTTCAGTCCGTATTTAATATTTACTAAAGTGAATTTACTTATAATGTATGTAGCCAAAGAAAGTGAGAACAGTTTTGTCTGCGACTCTTATCACTTAATAGTTCCTAACCCAGACTTTAGATTTCCAGGAACATAATAAAACAATTTTTCAATGCATTAAGTCTGCACATAAAGCAGTGTTCTTTCCCCCCCCTTTTTCCTCACACAAATGTAGGTCTCTCTTTGAGTACAACCATTCCCCCTGTAGCCATTCAGCCAATAATTTTGGAAAACAGACCAATTCAGCGACTCCACTCCGAATAATTTCATGCTGCATTTCTGTTTGGAGATGAACATCAAGGGAAAAGTGATGCAGGGTGAAGGGGAAAAGTCTGATCCAGTCAGATAACAGACAAACCTCTCCATTCATTACTATGGCGACAGCTGTGAAGGCGATATGCATGGGTAGATTAATGAGTTTTTGATCCAGTTCAACAATTTCCCACCTAGCATGGTTATTATCATACTTCTACAGGTTTCATTCAATGAAAGCGTCAAGACATAATCGCTTATCAGATGCCATGTTGAATCATCACTGTGTGAGATTCCTCACGTGATCAGCAAAGTGTCAGATAATCTATCAGAGGGTTTTACACAACTGGTAATGAGAGCATTTCTACATAAATACAAACTGCAAGATTAAAACTTTACATTTCGATTCTTTCTTTTATGTTGACAGACATTCAGCAACAGATACAGGCATTTGCATTTTTCTGTCAAGAGCCTGATGCAATGGCAACATTTAACTTTTCAGATACTCATCAGCTTCACTACCAGTGTCAGTTGCAGAATTTCTTTTAAAATAATTATAAACGCTGTTCTTTCTTCAACCTTTTGAAAAAGAGCTGAATCATCCTTCCTTATCACCTAGAGCAGAAAGGTAGGATGAAGAAAAGGACTGAACAAAAACAAGAAACGGTGGAAATTTTGTTAAACGAGAGTTTCTGAGAAGAAAATGCTGATGCACTGGAAATGTGGTTTATACTTGATAAGAGAAAACACAGGGAGAAGTCAGAATGGCTTCAGGAAACAAAATGAATAAGAAGTAAAACAAATGTAATTAGAGAAAGGAAGGAAAGAAGAAGTGCTCTAAAATGTACTGTCAGGTAGAGAGCAGTCTTTAATGAATAGATAAATAGTGAACATATTTTTTTCACATTCTACGCCAACTTGAAACTCACAGCTTACTTCTTACTTCTAGTGAAAAAACCCAAATGTCATCACTGCCCATACTCTTAATATATACAAAATCAGTTTAGTATCACAGCACATTGTAGGCGTAATAAATACATGTGGAAAACAATAAAGAACAAAAAGGGGTGCAGAGCATTAATAGGGGACCCCTTTTTGGCAATAAATGCATTGTCTGTATGTATGCATTAATGTTTCATTAAGTGTAACAGTATTTTCTACTGTCGCCATTTAAGGTCTGTTTAAACCCTCTAATGCTGCCACTCCAGGGTTCTGTTGGATTACATGCATTTAGAGGTACTCAATGAGCATTTACTCTTTAACAGCACTGAAGAGGGTAAAGTCTCCCTATGTGTTCCTCTATCCACCATTTAGCTGCACTGACTGGCAAATGTGTGCTATACAAATGTAGTAATATAGGGGGATTCAGTTTGCACAGTGATTATGGATGTTTTGATGGAGCACATGGAAGAAATATGATTGAGGTTTCACAGTAAAGCATATTTCAATAATAGAATATAGTAATTTTGCAATCCAAACAGCACCTGGCTGAAACAGACACCTGTTTCTTTTCCTGCAATAAGTAAAAGTCTCCACTTTTAAGCCTTTAAAACCAATTAAACTCCCTGTCAGCACTGCAATGCTGCTTTTAAGAAGGTAGAGAGTGATAAAGAAAGGCATCATGCCAATGAGTCCATCAAACACAATAGCGTTTCAGTAATTTATTCCTCAGAGGTGTGCAGATGCTTAACTGTATCATATATAATGTCAGAGTGTCCCTCTCAAGTTTAGTAAAACCTCCAAAATGAATTTTATTGAATGACAGGGTTCACGTGGAGAAGCCCGTCATCGCTCAGAATTTTGATGTGTTTCGTCCTGAGAGTTTTAAATACGCACACTGACTCGTTCTTCCTCATCTGTCACACAGTTCATAATGTTTATCGAGATGTGGACTGTTAAAGGTTTCAGTAAATAGATATTTAAACAGCAACACTTTCTTAGGAAGAGTCGGTGACAGTCAGCTGTGAGGAACTAAGCAAGGAAGAAAAAGCAATCATTGTGGCGGCTGCCCAGGGACTTCAGACACTTGTTACACACAACAGAGCAGAATAAGAATGTGTAATATGTGTATGGTTACACTTTTATTGCAAATGCTGCTCCATGTGGATATTTAGGACTACTACAATGATATTCAGCTATCTCCTGGAAATAAAGGTCCAGTGATGGACTCTACTGGACTAAACCACAAAGAGGGTTCTGGTTTGCTTTGTGTCAGAGGGAAGGTGTTTTCAAACTCAAGATTCAGAAAGAAATAAAGCTGTAATAGCTGAGTGAACTCAAGTATAATAGTTATGAAAAAAGCCATAAATCAAGTGTTCTCAGTAGGTTTACAGGTAATGAGCAGGGGTCTAGTGTGATGGAAGTCACTGGGGTGGAGTCACTAGAAATAGACAGAGGAGCTTTTTATTCAGGACAGAGACCAACAGCAGAAGAAACTGGAAAACTGGAGCTCCAAGAGTCGTTAGCATCAGAGTATAAATACCACACAGCATCTGTAGCTTTACTTCAAAAGGACAGCACAGAGTGGTGAGAGTGAGCCTGATGTGGTGCTCAATGTGCAACTTTTCTTAACCGTGTCCTATGGCTGATAAATGGAACGTGAAGCCTCTTTTCGGAATGACCACGAAGAGCTCAGTGCTCAGCTGCTCTTTGGCATTTTAATCAGAGTTGCATTTGTGTGTCAACAGTAAGTAGGCACATCATGCCATCACTGGTCATCAATTATTGTAAAGCAGTAGTACATCATCACCTTCAAAATACTAATTTAAAAAAGAACAACGGAGATATTTTTCATCAAGCTGTTATAGAAAAAAGGCTTATTTAGCTAACTGTCTTCTAATCACACATCTTCTGCATGGCAAATGTAGGTGTAACTTCATTACAAGAGGCTAATAGGAGTCTTATTATCTAATTACACCAGTCATTATTGTCATTAACCTGAGGGGCAGTTTATGTTACGCCCAATGGGATTTTAATATTGCAATATCAGGAGGAATTTTGCACATTTATACCATACAGTCAGTCTCCATTAACATACACGTTTTCTGAAAGTCTATCACGACACTACAATCTTTGTGAAACCTATCTAGGATTACCTGCCTTACATATATTCCCCGATTTTTGCTTCATCTCACATCTTACTGCCAGTAAAGGCACAGATTGACCAGCATTATCTGGAGGGTTTCTTACTAATATCCAAAGGTTTGGTGGAGAACAGAAACACTTTGACATAGAAATTATTTACTTTGGAAATAAAGCAGATTTTTTTTCTCTAATGAACAGTGGGTAATGAGTAGGACTGTCTTTACCTACTGCTGTGATTTCTCTGATTGCTCACTGTAAATGCTGGAGAAACTGTACTGAAACTGCTACATTTTCAATCCTACATCATGTATTAATAATTAAATTAATAAAGTCTACAGGACCTCTTTGCACAAGACTTAAGGCCTCAATGTAAGAAAACATTGCACATGTTGTGCAAATTTGGATAAAAAAAAAGAAAAGAACCTGATGTGCAAAAGCTTCCAGTTCTGGGTTTTGGTGGTTTTTAAATTCTAACTGAAGGTAAGTTTAGAAAAACAAGGGTCAGGGCAAATATCTGTTTGAGAGTTAAACCTGTTGACTAATAATAAAGAGGAATGAAGATTATGTTGTTCACTATGCAAATAACAAAAAATATCAGGTATTAAATATAAAAATGAGCCACAATCATTGCTTATCAACCTGTTTTTGTTGTAGTAGGATGTTTATTCTTAATATTCTTTTTTTCTTTGGTGTTTACCTTGGTCAGAACTTGTCAGAAAAGTGTTGCCATTGAGAATATGGATTATGCAACAAGTGTAGGTGTAATAAGCTTAAGCTACCAGCTCGCACCTTTTCAGTCAAGGATTTGTGTTCTTCCCATTCCGTTCAGTTCTTGATTGTCAACATTTATTTGATTACTTAACTTCTTTTATTGTTGTTGTTTTGATTTTAGAAATAATGAGTGAACAAAATCTAATTTAATTTCAACTCACTTTGTTTTGGCTACATGATTTACTTTACTTGGAAAACTGAGCTAATAGGGAGCGAGAGAAAAGCATCACTGCTTTTGCCACAGAATCGGATCTGTTCACTCTCATTAAGATGTGTTTCACTCATTTATAAAACTCATTCCCCATCCACCCTTTACTTTCTTCTTCTTTTCACACTTTTTTACTCTGCCTCATCACTTTTTTATGTTATGTTTTGTGTGATTTTAAGGTTCTATCTTGGATTAATTTTCCAAATTGTATGCAAATGATCGGTGGCTGAGCCACTGTTTTCTCTGAAGAGAATCCTATAAGGTTCTCATCCTCGGAGTTCAATGGATCATTTACAAATGGCTTTTCAAAGTGCAGACATTGAAAGGGAGAGGGAGGCACTCAAAGGACTAATTAAAAAAACATGCCCATCATTATATTTGTGCATGCTGGCCAAGCGCATTGTGAAAAAACAGATTTTGCATTTAAAGCAGCTAAGACATTTTCTTTCGCTTAACAGCTTTTTATCCTCTGCATAGCACTTCTTTTACCTGGAGCCTGTTTTACTTGGTTGCCTCCAAAAAAGCCCAGCTGTTTTTACTGCATTAGATTGTTTCTCATTTATTTATTCTTTGCTGAGAATAAATGCATATAAATAAAAAGGTAATAAATGCAAGCTCTGTACTGTCATAAACTTGTTTCTACCTTTTCAAAATGAAACTGAGCTACCATGTTTCTCACATATTGAGTTTTATATTTTCAGGGACATAGAGTTCTTATTAAAAATTAAATGTATTGTGATTTGTAATACTCATTTTGAAAATGCGGCATTAGCTCTGTAGTCTCTGTTTTTGCTGCTTCAAGTTGTTCTATCTTCTTACATTGACAGTGCCTAAAGAGAAACCAGGGTAAGCTGACTGGCCACTCATTTGGATGATGCAGCGCACATTCTGTTTTTTTAGGATTAAAAATTTGACTTAATTTAATTAGAAAGCAAAAAAAAGTCTCCAGTGCTGTGTAAGGCAGCCAGTTTTGTGCATTAACATTTAAAGTGGAGGTTTTAGTTAGATGATTAAGTAACAGACTTTTATACCTGGTAGTTTATGCATTTAAATTAGATGCTCCAGTTATCACATTAAAATTTAGGCTTTTGCTTTTTTAGGCCATTTTAACACAGTAAGTAGGCAGTTAGTCATGATATGCTATACATACTGTATAGTTGTACAGTAGCAAATAGCAGATAGGTATTCTTCATTTTGTGCTGTCAGGTGCTTTAGATCACTTTTGACTCTAAGGCTGAAAATACACACCCTTTTTGGTACGACAACCTAAGAAATCACTGGATGTTTGCTTTCTTAGGAGTCAGTGAAGTTGAAGAAAAGAGGTGAGTGTAATACGGGATTACAGGATTAAAATTTTTGACTGGCATAAGTCTTTATCCACTAAAACATGTCCAGACATCAAGTTTCTAATAATCATTCGTTCATCCAGTTGTGAATAATAGCCCTGTTATGGTGTTACACTTGTGGATTCCTATTTCAATGAAGTCCTTAGATTCTATGTTTTTGGAAGATGAATGGACTGCAAGTTTTTACTGGAAAGACCAGAATATTTGCTTTGTCTGTTTATTTGAGAAAGACCAGTTATCATGTTAGCTTATGGGTTATGATAGCAGTGTAGTATTATTATAGTATTATTATAGTATCTTTGCTTAATTACAACAAGTGTGCATGGAAGTGCAAGTATTCTGAATTTACCTGCATTGTGTGGCCACACAGTAGTGATGGAATTTAAGGCAGTGATTAGTTCAAGCTGAAATCTTTGCTGCTTGTTTGTGCAAATGTCCCAGATTAAATTCTTAATAAGCAGTATTAGGGCGGTACAGCCAGACGGACAAAAATTTTAGCACAACTCAGTCTGGACAACAATTTGCTACACAAAGAGATATATATATATATATATACACACACACACACACACACACACACACACACACACACACACACACACACACACACATTATACCAGTATATGTGGAAAACAAAGTTACCTTTGGTATGCAAAATGTTACGACATGATACCCTATGATACTATGATATGATACCTCCCTCCGATAGGCCAGTTTTGCCAGCAATCTCTTCCTGTTAAAAGGGAGCTCCTTCTGTCTTCCTTCCTATAATCATCAAGTGCTTGGTTAAAGATGCTTGTCTGGTTGTTTGTAGGATTATTAGCTTACTATACAATAAAGCACTGAAAAATACTCAACTGAAATTTATTGGGCATATTGATATTGCAATGAATGAAATATCTTTACAATATCAGCTGAAAGACAACCAAGTGTCTGCCAATATATGTATATGACTGCATATCATTAGTTGGTATGATCCATGGCTAGTGGCTTGCGAAATGTAGGGACGTAGTGGACTGACGTGGGATATTTTCAAACAAGCTGACCTGCAGAAATGAACAGTTTCATCTGTTTGTTTCTGCAGCCTCCAGGTTGTCTGTTATCCGTCACACACTTGAGTACAGCATACTTTTATTTGTGAAAGTATGTGAAAAATCTAGGCACCACTGACACATGTATACAGTATTAATGATATTGGCTGTTAGTCCACAGTTTCTCACACTTAACTTACTTCTCAATTTACACACTGTTCACTTCTCAATATGCAATCTCATTCTCCTGTTCATGTTTCAATACTAATATTAAATTACACTTAGTTATTGCACATGCACTTGCAGTATGTCCTCACAAAAACTAACACACACACAAACGCACACACACTTCTTCACATCATATCCCCTCACTTGGGCTTTAGTTTTGGGAATACAGCGGCTACATTTGTATTCTAAATTAATAGTGGGTATATTTATCCAGCCTCCCTGCAAGAAGCACCAAACAATCTTTTATCTCTAATGTGTCCCCTGAACTGAACAGTAGCACAGCTCACTGCAGTATAATTGATCCTGGTATTGTTTCAACCCAGATTAAATAAGATTAAAAAAAATAAAGCATTATCTTAAGAACAACATCAACAATGCACAAGTTTACTTTAAAATCAAATTCATAACAATATTATACAACCCCAGTTCCATAAACATTGGGATGCTGTGTAAAATATGAAAAACACATATTTTATTCACAATAGAACATAAAATAAACAGATAAAATATTTACATTGAGACGTTTTTATGTGTCTTGGAAAATATTACTTCATTTTCAAGTTGTTGTGAGTGATACATCAAAAAAGTTTGGACAAGAACAAAAAGAGGCTGGGAGTGTAAGTATTACTAAAATCAGTCTGAGGAACATTAGGCAACAACTTAGTATACTTGCCAACAGGCCAGTGACACGATTGGGTATATTCTTAGCATATACAATAATTGATCATTTTGTTAATAACACAAGTTTATTGTTTTCTGAAGGGTCTCTATAACATAGAGGTCTAATGTAATATTGTGGCGATCCACACTGTTTCGTTATTGTATAAATGTACAAAAAGTGGTTGGACTTTACTATAGGCCGTTATAGAGAGCAGGTCTGACATTGACTTAAATGTGTTTGGCAAGACAGTCTGGAGTAAATGATATGAGCTGTTGAACCTGGTTGATGTGACATTTCTGCCCTGCTCAAAATTAAGGGCCTTGAAGCAATCAAAGATTAATGAGCATATTAGCAGAATTTTTGACACTACCCATGGCGATACATGGTGACATGTTAGATATTAGTGAAATCTGACACTGAAGTGGTTCAACTGTTAATAAGACTGAGGAGCAAATGGAGAACAGCATGGAAATGTAATTTACTGATAAATCAAGAATTGAGAACAAATAGACAAAATGACTTTGAAAAAAAATACGCTTTAGTCAAAAATTTAAAGAGTTTATTGGGCTTTTAAATTTCTATAAAACTACTAACTGATGCGCTTTTTTTAGTGTTGCAGGGTGAGCTTGATGGTCACAAACAACAATAAGCAAAAGAAAAACAAAGAACTTGAAATGAGAGGACTTTGTTCAGTGTTGTAACTGCTGCTTGACCCTCCCACCAGTGGTAGATAGGTGCATCAAGGTTCTTTTACTTTCTTCAGCCTTGCTGAATTCCCATCTCATTACTCGAGTCCATTACTCTGCATTCACATTGTCTCCTCTAGGTACACCGTGGTTAAAGGCCAAATAAAGATGAGACTACATTTTAGTAATGTTTTACACAAGGGGAAGAAGAAATTGCATAAAAATGACACAGTGAGAGAACATAATAATAAAATAGCTTCAAAAAATGAAATATATTCAGTGTCACATTATGTGACATAGATTTTGTGCATTGTTCCAGTGCTATACAGTCCAAATAGGTTCTGTTGGTCATATACTTAGAGTCCCAACAACTTAAATGTCGTCAAACACTATATATAAAACTGTCAGCATCACTTAAGTGTTGTAAACTGCTAACATCAACCTGTAAAAACCTAAAGGTTGTTGTAGAAAAATGCTGTAGGTATGAAAGGGTCAAATTATCTATGGAAGATGACGTATTCGCTAATGCAACATGCAACAGTACAAACAGGGCCCTTCTTATTCTTCTCTGAAAAGATCTGTATCTTAATAACTTGCATAAGACTTTAAAGCAGCCAATCAAATTCTGCATGTGGTTGTGAGGTTTTTCATGTCTGGAGATTAAGTGTTAATTAAAAGGGTAAATGAAGTGTGGCAGAGAGATTAGACTGATCCTCCTCCAAGTTGTCAACAGCTCTACTACACACACCTAAGTCCCCGATCCCCGCAACAAACTTTCTTAATGAATAACATGGTAAAAGAAACACTGATACTTTACTATAGTTTATGTTTGTTTGTTTGTTTTCATTCAAAATTCTATTTCAGGGTCAGATTATTAGTCGCTCCTTGTTCCGTACATTTAATAACTTAAAGTTCCGTATTGAGCAGCAACAGGAAGGAATGGTGACATCTGGAAAAACAGTTGGCTTGCTTGAGTGGGACTGATGCACGGGGCGTACAGGCTTGGCAAACAGAACCGTGCGCCTACAAGAGTCTGGAATATCATGAGCGCAGACGGATTTGTGGAGGGGTGTCTCTGGCAGAGCTCATTATCCAAACGTATCTAAAGAATTTAAACAAATGTGAATGTGACTGTTGTCTAGAACATGAGGATGTTGAACAGTACTGTTTCCAGAACACATTCAATAAATGATTGAGCTGTTGGAACTTTTAATGATAAAACAGTAATTAACAGTAATTAATTACACGGGCGGAACAACACACTCACATCAGAAATCAAGAAATATTGGATTATATGAAAGTACCAGGACTGTGTCATGTCTGATGTTCTTTATTATTATCTTTCATGTTTCTTCTCCCTTATTGACAGAATCACGTGGATATCAATATAGGTGCTCACAGCATTTAGTATTTAATAAATCTGAGCCCATGTTTGTGTGCTTACTTGGTACACAGAATGTTTTAGATAGCAAGTGTATCGGTCTATGCTGCTGTAAGGATAATGTTACAACGTTCAGAGAGGAAGTTGAAGGATGATTTGACAGCGGTGCTGTTTTGATACCGTCCCCTGGAAGCTTCTGTATCTTGATGTGTGCAGTATGCTAATAAAATATAGATGCACTGCATTTCTCCATTGTCTTGTGTTGCCTCAGTGTGTAACCCCACTTCCCCCAAAATGCTCCATTATTAATATCAATATTACAGACTCTCCCACCAGGTGAGCTCATGTCTTATCCATATGCCAAGACTCTCTGCTGTCAGCCATGTGAGACTAAGCTGCTTCTCTCATCTGAACCTCATTCAACCTCTGACATTTTGCCATTTTCACTGCGATCTTGCCATCATTTCTAAGTGTTATCAGCCTTTCAAAAATATTGCACATGCATTGCTGGAACATTTTAAGGCTTAGATTTGAAGTCTCATGTTGATGTTTGATTTTTTTTTTTTATCTTCAAACTCAAAGAATTTGACTTAGAAGCACACTTAGGAAAAAGAAAGCAGCTGATCTGTTTATTTGAGTTCAATAAAAAGTCATATGTACTTGGTTTAAATCTATCTATCTATCTATCTATCTATCTATCTATCTATCTATCTATCTATCTATCTATCTATCTATCTATCTATCTATCTATCTATCTATCTATCTATCTATCTATCTATCTATCTATCTACAGTTTCCTCAGCAATGCATTGATCAAAAAAGTGTCAAGGCAAGTCAAGAGCTATATGCTTTCAATGTTTAAGAAATAGTAAATTTGTGAAATATAGATGATATAACAATCTTCCTAGATATTAAAAAGCACCACTGGTCTGCAGAGGTTTTGACTTAAAAAGTTGTTTGTTTGTCTTTTCACTTGTTATCATGGACGAAAGGGTGGATTGCATAGAAGTAAGAGAACACTAATAGGGCACTGACTGCAATCAGAGGTCACGCAAGAGCAGGTCTATTTGTGAGTCTGACTTCAGAGCAGCATATTGTTGAGTTCAGGGGTAAAAAAGTATTAATTTGCTTTTACTTTAAACACTCCAGCCACACTAAATACACATTAGAATTATACTGGAATAAGGATGAGCATAGATTACACTTGGTTAGGGACACTGACATGGACAGATGGAGACCTAATGGCTGAACAGTCATTCCTGTTATACTTCACTGACTTCTGCTTGAAGTCCACTGCCTGTGGAGCATGTGCAGTTGGTGCATTAACATGGGGGGAAATCCGCGCTGACTGTCTGATGACTACATTTACACCACTGGGACCCAAGCTGTCCCTAGTGAACTTGTGGATGTGCAAAGTATGTAGCAGTATTGAGCTGTATGAGTGAATCAGTGTGACAAAACTTCAAAGGTACATTTCCAAACAAAGTACCTGAACATTTTAGTACTGTTCACTTTTTTCGAGTCAGTTAAAGTCTGTGTGTTCTAAAGATCGGATTAAACAATCTTCTAACCTTTCAAAAAGCGATTAATGTTTTCTCCTGTAACAGTACAATAAACCACTCCTGTCCAGTGTAGTATTTAGCAGTTTTGCAAAAGGTAAGAAAAAAACAATGGTCCTATGTGAGGATATGTCTTTTGTAATGGCAACAACCCTTACCACAGCCATGTGATTAAACGTGGCCATTGATTCATACGGGAAATAAGTCAATTAGAGCACCTAATAACCAGATCAAAACTGCTGGCTCCCAAATGGAGAATGAGCAGGGTGAAAAAAGGGATTGTGGGAGGTTTGAGTTCACATACACAATGAAGGGTTTGACAAGTGGGAGGAGATGAAACAGCTTAATGTGAAATGCACACAGAGTGAGACACATCCAGCATACTATTGTTCCTGACTCATTGACAGCTTCCAGCAGCCTGAGGGCTTTGCATTCTGCTGAAAATGTTGAAAAAGAAAGGCTACTGATTTGATATCTCTCATCTCTATAAAGGCTGTTGAAAATCCATAAACCTCAGCTTTCAAAGTCCTTTTCCTTCTGCTTTTGCGCTTTGAAATCCCACATATATCTTTGTAGTGAGATTTATATGCAGATGCTTTTCTGCCAATGCATTATATCTCCAAATCAAATTGTTCCATAGCAAGAAGAAAAGAGTAGAAAAAAATAAGAAAAAGAATGCAATATTATTATGCTTAGGATTCCTACCCTAAGCACCCTGCCATAACCATTTTCCACTCATGGCCATAGCAAGATAAGCAGCACATGCATTAACAAGGCTTTAAAGTGACAAGCTGCCACTGGCACTGGCATTGAGCTCGCTATGGCTCATCCACTTTAATGCATATATTCAGATTCTGGTGGGTGCAATAAGTGATAGTGTGTAGAAATGCATGGAATAGATTTGTCATGGCTTAGGCTATCATAGGTATCATCTGACATGGCTTGCAATGTATTTTTGTCATCTGTTTTTAGGTAGCATCTGAACACACTCTGTTAAATGAGCATTTACTTGCCACAGCAAATAAAAACAGAGAAAGAACAATTAGTTGTCCAGATGTAGAACTAACAAGACCTGCTTAACAAAATCTTTATAAATCTTTGTAGAGGCTGGATTGGATTAAAAAAAAAGCAAAACCAGGACTTGATGGTGATAGAAAAAATGCACACGATGTCAAAAAGCAGGCAGAAGTTATCTTGTGAAAGACATCTGTCTTTAAAGTAAAGTAATTGTGGACTTTATGGGATTTAACTCAACAGCTTTTCTGTTAGATTAGCTTTTTTTTTTCCTCTGATGAGTTGACAAATTGATGTACAGGAATACCTAAAGCTGCTTTTACAATAAATTTACATAATTTACTATTAGCAATTAATGTAGTAAAATGAATTATTTCTTACTTTGTTGTAGCAAACTGTGAGGTGAATGTTTAAATGTATATGAATGTTTTAGGGTAACTAAAATGACTATAGTATGTCTTGGCCACTGTGGGTTTTCAACACACACACTGGGTTGTGAGTTACTGGGTTACTGTGTGTTTCAGTGATTGTTAACAGTACTTCAACACACGTATTTTTTGGCCCGACAAGTTAGTTTTTAGCTTTCACATAATCTGATTGTAATTATATAAAATCAGAGTTCCTGGCATGTTAACACTATAGGGAATATTTTGTTATTTAATGTAATTAGGGATAATTAGGATCAATGTGTCTTAGACTGATGCTGAAAAACTAATGCATACATTTATTACTTATTAGCTGGACCACTGAAATTGCCTATTATCCAGTTGTCTGACCCTGATCCAGCCCTTGGTTATTCTTCTGTAGGCTCACAGTGCTGGGGGACTTCCCATGATGCACTAAACACTTCTTCTGTAGTCCCATCTTTCACACCCAATGTCTTCATATGCTACTGTTGGATGTTATTAATATTTTCTTTTACTTTTCAATAGTTTGTCTTTCATCATGGTTTCTCCTTTTGTTTCTTTATGTTTCTTTTTTCTCTTCTCTTTCCTCTCATCCTATAACCAGCTTGAGATGACTGGTTTGTTTTAACTGACGCTAAACTCTGTAAATAACCATCAGTAAATCCAGTGGAATAATTTGTATTTTATTGAAGGCTAGGATCTCCACTTCAACACTTGTAAGTTTTCTATTTACTGAGAACATATCAAAAACACTTAAAGAACTTAAAACATCCAAAAATGAAATTGTGAACCTGCATAAAAAAATCTAAGCTTCATAGAATCTTCAAAGAATCTTCTTTAATCATCATAGAATTCTTCCACATTTACAATGTCCTGTTCATAATATAGTGCAACAACATCACAGTACAGCATCAGAGAGGCGTGCAAGGTTGACTGGCGTTCTAATCTGCTTTCTGGGAGGAATGTCATCTACTCGCATAAAACCTCGGTCACTGTTTTCACAGACCCAGCTCTCTGAGCATGACGATGTGAGCCTGTTCGACTGAAATAATTGATTCTTCACCAGCGTGGCTGCAGTCAGTGGACCCGTTATTGAAGCCATGCCACTTGTGATCAGATTAAAAATCAGCAGTAACAAGCATTTCAAGTGAGCAGCTTAATATTTTTGGTTAAAAATGCTACAATAAGTCCCACGCGTCCTTCATAACTTTCCTTTGTTTTAGAAGAAAAACGGGAAGCTTAGTGCTTAGGAATTCTACTTGTCAGTTATTCTTCTCTGGGAACCTCATTCTAAAAGTAAGATGCTAGATAAACACACATTTGTTGGTGACCTTGGATGGCTCATGAGATTGAGGCCAAACCTGTATTAGCTTGTTTTCATGTAGACATTTGCACATTTTTTGTACCATCAGGCTACAACAGGCTAGATGGCTATTTGACCCATTTAACCTTCAGAAAAGTGGTTGGCAATATTTTTTTTCTCAAGAAATGTTCTCCTGCTGTTTTTTTGGTGTTTAGTTGTGTGCAGACATAACAAGACAAAGCAGAAAGTGTCACAGCTGAATAGCACAGGTCTGCTGCTGGTCTACTCACCCTGAAAGATCCAATTAATCTCCAATTTGAACTCTCAGCCAAAAGCAAGAAAAAGGGAGCTGATTGAGTTTTCTTTTTTTTTTTTCTTAACCATAAACTACAGATTTCTATTTTTTTTTTTACTTTGTATCCATCTAACCACATGCTCATGATAGGCACTTTTAGCAGTTATTTAGAAAAATATTTTATACAAAACCTTCTCACCAATAATTAATTAATAACCAATATCCAAATTTAGGGGCAAGTTATGATAATCTCGCCACAAATCACTCATGTAACCAGGAAAATAGAGGGAATCAATCCTATCACACAAGGGAGACATCTATATTCTAGGTATTTATTTATTTTTTACAAATACATAAACAGAAAATAATGCATTAACCAAGAGTTCTTAGAATCTTGAAAGGAGACTATGATGATGATTTTTGTTAATGGGTTAAGTTAATGGGATCCCCCCCCCTATTTTTTTCTCTAGCATATATCTGGAAACATTAGCGTCAAGAATAGATCTTTTAATTAATAGCATCATGGGAAACCGTGGAGTGGGTGGTGGGTTTGATTCGCAATCTTTTTTGAATAGAAGAACATTACTTTAAAATTGAAACACAGCTTTTTTTAAGCATAACATATAACTGTATTTCTTGTGAGGCTGATGTTCTTTGTTTTTTGGCTAATGAGATAGTTAGCTTTGATATTAAAATTTGTACTATCTGCTTAGCTTACCCAAATAATATTACATTGACAAAAATGCTCCTTTTGTCCTTTCATAAAAAATAATTAATTTGATCATGTTAAATTTGACCAGTTACTGTTCACTGGAGTATTGTACCATTATGAGGTTCAGCTACGTCAGTCTCAGAGCAGCGTATAGATTAAACACAAATATCAGATTATGTTTGAACAGCAAATTTAATTAATAAATGCTCAAAATGCTAGGGCTCTTTGTTTCATATTGGAGGTGTCAAAGGAAGTCAAAGGAAATGTAGGCAGCTGCACTAGAACAGCTTGTGTTTATTCATGGGAAAAGGTCAGATTTGGACTTTCTTTGACTTTTTAAACTTTCTTAGACTTTTTTTTGAACAGTGTACAGTATATATTGTGGTTTTCCTGTAGTGCTGACTTTGCACAGTAAACTGTGGTAAAAATCCAAAGCAGTGTTTTGTGAGAGACTGTGTCCAGAAAGAATGTGCATTTTTGTTATTTTGCTTAGATTGTTTAGCTGGCTGTTTTAAAAGTAGCAGTATATGAGTTTGAACATAAAACACACACACGGCACAAGCTCAAGTCTTACATTTTAATTTATTTTGTATCAGCACATTTTTGGTACTGAAATTGCACATACAGTGTACTGTAAAGGATTAAAGGTACTATTTTCCACCGACTTGCCAAATCCCAATCAAGAATCTGTTGTACGCATACCAAAGCTAGTGCTAAAAAGCTTATAATGTCACCACACCTCAAACCTGCTGAACCCAAAGTTGGAACAGCATTTCCCCATAAATGATTCAAACTTCACCACAAAACAATAAAACATTTGGTTCATGCCAATAGAGATGGTCCTCAGGCAGCAGCGGCACTTGCTTCAGCCACGTGCAAGTGGAAAAAGCGTTTTTGTGTTTTCATAGCCTTAAAAAGATTAAATGGCTTTATTTTAGCATTATGCAATTCTGTTATTCCAACTTAATGTACTTGAGTAGGACCAACTTAATTAATTAATTAATGATGAATCAACATATTTACTGCAGTTGAGTCTAACTTAATTTAATTGAGTTGATCTAACCCATGCAAATTACATCAGTACAACAAAAGTACTTATTGCTAACAGAAAGTAATTTATTAACATGATCATTTTAAGGTTATTTAAAGAGTTATTCTTTGGAGTGTTCAACAAAGTCAGAAGCTGGCTAACATAAAACTTTAATGGGGCGACAGGCTACACATCAGGGTTACAATACAGGCTTACACATAACACTACACTTACATTTTTCTTTCTTTGAGTATAAGATTTAATTTACAGGCTAATAAAGAATTGTTTTAGAATTAATTTACTTATACAATCACATAATACTGTGTTCTATAATAAGTGCGCACATTTTAGTTTACACTGTTATGTATCGATGATTTAATCTTTCCTTGTTTTCTGAGTTACCTCAGTGGCAGCTGTTCCCAGTCCCTTGGTTGATAAGCTAAGAGGTGGGAAAGGGGCGGAGCAAGCCTATATGGAGACCTGCAAATTGGGTCATACCACAACTCTGGATCATGGGGAGATGGGTGGGGGGTGGAATTTGTTATGTTAGTTTCAGCTAGGTTTTTGTGTGTTTTAGCCCTTTTTGTGTTTTTTTGTGGGCTGATCAGCCACTCTTTAGTTGGTGAGAAGCTATTATTACAAGGCCTGATACAGAATTTTCTTTACATTTTCTCTCCATGACAGGTTAAACCACAATAAATAGCAATAGCATACATGTGGTGACCAGGTGGGGAAAAATAAAAACAATAAACTATTTGATATAGCTATCATAGGTATTGCAAACAGACAGACAGACAAACAAATAAATAGATGAAAAAACACTATTGATAGAGCAAATTATGACAAATGGAATAATATTAGAAAGAATTTTTTCAAAGCAATCTTCTTAAAAAAATTATTTACAAAAAAAATCATTTTTCCATTTCGTAATTTGTGATGGTTATGACTATTTCATGCTTGCTTGAAATGTTTAAATATTCTCTTCAAACAGCAAGTCGGCAGTAATCAGTAAGCGTAATGCATGGGTGAGGGGCACATTCATCCAGCTCATCAAGATCTTCTAATGTTATATCTATATGTCATTCAGGACACATTTTGAAAAGTGTTTCACCACTAGTGCTAGAGCAAATAGTGATACAGTGTCTCAGAGTCTTCTCTCACTATTTGTTACTTGCTATTTTGTTCTAGTCTTTGCTTGTCCACATGTCTTGTTTTTATTCAGCCTGCGTAGAGCTTGCTGACTGTCCTGAATTTTAAAGCACTGGTGGAATATTACCTCTCATAGCAGAGAGTTGGCTTTTTTTTAACCTGGTAATACTATGATTTCTTTCACATGGTGGAGATTACTGTTGCCTTTCTGCATGCACCTCTAACAAATTAATGCAGATTTCTCATATGAGTGTTTTGTCTTTCTGATTCTACCAGCTAAAAAAAACCCCATTTGCATTCAATGTGGTGAGCTGGCAAACAAAGTTGCACCGTTGTTAAGTTGTACTTGCTTGTGATGTGCCTCGTTGCTAGCTAAATCATCCAAGATGATAGGTATAGATTTGGTCTGTCAGCACTGTACACCAGGGATTCAGGTGCTTATTGTACTGTACTTACAGCTTCTGTCAATGCTTCCGTCCTCTCCATTTTTTATTGCTTGGTAGTTCATGCATGAAAAAATGAGTGATTCACATTAGGAGTCACATACACATGCACACTCACACAGAGAAATAGAGTTCACAAAAGTTCACAATGTACATAATAAAAAAATGGGGAAAAAGAAAGAATATATAGAATGCATTCCCAGGGGAAACAGAAGTCAAGAGAGTGAAAATCTGAATAAAAGTAATAGAAAATGTGTTTAATGAGAACTGTGTGCAGTAAAAGACTTATTGTGGCATTCAGTCTCCTCCCAACAGATCTGTGCTATAGGATCTAGGCCCATTTCAATGTCAGGTCATAAAAATATATACATGAACTGACACAACATTACGTGAATTTGACTCTGTAGAGATAGATGGCTGCCTCAGCACGATGGAGTGTTCTATTCAGAACAGCACACTGCCCCAAAGAATAAATTGACAGATATATCACCCAAATAATCTGCCATGTTTTTTAATGGTATAAAAAGGAAGATTGATGAGTCAGCTGTTATAAAGCCTTTAACTAATGACCACTGATGCCTTTGAATTTATCATGTGTGGATGTATTGTGTATGAATGCCTGCTAATTAGAGGTTTGTTGTGTTCTTGCACTGAAGAACAATTTTACAGAGATCATCCGACAGTAATTGTCAAATTATTGTTTTGTTTTTTTCCAAATACAAGTGTAAATTTACACAAATTAAACAACCAAATACAGTCTTACACATTTAAAATGTATTTTGTAAGTGAAAGCCGTTAATGGCTGCTCTGCGTCTTCCTATGACAGTGTATAAAAAATTGTGTACTACTATATTTTTATGTATTTGAATGATATCAACATTTAACTGTAATTCTGGAATAAAAACTGTATGTGTGCATTAAATATTTTGTGATATTTTACGTTTTCACCTCAAATACTCTGGCCAGTTCTCATATGCAGAAATTGTAAGCTGTCAGTCTACTTTTTACCTCAACTGTCAAAATGCCTGGTGAAACGTCCTTGTCTATTTACTCTTGAGGAAGCTATAACGGTCTGTGAATGAAGTCTGATATGGATTGAAGAGTCAGTGAGGCTCACTTCTGACCAATGGCAGCGATACTGATGTGAATTTTTAAGGATATCCTGAACTTTACTTTCTCTAAGCACTTCTCTTTTTCCACTGTAAGCAACTTTAGCTGGTGTTATTGAAACTTTTAGGGTACTACAGGCTAATGCTAGATGGAGAGAATAGTGGTTTATACATTTGGTTAACAAACACTTATGCTGCTGGTTCAATTCCAGTCAGAGATTCATAAGCCTTTTGGGGCTGTGTAAAAAAGGGTATCTAGTATAAAACTCTATCTTCTATAGACATGGAAAAAACGTTTTTGAACACCAGCTGCTTTTGTAAGTTTGCCCACTAACAAAGAAATGATCAGTTTATAATTTCAATGGTAGGTTTATCTGAACATTGAGAGACAGAACAATAATCAAAAAATTAAAAAAGAAAATGCATTTCAAAATAGTTAGAAATTAATTTGCATTTTCATGAATGAAATAAGTATTTGATCCCTTTGTAGAATGTGCTTTAGCATTTGGTGGCAAGACATTTGTTGGCAATCACAGAGGTCAGACATGTCTTGTAGTTGGCCACAAGTTTTGCACACATCTCAGGGGGGATTTTTGTCCCACTTGTCTTTGCAGATCTTCTCCTTGTAATTAATAATTTGTGGCTGATGTTTGGCAACTTGAACCTTCAGCTTCCTCCATAGATTTTCTTTGGGATTAAGGTCTGGAGACTGACTAGGCCAGTCCAAGACCTTAATAGGCTTCTTCTTGACCCAATCCTTTGTTGCTTGGCTGTGTGTTTTGGATCATTGTCATGCTGGAATACCAGCCCACGACCCATTTTCAATGCCCTATCTTAGGGAAGGAGGCTCTCACCCAATATTTGAGGGGACATGGCCACATTCATCCTCCCTTTGATGCAGTGCAGTTGTCCTGTCTCCATGGCAGAAAAACATCCCCAGAGCATAATGTTTCCACCTCCATGTTTGACGGTGGGGACGGTATTCTTGGAGTCATAGGCAGCATTCCTCCTCTTCCAAACACAGAGTGCAGTTAATGCCAAATTGCTTGATTTTGGTCTCATCTGACCACAACACTTTCACGCAGTCCTCCTTTGAATCATTGAGATGTTCAGTGGCAAACTTCAAATTGGCCTGTACATGTGCTTTCTTGAGCAGGGGGACCTTGCGGGCACTGCAGGATTTCAGTCCTTTACTGCTTGGTGTTTTACGAACTGTTTTCTTGGCGGCTATAGTCGAAGCTCTTTTGAGATCATTGACAAGTTGGCAACACTTTGGCCAACATTTTTTTGTTATTAAATGTGCTATATAAATAAAAAATAAAGTAAAGCAAAAGTAAAGTTCCTCCCGAGTAATTCTGGGCTGGTTCTTCACCGTTCTCATTATCATTGGAACTCCATGAGGTGAGATGTTGCCTGAAGCTCCACACCGAGGGAGATTGGCAGGTTTTTTTATAGTTCCATTTGCGTATAATCGCACCAGCCATAGTCCACTTCTCACCCAGCTGCTTGGCAATGGTCTTGCAGCCCATTCCAGCCTTGTCTAAGTCCACAATTTTGTCCTTGACATCCTTGGAAAGCTTTTTGGTCTTGACCATGGTGCAGAGTTTGGAATTTAGATTGATTGCTTCTATTGACAGCTGTCAATCAGCAAGATTTCTGGCTCCCAGATGTATTTTATACCGGTAACAAGCTGACATTGGGAGCCTTCTCAACTCGTTACCTGTATAAAAGACAGCTGTCCATAGAAGCAATCAATCCAGAAACATTAATGACTAGGAGAGGATCTGCAAAGAGGTGTGGGACAAAATCCCCCCTGAGATGTGTGCAAAACTTGTCGCTAATTACAAGACATGTCTGACCTCTGTGATTGCCAATAAAGGTTTTGCCACCAAATGCTAAAGCACATTCTGCAAAGGGATCAAATATTTATTTCATTCATGGAAATGTAAATTAATTTCTAACTATTTTGAAATGCATTTTTTTGGATTTTTTGGTTATTATTCTGTCCCTCACTGTTCAGATAAACCTACCATTGAAATTATAAACTGATCATTTCTTTGTTAGTGGGCAAACTTACAAAAGCAGCTGGCGTTCAAATATTTTTTTTCCTTTGACTTCCCTAGTAGTGTTGTAAGAAAGAGATTTTGAAAGTCTATTCCCTTAAACTAAAAAAAAAAAAACTAAAAAAAAAAGTACCTTGCCTATTTATCATCATGCAATGTAGTGAGTTCCACATTAGGCCTGTCTGTGCTAATATAGTTATAAAGAGGCTCCATACAGAGCGCTTCTTTTGACCAACAATTCAGAGCCACATAAATATGTGCACAGATTAGATCGGGGATGATTAATTCCTTACAGTTTTCTCTCCTTCTGCTTTCTTCTTCTCAAACCGTTTGAAATGTAAGCCAACCAAGTCAGTCTCTTTAATATAGCATATTCCTTGGCTCAGAATGCTGCACAAGACACTTCAAAAATATTCAGAGAGCAAAGAAGATTAAGGAGAATATGGAATCTCTTTTCCCATAAATCACCTTGAGTCATTGCTGGAGGTGTTTTAGAGCTGACTGGGAGCTCAAAGCTGCTTGTCACAATGATCCATGTTGGAGAAGGCTGCACTAAAGTTGAACCCCAGATTATTCTCACTGACACCAACATGTATCTAACATTGTAATATCTGTACTTATTATTTCAGAATTTGTCCATGCAGTAGCATTACTTATGTAAGATAAAGATATACAAGTTATTAGTACATTTTAGATTAGATAGCAATATTCTAGTATTGTCATTTTCATTCCCTCTGTAATATTTACCACATTAGAAAAATCACAAATGCCTATGTCACAATCCTGTATGTAATACTCTGTTGAACAAACACTGTAAAAAGAGAAAAGTAAGTCTGATTGAAGAGTCCACTCACATCTCACAGAGTAGGGGAGTGAGACACCAGCAAGGCGACCACTTACAGTCAATACTAGTTTATGAGAGAAATCATGAAGTCAATTCTCATGAATGAAGTGGCGGGCTTTTGCAAAGTGTTTCTCAATGGGAAATCATATTGATAGTGTTGCTGCAATAATACTTAACCATACAGTCATGTGAAAAAGAAGGTTTTCACAGGGCTTTATGCAGTCTTGTAAAAAAAAAACCAAAGTACAACCTTGCTGCTTCCACAGGAATTAAGAAGATAAGTAGCAGATAGGTGCAGCTAATCAAATTAATTTGATTAACTGAGCATTGGCAAGTGTGCTTGCTTCTGTAGAAGCAGCAATTTCTGTCGTTTGCTTGTCTGGAGCATTAAGGTATGTGTTAACACAATCCCAATGAATTCACCCCAGGGCCAGACTGCGCAATGCTCAGAGAAATTGCAAAAAACCCAGGGCCTCAGTTAGCATGTTAAATGTTTAAGTTCATGACAGCACAGTTAGAAAAAGCCTGAACTATAGAGCAATACATGCTCCCATTCAGACAATGTTGTTGTTGTTTTTTTTATTATTATTACAGATTTCTTTCCTAGGAAGTCATTATTTCAGTAAGACAATTATAAACCACACACTGAACTGCAACTATGGCAACTGCATGGATTTGTAGAGTCCAGGTGCTGAACTGGCCTACCTGCAGTCCAGAACTTTCATGAGGTAAAATGACAAATCTAATAAAAAAGACGCAGGAGTTTTGAGTAGCTAGAATGTTATATCAGACATAAATGGGACAAAGTAATAATAATTTTTCATGAAATAGTAAAATTTCTATGTTTAAGCATTGGATATGTTTTCTATTTTCTTTAATAGTTTCATGAGATTTTTAAACAAGAAAAACACATCACATTCTGTTTTTACTTTACATTTTACCCAATTTACCAACTGTTTTGGAATTGGGTTTGTATATGTGAGAACTGTGTAATCCAAGTTCAATTAGCATTCAACTGATGAGCAGAAGAAGGAGAAAAACTGACATACAGAAAGCAGTTGAAGAGCTCACACAACAGATACTTTCTTCTTCTTATTCATCTTATTAACTTTTAACATTTTATTTAAGTCTCTAAATATATAGATATGTATTTTAGGCAGTGCACTGTGGTTTCATACTGAAGTATTTATAGAATTTCTAAAAGCAGAGTGACAATCTGACCTGTTGGCTACTCGGCAACTCTACTGAAGCAGTTGATTAGTTGGGGCTGTGGTCGATGTCATAGCAGTGTTAATAAGAAGGGAACTCATGGGGCAGTTTTGTGTATTGAACTGAGCCCTCAAACTTGACTGGACATTGAAATTTATGTTTATCAGAGAAAACAAGGGCAATGCCTCAACTGTTCTTTTCTTGCTCAAGGTTGTCCACTCTCAGTGTTTATCCATTCAGTAACTTGCACTGCCAGAGGAACATGTGAGAGAAAAACAGAGGCACAAAGGCAGATAAAAAGAAACCGTCTAATGAGATGGAACGGAATAGACTTTAGTGCCACCATCTAATGAGAGCCAGGTATACTCTTTTATACTTTCTCCTTTACCAGTGGCCTTTGAAAATGAATGCTGATAAGCAGTGGCAGTTATTTATATGGTAATTCACCAAAGGAACACATAGACATTAGAACACCTTCAATTTAGCAGAGTGGAAATTGGATATTTTGTGTGTGTGTGTGCGTGTGTGTGTGTGTGTGTGTGTCCTAAGTGTCTGTGCATGATTACCTACTCTATCTTGATATTATATTATGGTAGTACTGTTTGGCATCCAGGATTTCAGGTTTGTGATAATGCTAAGTACCACAGATTCTTCATTTTTTTTTTTTTTTTTTTCATTTTTTTCTTCATTTTTGATAATAAGCATTCTTTGCCCACTGTTCAGTTTGTGAATCTATGAGATGACTAAATAAATATGGCAATAAAGTGAATTTTTCAATGAAGCAATGTTTTAGCCGTTAATGAGGAACATGAATAATTTCTGATAGCTACTGTGAACTGAAGTTTTTTAGAAAGTGTTTTAGAAACTCATCTGCTTCAGTTACAACGATCTATCACAATTCATGTTTAACCTCAACCTTAATTTTCCAGTCATAAAATTTAAATCAGTGATAAATAGTGCACTGACAATGGTGGGAATAGGGCTGGTTTATTTTAAGTAGGCCTCTGTAGGAGCTGTGTGGCTGTGGCTTTAGCAGTATTGTAACATCACTGGGATTAAAAAACACACATTGTCATGAGAAAAGGACGTGATCATCAGCTTGAATAAGTCAACAGAGGCCATGTGAGAGGTCTGGTCTAAAGAACTTCTCTTTGCTGTCTAATGATGATTTGAGGTGAGGAACAGTACTTTGGCCCATTTAAAAGACTCCAAAAGCTTTAAAGTTTGTTTGTAGACATTCATTTCAGCTTTATGTGAGTTGAGCATAGCATAATCTGATCAGAGTTTATCATATTCTAATAGACAGAGAGGGAAAGTGCACATGAAAACATCAACAGATCAGCAGTGATCTTAAAGAAGGGTTGGGAAGGGTTAAAAGGTAATTACCAAACAATCTGAAGTCCATAATTCCACAGTGACCAAGATTATCCACAAGTGGAAAGCATTCAAGACAACTCCCAGTCGTCTAAGGAGTGGAGGAAATTCACTTTTCCCAGCAAATTCACCTCAGCACAAACACATTACACCTGCAGTCAAGCACAGTGGTGGATAGATGATGATTTGGGCTTGTTTTACAGCCACAGGACTTGGACACCCTGCCATCACTGACTCGACCATGAACTCATCTGTATACCAAAGTACTCTAGAGTCAAATGTGAGGCCATCTATGTGATAGCTAAAGCTCGGCCAAAACGACAGCAGCAAACCTAAAATTAAAAAAAAAGAAAAGAATCAAAGTGCTGCAATGGCCCAAAGTCCAGAGCTCAACCTGACTGAAATTATTTTGCTCTTAAGAGAGCTGTGTAAACTCAATGAGTTGATATAGAGTGAGTAAAAATTTCTCCACAATGATGTGAGGAACTGATAAAGTCATACAGAAAACAATTACCTCAAGTTAGGTAATTGAAGCAATTAATGCTAAAAGGGTCTGTGAAGGTTCTCAGTCATCCAGGTTATCGTAGTCTAAGGACCTTGGAAAGAAAAGCGTCTGGACTTCTTTAGCTTTCTTGACTACGTCTTTAAGACGAGGTGAAACGTCCTGATTGCTGCGAAACAGCAAACATTACCTGGATTTGTGTTTATACAGGCTGTGCAGTCTCTGTCTGAGGCAAGATGTGTCAGTCAGAAGTTGAGAGGAAACATTAGACTTAGTGAGCGTTCTGTAGACACGATGGCTTGAGGTTCACTCTCCACAGGCTGTATAGCATTAAGGTGTCTTGTTTTAATGTCATGTGTCATGCTGCCAGTGTCAGGAGAGGAAATACAAGTAGATGTGACCTGCAAATAGGTTAAGGAAGCGGCAGCAGGCAGGAGGCCTGGAGACAGCAACACACTGCAATCCACCGTCAAGGTTATGCACACAACAACAACAATGCTATTTTGCCAGAGGTTATTCAGCTGGCTGACAGCAACCAACAATTGAAGAATCCCACCACTAAACCAGCTGACTGGCATAAAAAGCCTTTATAAATGTCCAAGGAAAGTGGCCAGATCGTCACAGGGAAAAAAGGCCAGGATAGAAGCAGAGAGGAAGAAAGAGCCATAATCTGTCCCAAAGGTAAGATATAACACTAGCAAAGGTAGTATTGGAAGTTTGACATACAATCCTGGTGCTCTAGAACTGAATCAGTCCCAGAGAGATGGGCTGGAAAAGCCACAGCCAGAGAATAGATGTACATGTAATATTTTATTCAGGACTTTGCAGTTGTCATACAGATTCATGTGCTGAGAACACTCAGTCACACTGGAACGTGTCTTACTGTCCTCTGTCAGCCTCCCTTTCAGTATTTTATAGCAACCAGCTATGTGTGAACACTGATCCTCTCAGTGGTATTAAAATTTAACAGTCTTCAAATTTTAGAAGTTGTTCTTGATACCAAGTGAAACAGTTTCTAAATAATGTTTTTCTTAGAATAAAGATATGTGAACTGGCTTCTTGTTAGCAATGAAATGTGAGGGTCTTTCAGGTTTTTTTCATTTGTTTGTTTTTAAACTCTTCAGTTATTACATGTATGAAATACTTTTGATTAGAGAGTAAATCGGAAAATTATCCCAGAGCTTAATCATTTAAACACATCTCAATGCGTTAGTCCTTATGCCTCCGAAATGAGCAACTGACCACAATATAAGGAATATGAAACAAGGTGGAAATATTACTTTTGAACCAGTTCCTGGGTTTCCTAAAGCCAGTAGCTTCTCAGTCTGGAGAATGTGTTGGGATTAGATTAGATTAGGTTTGAATTCTATTAAATAATCCATGTTCACATACTCAACAACACTAAACGTGGCCACTGTTTTCTGTTCACTGCATGTGAACTTGTGAGTTCTCAAAAATATGCAGCTCTGAAATCCTTGTTTTATACTGTTTGGCAGTGATGAGAGGGCATGATTTGTAGCCTCAGGTGTGCCCCATATCTCACTTCTAGGCATGTTTTTACCAAACTCTAACACAGAGAGTCCCGGGGGATTTTACTGTTACCTTGTTTTAAAACAAACACACTTTATAAAACTGTAGGATCACACTATCAACCATCTACACATGTAAAACTTCTTAAAAGCAAAGTCTGATCTGGGTACTAATCTTTAACTGTGCTCTAGGGTGAGCAGCAGAGCAAAGCTTCTTCAAATTTCAAATTTCTGAGTAAAAAGCCAGGAGAGGTGAAAAAAATAAGAGGGATGATGATGAGAGATCCAAAGAAGGCGAGAGAGACAAAGGAGAGGAAATGGGAATATTTCTTTAATTCATTATAAAACCTTTATTTATCTTACAAGAGAGGAAGTTTCTAGACGAACCAGATGGCTTAGGTGATTTGATGTTTGTATTATATTCGTATTAGCTGTGTTTATTGTGCACTAAAGTTATTGGTCAGGCTAAACTGAACCTATAAAGAGAATAGAAAAACCTTCACATCTGCTAACAGAAATTTGACCTCGCATTAGTTCTTGTATTCAAATTGGTGGTTATGATAATAAATGGGGAAAACAGTATAAAGCCATAGGACGTTATTGTACCTATTTTTATCTGATTTCTTATTATTTTAAAATTGAAATGGTTCAGTAAATACAGATATTCCATTTTCATGTTTGCTTCTTTTATTGGTGTAATATACCTCACACCTTAAAAATTGGAGATATTTATAAAGTATTTTCTTAGATAAACTTATCAATTATCTATTTGCTATTCAACCAGTTCTTGTAGCTTATATGTCCAAATGAACACTAATTGTTTCACTGAAACATGAAGAGTAAATGTTTTGAATTTTTTGTCTTTGTGAATAATTTTTTTTAGTTTTACACTATAAAAACTTTTTTGTGTTTATTTCTGTAGCAGAGAGCAGTCTAACCCACTAGTTGCCAATGGGGAACTCACCAATAGTTATTTTTTGAATAATTTCCGTAATGTGACTCTAAAATATTCAGAAGCAACCATCCATTAAATTTATTCACTGAATTCCCCCCAAAGAGGAAAGTTGTGGTTGAAAACAGGGAACTGTTGCTCGTTAAAGAAACGTGTGTTAACCTTAAAATGAGTCATCTTATCATGAAAACTGTGTGCAAATTACAGCACACAATGGGGGAAATAATTCTTTGAGTCCCTGCTGAATTTGTATGTTTGCTCACTTACAAAGACATGAACAGTCTGTAATTTTTGTGGTAGTTTCATGTTAATGGAGAGAGACAGAATACCAGAAAAAAACCCATTACATAAAAGTTATAAATTAATTTGGATGTCATTGATGAAATAAATATTTGATCCTCTACAACCCAGCCAGAATTCTAGCTCCCATAGACTGACAAGGTGGATGGGGCCATGAACCATAAAATTTAGGATGAGAACCTCGTTTCCTGAACCAGAACACTTAAGATGGGTCATGGATGGGTCTTTCAGCATGAAAATGACTCAAAACATACCACTAAGGCAACAAAGGAGTGGCTAAAGAAGAAGCACATGAAGGTCGTGCGGTAACCTAGCCGGTCTCCAGACCTCAGACCTCCTGTAGAAATTCCGCTGAACAGGAAGTTGTTTCCTGACAAGGAAACTGATGGAAAAAGTGGTACATTTCAAAACACTATAAGGATATTTACTCAGCCACCTGCTAGTACAGCGGTCCCCAACCTTTTTTGCGCCTTTAAGGTGTCTTGGATAAATACAATAAAATAAAACCAGTACCGCTACCAAAAAAAAAGAAGATTTATTCATAACACACGGGAAAAGACCCAGGGAAACAGAGTCAACAATATAAACGATATAGAAATAAAAAAAATGATAAATACCCTAAAAACCATAAATTTCAAACTCGAGCCTCAACTCTTGCGACCTGGTACCAAACGACTCACAGACCAGTACTGGTCCAGGACCCGGGGGTTAGGGACGGCTGTGCTTGTAGCCTAAGTGAAGCAGCCGCATTACTTAACAATATATTAGCTTCCTTGAATCCAGGAATGGATTCAAGGTGCAACACGGAATTCGGCAAGTATATCCTGTTTCCCCCAAGCTTTTTATATTGGCAACTCAGCTGTTAACACTATTAATCAAGAATTTTAACGACATACAAGGAATATCAATTTTTAATAAAGACTTCAAAATAAGTCAATTCACAGATGATACATCTATTTTTTGAAAGATAAATATGTGGTAGAGAAAACTAAATTTTATCTAAAGCTTCTGGTTTATCTCTCAGCATCAAAAAATGTGAACTACTCCCGATTCATACAAGCTCTGACTCCTCAATAGCTTTGGTTAGAGTTGAATCTAAAGTTAAATATAAAGGGCTGATAATATCTAAAAACCGAATTAGCAGAGAAGACACTAATATTTCTAACTTTATCATGGAGATGAGGAAATCACTTAGCCACTGGTTAACCAGAGACCTCACTATTTTTGGCAGAAACATCCTATCTAAAGCTGAAGGCATCTCCAAATTGATTTATCCTTGTCACTCTCTATATATTGCCTCTAAAAACATTAATAAGGCTAATTTTTGTGGAGGAATAAAACCCATTACATTGAAAGATCTCAGCTTGTGAAGGAATACAATAAAAGTGGTATCAAAGCTCCAAATTTGAATTTATGGTTGGCACCATTAGAATTAAATGGTTAAAATCTTGTTTGTCACAGCCAGACTCTACGTATTTCCACATCCCACGATCCTTGTTTAATAAAATAGGATGATTAGACTTTATTTTGAACTGTGATTTTGAGGTAAATAAAATCCCGATCAAGATATTGAACTTTCCAAAACAGACTTTGCAATGATATTTCACGAGTAAAATGATATTTACCCACAACTTCTCCCCATAATTCAACCTTATGGAATAATAGGGTAATAACACTTAATCAAAAATCAATTTTCAAGAGCGACTGGTTCAAACAAAAGGATTATATTCATAACAGATTTGTTGGATGATAACGGTGTCATTCTCAGTTACACAGACTTTTCAGAAAAAAATTGTTAAACTGTTCTCAAAGAGAATATAACAAATTTTGTAAACTGGTCCCACTGCCTCTGCTTCATTTGATTAAAAACTTTATGATATACAATAATTTCTCATCAGTGCTCCCAAATTTATTGCTAGGGCAATGTCAGCTGTTTGATAAAAATGCAATAATAAATTTACACTGGATAAAGCATACTCAAAAGTTATGAAATGGCCTATTCTACCTAAAGTTAAAGAAACACACTTAAAGTAGCAAACAAAATTAATCCTGTGGCAGTTTTTCTAAAAAAGAGATTTGGCTTTGAGGTGGATCAGTGTTCTTTTTGTACTGATGAAAATGAAACCCTAGAACATCTTTTTTTCTACGCCATATCACACAATGCATTTGGTGTGACTTAAAAAATTGGATTTCCCTAAAAATGAATGATGTGCCACTATTTGAATTACATCATATATTTGTTATATGGATCATCTAGCATTGGGTGTCTCAGACATTATTAACATCATCACACTTTTGAGTAAATATCATATACATTGTGCTAAATGGAGGAACGCTAAGCCTTCTCTCCCTGGTTTTATTAATGATTTTAAGATAGTTTTTTCTTTGCTAAAAAAAACAAAAAGCAAATATGCCAAAAAAATTAACCAGGATAATGCCCGTCTCCTGCTATTCTAAATTTTGACTTATGCTGAGGCTAATATATCATTAAGTAATGCAGCTGCTTCACTTATGCTTCTAGCAGGTTGCTGAATAGAAATCTGTGTAGTGGCTTGTTTGAAATCTACCACTTTTTCCTTCAGTTTCCTTGTCAGGAAACAACTTCCTGTTCAACTGAAACGCCTTCCTGTTCAGCTGAAATGCCTTCCTGTTCAGCTGAAATGCCTTGGTTTTTCAGTGGTGTGTGTGAGAGCGTTTCAGTAGTGTGTGTGAGAGATAAAATTTCAGTAGTTTGTGTGAGAGCGTTTCAGTAATAATGTCCCTTATGGCACCTCATATTGTGGGGCCGGTGTGCAGCAGCCCTTCGATTGACCCTCTGGCCCAAAAGCATGTTGGTCCACCAGTGAAATGCCCGGTATGCCAGATTAGCAATCCAGCCTTGACTGCAGCGGCCTCAGTGATGCGGACGCTGTACCGGTCTGTTGTGGCGAAGAGAGAGCTGAGTGTAAAAGCAAAGCTCTCAATTTACCGGTCGATCTACGCCCCTACCCTCACCTATGGTCATGAGCTGTGGGTAGTGACCGAAAAAACGAGATCGCGAATATAAGCGGCGGAAATGGGCTTCCTCCGAAGGGTGGCTCGCCTATCCCTTAGAGATACGGTGAGAAGTTTGGCCATTCGGGAGGGGCTCAGAGTAGAGCCGCTGCTCCTCCACATCAAAAGGAGTGAGTTGAGGTGGTTGGGGCAACTGACAAGGATGCCTCCAGGGTGCCTCCTGAGTGAGGTTTTCCGGGCATGTCCCACAGGGAAGAGGCCCCGGGGCAGACCCAGGACACGCTGGAGAGATTCTATCTGTCGGCTGGCCTGGGAACGCCTTGGTGTTCCCCCGGACAAGCTGGAGGAGGTGACTGGGGAGAGGGAGGTCTGGGCTTCTCTGCTTGGGCTGCCGCCCCCGCGACCCAGCCCCGGATAAGCAGAAGAAAATGGATGGATGGATGGAATTAAAGACAGACGAGAGATTTTGACTTTAACCGTGCGCTTTTCTAAATGTGCCTGCTGAATGAATATTAGCAAGTCGGTACATCAAGTACTTGTCAGTTGTAGTTGCGTGTCTCTTTTACTCTGTTATTTCACGCTGGCAGACATTTTAATGACACTTCAAACCGTCTTCATGTTGCTATCTGTCAGTAACATGAAGCCATGCTGTACAGTCTATCCCTAATCAGAGCTGTTTAGTGTTTAAGTGTGTCTGTGAAAAGAAGTCACTTCCAATTTTGGTTTGACTGTGATCAGGGCCCAGTCTCTTACATGTGCTTCAAGCTGGGAGCTTAGGGAGGTTTCAAGGCAGATTAATCGTTCTCCAGTATTATGCAGTGATAAGTACATATGAATTTGTTTAATGACAGCAAAATCTCAAATAACATCTGAATGTGCCAATTTCTGAGAAAGGCACAGAAGGAGAGTGATCTTTCATTGTCTTCCTTTAACGAAGGAAGTAATTTGTTTTCTGTGGCGATAAATCTCAGTCAAAGCCTGACTTCTGTCTGTTCTGCACCGTGGAATGCAAATTTCCATGTCACGCTGTGTGTTTGCCTACGAGAGACGGGTTGAAAATGACTGGAGTGTCTTGTGTAACTGCCTCTTTGTGGAGGAAGTGATGAATGGAAGCACACTGTGCTGATTTTGTTCAGCTTCAGTTTCACACTGACTCCTCAAATGTTTGACTTTCAGTGAGTTTGTACAGACTAGATCTTTGTATTCAAATGCATATCACAGCATAGACCTCAATCTAGTTTCCCAATAGCAACACATACGTACACACACACAAAAGCGTCTCTTTTTTTTCTCTTTAATTTAACTTTCATTTGTAGGACAATTTTTTTTCAAAACTGAAGTGAATTTTCATCTCTTATTTTTTTTTTTCTGACCAAATTTGTTTCTTTATTAATGATGACAAGCTGTTGTTCATAAATCTTGAATGCAGTCATATGTTATTTTGTGTACCTCATCAAATAAATATGCTCTGATGACATTCTCCTCAGGCATTCCTCTATAATCATCATACACATTAGAGCAAACATTACAGTAAGGCTTTTAATACAATTTTGGAGCAAGGTGAAATAACTTGCATGCTTAAGAAACTTTGATCAAAGACACTGTAAACATTTTCTTTTTCTTAAATCAGCCGTACGTTTTTCTATTTAGTAGTCTGTGTCTGCACAGATGTTTCCTACAGTTTAGATTTCATGTTTCCAAATTCTATTTATCTATTTATTTATTTTTTTAGCATTTCTCCTTATTCATTGTTTCACTTCTCTCCTACTGACTGCTGATGATGTCTGGTGATGTGATGATTATGTTGTACCCCAGAGTTAAACTACTCAGATAGTTGATAGCTCTGTTTTTTTGTGACCAAATCATTTATTTACATGGCTACTGCATTTTCTTTGCTGTGCTGTGTGTAGCTTTTGATGGGTTTTCTCCTCAAGCGTACAACACAGCAGCAGCTGTCAGTCAGTTAGGACAAAGCTAGCTGTGCTGGGGGATAGTGATCCAACAAAGGCAGCTAAACTGTCAGAGGCGGGAGTAGGATGACATATTCTGATACACACACACACACACACACACACACACATGCACGTTCACATAGTAGCATCCTGCTGTGTCTGTTAACTTCAGTTTTCCTAAGTTTCAGAGCTAAAGGCACTGAATGAGAAATTTGTGTGTGTCTTGTAGTCTTGCAGTGTTTTACTTGCTTTCCAGGATGCCCATTATCATCAGTCGGGAGAAGGTTATGCATGTTTCCCTGTGTTCCTGCTAGTTAAAAAAGAAATAGACACCCAAATATAATTGCAATACTTTGCAAGTCACCAGCATGTGCTGGGAAGTGTTTGTGATCTTAATGTAAGGGTATAAGGTATTTAAGATGAATTCAAATGAAACAATTCAAATAATTGAAACTATTTTCTGTGCACCTCTTATTTTATTCAGATGTTTTAATATATCTGAAATATAATATTGGAATTAATTAATCACCTTTTTTGTGTCAGATTTATGAAACTTGCTCACTATCCAGTCTTGTTCTTACCACCCTGCATATGTTGGTAATTCAGAATCATACTAAATAAACAAACTTGTCCTCACTACCTGTAATCTACATTCAGTGTCCTTATATAAGCAACACATTTAAATCAGGGTGGAGATAGCAGTGATGATGTTGTAGAGCCTCAACTGCCAACACAAAAGAAAGCAGGAGAAAGTCTGACTGAGAAAAATAAACTGGAGGAAACCCACCCTTGAAAAGTGTTTTCACGTCTGCAAAAATGGTTTTAGAACAAAACACTATTATTATTATTATTATTATTATTATTATTATTATTATTATTATCCTGATTCCTGCAGTGACTTCTGTTCTTTAGCCTGATGTAACCATCATGCAGCTGCTACATCTGGATTAGGAACAATTTAATATTAGTTTACTCGGTTTTTCAACAAGCTTTGGTTTTTGTGGGACTGTGTACAAAAAAAAGTCATCATATAGAAAGGAAATTTGCATGCAGAGAGTGAAAGCACTTAAGCAATAAAGTTTTCATTTGTGCCTGCAGTTTCATAATCACATGAAAGTGAAGTCTAAACAACATTGTGTAACATTAAGGTGGTGATTTCATGACGTTTCACTCAGTGTTTGTTGCTACATTAAAAGGCAGTGCTGCAATACATTGGATCATTAGCTTTTTACTGTCTTTAAATTTTCAGCTACATTTACAATTCATTGTTTTACCACCAACTATATACTACTATGTCAGAAGGCTCAGTGGCTTCTTTCTAACTAGAGTCACACAATGTTCTGTTAATTGACAGAAAAAAAGTAGTACAACAAAGTACAACAATAATAATAATGTAGGTTAACACTAGCCTAAATGTCCTTGCTTTGTGTAACAATTTGCGTTTGTCAGGTTCAGCTGCCTCAGTGGTCCAGAATCAATGCATCCATCTCCATCAGCTCCTGTTTCAAACACATTTACAATCACTGCATGCTTTTAGGTCTATTGAGATGTTCAGTCAACACAGAAAACACTGGTAAACACGTCATAAATATACTTAGTACACAGTACACAGGCAAAGAAGAATCTAACAAATCTACAAAGACTCAAGAGGGGAGTATGCACATGAGCCTACCCTAAAAATGCAAACTTACAAAAGGTTGTATTTAGGAAAGCTGCAGGTCCATTTTTATGTCACCTCATTATTTTTATGTTGAAATCTTTGCGACTTCAGCCTCACTGGCTGCATACAGGATGTATGTTGGTAACCCTGACAACCCAGTGACATACTTTTAATAACTAACAGAGGTAATGTGTCCAATGTCAGATCTTCTCAAAAGAAAGTTGGCAGTGTAATCAAGTGTCAAAAGTTACTTTGTGATCCAGGTGCCTTTGTATTTGTGTGTGTGTGTGTTTGTGTGCTTTCTGCCCCAATGAAACTAAAGCCTTTCATGTTGGCAAGCCTGGGGATGTTTTGCTCTGAGCCTTAAAAAAAGGAGAAAAAAAATATAACACTGATATATATAACATATAAAAAATTGCTATGATGTGCTGTAGATTACTGGAAGAAAATCCTTTAAAATTGCATGTTGTAATCATAATGAATATTTATTTCATACACTTAATGATAGTCAAGAAGATTACAGATTGAGAAAGGTGACTTTTTCTCGAGCTTTAATCGTATGATTTGGCACTATATACATAAAATTGAATGCAACTCGTGAGATATGAGAGTGACTGCTTGACAGTGTGGTCTTCCTTGTTATTTCCCAACTCTACATGTGAGAACATACACTTACTGTATGATCAGGATCCATTTTTGATGGCTTTCTCTAGGTTTGGCCTCTACCATTATGGAAAAAAAATCATGTTTTTGTCTTCTACAAACATATTGTTAGATATTTATCTTCTTTCGTAACATTGAAAGGTAAGCATAGGATGTGGTACCATAGGCAAAGGTACTAAGTTACGTGTATGTACTGCTCCCTACCGTAGTCACCGCAGGGTTTCAGTAAAATCTCATGTAATCTATGTATTTTAAAGACCCTTACAGGGTTAACTAATGATTCAGACATGGGGCCTGGAAGTTGAATGCTGTGCATTTCATCTTAGAAACTCTGAAGTAAATAGACTAGAGGATATAAGTAAGACCAGGGAAATGTAAATGCTTGGTGGATTTGCATTTTATGGGATGAATGTGCTGCACTGCTTCCAGCAGTTTTTGCATTCAGCTCAGCTACATTTAAGCCACAGTAACTGACACAGAGGTACAAATAAGAAGTGTAGAGGCATTGTAGAAAACAAAAACAGATTTATATATATATATATATATATATATATATATATATACATACATATATTAGGGGTGCAACAATACTCGTATCGATATTGAACCGTTCGATACAGTGCTTTCGGTTCGGTACGCATATGTATCGAACAATACAAAATTTTTAATTTATTTTATCAACTTTTCTTCTGACGATGCTGTCTGTGTTGAGAGCTCAGTGGATCTGTGATCAACTTATCCGCCTAGGCTGCACTGTCGAGCACAGATCCACTGAGCGCAGCGCAAGCTAGCGAGACAGAAGTTAAGCTCGTTGCAACATGGCAAATTGAACCTCCCCCACCCTCATTCAGATCTGGCGTTTGGAACTATTTTGGTCTTCATGTGAAGTATGACCCTGAAGGTAAGCGCATCATGGACAAAAGTAAAACAGTATGTCGGATGTGCCACGCACTGCTCAATTACATTGGTGGGAACTAGTGCATTAGCGCAGTTTGCTCGTTAACGTGTTGACGCCGTCCAGCCCCACGCACGGGGCGATCCGCGGTAGCTCGTTAACGGAGATTTGCCGTGTTGTGGCGTTAACGTCATTTCAACGAGATTAACGCTGACAGCACTAGTGGGAACACAATGAATATGACTGCACATTTACTCCGACATCATCCTAGTGCAAAGACGAGTGGAAGCAGACAAAACAGCAAGCACCATGCTACAAACTTTACCTGAGTCATTTAGACAGCTGTTAGCACATGATTCTCTTTATGTGGACCTGATATGTTTAATATGCTGCTGAGAATATACCCCAGAAGAAGTGTATAGTATAGCTTTTATTTTGGAAAGAGCCATTTCTCTGTAATAAACTCTCTTTTCCAAAGATGAGTGAATCCTCGATCAGATAGATTAATTTTTTTATTACTTTGTTGTTTCAGCAACATTAAATTTAAAAACTGTACTTTTGAGTTAAAATATATATTTATAATTTTAATAAATGACAAATTAAAAAGACATGAACATTTTTTTGTATCGAAAAAATATCGAACCGTGACACCAAAGTATCGAACCGAACCGGGAATTTTGTGTATCGTTGCACCCCTAATATATATATATATATATATGTATATATATATATATATATATATGTTCCTTCTTTCTTCGTGTTCGTGTTCCTTCTTTCTTCAGAAAGAAGGAACACGAGAAGCTGGAGAAATACCAAGGGCTCAGAGAAGAGCTCGAGAGGATGTGGAGGGTGAAGGTAACGGTGGTCCCCGTGGTAATCGGAGCACTAGGTGCGGTGACTCCCAAGCTAGGCGAGTGGCTCCAGCAGATCCCGGGAACAACATCGGAGATCTCTGTCCAGAAGAGCGCAGTCCTGGGAACAGCTAAGATACTGCGCAGGACCCTCAAGCTCCCAGGCCTCTGGTAGAGGACCCGAGCTTGAAGGATAAACCGCCCGCAGGGGCGAGATGGGTGTATGTATGTAACTATCTTCAGGATTTTGTACTATTGAGTTTTTTGGCGATCCCTGCTTGTCCCTCAAGTCATGTCGTCGTGTCTTCTGGCCTAGTCTCACCTCTGTGTGTTCCCTGTGGAAATCAGTCTTGTCTCCATGTTTTTTGACTTTTCTGACTGTGTCTCTGTCTCCACATATCAGTCTTGTTCCTCTGTGCCCCATCTCAGCTGGTCTCCCTCTTTAGTTGTGTCAAGTCACTCCTCAGTGTTTGTTTATTCTATACCTGCATCAAGTGGTATGTCTTGAGTCAGGTCTTTGTGTTTATGCTTCCTGTTTTATTTTGATAGTCCCTTGTCCTGTGTGTTATGCTCTGCTTTGCCTTTCTGTGTCTGATTAGTCAGATTTAGCTACCCGTGTTCCCGAGTGTGTTCCATCTCCCCTGATTATCTCCTGTGTGCATTTACTTCCTTGTCACGTGGTGGTCATTCCTCTCTGTGTTATTCCTAAGTATCTGCTTAGCTTTAGTTAATTGTATTTCCTAACCTCCTAAATCCAGCAATAAGGCTGATTTTCAGTTTAGTTCTGCATCTGAGTTCTGCACATTGAGTCCACAATTCTGCCTGCCACACAGCATCACATCACAGCATTTGCTTGTTAAAATGGAAGCTCTTTGAAGACGAGTTCAGTTAATAAAATCTGCACATGTATATATGTATCTTCATGCAGCAATCAGCAACAGTGGCTTACTCTGAAATTTATAGTGTGTACTTGCTTTATAAACCAGCTTTAACATACAGTTATATGCGTGCTATTTATTTCACATATAAAATGCAGTTGTACTGCTTCTGTAGCAGAAAATGCATTGTTTGTGGGAGGTATATATCACAGATCACCAGAACAAAGATAATCATAAAGAGCTTTTTTTTCTCTTTTTTTTTCTTCAGTGTTCTCTGTATATACAACAGAATGTGGAGGTGGATAATGACTGTTATCCTAACCCTGTAATGCTCACACACTCAGTCTGTTTATGTTTTAACTCAAACAAAAAGAAGGCAAAGTGCATTTTGATGTTCACATTGGCAGCAGAGTGATTTCTGTTGCTTTCCTGTTGTGCAATTTATTCTATTGCTGTCCTGGGGGGACAAAAAAGCCGTTGTAACTGCACATGACTTGACACTGATTTGCGCACTAAATGCAACATTGTTTACATGGGATGTGTATTAGAACATGTTAGTGTACTTCTTTCCAAGTGAACAGTATAATTGGTCCCAGAGAAATCAAATTTCTTTGCACTATTAATAAATCATAAGCTGTCCAGTCTTACTGGACACGGTCATGCGAGATTTTGCAACACTGATTAACAATGAGAAAACCTGATGCCAGTTAAATACATGATAGGACACCGAAGATTGCTGTTAAGTCGAGTTTTGGGAAAACAAAACCAAAAGACTAAAAAAATACTTATTTCGTTGTGTGAATATCAGACAACAGATAAAATGACTTCATTGTTTTGCAACACTGGGTGTTAGAGCCAATCTATTGCAAAATATTTTTGATACTGTTTCAGTTATTATGTTACATGTTTGATTTTGTATAACATGTTGTTAGAGAATAGATGCTGCGCGTTTAATTTGTGTCAGGTAAGAAAACGTTACAGCGCATGTGTGGTAGCAGGTTAGGATGCAGCCAGAACAGCAATGGAAATGTGCGCTGTAGCAGCAAATGGTTTTTTGACCGTGACATCATCTGTTTGTATGTACGCGTCAGAAATAAATCTGGACAGCTCACATTAAGAAGTGGAAGAATTATTTTTTCAAAGCTTGGGACAGAAATTCGCCACTACATAAAAGTCAAAAAACCAGCGAATAACGGAGGAATGTTTGCACGGTGGAGCCACCGACTGAGTCATAGAAAAGTCACCGGATCATCGGCATAAGGACGCCTACGCACAACAACACGGCGAACAGCTAAGTAAAAAGTGTTTTTTCAGATGCATCTTACCTGTGGAAGTAGTATAAAGGAGTTTGTGCAGTACACCACCCCACAGCTGTGCCGAAGAAAAATCATTACGGAGTAGCGGTGTTATATAATTACAATGGCGGACGGCATTAACGACAGTGTGGGTGTAGTTACGCGTGATGACAGCCAGAGGGCGATGACAGACAAGGGTCTGGAGTTCAAACTGCATCAGCTCACAAAGGTGAGAAGAGGCAAATTAGGACAAGTGACAGCACAGGAAGATGAAACTGAGCGACTTTTGAGCCGTGAAATTCTGCCGGCTGTAAATGATGTGAGAGGGGCACTGAAGGCTTACAAGAAGTTGTATGAAGAGTTTCAAGAATGCAATTATGCAGTGTTGCTGTGTATTAAAGATGAGGAGGAAAAGGAGGCTGACCAGCAACTTTGGTTTCAGCCAATGTCAGAACAATGTTTGCAGTTCATTAATAGAGTTAATACATGGATTGAAGCACAAACATGTGATCAAGAGATAACGCCAATGGACAGTGCATCCAGAGTGTCAAAAGCATCTAGAGCGTCAACCACGTCTAAAGTATCCAACACGTCAAGGGTGTCGACAGCATCATCAGAGCGCATCAAGGAAGAAGCTAACAGAGCAGCTCTGATGGCACGAGCAGCGTCTCTGAAAGAAAAACAGGCTCTAGAGTTAAAAGAAGCAGAAATTAAAGCTGCAAAAGAAAGGCTGGATATTGAAACAGCCATTGCAGTGTCTACTGCCAAAGTGAAAGTGTATGAGGAATGTGAAGGTGTTAAGTCTCACGTGAGTGAAACCAGACTTACGGTAACGCCATGGCGTGACCTCCTGAAAATGAACAACGAAAATGGTCATGGCAACGTAAAACACACACCAGGGAAGCCAACAGAGATAGAGAGGTCTGCCTCTCGGAGGAATCCTGGTGATCCAGGTGCTGCAGCAGGGGCAATACCTAAGACACATAGAACTCCACTGCAGGGGCCGAGCCAACGCCAAGAGGGTGTCTCACTTCAGGAGACCAGACCAAGTGAGCTTCATCAAGTTATGCAGAAACAGGCAGATATCACAGAGATGCTTGTAAAGAACCAACAGCTGGCTCGGTTACCACAAAGGGAAGTGCCAGTGTTCCACGGAGATCCTTTGGAGTACAGGTCGTTTATGAGGGCATTCATGCACGCTATCGACACCAGAGCTGATAGCAATTCAGATAAGCTATACTTTCTGGAGCAGTATACTCGAGGCGAGCCTCGTGATCTTGTGAGGAGTTGTCAGCATATGCCTGAACATCGGGGGTATGAAAGGGCCCTGCAGCTGCTTCAAGATAAATATGGAAACGAGCTACAGATTGCTAGCACGCTAATCGAAAAGGTGTCAAAGTGGCCACAAATTAAGGCTGAAGATGGAAAGGCGTTGAGCGCATTCTCCGTATTCCTGGTGAGCTGTCGTAATGCCATGGAGGATGTCGACTATATGGAAGAAATGGACAACCCAGCAACTATGAGGGTCATCATTTCCAAGTTGCCATTTAAAATAAGAGAGCGCTGGAGAACCCATGCATATGACATCCAGGAGCGGCGCTGCAACAGAGCAAGATTCACAGAGCTGGTGGCCTTCGTTGAACGCCAAGCAAAGATCATGTCCGACCCACTCTTTGGCGATCTTGAAACAGCAGTGTCAGACAAGGTCATAAAAAAGCCACAGCAAGGAAACAAGTTGAAGAAAGACATTAGACATGGGAGCAGCTTTGCTATCAAGGTTAACCAAGGTTCAGAAATGGACAAAAGAAGCAGAGTGAGTAAGAACCAGAGTGACCTGTCACTCAATTGCGCCTTCACAAGACCTTGCATGTTCTGTGGGAAACTTCATACACTGCAAGAGTGTCACAAGATTAGAGAGGAGACTCATAAGGATAGAGTGGACTATTTGAAGAAAAACGGACTTTGCTTTGGATGCCTGCTAAAAGGTCACATGAGCAGAGATTGCAAAAAGAAGATGGTGTGCGAGGTTTGTTCACTCAAGCATCCAAGTTTGTTGCACTTCTCAAGTTATGAGGAAGAGAAGCCTCCCACTGAGGTCAATACGGATAGCACCTCTAAAGGCCCAGCAGGGTTGTCTGAAGAAAAGGAGACAAGTGCCTGTACTGGGGCTGGAGGCAGCTGCGTGCTTGCCATTGTACCTGTAAGGGTGAAGTCCTGCAAGAGTGACAAGGCTGTGGAGGTTTACGCTTTCATTGACCCAGGTAGCTCTGCATCGTTCTGCACCGATGCCTTGGCAAGGCAGTTGAAGGTGCAAGGCAGACGAACTGAGCTAACGTTGAGGACCATAAATTCCAAAAGTCGAGAGGAGAGTTATGTGCTCACAGAATTAGAAGTCAGCAGTCTGGCAGACAACAACTTTATCGCACTGTCAAAGGTCTTCACACAGAAAAGTATTCCTGTTTCCAGAGAGAACATCCCACTTCAGAAAGAGGTTGACAAGTGGCCGTACCTTCGCGAGGTGAGGTTGCCTCATATTGACGCTGAAGTGGAGCTTCTCATTGGAACTAAAGAATACACCATATTGGAGCCATGGAAGGTGATCCCAAGTGAGGACAATGGTCCATATGCCGTAAAGACAGCACTTGGATGGATTCTGAATGGACCACTCAGAGAAACAGATACTGCAGCCAATGATGTACAACCATGTGCTACTGTGAACAGAATATTCATCGACAACGTGGAACAACTGCTTGTACGACAGTATAACCACGACTTTCCAGAGCGTCACTGTGATGATAAAGCAGGAATGTCTCAAGAGGACCACCACTTTATGGAGTCTGTGTCAAGCTCTACTCATCTAGTTGATGGACACTATTCCATAAGTCTTCCTACGAAGAAGCTGTGTGTTCAGATGCCGAACAATCGAAGTGCAGTATTACAGCGTGCACTGAGCCTTCAGCGTAAGCTGAAAAGGAATCCTGCACTCCATGAAGAATACACTGCCTTCATGAGTGACATGTTGAGCAAGGGATATGCCGTTGAGGTTCCAACAACACAGTTAAACCGCAAGGATGGCAAACAGTGGTATATTCCCCACCATGGGGTATACCATCCACAAAAAAAGAAGCTGAGGGTCGTCTTTGACTGCACTGCCAGCTACCAAGGAGTTTCACTGAATAGTGAACTTCTACAAGGGCCAGATTTAACAAACTCGTTGATCGGAGTGCTGACACGGTTCAGGGAAGAGCCTATTGCCTTTACAGCAGATATCGAAGCAATGTACCATCAGGTGCGCGTACCGGATGACGATGCTGACCTGCAGCGCTTTCTGTGGTGGCCAGCAGGGGACCTCAATCGAGGCATTGCTGAGTACAGGATGATGGTGCACATCTTTGGTGCGACTTCTTCTCCCAGTTGTGCCAACTATGCACTGCGAAGAACAGCAGAGGAGAACCGCAGCAAATCATCACCTGAAGCTGTAAGCACAGTTCTGGAAAATTTTTATGTTGACGACTGCTTGAAGTCTGTTGCCACGGAAACTCAAGGTATGGAGTTATACACAGACCTCACTGAATTGTGCTCTGGTGGAGGATTTCACCTAACGAAATGGACAAGCAACAGTCGTGCCTTGCTCACATTCATCCCTGAGCATGAGAGAGCCAAAGATGTCAGAGACCTGAACTTGAACCATGACCTGCTGCCTATGGAACGTGCTTTAGGAGTTCTATGGTGCCCTGAGTCTGATGTATTCAAGTTCAGGATTAACATCAAAGACAGACCTGTGACGAGACGTGGGATACTTTCCGTCACCAGCTCCATCTATGACCCACTGGGATTCCTTTCCCCAGGAACTCTCCCTGCAAAAATGATCTTGCAGCAGTTATGCAGGGAGGGTCTTGCTTGGGATGATGAGATCCCAGAACAGCTCAGTCGTAAGTGGAACAAGTGGTTACAAGAGCTGTGCCAGCTGTCAGAGGTAACCGTACCCAGGTGTGTCAGACCATTGGACTTCGGTCCTGTCGCAACAGCACAGCTCCACCATTTTTCTGATGGGAGCGAATGTGGATATGGAACAGTGTCATACTTGAGGATGACCAGTAAAGACGGACGTGTTCACTGTACGTTAATGATGGGAAAATCCCGAGTGGCGCCCCTGAAGAAAACCACTATTCCACGAATAGAGTTGACTGCAGCTGTGGTTGCTGCAAAGACAGACAAAATGTTAAGAAGAGAGCTTAAGATGAATCTTCATGAATCTACATTCTGGACTGACAGCACAACTGTGTTGAAGTATATTGAAAATGAGAATCTTCGCTTCAAGACATTCGTGGCCAATCGCATTGCGGTCATTAGAGAGCTAACAAAGCCTCAGCAGTGGAGGTACGTTGGTACAGCAATCAATCCAGCTGATTGTGCATCCAGAGGGTTTGCACCATCTAAGCTCATGAAGAATCTAAGCTGGTTCCATGGCCCAGCCTTCCTGAAAACCCCAGAAAGACAGTGGCCAGAAAGACCTGACAAGGAAAGGATTGATAAAGACGACAGCGAAGTGAGGCATGCAGCCATGGTACATCTCACAGATACAGCTGAGAATGTTCACACGTTGAACAAGCTGATCAATCACTATTCCAGCTGGCATCGAGTGAAGAGAGCTGTGGCATGGATGATCAAACTCAAAGACTTACTGCTACGACGATGTGAAAAAAGGAAAGAGACATACGTCAAACAGAAAGAACAAGACAACGAATCAATGCAGACAACACTTACCCTGAAGGATCTGGTGCAAGCTGAGACAGAGATCATTAAGTTCTGTCAAAGTCAACAATTCCCAGAAGAAATCACCATGTTAAAGAAAGGCAAGTGTGTGACGAAGACTAGTCACTTGAGGAAGCTTGATCCAGTGATGCAGGACGGAGTTTTGAGAGTTGGTGGTCGCCTCGCAGCTGCTGGGATGCCAGAACACGTGAAGCACCCAGTCATTATCCCAAAGGGCTCACATATCACCACACTGATCTTGCAGGATATACATGAGAAGATTGGGCACTGTGGAAGACTGTATATGCTTTCACGGCTGAGACAGAAGTATTGGATTCCATCCGCTAACTCAGAGGTGAGGAAGTTTCTGTCAAGGTGCATAATCTGCAGGAAAACTAGAGGCAAACCACTGGAACAGAAGATGGCAGATTTGCCAGAGGATAGGCTTCTACCTGATGAACCCCCCTTTTCTAATGTTGGGGTGGATTACTTTGGACCGTTTAATGTGAAGCATGGCCGCAGCACAGTAAAAAGGTATGGTGTGTTGTTTACCTGTCTTACAACGAGAGCAGTGCACATTGAAATTGCACACACCTTGGACACTGATTCATGTCTGAACGCCATCAGACGCTTTGTGTGCAGAAGAGGTCAGGTATCTGTCATGCGTTCAGATAATGGCACCAACCTAGTTGCTGCTGAACGGGAGTTACGCGAAGCCATTCAAGAGTGGAATCAGTCAAAGATCCTAGATTGTCTCATGCAAAAGGGAATCCAGTGGGTATTTAACCCACCCGCTGGTTCTCACTTTGGAGGGATATGGGAAAGGCAGATCAGAACCGTGAGGAAGGTCCTGAGGTCTATACTGAAGGAACAGTTGGTCAATGATGAAGGTTTACTGACACTGATGTGTGAAGTGGAGTCGGTACTAAATGACAGACCGCTTACTACAGTAACAGATGATCCAACAGACCTGGAACCACTGACTCCTAACCACTTGTTACTGATGAAGAAAAAGCCGGTTTTGCCTCCTGGACTTTTCAGAAAGGAAGACTCATACTCCCGCCGCCGTTGGAAGCAAGTGCAATATCTTGCTGACTTGTTTTGGAAGAGGTGGGTGCGCGAGTACTTGCCTATGCTTCAAGAGCGTCAAAGGTGGACTCAGGTCAGAAAAAACTTAACTGTGGGGGACGTTGTAATGGTGGTCGATGAGTCAGCGCCAAGAAGCTCGTGGGTGTTGGGGAGAGTTCTTCGTGTCATTCCAGATGCTAAGGGTCTGGTGCGGCGTGTGATCATCAAGACAAAGACTAACACCTTAGAAAGACCCATTGACAAGCTATGCTTGATCTGTGAGAATGTCATGTAAACTGGAATGAGAAAATACCGTGTATGTTCTGATCGGTTACAAGTTTTGTGAAAGATAATTTGAATGACCATGTGTGATACAGAAAGTATTGATGTTATTTGGCTCTTTTGTAAGTGTTCAATAATTGTCAGTCTTCACGCCCTCCAATTATGGGGCTGGAAATGTTAGAGCCAATCTATTGCAAAATATTTTTGATACTGTTTCAGTTATTATGTTACATGTTTGATTTTGTATAACATGTTGTTAGAGAATAGATGCTGCGCGTTTAATTTGTGTCAGGTAAGAAAACGTTACAGCGCATGTGTGGTAGCAGGTTAGGATGCAGCCAGAACAGCAATGGAAATGTGCGCTGTAGCAGCAAATGGTTTTTTGACCGTGACATCATCTGTTTGTATGTACGCGTCAGAAATAAATCTGGACAGCTCACATTAAGAAGTGGAAGAATTATTTTTTCAAAGCTTGGGACAGAAATTCGCCACTACACTGGGCTTTGTTGAGATTTCTTTGGGCAAGGCTTCCATTTACATATGATATGTTGCTATTAACTGCAGTGCACATCATGCAATACTGAAATTTGTAAAATAAAATTCGCAGTCTAGTGGAGCCAACATACTATTAAAAACATGTAACTGACATTTCATTAAAAAATTTTTTATCTTTCGATAGACTTTTTTGCCCTTGTTATACTTTTCATATCTGTTTAGAAAACTGATGTTAAGGTTAGTTTGCCTGGTAATGTTTATCAAAGTGAAACTTAAAATGGTTTCTCTCTTGCAGTGGGTGAAGAAAGAAAGATTTTGCAAATTGATGCTTTCATGTTTTCACGTGTCAGACGTGTCTTTTGATTAGCCTTTTTTCCATTCCGCTTGTTTAGTAGTTGTCAGTCTTTTAATAACAATATTTACTGAATTTAGTAAGGCTGCTCCACAACCCAAAGGAGCGTGCATCTGCATCTGCAGTTGCAGGATATAAAACAGGAGCACTGTCTCACTAAAAAGCTATACAGTTGATAAAAGAGTGGCTTTAAAAGCATGGAAATGAAGCCAATGGGGAAATCTGGGAGTTTAGCTTCTCCACCAGACCACTTGAATTGCATTATCCTGAAATTCTATGATTGAAAACAGGTTTGAATGATGAAAAGTTTCATTTTAGTTAGTCCCTCTTTCCCTATAATGAACAACGACCAGTGAAATAAATATTTTTCTCAAAACCTAGTCTGAAGCTTGCACACAAGAATTTCACTCACATGTGCTAGACCAGTGTACCAATAATGTGATGTGACAATATAAGTGATTTGATAAAAGTGATTGTCCCACAAGTTTCTATATAAGCAAAGACAGCCCTTCCAAAAAACAAAATATAATTCAAAAAACACTTACATCAGTAATTGTAAGTCACTCAGTTTTAAATCATTAAATCAGTAAGTAAATCTTTACTGTTTGATTGAATTATAACATTTGACTTATTGTAAAGATGAATACATGGACACATGTTTCATGTGAATACCTAAAATGACTAAGCAGTCACATAATATCTTCAGTTTCTGCAGTGTTTCTTGAATAAATGGGCTTTTAGGTTTACTTGCTGAAGGATCATTTTCTTCTGTTTTTCGTGCTGCCATTTGTGTGGTCATTTCAGCTGTTTCGTTTGTGTGTGTGTGAATGTGTTTTTGCTGTGATGTTTATTTATTTTCTAACTAATTCCCTCACTTCAGGCACTTGAACATTTTAATAAAGTTATTAATATCCCCAGCTGGATGCACATTGAAGTGACTAGAATGAGTGCCTAGCTTGAAGGCACAACAGAGGGGAAAAATCATTATTAAAACCTGTTAATCAACTTTCATCTCCTCTAGCCAGCTTTTGCCCTTGTTGTCTCTTTCCTCTTTAAATGTAGTCTCCACCTTGAAGGAAGTCTCCAGGATAATGTGACATGGTGGTTGTGCTAGTGAATGTGTAGCTCTATCAAATTGTGTTTGTGTTTTTGCATGCAGTGTTATTTTTAGGTCATTCGAGGTAGCTGATTCTTATTCCTTTTTTGAGTCAAAAATTTGCTTAATGGAAAGCTAGATTTCGTTCTTCATTGGAGGCTCTTTCTCCTCCTTTTTCGTCAGGGGATCGGATTTTATCCCTTCACATTTTGGCACAATAAGTGTTCATAGATAGCATTAGCTGCTTCTGCACCTGTTTCTTTTTTTTTCTTTTTTTTCGTCTCTTCTGGTTCCACTGGGAAAACACAGACCTTACACTACACACTGTTAATCACTTTCTTCTCTTCAGGTCCATTAGCAAACCACTCGAGCTCCTGCTGAGAGGAAATACATGTAGGGTACAAGCAGAAAGCAGAGAGTGGCCTGTAAAATGAGTAAGGGCTGGTAAAAGAGTGATTGGACATTTTAATTAGGTTAAAAGGTTCCACTATACACTTACCATCACTAAACTAGTCTGCCAGAATGCCTCAATTTATCATCAAGCTCTGTCTTTGGTTTGGCTTTCTACAGACTAATTCATATCTGCAGGGATCATTCTGTGAATAACTGAAGAGCTGAAATATGAAGCTAAAAAACTCAACTACTGTTATAACTTACTTTACTTTTCTCAGTTTATATATACTAACTTATCGGAAGTTACATGACTACTTTTTAATGCACAGGTACAATACACAATCTGTACTTTTCTAATTATTCTAAATATTCTTAACTATTTAAACATCTTTCAGTATCCTGCTCTGTTTGCACACTACAACCTGGGATTGCCACTTATCTGTACTTTAATTTTAATAACTGTACAGTACTGTTTTGGTAACTATTGTCCATGATGTAAATATGTAAAAAATTTGTGTTTCTATTCTATTCCCGTGTCTTGTTCTGTTTGTATATGTGTTTTTTTTTTTTTTGCTGCTGCTGCTGCTACAACCAATTTTCCTCTGTGGGACAATTAAAGGATTATTCTATTCTATTCTTCTATTCAATGACCATCCCTTCTAAATATCAGAACATGTTTTATTTTTTGTTGTTCTTTTTGTTTAGTAATGATTCCTCCTGCATGACTTTTCCGTGCTTCTGTCTGTGCACTCATTCTAGCATCCTCTTCCTCATCTTTCCAGGTCTCTCCTCGGGTCATTTATGTTCTAATCATTTATGTTACTATGTTAAAAAAAGCAAAACAAAGGCATTACAAGAGGGACCTGGACCAAGAAATACACAGTACCAGGCAGGATGTGACAAAGATTAGAGGGACACTCAGACAATAGATACACAGCAGGTAAAGAGGGTGTGAGCACAGTGTAGACTAATCACACAAGACAATGGAAGTAGAACTGAATACAAAATGCAGGGAACAAGAGACCGTCAAAATAAAACAGGAAATAAATAATAATGAGACACAAACTCAAACACCCGGATTTGAGAGAGAAAAAAAAAAAGAGCATGGAAACAAGACTGACTACATAGAGGAGACACAAATAATGTAACTGGGACCAACAGAGGGAAATCCATAAGCTCAAGAAAACAAACAGATTATTAACAGAAACAGAGTAAAATGCATATGGTTTGTTTGAATGAGAGAGAATGAATAAGTTCTTTAAATAAATAGTTCAGGTCCAGGTGTGCCTTAAGATTTTGTGGCAGCTATACATTATTATTAAAATGTACAACTGCACATAAGATTGTTAATACTGAATTGTTATTTTTATAGTCATCTGGTGATGTTGTAGCTAAATGGAGGGAATTTTCGAAAGCATCAGACTTCAAAGGTCCTGACTGAGTCTAAAGAGATTAATATTTTTTTGCCGCAACCTAGTGTAACTCAACACCTTTCCAAAAATCTCTTCTGCTGGGGGAGTTTAGCTAAACCAAACAACCCTTCAGAGATAAATATGCTTTTTTGTTAAGAGTTGTTTGGGTCTGAATGACGTGAATCTGAATCTAAATGAGTTTAACTATTGAAATCAGAAATCTCTCACAAAAAAAGAAAAAAAATCAAAAAAATGTTGTTTAACTTTTGAGATATAGGCCCCCTTGCTGAGATTTGCATATTAATGAAACAGCTGCACACCATTTGCTACCAACTCAGTGTGATACTCAATGAGACTTTTGTTTTCTTATAATATTTTTCCTAGTGCAAAATCATTATCCACTGCAAATATAAATATGGCTGCAGTATCACTTATGTCAAAACCTCCTATTTTTGGCCACATGAAAATGCTTTATTGCTCCATATTTTAAGGCTGCAGAGGCATGAGGTCTTTGTTTTTAACACTTGGTAAAAGGGCCTGTGATTCACTGTGGTAGAAGTTGCTGATGTTTCTGAATTATACTATGTGTCGGAGTGTGCTGGTGGGATCAGAAAGATTTACTTGTCTGAAATTCTTTTCCACTGATTTATTTCTCGATGATGTTGTAGTTTATGCTAATAACATTTGTGTCAGCAGCTCTGACAGTGTGGCCTTGGTTTGCTGAGTCACAACGTCACCTATGCAGAAGAATTATTCTGATGGAGGCTGAATGCTATATCTTTGTCACTTTTACATTGGCTGCCTTGAGAGCTATTAAAGCTGTAAAAGATCATGTACAGCTACCTTCCGTGCTGTCAGCACATTGAGCTGCTGGAGGCATGGCACACTATTATTAAAAAAAAATATATCCTCATTTGATGTTTCAGTGATGATGGTGGAGACCATGTAAAGCACTTTGTGCTACAGTTTGTATGAAAAGTGCTTTATAAATAAAGATTGATTGATTGATTGATTGAGAGTCTGGTTTATTAACATGTCTGTTCAACATCTCTCTACAAAACGAATCCACTGATATAGAAGTTTGTAGGAAAGGTGAAATTCTGATGGCTTTATGAGTGAGAACTATGTGTTTGTGTATAAGATGTGCACCTCCAGTCTGGCTAGAGCTGATCAAAGTTTTGTTGTCCAAAAACCCATCATTTTTAATCACATTAACACGTGCAGTGTTTGCTATAAGAGTGTTTTTGAAGAACTATGTAGATGGTCAGGAGGAGTTTCACTGTGCCTTGTAGATTAATAGAAAGCATACAATAGGATGTCAAGAGAGGAACTGGGGTACTGCATTAAGAAGTTAGGGCATGTATGAAGAAATCGAGATAGTGGTGAGTGTGCAAGTAGGAGTGACAGAGTTCAAAGTAGGGATTACATCAGCAACCTGTGCTGAGCTCCTTCTTGTTTGTAGTGGTGATGGGCAGTCTGACAGATGAGGTCAGGCAGGAGTCTCTGTGGACTCTGATGTATGCACATGACATTGTGATCTGTGAGAGTAGGGAGCAGGTGGAGGTATATACTGGAAAGAAGATAAATGAAAGTCAGTAAAAGCGAAACATAATACATGTGTGTGTGAATGAGAAGGAGACAGTTAGAAAGGTGAAGTTGCAAGGAGTAGAAGTAGTGGAGGTAGATTTTAAATCGCGTTTAAATACCTGATGTAAAACCTCCAAAACAATGGATGGTTTAGAAGTTCAGGAGAGAGTCCAGGCAGGGTGGCAGAGTTGGATGGACATGAGTGACAGTGTAATTTATAACAGAAAAATAGAAGCAAGAGTGAAAAGAAAGGTTTACAGGGGAAGTGAGACCTGCTGTTATGTATGGATTGAAGATGGTGGCACTACCAAAAAGACTAGTAATGTACGATATGCTAAGATTGCCATTGGGAGTGAGCAGAATGTACAGAATTCTAAATGAGAGCATCAGAGGGACAGCTCAGGTTTAGCATTTTGGCAATGAAATTAGAGAGGCGAGACTGAGATGGTTCAGACATGTCCAGAGCAGACATAGTAGTCATATTTTATAAAGGGCAGTGTTGGGGAGTAACGGAATACATGTACCGCCGTTACGCATTTAAAATACAAAATATGAGTAACTGTATTCCGTTACAGTTACCGTTTAAAAAGGTGGTATTTAGAATACAGTTACTTTGTTGAAATAAATGGATTACACGACGGTATTTTCCTGTTTCATATTGTCACAGGTCAGGACTGTTTGGGTTTTGTTTGACAGCTATGTTGTGGTTACAGGCGGCAGCGTTACGGTTGCCATGGTTACAGGGTGACGCGCGCTCTCCCTGCGACTGTGTGTTTCCTGGGTGAGAGAGCGCCTTTTTGTTGTTGTTGTTGTGCTAAGCTAATAGGCAGAATGCTACAGACATAGCCCTAAAGAATGTAGTCTCATGAGCAGTGTAGTCCTTGCTGCAGGGAGAATGGACTGCCATACCCGTTAGTGATGGTAAATTTGATTCTTTTTACTGAATCGAGTTTTAATGAGTCACTCACAAAAGTGAATCGGGTTTTTTGAGTCATTTGATTCACTGAGTCAGTTGACCAGAGAGTGCAAAAAAATGTACATTTTCACTCAAACTTAATTTGTTTCTCTTTTCATGTATATCCTACTGCTAAGATGAGTGATTCTAAAAGAAAACAACTATTTTATAGAGCAAAAAAGAGCAAAAACATTTCTAAAAGGGAACATTTATTTTGTTTATTTTTATTTTATTAGTATTTTCCTTAAATGTGTCAAATATATATTTTCTCATCTCAATGTCCACTGAGCTGTGAGCCAGGGGGTGGTAATGCGCCTTAACATTGGTTGCCAACCAAGAAGAAGAAGAAGCTGTGAGCCAGGAGGGAGGGGGTGAGTGGGTGAGTGAGTGATTCGCTCGCTCTACGATTCAGCACAGGAGGGAGGGGGTTAGTGAGTCCTGAGTGATTCGCTCGCTCTATGATTCAGCACAGGAGGGAGGGGGTTAGTGAGTCCTGAGTGATTCACTTACGCCAGGGGTGTCCAAACTTTTTTCGCTGAGGGCCACATACATAAAAATATAGGAGGGGCTGGGCCACTTACTAGAAATTAGGTATATAACCTTAACTTTACTGTATGAAAAATCACTTAAAAGTGGTCAAATGTGTTATATTGTTGAATATAATTAAAGACAAAACTGCCTTCATCACAGCTTTCCATAAATGGATCTTTATTGATTTATTCAGAAAAAGCTTTGATAGCTCATTCTCAGAACAGCAGCAGATTTCTTCTTGGACAGAAGATTACAGCACAGAGAAAAAAACAATAAAGGGGAAAATGGGACGGGTACATTTCAAGCTTGTTATTTAAGTTATTAGGCTTAGCAAAACATCTATTAACGTTCGTTTGAAACTGTTATCAACATTAACAGACTGCACTGGACTTAATAACAGGAGTCCATATAATTTTAGTAAATTATTCTGGTGAGTATCAGCTGTGCTGGGTATGTAAATCGGGCCATCCGGCTGCGGTGCTGATCGCCACTCGTGGCAAAAATCCAGACAAATGTCACCTGACCAAGGAGCAAATCTGCATCAGATGAGATCAGCTGACTCTGCGTGTGCTGTGCACAGCGGTGTGTACTCTGTGTGTTAACAAGAAAAACACATATAAGAAAGTGGTGCGCAAAAGCAGGGTAGTGACAGAATTGATGCGCATTATTGATATTTGAAGCATGTGTACCTGCACATTAACACACGGGTACTGTGGAATACATTTTTTTACTCACCTAAAGCACTCGTGCTCTCGTCCACTCCCCGCAAAGAAATAGCAGCTGTGTGGTGTCTGTGGCATCGGTGCTCTCATCGCATGCAATGGAGTAAAAATCAAAAGCACAGCTTTATCAGACAGTTGCAGTTTAATGTTGGCTGACGAGTCTTCAATGCGTCGCACAACTGGATTTCTGGACATGCTGACGTTGTTGAAGTCCTGCACTGTTTCCGGGCACATTATTTTGGTGACTTTAACGAGGCAGTGTTTTATGAGGTCTCCATCTGAAAAAGGCTTGCCATGTCTTGCGATGAGTTGGGCGACCTCATAGCTGGCTATTGGAGCCTTTTTCCTGGACTTGTTGAGCACGAAAAAAATACTGTTGCTGACCCCGCAGGAGAGCTACCATTTGCTTTAATTTCCGCTCTCGCTCAGCACCAGTGTAGGATGCATAGGCCTGATGTTTGGTTTCATAATGACATCGTACATTATACTCTTTCATAACTGCCACAGTTTCAGTGCAGATCAAACAGATACACTTCCCCTTGAATTCTTTGAAGAAATATTCACTCTCCCACCGTGTCTGAAATTTTCTGCACTCACTTTCTATCTTTCGCTTCTTTGGTTCTGCCATGTTTAGTAACTTGGGGGTAAATTTCTTCTGTGATTGTCCTTTTTGGTGGAGCAACTGCCTTGATCAACAGCAGCTCCCCCTGGTGTTAAAACTAAGAAGTGCAATACACTCAAGCAAAAGTTGAAGTGCGGGCCATATTCTATTCAATTTATAAAATTACTTGCGGGCCAATTAAAACTTTGGACACGCCTGACTTACGCTTACGATTCAGCACAGGAGGGAGGGGGTTAGTGAGTCCTGAGTGATTTGCTTACCCTACGATTCAGCACAGGAAGGGAGTAGCTCAAATCTGCTGTTAGCATGTTAGCAGAGCGATGCTACTGTGAACCGAGGAGCTATTGTCTTGATGTGAGCTTCTACTCAGGGTTTTTTCTTCCAGTTCAGAGCAGAAATGTTTTTGTTAAGATACTGGATGTTGTGTTTTTCTCCACAATTTTAATTATAAGCTAGATATATTGCTGCTAACAGCAACAGGGATGAGTCAGTGAGTCAGTTGGGCTTGTGAATCATGATTCATGAGTCAGTAAAGTGATTCTCGAGTATTGAACGATTCGTTCATGATTCGCGCATCACTAATACCCGTTATGTGTCTGTGAGCGCGAGGAGGGAGAAAAAGGAGAGTGGAAAAGTACGAGTTGTCATCGAGCAGAAACGGGAGCTGGAAGCATGTAAATATAATAATAACCACTGCAGCCAAAAAGAGTGCCCGACGAGCCCAGTTGTAAGTAAGCTATTAAGACTCGACTGTACACTGTGTTCGTGTTTTCCTCCGAAACGATAAGTTCCGTTGGAGCAGCCTTTCAACGCCTCTCTATCTCTCGCTAGCAAAGTTGACCCAGACAACAAAGTAAAGCTAGCTTTCGGCTACGAGCCCGACACGAACCCGACGTATTAGCCAGAGGTCCCTTTACTACGGTTCGGAGCCACGGACCTTCAGTAATAGTAATAAATCACATTCATGTAGTTGTAAACAGCATGATAATATATTAAGTAATCCAAAGTATTCAGAATACATTACTCTCATTGAGTAACGTAACAGAATACGTTACAAAATACATTTTGGGGCATGTATTCTGTAATCTGTAGTGGAATACATTTTAAAAGTAACCTTCCCAACACTGATAAAGGGTGTTGAATATGGAGCTCGAAGGTAGGAGGAAAAGAGATATGAAAAGATTAATGGATGTAGTGAAGCAGGGTTGGTATTACAGAGGAGGATGCTAGGGACAGGGCGATGATCCGTTGTGGTGACCCTGAAAAGGAACAGCAAAATGAAGGTGAAGGAGGAGAAAATGATGGGAGAGACACTAGACTATTATAACTATACCTCAAGCCAAGCATAGCTGCCCATTTACTGTAATCTGATACATGTTTAATTCATGAAGCTCAAACATTCTGCATACTCTTCTCAAAGCCCACAACACCAGCCCCAAACACAAACACACTGTTTTTTTGCTGTTTTTAGATTCAAATTTAACACAAGCATGATGTATGAAATGGTAATTACATACTTTGATTGGTTAACAAAGTCCTGGACAGTAACCCATTCTTGTTAAGCTATAAAAACACACAACAATGTAATAAACCTTAACTCTCTGAATAATGTTGTTTTTTCCCTCCTGAAAATATAATGGACAGTGACAAATAAAGTGAGGCCTACACTGAAAGGCAAACCAATATTTTGCATATTAGACACTCTGTCAAAGACAGAAGAGAAGCCATGGGGAGATATGAGAGATGGATCCTAACTGAAAATTCATAAACTTGAATTTTATTTTCTCTTTTTGAAATAACTCCCAGCTCCTGAAAATTTCATGTGGTTATCTCCTATACTTAGGATTTATGGAGTTTCAA